>NC_060145.1:467791334-468448834 GCF_021461385.2 Schistocerca piceifrons
TTTCAGGGTATTTCTAAAAATAATGGAAGTAAAACAATATGTAACTGTTCATGGAAACAGTTGTACTTTGGTTTTAGTCTGATGTGTAACAAATATCATTTGATTTTCATAAATTATTAATAGTGCACACACTATTAATTAGAGTGAAAGGACAACAATATACCTTCCTTGGAATGGTGTGTTTATTATACAGGGTCTTACAATAAGGTATGGCCAAACTTTCAGGAAACATTCCTTACACACAAATAAAGAAAAGATGTCATGTGGACATGTGTCCGGAAACGCTTAATTTCCATGTTAGAGCTCATTTTAGTTTCGTCAGTATGTACTGTACTTCCTCGATTCACCGCCAGTTGGCCCAATTGAAGGAAGGTAATGTTGACTTCGGTGCTTGTGTTGACATGCGACTCATTGCTCTACAGTACTAGCATCAAGCATATCAGTAAGTAGCATCAACAGGTTAGTGTTTATCACGAACGTGGTTTTGCAGTCACTGCAATGTTTACAAATGCAGAGGTCGCAGATGCCCATTTGATGTATGGATTAGCAAGGGGCAATAGCCGTGGCGCGGTACGTTTGTATCGAGACAGATTTCCAGAACGAAGGTGTCCCGACAGGAAGACGTTCGAAGCAATTGATCGGCGTCTTAGGGAGCACGGAACATTCCAGCCTATGACTCGCGACTGGGGAAGACCTAGAACGACGAGGACACCCGCAATGGACGAGGCAATTCTTCGTGCAGTTGACGATAACCCTAATGTCAGCATCAGAGAAGTTGCTGCTGTACAAGGTAACGTTGACCACGTCACTGTATGGAGAGTGCTACGTGAGAACCAGTTGTTTCCGTACCACGTACAGTGTGTGCAGGCACTATCAGCAGCTGATTGGCTTCCATGGGTACACTTCTACGAATGGTTCATCCAACAATGTGTCAATCCTCATTTCAGTGCAAATGTTCTCTTTACGGATGGGGCTTCATTCCTACGTGATCAAATTGTAAATTTTCACAATCAACATGTGTGGGCTGACGAGAATCCGCACGCAGTTGTGCAATCACGTCATCAACACAGATTTTCTGTGGACGTTTGGGCAGGCATTGTTGGTGATGTCTTGATTAGGCCCCATGTTCTTCCACCTACGCTCAGTGGAGCACGTTATCATGATTTCATACGGGGTACTATACCTGTGCTGCTAGAACATGTGCCTTTACAAGTACGACACAACATGTGGTTCATGCACGATGGAGCTCCTGCACATTTCAGTCGAAGTGTTCGTACGCTTCTCAACAACAGATTTGGTGACATATGGATTGGTAGAGGCGGACCAATTCCATGGCCTCCACGCTCTCCTGACCTCAACCCGCTTGACTTTCATTTATGGGGGCATTTGAAAGCTCTTGTCTACGCAACCTAGGTACCAAATGTAGAGACTCTTCGTGCTCGTATTGTGGACGGCTGTGATACAATACGCCATTCTCCAGGGCTGCATCAGCGCATCAGGGATTCCATGCGACGGAGGGTGGATGCATGTATCCTCGCTAACGGAGGACATTTTGAACATTTCCTGTAACAAAGTGTTTGAAGTCACGCTGCTACGTTCTGTTGCTATGTGTTTGCATTCAATGATTAATGTGATTTGAAGAGAAGTACTGAAATGAGCTCTAGCATGGAAAGTAAGCGTTTCTGGACACATGTCCACATAACATATTTTCTTTCTCTGTGTGTGAGAAATGTTTCCTGATAGTTTGGCCGTACCTATTTGTAACACCCTTTATATTTACTTCGCATTTCCTTGGTCTGAGCGAAGTAAGTCACTGAAGTTACGTTTTGAAGCTGTGTCTTATTCTGACGACAAGATGGCTAAAACTGACAGCCCTATTTTGCTCATACGCATCTTCAGCTGTTTTTACCGTTTTTAATTTGAAACTGTACTCGCTTGCATTGCCACCAGTGGCCCCAAAACTATGTCTATGTTCTGATAAGCATCACTTAACTAATACTGTGAGAAAAAAATTCAAAACTTCCGGTGTCCGTGGGTATCATGAGCTCTTTCACCTGGAACGTTAGAGTACCTATTTCGTTAACTTCCTGCGCTGTACCTTTGTCTCCGTTATATTAGGCGCCAAAATCAGCTACACTTTTTTCAAGATTAGATTCAGAGTTGCCATTTAAGGAATTTGATGAAAGAAAGATAAAATCAGATAAAATGGTGTGATATGTTTTCCATTTCACTTATTATTCTGTCAAATACCTTGAACCACTCTAGCTCAAATAGTCATTGCTCCTGTTGCTAGCTGGCAAAAGTCGCCAAAAGTCGGAAGCAGTGGGTGAAACTGCTTACTTCTTCCAACATTAGCTCGTCGACAATAGAGATCCAAGAATACTGTAGCAAAGTACCGGGTGGTTATAATTAAACTAATGGTGTTCCGAGTGCTGCATTGTGAAGAGGCCAACATTGCACTCTTTCTGCCATCAGCTGAAAATATGGCGCTGTATGCAGTTAGAATGTGGAACTGGAATGTTACCTGTTTTGAGGTTACTATACTATTTGTTGCTAGGCGGTTTCATTTGTTTTTTTTTCTTTTTTGCGGAGTGACTGTTGGTAGAATGTACACTGAAACAGGTTGAAGTTTTCCATACGAATCGTAGCTACTGATAAGAATGACCGTGCAGTGCTGGTAAAGTTGTTTTATCAAAACGACAGCAATAGCAGCGCTGCAAAGAGGGAATATCGCCGACTGAAACAGCTGCGAAGAGGTCCATGCAGTAAATGGGCTAAACATTACGATCAGGAAATTTGGTGAAACAGGTTAATTAGGTGGTGTAGCAGGGAGAAGGAGGCGCCCTATTCTCATACGCAGTTGAAGTTGCTGTAGCTACAGCAGACCATGCAGCACGTGCGCCAAATTCGACACATTTTGCACTGGTATCCCTAGGAGTGAGGGGTGGCGTGCCTTTACGATGCACGCAGTGACATGCCCCCTCTCATATTTATATCTTACTCTGGATAATTCGATTTGGGGAAGTATGGCCGAGTATTGTCATCACAATGCTAGTATTGAGAACACAGAAGATATGAATATTTTCCTCTCTAATAGCATGTGGTGAAAAGTTGCTGTTGCTTCACACACGGACTTCCCACACAGCGTCTCTCATGGTCCGGTGACAGGCGGGTACCGCTGATCTTGAAAGGGTTATACCGATGGGTATGAGGGAGTCGACTGGATGCTGTCCAGACGCCGGCATTGTCATAAGAGCGGGGGCGACACGCCCACAGGGGCCTGAAGGAGCGGCTGGGGCTAGAGATTCCGTTACTTCGTAGAAACTTAGTGAAAACGCTTTCTAATGGGCTATCAGCGAGGCGTGGGAGTAACTTGTGATCCCGGGCAGTCTTTGCGGGCAAATTCCTGTGTTTCCTGCAAAATCATAACTGTGATTGGCTTGCTCAGGGAATAGCTCTGTGACGTAGCAAAATAGGCGCAGCAATTGGCGCCAAGTATCTCCATTGGTGGAATAGTAGTGCTTCGGCTATGGAGTTGAAATTTTCCGCCGGTTTTCGAGTTGCTGAATGGCACGTTTAACCACGGCCACTGTCGTGGGGGTGGGAATGTTCTGTGTTCGGCTTGTATGGGTGCTCTTGTGAGGGTCGTCTCTCGCCTTTTGGTCGGAGTAGGTTACAAGACTGAGCTCTCGCTACTCTGGACAGTCTACCTTCCGTTGGCTGTGTAATATACTTTCATTTCATTGTAACTGTTTGACGAAGTTGCTGAAGTTTTGACTTAAACGTAACTTTCCGAGTACAGTTGGTAATTGAGCGTTCTGCGTACAAGCGGCCTATGTTGTCCGTCTTGAGCAGTTTTGGCTAAAGTTGACTGTCTCAGAGTTACTGTGTGACTTCGCTTGTTAAAATCAATCACTGTATCGTCAGTGATTGTGTAGCGAGCCTTATTCATCTCCCTCAGAGGCGCATTTGTGTTGCTAGGAAGTCTTTAGTCTGGAACAACCAGACCAGGATAATTTGTTTCGGGCTATACTCACAACATTAACATCACCAAGACGGGACGCCGAAGCAACCGGTCATCGCCTCCGGTCTGCCAGATCGTTTCCTTGCAGTTAAGAAGACAGCTTGGTAATGTATGTCCACAGCACCGGCAGATTGGGGAATTTTGATAGGTGATAATCAGGGCTCAGCGGAGCGCGCCTGTTCATCTTTTCTTTGTTCTGTGTTGGGTATTCATTGTCTGAGTTCTCCCTACTGTAGCAGCAACTAATGGCTGGGTGTTTCTCTTGAGATTTGAGTTGCAAGGAATTGGCTCCCCATATCACTTGGTCTTAAATGTCACAATCTAGTTCATAGACAACTTCACCTTCACATAATATATTTGAGTATCCAGTTTGACGTATTGTAAATGTTTCGTGTGTTTTGTTTATTATTTTGAGTTTATTCATAATAAATCAAATTGTTATTTTCGATAGAACTTTCGTTCTGTAGATCGTTAAAGCAACACTTTTATTTCTCACTATGTTAATGATTAATTAATTTCTATCAAATTAAATTATTGCTGGTGCCAAACTCTTTTCTATTCCACTTGCAGGGTCTATTACAGTCAGTTCGCGTTTCTTCTTAATCCAAGTGCAACAGCAAAAATCGGAGTTAAAAAGGGAGGCTTAGAGCATCATTTCCATATGAAGATGCTAGAAGAATTTAGTGTTAAATACACTGTTAGCCCCAGCACCTCGCATAAAATGGTGACCCTTAGCCTCGGATCTTTCCTGTGAATCGCTGATAAGCAAGCAGTATTCTCAGTAGGAATATTCAAAACTTATTTTACTTAATTTTTTCTAATGATTAATACACAAGTGTTTTTATGATAGTTCCACGTTTAGTATTTAAGTAGCGGCGCATGATTACAGTTTTTTGTTTTCGTTGTATATATTTTTTTGTTTGTTCATTGTTTTTTGTGGTTCTTTGATGTGGTGTCCGTACCACATCACACTTTGTCAGCTTTGTGTTCGGTTTCTGTAGCACAAAAAATCGTGCATGTAATTACAGCGTTGGAACGGCGTTGTTGAAATTTTATGTCTATGTTTAAAAATATAGGGAGTAGATTATTTTTATTGTGCATTTTAGATAAGTTTGTTTTTCATTAATGTTCACGAGAAGTCAGGAACGATTATTAGCGAGCGAAGCTAAAACAAAAGAGGGTAGCATAATGGATAAGGGGCAGGTTATTGACGGGGATAGGTTTGGAGATGAGATGGGCACATTTTTAGCTGGACAGGACGACAGGGTCATTGATGAGAAGGGTGATTTTAGAGCAACGTCGCGGCCGTGATTATAATAGTGAGGTAGAGGATGAAACAGAGACAGGTGCACAGGTCGAGACGGTAGCAGAAGTTTATAGTCAAACGAACGAGAGGAGACAGAGGCCAGCTCTAGCGCCCAGGTGTCCAGAGTTACATCGTCCATGTGTGACGAGGATTAAAAAGATTACATTAACCCAATACTGAGCTTCCTACGACCAATGAAAGAAGAGATCACGAACAACGCAAGAAGAAGAAGTAAGAAGATGAGAAACAGCGATAGAAGGAGAAGGAAGCAGCTGAGAAACAGCGTAAGAAGGAGAAGGAAGAAGCAGACGAACAGCGTAAGAAGGACACTCATGCAATAATTTCGCATATAGGGGAAATTCGTGGGTAATTACTAACAATAAAAAAGAGTATAGTGAAGTAAAGCAAATGTCAATGGTTACACAAAAAGTAGTAGGCCATGTCAAGCGACAGCAATAGGGGCAATGAAAATTGCAAAAGCAACATCTCAACTCGCAGGGCGCTTGCGACGTGCGAAACAAGCCCACTCAAAATCCCTAGCTTTCTTAAAAACCCAAGGTAATATCGCGGTTACGAACACCACGAAACGAATGGAAGAGGTAGAGAGTCGGACAGCAAAACTAGAGCGAAACAGGTACACGAGCACTGTGCGTTCGGATACCAATGGTGGAGTACACAGAATTGTGTCGCCGAGGGAAAGCCCGCCGTGCTCTAGCCCAGTGACAAGAGTGCGGAACTAACAATTCGTACGCAGAAACAGCGAGTAATAGCCCAAATAATTGCAACCCACTTAGGAGAGTAAATGCTGAATGCCACTTCCACTGTGCTACAGAGGTAGCACATCACAGTTATCAGCAAGATAGATCAGGGCACTCAACAGACGTGCGAGTATCGGAAACGAGTGACAACACCAGTGCCAGGATCGGACAGGATTTTGATAACAGTCACTTTCTGTCGATACTAAAATTCCAAAAGTTCAGAGATAATGGAGGGTCGATGCATCCCAAGAGCTGGGTGATGCAGTTCACAAATTCATTACCGTCATCATGGCCAACTCTGGTAAAATTATAATTCATGTGTGGACACATCGAAGGCCAAGCCGCGGAAAAGATGCGGGGTGTGGCAGCGACGTGTCAGACTTATCAGGAATTTGTTGATGCGTTCCTGCGGATCTACTGGTCAAAGGAAATGCAAGACAGGATTAAAGAGGAAATAATATTTTGTCCTTAACCTAAAGTGTCCGGACAAAGGAGCGCAACCAAAGTTTTTGTGATTTACTCAAGAAGAATCAATTTTTAGATAGTCCATATAGCAAGGGAGAAATCATCATATTTTGTTTTTCCAAATTGCCAGTTAGGTACCAACAGACAATTGTCGGGAAGTGTGGATCTGACATAGAAGCATTCAAGAGTCTATTGCGTGACCTCGAAGTTGTCTTTGATAAACAAGACGCAAAGGACAGGAAGAAAGAACAGAGTAACAAATACCAACGACCAGCAAGAGAGGACGACAACAGATGGCATAATCGCACTGGTCATTTAGGAAACCAGGGTTACGGAAATCAAGGTTACGCTAACCAAGGTTTTGGAAACCAAAGACACGGAAACCAGTACGTCAGGGAACAGGATCATGCTACACAAGCAAGATGGAACAGGAGGAATAACGAACGGCAATGCGACCGCAATTGGAGAGAGCGAAATCAAGGGCAACAGGAGAACCAGCAGATTGAAATTACACTTGCAAATCCTAATGCACGCCAGAGGAGGGGGCGTCTAACAAGGTATTGGTGCTAGTCCATAGACTCCACCACATCTCTCACATAAAGAAGTTCGTGGAATAATAGTAGTTTAAGTGGTGTACATAGTGTAATAGGCAAATATATGAATCTTTCTTCGGGGAACAATAATCGTTGCATTAATAGATTAAGATTGTTAAAGTATTAACACGCTGTGTTGTCTTGCAAAAGAATTTACTGCTGCTATCCTTTTTGGTTTATGTTCGCGACTTACAATGTCAATAGAGTAGGCTGCACTACTATGCCATGAACAATGTATTTGTCCTTTCCTGTGTGGTGTCCATGCTGAGGGATAATAAAGAGTGAGGAGATGTCGCACAAACCAGCGCATACAAAAACGTGCTCCTAGAAGAGATCTGGGAAGTCGTGATACGCTCCATAGCGGCCCCAACCAGTTCGCGGGACGTTCATACCAATACTTACAGGCACGCGTCAGTGCACTGCAAGATTGTGGGATATTGTGTGATTTCCAGGATGAATATGGGCAGTATAGTTTTTGTAGAGCTGGGCCAGCATCGTTGTCTTGCAAGTCAGGGTGAACCTGTGAGCGTTTGACTCCAAAGGTGCACTAGACGGTAGAAATGAAGGCATAAAGCCTACCATAGTAAAGTGCTGGTTTGGGATTTAGCGTGTTGCTCGAGACTGTCACAGATGAATAACCAAGGAATTATACTTGGAGATTCGTGACTTACTGTGTAGCTGGCGTGTGGTGGGCGACTGAACCCTCAACAGGAACCAGTCCTGGCTTGGTCATATTACACTGACTCTGGAAAAGTGCACTTTGATCGCTAAAACCGCATCACATAGCCGGCTGGAGTGGCCGTGCTGTTCTAGGCGCTACAGTCTGGAACTGCGAGACCGCTACGGTCGCAGGTTCGAATCCTGCCTCGGGCATGGACGTGTGTGATGTCCTTAGGTTAGTTAGGTTTAAGTAGTTCTAAGTTCTAGGGGACTGATGGCCTTAGAAGTTGAGTCCCATAGTACTCAGAGCCATTTGAACCATTTTAACCGCACCACATAGGAAAAGAAGTTGAATCTATAAATTTATTGTCTTGTATAGCCATAGCTAACTCAGTCTCTCGAGTTTCTGTAAGCCTAGTGAGAACTCTGAGGCCGTGTCGTATGGCGTGCACATCAATGTCGTCGTCAATAGAAGCGAGCAGCTAGACTTCTCAGCGTAACAGGATATATGTAAGGGTATTGTATAAGGGAAAAAAAGTACCATGTACTGTTGTTGTTGTTGTGGTCTTCAGTCCTGAGACTGGTTTCATGCAGCTCCCCATGCTACTCTATCCCGTGCAAGCTTCTTCATCTCCCAGTACCTACTGCAGCCTGCATCCTTCTGAATCTGCTTATTCTATTCATCTTTTGGTCTCCCTCTATGATTTTTACCCTCCACGCTGCCCTCCAATACTAAATTGGTGATCCCTCGATGCCTCAGAACATGTACTACCAACCGATCCCGTCTTCTAGTCAAGTTGTGCCACAAGCTCCACTTCTCCCCAATTCTATTCAATACCTCCTCATTAGTTATGTGATCTACCCATCTAATCTTCAGCATCCTTCTGTAGCACCACATTTCGAAAGCTTCTATTCTCTTCTTGTCTAAACTATTTATCGTCCATGTTTCACTTCCATAAATGACTACACTACATACAAAAACTTTCAGGAACGACTTCCTGACATTTAAATCTATACTCGATGTTAACAAATTTTTCTTCTTCAGAAACGCTTTCCTTGCCATTGCCAGTCTACAATTTATATCCTCTCTACTTCGACCATCATCAGTTATTTTGCTCTCAAATAGCAAAACTCATTTACTACTTTGTCTCATTTCCTAATCTAATTCCCTCAGCATCACCCGACTTAATTCGACTACATTCCATTATCCTCGTTTTACTTTTGTTGATGTTCATCTTATACCCTCCTTTCAAGACACTGTCCATTGCGTTCAACTGCTCTTCCAAGTCCTTTGCTGTCTCTGACAGAATTACAATGTAATCGGCGAACCTCAAAGTTTTTATATCTTCTCCATGGATTTTACTACCTACTCCGATCTTTTCTTTTATTTCCTTTGGTGCTTGCTCAATATACAGGTTGAATAACATCGGGGATAGGCTACAACCCTGTCTCACTCCCTTCCCAACCACTGCTTCCCTTTCATACCCCTCGACTCTTGTAACTGCCATCTGGTTTCTGTACTAATTTTAAATAGCCTTTCGCTCCCTGTATTTTACCCCTGCCACCTTCAGAATTTGAAAGAGAGTATTCCAATCAACATTGTCAAAAGCTTTCTCTAAGTCTACAAATGCTAGAAACGTAGGTTTGACTTTCCTTAATCTTTCCTCTAAGATAAGTCGTAGGGTCAGAATTGCCTCACGTGTTCCAACATTTCTACGGAATCCAAACTGCTCTTCCCTGAGGTCGGCTTCTACCAGTATTTTCCGTTCGTCTGTAAAGAATTCGCGTTAGTATTTTGCAGCTGTGACTTATTAAGCTGATAGTTCGGTAATTTTCACATCTGTCAACACCTGCTTACTTTGGGATTGGAATTATTATATTCTTCTTGAAGTCTAAGGGTATTTCGCCTGTCTCACACATCTTGCTCACCAGATGGTAGAGTTTTGTCAGGACTGGCTCTCCCAATGCTGTCAGTAGTTCTAATGGAATGTTGTCTACTCCAGGGGCCTTTTTTCGACTCAGGTCTTTCAGTGCTCTGTCAAACTCTTCACGCAGTATCATATCTGCGATTTTATCTTCATCTACATCCTCTTCCATTTCCATAATGTTGTCCTCAAGTACATCGCCCTTGTATAGACCCTCTATATACTCATTCTACCTTTCTGCTTTCCCTTCTTTGCTTAGAACTGGGTTTCCATCAAAGCTCTTGATATTCATGCAAGTGGTTTTCCTTTCTCCAAAGGTCTCTTTAATTTTCCTGTAAGCAGTATCTATCTTATCCCTAGTGAGATAAGCCTCTACATCCTTACATTTGTCCTCTAGCCATCCCTGCTTAGCCATTTTGTACTGCCTGTCGGTATCATTTTTGAGACGTTTGTATTCCTTTTTGCCTGCTTCATTTACTGCAAATTTATATTTTCTGCTTTCATGAATTAAATTCAGTATTTCTTCTGTTACCCAACGGTTTCTACTAGCCCTCGTCTTTTTACCTATTTGATCGCTGCTGCCTTCACTATTTCATCCCTCAAACCTACCCATTCTTCTTCTACTGTACTTCTTTCCCCCATTCCTGACAATTGTTCCCTTATGCTCTCCCTGAAACTCTATACAACCTCTGGTTCTTTCAGTTTATCCAGGTCCCTTCTCCTTAAATTCCCACCTTTTTGCAGTTTCTTCAATTTTAATCTACAGTTCATAACCAATAGATTGTGGTCAGAGTCCACATCTGCCCTTGGAAATGTCTTACAATTTGAAACCTGGTTCCTGGGTCTTTGTCTTACCATTATATAATCTGATACCTTACAGTATCTTCAGGGTTCTTCCATGTATACACCCTTCTATCATTATTCTTAAACCAAGTGTTAGCTATGATTAAGTTATGCTCTGCGCAAAATTCTACCAGGCGGCCTCCTCTTTCATTTCTTAGCCCCAATCCATATTCAACTACTACGTTTCCTTCTCTTCCTTTTCCTACTCTTGAATTCGACTCACCCATGAATATTAAATTTTAGTCTCCCTCCACTACCTTAATAATTTCTTTTATCTCATCATACATCTCATCAATTTCTTCGTCATTTGCAGAGCTAGTTGGCATATAAACTTGCACTACTGTTGTAGGCGTGGGCTTCATGTCTATCTTAGCCACAATAATGCGCTCACTATGCTCTTTGTAGTAGCTGACCCATAGTCCTATTTTTTATTCATTATTAAACCTACTCCTACATTATTCCTATTTGATTTTGTATTTATAACACTGTATTCACCTGAACAAAAGTCTTGTTCCTCCTGCCACCGAACTTCACTAATTCCCACTATATCTAACTTTAACCTATCCATTTACCTTTTTAAATTTTCTAACCTACCTGCCCGATTAAGGGATCTGACATCCGTATAACGCCAGTTTCCTTTCTCCTGATAACAACGTCCTCTTGAGTAGTCCCCACCTGGAGATCCGAGTGGGGGACCATTTTACCTACGGGATATTTTACCCAATAGGACGCCATCATCATTTAATCCTACAGTAAAGCTGCATCCCCTCGGGAAAAATTACGGCTGTAGTTTCTCCTTGCTTTCAGCCATCTGCAGTACCAGAACAGCAAGGCCATTTCGGTTAGTGTTACAAGGCCAGATCAATCACTCATCCAGACCCCCTGCAACTACTGAAAAGGCTGCTGCCCCTCTGCAGGAACCACACGTTTGTCTGGCCTCTCAATAGATACCCCTCCATTGTGGTTGCATCTACAGTGCGGCTATCTGTATCGTTGAGGCACACAAGCCACCCCACCGATGGCAAGGTCCATGGTTCATGTACTAGGATAAATTAAACTTTAGGATTTAGCAATAACTATATCCTTAATGTTGTTGGGGTTTTCTACCACAAGTAGGGATGTTTGGCGCGCGCCTGTTGGGATGCTATTTTTCAGGTCACCAAACCACAGACCCGTGTGGGAGGGATGACGGGCGAGCAAATGTAGAGTAGTTGCATGCTCTTTATAGCTCAGTATAACTTCAACCTGCATAATAACATAATTTATTCAAAAGACATAGAATGTAGATCGTTGACAAATGGTAGTTAATTCTTGAGCATGTCTACTGTCGATCTAAATAAGTGATAGTAATATTAGTGCGGGCTGGCACATTTAGTTGTTCATCCAATACATAGCATCAGTTGACACACACCATGTACAGTAGTGAGATCGGTCTCCACACAACTATCAAGATAAATTATTTCCATGTCTAGATTAGATGCACGAAGATTTTTGTTATAATGATAGCTATAGATTAATAACTATAAAATTAAAATAAGAGTATCTGAAATGACAGGCCATCAATGTATCGTTATGTAAATTTATTATAACGTAGAAGGTCATGGGAAAATGTTAACCATAATATTTTTGTCAGAATTGTACAGATGACGGATGTCGTGGCAATGCAGAGACCAAATGGAGCTAAAAACAAGAGGTCATTGGCTACCAGCAAGGAAGGGAACAAGAGCGCGCCAGCTGACGAGAAGGGCGCGGGAGGGTCCAGTCCTATAAGCTGACAGTCACCGGGCCGTATACCTGAGGGATTAGGTGGGGGACAACCCTCGCCGGGCCACAAGCGAAAATGAGGCTGGCCATTGACACTGACATGCGAACAGCATGCAACATTCTGCGGGTTCTCTGGACGCCACAGCCGTTTGGAGGAAATCCTTGCAACAGACCACATTCTCGTGAGTACATGAAGAGATCACGTACGGTGTCAGAACTTGCTCCTCATGTGCCTCAGGACAGGAAGGGACGCAATACATACTTACCTTTTTTGAGTTTTTACAACTCTCTAGCATTGGCCAATCTGCATACACAAAGCAGTGTTGTGCCTCAAACTATAACAAATGATTTCTCTCATTTCTATCTTCTCCTCTCACTTAGAGAGCAGTTGTAGCAATCGTCGATCCTAGTTCGATCCTGTATGGATGACCTCACACACTTGTGGGGTCACTCCACGTGCCATCATCCCTCTGCAATATTGGGAAACATAAAGTACTATCCAGGGACAGATGAGATCTGGATTAATGATGCATCCCAACCAGTAGACCTCAGAGACAATTAGTCGACGTGAGGAGAGAATATGTCTTCCTACCGTACTGCTGTGATCATTAGCGTGGGTCTAGCTGCAATCTCAGCAGTGTACTGCAGATGCTCCAGCACACCCTATTGCTGTGGCAACAGTGTAGCAACAACACCAGACATTTAGCACTATGTGATGTCAGTACAGTAGCCCCATTCCAAAAGCCCCTTCCGATGCTCAAGAAAAGGAACCACGTGCATCAATGCATATGACTCAATACACCAATCCCCATAGACAAACCAACGAAATTGTGAAGTGCTTCGAATATTTTTAACAATGTGATTTAGTGCCTCATTCTCAGCATAGTCGTGAACATTGTGCATGAACATTGTGCAATGTGCAACCACAACTTGACACCCCAAGAACCCTTTTTTTTCTTTAGTTTCTTTCTCTAGTGTTGTTTTTGTAATGCATGTTATACCTTGTATGTGTTTGCGTTTTGCATTGTAATTCTTATGTAATTGATTGAGTAGGGCACTCAAATTATATTGTTCTCTACACCATGTCTTTTTCTTGTATTCTGTATTTATTGTTGTGTGTATGCAAACAGTGTACCTGAAGTCCCCATAAACTGAACCAGATACCACCACTGCCATTGTGAATGGACCATCAGCTCAGGGAACAGTCTGTAAAATTTTGAACATGGCTGACGTTTGCAGCAACCATATACAAAAATTTGAAAAATATGTAAAAATCAGCCAACTGGTTGCATAGGTTTTCTGTATACCTTGATCAGATTTCGTCACCTCTAAGGGTGACTTCAGCAGAAGGTAAGATAATTACCTAAAATGAAAATATCTGATAAAAGTTACATTAACGTAAACGAGTGTAAAACAAATAGTACTTACATGAAGAACATATCGTCAAATATGTTCAGTGATTTAAGAGCTAAGTTGCTCAGGTCATACATTAAAATATAAAACATATGTTCTTCATAAGGTCAAACATTAGAACATAAGGAACACTGGTGTGGTGTGAGGAGACTGACTGTGTGGCAACTAGTCACACTGCCAAGTAAACAAAATGTAGGGCGCGCCACAAGTGGGCCACTAGTAACGTGAGCAAAACAATTTTGTATATTACACATTTTCTGAAGTAAATCATACATATAGCCAATATAGCTTTTAACAAAAACTAATTTTACAAATTATTGAGTAACATTTATAAATGAGCTTCCAACAGGATAAAATAGTACAAAGTTCACTACGTTTTACATAGCACAGGTAGAACCAGAGCTAAATACGACTGGAATTACATACGTAATCATCTCCGGGGGTACCTCACCATGAGTACCGCCCTTCGATAGTGGCATTCGCCTCTGATCTAAGTGTTAGGGATTTTGCAGGGCCAGCCAGAAAGCCAGCTAGCAGCAGCAGCAGCGGTCCAGCCAGCTGCAGCAGCAACAGCAACAGCGGTCCAGCCCACAGCGGCAGCAGCTGCAGTGTTCCTGCGAGCGTTCCTGACTCTGCGGTCGCCTCCCACCAGCGACAGCGGTGTGGGGCTTCGGCCCCAGTCGGCATTTCGCCGCTCTTCGTCCGTCTTCATCCGCCAATCTTCGTGAGTCCCTTGTTTTCTTCTGTAGTTTTGTCCTGACCTCCTTGTCGTCATGTCAACCCCCACCACCACTACCACTACCACCACTGCCGCCATAGTCTACACCTCTCCCTCCGCCGCCACCACCACAATTACGTGGTGTGCCCAATCGCCCCACCCCCCTCATTCCACCCCACAACTTCTCACTCTCCCTTCTCCTTCGCTCTTTGTCGCCCCATCCCCGGCTCATTCCTCCCACACCTCATCCTCTGATCCCTTCCCTCCCCTCCCTGCAGCCCCCACTACGGTAGTGGCCCGGAGGGACACAGCCCACACCCCGCTCTCGCCCTCACCTCCACCATAGCCGTCATCTTCATCATCGCCATCGCCTTCATCGTTGCCATCCCCGTATCTGGCATCAGCTCCAGCATCCTCGCCGGGACCTGCCACTTCCCGCCACCACCCAGTTACTCCTGTCCCACACGCCTCCTAACACCCTTCCATCACCACCAAATGCCCCAGTGGCACCCCTGCCTCCTCTGCTTCCAAAAAGGCCCAGCCTTGTCCTCCTTCCCCCCAACAGGATGCCATGGATGACACACCACCTGCCACTGCTACCTCCTCATCCTCCTCCCCCTCCTACAAATACCTCCACTCCCGTCCTGATCCCATCCTCCTCGAAGCCCAGAACCTCACGCAGCCTCCTCTGCCACCACTTCCCCGGAGCCTCCATCTCACTCCTCACTGAGACTCCGTTCTCATCTCCTCCCCCAGCCCCATGATTCATACAGACATCCTGTCACACATCCTCGTTACGCAGTTTGGCCCCAATGCCTCTCTCAGGCCTGCACCTTCCCCATCACCCTCCCACCAACCCCAACCCCTGTGTCACCTGCTGACCCTCACTGCCGTGATCACTCGGCTTAGTCTGACGATCATGGAGGAGGAGTTGTTGGCAGAGCTCAAGGCACCCCCATTCTTGGAAATACGGGCAGTCTGCTGCATCATCAACCCGCAGGCGCCACCTGCCTTATGCGGGTGTTTTCAGAACATGCCCCATCCATCGACCGTCTCATGAACGATGGTGTCCTCCTCATTCTCCAAAATGTCCACCGCTTCCAGAGCCCCCACACCCTCCAGCAGATATCACTCGCCAACTGATGCATCTTCCACCTCAACATGTGTGCCACCAACTCCCATAATCAGTCCCATTTCACCTTCTCCCATCTCGGCACCCTCATCTAAATCTCTGTCATGGTGTGACAGCACCGTATCTTGTTCAATAACATCCATTCCCTTCCCGCCAACAAGAACCTCTTCCTGTATACCCTCGCAACCCACTGCGTGGATGCCTTCCTCTTCAATGAAATCTTTCTTCAGCCCCAACACACCGTACACACCACGCCCCACCTCTTCACTGCTCTGATAATCCACTCCAGATAGCACATAGCGGATTAGCCATTGGTGAGCACCACCAGATCAATGTCAGCTCCATCGTCTCCTTCCCGACCCCACAGAACACCTGATCCTTAGTCTCTTCTTGCCTGGCCTTACCACCACCTGCGCCCGCCATCTATATCCGCCCCAATGACCTATTCCTTTTGACCCTCTCTCACATTGACCGTACCTTCTCCTCCAATGTGATCACCGCCGACCTCGACATCCATAATCGTTCCACCGCCCAGTTATGGCGGTTGCATCGGTTTCTCTCTTCCCTCTAAGGCGACCATGTCCCCATTCCCCAGCACACCTGTCCTGAATCCAACTCCACTCCCGATGTCATCCTCTCCTCCCCTAACCTCCTTGTTGTTGACTGTCTCCGTGTCCTCCTCACCATTTCAGACCGTTGTCGTCCCCATCCCAACCCTCGTAATGACCCTCCCCTGAAATATGTCCATGATTATTCCTGTGCCGACTGGAATGCCTACCAGGATACCCTCTCTACCCAGGTCGATAGCTACCGCCTCACCTACCACCAGCCTGATGACATTACACATGCCACCTCCTTTCTCCAGCAAACTTTGTCTGAGGCTGTGGAGGCCCACGTCCCTTCTGTCGCCATCCACCCCCGACACATCAGAAACTTGCTCATGGAAAAGAAACGCCGGGGCTGGTGACAGACATGCACCCATCTTAATGCTACACTTCCTATCAACACGTCCAAGTACTGGTCAGCCTTCTGCCGCGTTAACGGACCTAAACCCCCTCCCTACTACCCTCTCCTTCATGATAATCAACTCTTCCCTGACAAACTTAGTAAGGCCAATCACTTTGCCTCCTACCTCTCCAATGTCTTTACCATCCCAGACGATCCCCAGTTCGATTACTCCCTCTTCCCAGATGTCTGTCTGCTGCTGCTCCTTTTATGACTTCCTCACTGTGAGGATGTTCGGTTGGAAGTTTGTGGCCCGTTGGCCTTTACTCCCCTGGGAATCTTGACGAATCTTCTTTCTGTACTGGTAGGTATTTCTGGACTGGCAAGGAGTGCCGGTGACCTATTTCTTGGGCTTGTCGATATGACGATTTTTCTTCTTCTTCTTACTTGTTGCTGAGGGCTCTCCCTCGGTTGGGATATTGTGCAAAATGCATCCCGCTTTATCGTATTCTCCGTTGACCAGAGCGATGATGATACAGCGCATTTGCCACTCTGTGAAGATAGGGTAGGACTCAATCAGATTGAACTCCTCCCTAGAAAGACCAAGAAGGCCTTCTGGATACCCAACTGGGCGATGTGGGAGTTGTGGTTTAGGATGGTTAGGTGGAACGAAAGGATAAGGGTTGTCGTGGTGGGGGTACATACCATCGTGAAGCGATGCAGCGATCTTCTGCGTTACAGCACTTGCGCTGTACATATCTGGAAGCGGGAGGAATGGGACTTCTTCTCCCACTCTTCTTCTTGCGCTGCTGCTTCGGTCTCCGCCGGGTGCTGTGTTGCCCCCCCCCCCCCTTCGGCAGGCACGTCGGTCTGCGTGGCCACCGTCGCGAACTCCACGCGTGGAGGAGTCGCCTGGGTGGCGGTGTCGACTGTTGTGGCGGAAACTGCTTTGGCTGAGCGAAGCTCTTGCGTGAGCACAGCAATCTGACGCCGAGCCTCGCCCAGCTCCGCCAGCATGGCTGCCCTCTCTTCCGCCATGGCGGATTTGAAGGCGGACATGGCTTCTTGTACGGCGTCGTTAAGGCGCCTGTAGACGACGTCTTCTGTGCAAGTGACCACCTCTTCGTGTGTGGTGGTCACTTGCTTCTGCGTCTTCTTCTCCGGTCCGCGCCTATTTCTTCTGTAGGCGCAGGAACGGGCGTTGGCCGCGTGTGCGCCACCGCAGTTGGCGCAGGTGCAGGCGGCGTCCTTCTGCTTCTTGCAGCCACGTGTGTCGTGTGCTTGCGCACACTTCAAGCACGCAACTGCTCCGCTGCAGTGCTTGGCGACGTGGCCAAGCTTTTGGCAGCGAAAGCACTGCGCTGCGGACTTCCTCTTCTTCTTGTCGGAAGTCCCTGCTATCGTGAGCAGTAACTCCGCCAAGGCAGCAGCTTTGCGTCCCCTTCCGCGTCCAGGCATCTCCAGTAGCAACAGCGACAATCAGCTATGCGTGCCAGATGTCTGTAATCGAACTGACAGCTCTGTCCCCCCCTCGCTCCTGGTTTCCAGTACTTGGACAACATTGCACCCACCGAAGTCAATGCCTCCATCACTACTCAGGATATCATCGCTACCGTACACACGAAATGCAACACTGCTGCTGGTCACGATCATGTCACCTATCGCCACCTTTGTGAAGCTCCTGCCTCCTTCCTCTCCACCCTGGCCAGGCTCTATAGCGTGGTCCTGTCCACCTGTGGAAAACCTCCCTCATCCTGATGTTCCTTAAACCCGACAAACCGCTCTGCGCTGTCTCCTCCTACCGCCCCATCAGCCTTACCTCGGTCTTCAGCAAGGTCCTGCATCCTTACCCAAGGCATCCACCATCATCTCTGCCAGCACCATCTCCTTCCCGTTACCCAGTGCGGCTTTCGGCCGTTCTTCTCTACCGACGACGTTCTCCTTCACCTCACTCATCTTCTCTCCAAACAGTTCAATTCCCATCGCTGCACTATCTTCCTCTCCCTCGACGGCGCCTATCACCGTGTGTGGCA
The DNA here is from genome assembly GCF_021461385.2 of Schistocerca piceifrons. Lineage (NCBI taxonomy): Eukaryota > Metazoa > Arthropoda > Insecta > Orthoptera > Acrididae > Schistocerca > Schistocerca piceifrons. Next base: position 467,809,914 of record NC_060145.1, read on the forward strand.
TCCAGTCTCCTCTTCAACTCCAAACCTTCGCCCTTCCTATTAACTACGTCCGTCTGATCGAGTCCTTTCTTTCCCAACGTCCTTCCTACGTCACCAACCATAACCCGGATTCCTACACCTTTTGCCCTCCACCGGTGTGCCCCAAGGTTCCGTCCTCTCCCCCCTTCTGTGCCTTCTGTATACGGCGGACATGCTGCCACCTTAACCCCAATCCAAATTCTCCAGTACACTGATGACACCACCTTCCTTGAAATTGCCCGCATTCTGCAGCACTCCCAACACCTTCTCCAATCCCATCTTGACCAGTTCACCACTTGGTGCAACCAGTGGTTGCTGAAAGTCAATCCTTCCAAAACCCAGGCGATCATTGTAGGCAAAACAACCCTTTCCTTCAGCCTCCTCGACTTCTATGTCACTATCTACGGCCGTCCTATAGCCCTCACCCCCACCCTTAAATAACTTGGCGTCACCCATAACCGTCGCCTCTCCTGGACCCCCCATCTCCGGACAATCCATGCCAAGGCATGCTCTGAACTCTGTTCCCTCAAGCTCCTTTCCGGCCGTACGTGTGTTCTGGACCCCTCCACCATCCCCCACACTTATAAATCCCTCATCCACCCTCTGCTACACCTACCCTGCCTGGATCTCCACCCTTCCTACCTTTTACAAATCCCTTCAAATCCTCGAACACCATGCTCTTCGCCTCGCCTGTCGCATCTGCCTCCCCTCCCCCACTCTGATCCTGTACGACCTTATTCTGTTCCCCCACCTCCTCCTTTTCCTCGAACGGATATGGATCCTCTACAACTCCCATAAACTAGATCCCCCTCACCCACTTGTCTCTCACATCCTCTCCCACCCCCGTCTGCTTCCGTGCCTGTATTTCCATGTCCCACCTGCTCTCCATCTCTCCACTCTCCTTACCCTCTACCAAGGTGGCTTCCGCCAGCTCCCCCTCCATCTACCCCTCCTACCAACTTTAATCCTCCCCTCCCACTTCCTGTGTTTTTCCTCTCCCTTCTCTCTCCCTTCACTCCCTCCTCCTTTCCTTCCCCCCTCCTCCCCTTGGCTTCCCCTACACCACATACCTTCATTCCTCCCCGCCATCTTCCCTGCCATTGGAATCTCTGCTCTCCCCTCTCCCTCCCCCACCTCCTCCTTTCCCTCTTTGCAGGTCCCCAGACTCGCACACATGAAGTGGAAATTCGCGCGCCAAAGATCATCACCATCTCTTTAGTGTATGTGCCGTCGTGTTTGTGATTCAGTGTTTTTCGCGGCCCACAATCCTTCATTCACGTGTATTGTCTAAATCATCAGTATCGACAGTTTTCTTGTTTTTCGTCGAGTGTGAACAGCTTCATGTTTTTTAATTATTGTATCTACTGTTTTTTAACCACCATTATGTTAATTTTATATATTCATTGATTTTCTCTTTTATTGTACTGCTTGTGGCTGAAGAGCGGAGTAAAATTTTTCCCCTTCCAGCCCACCTTGTATGAGGTGCAAAATGACAATAAAGGAAAAAAAAAGAACATACGTACATACGTAATGAAGAACATCAGTTCATTATATGACACAAAATTTGAATGGAAAGCTTGCATAACTAGGCCACAGAGGTTATCTGGTAATGAGCGTAACTTAACAGAAGTAAAATAATGTTTCTGAAAAGGAGGAGGGAACCTGGATTATAAGTATCATAAAACTGAGAGCAGTGGTTTAAAAGCATTAAAGAAATTTCTATTGTTCATTCAACATGTCATCTTTATTTGGTGTGTGCCTCAAAGTTTCAAGTTCTTCCGAGACATCAAGTTTTCTCCCTTTGTTTTCTCTTTGCAGAATTATCACTTCGTTTAATTCTTTAGGGCTATTCCCTGTAATGAAAAGACGTTCTGCAATTGTTGAATTGTTCACATTAGTGCTTTTTTGCCTAAAATATGTTCTTTGTGTCTTACGTTGAAATCTATGCCTGTCTGTCCAATATAAAATGCTGGACACATATTACAGGAAATTTTTTATACCCCTGATCCACGTAAAGGTTCGTTTGAAGCTTCTAAATTGTGAATTAAATTTTTTTGTAAGTTATTATTATTACAGCCGTATTTTTTAGTTAACAGACACTGAATCCTATACGATATGTTACCTAAAAAGGGTATTGAGATGTACTTCTTATCATTATTATTAGTTTGACCAGTACCTAAAGTGGTGACTCTTTTTTTAATTTTTTCTTTAAGGCTCTTTTCCACTAGTGAGGGTTCATAGCCGTTATTAAATGCTACTGTCTTAATTACATCAATTTCTTTCTTCAGTTTTTCTGGTGATAAGGGAGTAACCAGGGCACAGTGAAATACTGAATGATAGAAAACTTTTTTATGAGATTGAGGGTGTGTCGAGTCTGCAGGTACAGTATGATCAGTACTCGTGGGTTTTCTAAAAATGTCAAAAATTATTTTATTCTCTATTATCGCCAACTTTAAATCTAGGAAATTTAATTCGTGGCGTTCATGTTGTAGCTCACACGTGAAACTAATTTTTTCATGGGGGTTATTGAACAAATTGAACAATTGATCTACTCCTTCATTAGTGCCATTGTTTATAATCAAAATGTCATCTACGCATCACGAATAGGATAAAATACCTAATTCTGTCGAGTTATACCTACGAAGAATTTGTCTTCGAGCGAACTGGAGAAAATGTCAGCTGAAATTCCCGCTATCGGATTACCCATTGTTAGGCCGTCAGGTTGTTTATACAGTTTGCTATTAAACTCGAAGTAGCTATATTTTACTACCATTGACAACAAACATATGAGATTAGTAATCTGTTCATCTGTTATATCTTTTTTATAGGTACGAAGGTTATTCTCCACAATTTCTACTGTATATAGGAACGGTACATTAGTGTAAAGGTTTTTAACGTCGAACGATATTAACTTTGTCTCCTGATTACATTCCAAATTTTTTATTTTATTAATCAGTGATTGGATATTCATTATTGAATAATTATTCTGAAAAACGCATGATTTTTTAATCTTGTCGTGAAGGAACGTGGCTAAATCGTGATATCCGCTACTAGTACTGTTTACTATTGGACGGATAGGGTGGTTTATTTTATGTACTTTGAATTGAGAACGAAGTTTAGGAGTCTGGGGGTTCATGTTTATCAGCTGTTTCTTTTGAAAGCGCTTTAGCAAATATTTAGCCTCATTTACTGCACATCTAATTTCTTTTTGTAGACCGGGAGTAGGATCCTCCTCTATTTCAGATACATTATTAGCCTTGAGAAATTCTAAGGTTTTACAGATATATTCATTCTTACTGCCTTTGTCAGCTTTGGTAACTAAGGCATCATTGTGCTTTAACTTTGCATTGATACTTTTGATTAATTTACATGTGGCTTTTTAAAGGGCTGACAAGAAGAATTGTTTTTACTGATAACATTAAAAAACGTCGTCATTTTCATCATCGCCGTCGCCATCCCCGTCTCCAGCGCCAGCTCCAGCATCCACGCCTGGACCTGCAACTTCCCGCCACCTCCCAGTTGCTCCTGTTCCATACGCCTCCTGTCACCCTTCTGTCGCCGTCAAACGCCCCAGTGGCACCCCTGCCTCCTCTGCTTCCAAAAGGGCCCGGCCCCATCAAACTTCCCCCCGCCCAGGATGCCATGGATGTCTCCCCACCTGGCCCTGCTACCTCCTCCTTCTCCTCCTCCTCCTCCTCCTCCTCCCCCACCTCCTACAAACAGCTCATCTCCTGACCTTATCTATTCCTCCTCGAGGCTCAAACCTCACGCTCCACCACTTTCCCGGAGCCCCCATCTACCTCCTCACTCCTCGCCGAGACTCCATCCTCGTCTCCTCCCCCAGCCCCACCCTTCACACAGACATCCTCTCCCACATACCTGTCACCCGATTTGGCCTCAATGCCTGCCTCACCCTTCACCTTCCCCATCACCCTCCCGCCAGCCCCAAACTCCGCGTCGCCCGCCGACCCTCACTGCCGTGATCACTCGGCTTAGTCCGATGATCACGGACAAGGAGGTGTTGGTGGAGCTCAAGGCGCCCTATCCTTGGAAATATGGGCAGTCCTCCACATCATCAACCCTGCCGGCCCCACCCACCTGCCTTATGTGGGTGTTCTCAGAACATGCCCCATCCATCGACCATCTCCTGAGGAGGGTGCCCTTCTCTTCCACCAATGTTACAAAGTCGCCCCCTCCCATTATCCTCCTCAATCCTTACGCTGGCAGAGGTGTCTGCACTATAACGCACATCCTACATCTGAGTGACATGAGGCCCCTGTCTCCCCGCACTGTAAACAGGCGCACATCCTCCAGCAGTGCCCCAACCTACAGTCCCCTCCCTCCTGCAACACCTGTAACCTCCCACATCCCACTTACTCCCAGAAATGTAAGGTCCACCCCCCGCCCCCCACACTCCTGAGCTCACCGTCCCTGTCCGCCCTTTGGATGCCCCCACCCTTACTGGCAATTCCATTCGTCCCCCCCCCCCCATCCGCTGAGGACATCATCAGGTTCCTAACCATCGTCCTCCAGAATGTCCACCCTTTCCAGTGCCCCCACACCCACCAGCAGATATCACTCGCCACCCACTCCATCGTCCACCTCAACATGTATGCCACCAACTCCCATAATCAGGCCCATTTCACTTTCTCCCGCCTCAACACCCTCGACTAAATCCCTGTCATGGCGCGACAGGGATTTCCAACAAGAACCTCTTCCTGCACACCATCGCAACCCACTGTGTGGCTGCCTTCCTCCTCAATGAAACCTTTCTACAGCCTCAACAAACCGTACACATCTTGCCCTACCTCCTTCACTGTTCTGATAATCCTCTCCCGATAGCACATGGCAGAGTAGCCATTGGTCACAACTGCCAGATCCCTGTTCGGCTCCAACTTCTCCTTCCCTAACCCATAGAACACCTGATCCTTAGTCTCTTCTTCCCTGGCCTTACCATCACCTGCACCGCCATCTATGTTCATCCTAATGCACCTCTTCCTTTTGACTCCCTCTCCCACATTGACCGTACCTACTCCTCCTACGTCATCACCGCCGACCACAACATCCATAGACATTCCGCCGCCCAGTTACGGCGGTGGCATCAGTTCTTTTCCTCCCTCCAAGGCGACCTCGTCCCCATTCTCCAGCACACCCGTCCTGTATCCAACTCCACTCCCGATGTCATCCTATCCTCCCTTAACCTCCTTGGCCGCATAGCGGTGGATGTCCTGGACCTCATTGGTACTGACCATCTCCCTGTCCTCCTCACCGTTTCAGACAGTCATCACCCCCACCCTAACCTTGTAATGACCTTCCCCCAAAATACCTCCATGATTATTCCCGGGCCAACTGGAATGCCTACCGGGATACCCTCTCTACCCAGATCGATAGCACCCCCTCACCTACCACCACCCTGATGACATTACACATGCCACCTCCTTTCTCCAGCAGACCTTGTCTGCGGATGTGGAGGCCCATGTCCCTTACGTCGACATCCACCCCCACCGTCCTTCTTTACCCCCACAGGCCGTCATCCTTCTCCATCAATCCTGCTGTCTTTACTGTGCCTTCCTTCACACGCATGACCCGGACATAGTACGACACCACCAGTAACTACAACGACACATCAGAAACTTGCTCGCAGCTAAGAAATGCTGGGACTGGTGACAAACATGTATCCATCTTAATACTACACTTCCTATCAACTCGTCCAAGTACTGGTCAGCCTTCCGTCGCCTTAACGGATCTAAACCCCTTCCCCTACTAACCCCTCCTTCATGATAACGAACTTTTCACTGACAACCTTAGTAAAGCCAATCACTTTGCCTCCTACCTCTCTGATGTCTTTACCATCCCAAACGATCCCCAATTACATTACTCCCTTTTCCCAGATGTCCGCGATCCAACTGACACCTCTGTCTCCCCATCGCTCCTGGTTTCCAGTACTTGGACAACATTGCACACACCAAACTCAATGCCCCCGTCACTACTCAGGATGTCATCACCACCATCCACATGAAACGCAACACTGCTGCCAGTCATGATTGTGTCACCTATCGCCATCTTTGTGAAGCTCCTGCCTCCTTCCTCTCCACCCTGGTCAGGCTCTATAATATTGTACTGTCCACGGGGCTACCTCAGTCTTCAGCAAGGTCCTGTAATCCATCCTTACCCAAAGCATCCACCAGCATCTCCACCAGCACCGCCTCCTTACCGTTACCCAGTGTGGCTTTCGGCTGTCCTTCTCTACCGATGACTTTCTTCTTCACCTCACTCATCTCCTCTCCAAAGAGCTCAATTCCTGTCGCTCCACTTCCTCTCCCTCGACCTCGAACGCGCCTATGACCGTGTGTGGCATTCCGGTCTCCTCTTCAAGCTCCAAACCTTCGCCCTTCCTATTTACTGTCTGATCGGGTCCTTTCTTTCCCAACGTCCTTCCTACGTCACCAACCATAAAACAGATTCCTACACCTTTTGCCCCTCCGCTGGTGTGCCCCAAGTTTCCGTCCCCTCTTCTGTACCTTTTGTATATGGCAGACATGCCACCACCTTCACCTCCCATCCACCTTCTCCAGTACGCCGATGACACCACCTTCCTTGCCCTTGCCCCCACCCTGCAGCGCTCCCAACGCCTTCTAAAATTCCCACCTTGACTGGCTCACCACATGGTGCAAACAGTGGTTGCTTAAGGTCAATCCTTCCAAAACCCAAGCGATCATTGTAGGCAAAACCACCCCTTCCTTCCGCCTCCTCGACCTCTATGTCACCATCTATGGCCGTCCTATCGCCCTCTCCCCCACCCTTAAGTACCTTGCCGTCACCCTTGACCGTCGCCTCTCCTGGACCCCCCCATTTCTGGAAAATCCAAGCAAAGGCATGCTCCTGACTGTGTCCCCTCAAGCTCCTTTCCGGCTGTACATGGGGTCTGGACATCTCCACGATCCTCCACACCTACAAATCCCTCATCCACCCTATCCTCTGCTACACCCACCATTCCTGGATCTCCACCCCTCCTACCTTTTACAGATCCCTTCAAATCCTCGAACGCCATGCTCTTCGCCTCACCTATCGTATCCATCTCCCCTCCCCTGTGCAGATCCTGTATGACCTTATTCTGTTCCCCCAACCTCCTTCTTTTCCTCAAACGGATACGAATCCTCTACAACTCCCGTGAACTAGATCCCCCTCACCCACTCGTCTCTCTCATCCTCTCCCACCCCCGTCTGCTGCTGTGCCTGTATTTCCACGTCCCACCTGCTCTCCATCTCTCCACTCTCCTTTCCCTCTACCAAGGTGGCTTCCGCCAGCTCCCCCTCCCTGATGATGCCCTCCTCCCCTCCGTCTATCCCTCCTGCCAACTTTGATACTCCCCTCCTGTGTTTTTTCCTATGGGCACCCTCTCTCCCTTCTCTCTCCCTTCCCTCCTTCCTCCCTTCCTCCCCCTACTCCCCTTGGCTTCCTCTACCCCCATCCCTTCATAGCTCCCACCATCTCCTCTGTCATTGGCATCTCTGCTCTCCCCTCTCCCTCGCCCACCCCCTCCTTCCCCTCTTGGCAGGTCCCCGGACTCGCACACATTAAGTGGACATTCATGTGTCGGAGATCATATCCATGAGTTTTTGTGTGTGTGCCGTCGTGGTTGTGATTCAGTGTTTTTCGCCGCCCACACTCCTTCATTCACTTGTATCGTCTAAATCATCAGTGTTTGTGCACAGTTCCGACAGTTTTTCTCGTCGAGTGTGAACGGCTTCATGTTCTTTAATTATTGTATCTACTATTTTTAACCGCCATTGTGTTTCTTTTCTATCTTCATTGGTTTTTTCTTTTATTGTACTGCTTGTGGCTGAAGAGTGGAGTAACATTTTCCGCTGCCAGCCCACCTTGTATGAGGTGCAAAATAACAATAAAGGAAAAAACCAGAAAAACATATTCATTTCAGATAATTAACTTACCTTCTCATGAAGTCACCCTTAGAGGTGACGAAACCTTGTCAAGGTATATAGAAAACCTATGCACCTGGTTGGCTGATTTTTACATATTTTTGACATTTTGTAAAGGTTATTCTTGCTGCAGGGAGACAGAATGAATCGAGGCTTGTAATGAGATTCTGAAGGCTCACAAAGAAGTTATTAACTTAAATAGTATCATATGTGATTCAGGTTAGTTTAATGATTGAAATTGTTGTAATATCTTGGGCATTTAATTGCAGAGACTTCCAATTCTGATAATAAACAGTAAACTGCTCCATATTTAGCTCACATGCCCGGGCCATATTTAGAGTGTGAATGTATGTGTGAATCGGTGTTTGGAAGGGGCTCCCTGGATATAGATGTTTGATGTGAGTGCTAGAGTTGAAGAAGGTGAAGTTCGCTACATCATAAATAACCCTCCCTCTTCTGTTGCACTGACATTTTTTTTGTAGAGTGCGGCATGTGGACTCAGTTTGCAAGATTGTTCTTGTGCGATTGACTCACTACCCTGCTCCTAAGTGAGCCAACCACTCGCCAATTACAATCTAAAATGGCGTATAGACTACGAGAGGTGGCATTTGGGGAAGTATGGCCGAGTATTGTCATTACAAGGCTAGTATTGAGAACGCAGAAGATATGAATATTTTCCTCTCTAATTGCATGTGGTGAAACGTTGCTATTGCTTCACACACAGACTACCCACGCAACGTCTCTCGTCACCTGGGTGGTCCAGTGACAGGCGGGTTCTGCCGATCTTGAAAGGGTTAAGCCGACGGGTGTGAGGGAGTCGAGTGGATGCTGTCCAGACGCCGACATTGTCATCAGAGCGGGGGCGACAGGCTCACAGGGGCCTGAAGGAGCGGCTGGGGCTAGAGATTCCGTTACTTCGTAGAAACTTAGTGAAAACGCTTTCTGACGGGCTATCAGCGAGGCGTGGGAATGACTTGTGTTCCCAGGCAGCCTTGGCGAGGAATTTCCTGTGTTTTCTGCAACATCATAACTGTGATCTGTGATTTGTTTGCTCAGGGTATAGCTCCTTGGCAAAGCAAAATCGGCGCAGAAATTAACGCCAAGTATCTCCATTGGTGGAATAGTAGTGCTTCGGAAATAGAGTGGAAATTTTCCGTCGGTTTTCGAGTTACTGATTGGCACCTTTAACCACGGAAACTGTCGTGAGGGCCGGAATGTTCTGTGTTCGGTTTATATGGGTGTCCTGGAGGGAGTCGGCTCTAGCCTTTCGGTCGGTGTAGGTTAGAAGACTGAGCTCTCGCTGCTCTGGACAGCCTGCCTTCCGGTGGCTGACGAATATACGTTCATTTCATTGTAACCTTTGATAAAGTTGCTGAACTTTAGACTTCAACGTAACTATCTGAGTACAGTTGGCAATTGAGCGTTCTGTGTAGAAACGGCCTATGTTGTCCGTCTTGAGCAGTTTTGGCTAAAGTTGACTGTATCGGAATCACTGTGTGACTTCGCTTGTCAGAATCAATCACTGTACCTCAGTGATTGTGTAGCGAGCCTTATTCGTCTCCCTCAGAGGCGCATTTGCGTTTCTAGGAAGTCTTTAGCCTGGAACAACCAGCCCAGGATAATTTGTTTCGGGCTATACTCGCGACATTACCATCACCACGACGGGACGTCGAAGCATCTGGCCATCGCCTCCGGTATGCCAGATCGTGTCCTTGCAATTAAGAAGACAGCTTGGTAATGTACATCCGCAGCACCGGCAGATTAGACAGTTTTGCTATGTAACAATCAGAGCTCAGCAGAGGGCGCCTGTTGTCTTCTTTTCTAACGTGGTTCTGTCTTGGGTGTTCATTGTCTCAGTTCTCACTACTATAGCAGCAACTAATGTTGGGTTGGCTGGGTGTTTCTCTTAAGATTTGAGTTGCATGGAATTGGCTCCACATACCACTTGGTCATAAATGTCACAGTCGAGTTTATAGACAACTTCACCTTCACGGCATTTATTTGAGTATCCAATTTGACGTATTGTAAATGATCATGTGGTTTGTTTCTAGCGTTCAGAGAACTTTCGCAATGTTGACTGTAATACTCTCTTTCGAGTTCTAAACGTGGCAGGGGTAAAATACAGGGAGCAAAAGGCTGTTACAGTTTGTACAGAAACCAGAGGGGAGTTGTAAGAGTAGAGGGGCATACCCTCTGCATCACCTGATTTAGTTCGACTACAGTCCATTATCCTCATTTTGCTTTTGTTGATGTTCATCTCATCTGCTCCTTTCAAGATACTGCCCATTCCGTTCTACTGCTTTTCCAAGTCCTTTGCTATCTCTGAGAGAATTGCAATGTCACTGACAAATGTCAAAGATTTTATTTATTCTCCCTGGACTTTAATGCCTACTACAATTTCTTTTTGTTCCCTATACTGCTTGTTTAAAATACAGATTGAATAACACCGGGAATAGTCCACAAACCTGTCTCACTCTCTTCTCAACCACTGCTTCCCTTTTGTGCCCTCTACTCTTACAACTACCCTCTGGTTTCTGTACAAACTGTAACAGCCTTTGCTCCCTGTATTTTACCCCTGCCACGTTTAGAACTTGACAGAGAGTATTACAGTCAAGATTGCAAAAGTTCTCTAAACGCTAGAAACATTTGTTTGATTTTCGCTAAACTATCTTCTCTGAGAAGTCGTAGGGTCAGTATTGTCTTGCGTGTTCCTACATTTCTCCGGAATCCGAACTGATCTTCCCCAAGGTCGGCTTCTACCAGTTTTTCCATTCTTCCGTAAAGGATGCATGTTAGTATTTTGCAGCCGTAACTTATTAAACTGATAGTTTGGTAATATTCATACCTGTCAGCTAATGGTTTCTTTGGAATTGGGATTAATACATTCTTCTTGAGGTGTGACTGTATTTCGCCTGTCTCAGACATCTTGTTCACCAGGTGGAAGAGTTTTGTCACGGCTGGCTCTCCTAAGACTATCAGTAGCTCTGACGGTATGTTGTTATTCCAGGGGCCTTGTTTTGACTTAAGTCATTCAGTGCTTTCTCAAATCATTCACGCAGTATCATATCTCCCTTCTCATCTTCCTCTACGTCCTCTTCAATTTTCATATCATTACCCGCAAGTACATCTCCCTTGTATAGCCCTTCTATATACTTCTTGAAATGTTCTGCTATCCCCTCTTTGCCTATTGTTGGTTTCCCATCTGAGCTCTTTCTCCAAAGGTCTCTTTAATTTTTCTGTAGGCAGAATCCATTGTACCCCTAGTGATTTATCCTTACATTTGTCCTCTCGCAATTCCTGATTAGCCATTTTGCATATCCTGTCCATCTCATTTTTTAGACGTTTGTATTCCCTTTCACCTGCTTCATTTATTGCATTATCATATTTTCTCCTTTTCTTTATTAAATCCAGTAATCGTAGTTTTACATAAGGAACTAAAAGGCTGTAAATTAGATATATTAGAACTTGAAATTCACAAACATCTTGCTAAGGGAGACGGTAATATTTTGAACGATAAATTGCAACTCGAGAGTAAGAACTTCCTTGATGGATTTAAACCACTGTTCACGGTCGCATAATACGTACACTATTGGCCATTACATTTGCTACACCACGAAGATGACGTGCTACAGACGCTAGATTTTACCGACAGGAAGAAGATGCTGTGATATGCAAATGATTAGATTGTCAGAGCATTCACACAAGGTTGGCGCCGGTGGCGACACCTACAACGTGCTGACATGAGGAAAGTTTCCAACCGATTTCTCATACACAAACAACAGTTGACCAGCGTTGCCTGGTGAAACGTTGTTGTGATGTCTCGTGTAAGGAGGAGAAATGCGTACCATCACGTTTCCGACTTTGATAATGGTCGGATTGTAGCCTATCGCGATTGCGGTTTATCGTATCACGACATTGCTGCTCGCATTGGTCGAGATCCAATGACTGTTAGCAGAATATGGAATCGGTGGTTTAGGAGGGTAATATGGAACGCCGTGCTGGATCACAACGGCGTTGTATCACTAGCAGTCGAGATGACAGACATCTTATCCGCATGGCTGAAACAGATCTTGCAGCCACGTCTCGATCCCTGAGTCAACAGATGGGGACGTTTGCAAGACAACAACAATCTGCACGAACAGTTCGACGACGTTTGCAGCAGCATGGACTATCAGCTCGGAGACCATGGTTGCGGTTACTCTTGACGCTGCATCACAGACAGGAGCGCCTGCGATGGTGTACTCAACGACGAACCTGGGTGCATGAATGGCAAAACGTCATTTTTTCGGATGAATCCAAGTTCTGTTTACAACATCATGATGGTCGCATCCGTGTTTGGCAACATCGCGGTGAACGCACGTTGGAAGTGTGTATCCGTCATCGCCATACTGGCGTATCACCCGGCGTGATGGTATGGGGTGCCTTGCGAAGCCCTACATTTCAGCAGGATAATTCGCGACCTATACGGGCCTTTCTGGATACAGAAAATATTCGACTGCTGCCCTGGCCAGCACATCCTCCAGATCTCTCACCAACTGAAAACGTCTGGTCAATGGTGGCCGAGGCTCGTCACAATACGCCAGTCACTACTCTTGATGAACTGTGGTATCGCGTTGAAGATGCATGGGCAGCTGTACCTGTACACGCCATCCATGCTCTGTTTGACTCAACGCCCAGGAGTATCAAGGCCGTTATTACGACCAGAGGTGGTTGTTCTGGGTACTGTTTTCTCGGGATCTATGCACCCAAATTGCGTGAAAATGTAATCACATGTCAGTTCTAATATAATATATGTGTCCAATGAATACCCATTTATCATATGCATTTCCTCTTCGTGTAGCAATTTTAATGGCCAGTAGTGTATATAGGATTTCCGCCAATGTCGGCGAACATGCCGTTTTCCCCAATATATGTATTTTCTAGTCTTGAGCTCCTGACATTTCATATCACTGGGTTTCATTTTTCGTGGCCGTATCAACACAAGTTCGTACAGTTGATATTCCGAAAATGGTATTGGCACAATTAACAGAAGATTCTCTTTTTATGTTGTGATGTAACTTTATGTTGTGAGGTAACCGTTTACGTTGAGAAGAAACTATCGATTTATTATGTCCTTCACCTTTTTTGGTTACAGAAATAAGCTTTGTACCTGTTATCTTTTGTACACTAAAGCTAGGCGCAGTATCACTGTGCTACATGAATGTATTACATATTTTAAATTTAATTTATACCTCCAAAATTGTTGCATTTGTTAGTGGCCTTCTATAAGAAACTGTCATATTGCTTTAATGTAAATTATGCTAGTTAACAGCAGCAAGAAGCAGAGCTTATGTGCATGTATGTAGCGCCCGCTGCTCTGCCATTTTTCTTATCGCTTGAGCTTCCATATAGTTAAGCGGAAGTTTTTTTATTACTATTTAGGTTGTTTTAGCTTATATTTGCTCTTCTTTCCCCATTAATTTGTAACAGTGACATTTTGTAAGCAGAATTATACCTTCTGCACGCTGAATTTATATACAGTATTACTCTGTCAGTAAACGTATAAATAATTTTATACGCAATGGACACCTGTGAATCTATTATATTTTAAATAGCCTTGCAGAGGAAATTTCATACTTAATTTATTATAAAATTCTGTTGTTCAACGCAACCGAGGGGCATTTCTTACGCGCTTATAAATAGCGCCCTCTGTAGCCCAATGTTCCCTCGTCGCTTGAGCCTGTATATTTGTAGCAGCTGGCCTTAGTCTCTGGCATAAGGTACAATACATGTAACTTACACAAATATTTTATCCTGTGACGTCTATTACAATTATATGTTTGACAATAGCCTCTGCGGAGGGCATTTGCTAATAAGTAGTCTTTTTGAAGCACTATGTATGTGATGCGATCGTATCTAAAGTCATGCTTGGCAGTAATTCTTTTTTCATCAATTTCGTTCATGACAAGAGCCGCTTCATCTAATCTACGGTGCCATCATGTGATGTGTTAAGTGAGCACGTTTACTTTTTTTTATTAACATTTTATTATGTTTGTAAAAATTCTTTTGTAACTGGTGTATATATTTTTAGAGCCAGTGCTTCTGAAGAAGATATTTTTACAAATATCGAAACCATAATCAAGGGCTAATAAACCTTTATTTGCTACTGGGTGGCTGATTCTTCAACCTCTTTGTTCTTGATACCATTGATCCAGTCTTTGCAGTCACTGCAGTTGGCGGGGGAACGAACGATTTGGGGCAGGAAGTGGAGCAGAAAACGGAGTAAGTTCGCTTCAAGCACTCACCAGTATAAAACATATACTATATCTAGCAATTACGTATTGCCGACGTATTGCCAGTAGGAACAGCGACAAGCACAATCAAAAAAAGCTTTTTTTGTAGGATATAATTGCGGTTTTTTTTGTTTTTTTTTTTTTATTTCGCGCTTTGGCTACCGGCTGCCCTACACAGTACCATCTACAAACTGTCCCCGACATGCAGTTATCACCCTCGCTTCTGGAGTAGGTGTGACAAACTTATTGCAATCGTGAATAACGTGTCTCATAAAACCCTGTAGGATGCCGTTAGATTCAGGAAATCTGTTACCGAGAAATTCCTGACTACATCACTGAAGTGACGTTCAGCAAGAAATGACCGTGGGAAGGTGTGGAAAAGTTGATGGAATCCCCAATAACGGTGATGTGTCTCAATGCAGAGCTGTATGCCCTTGAAGTTGTAAGGTGGCAACGGCCTTGCACCTTATATTAGTCCATTTAACGTGACACTTTAGGTTTTGTTGGAGTAATACTCCAAATTACGGTGCAGCAAATCTATGTGGAAACCCATCGGCACTCCAGAATTCCGCGATTTTGTAATTATAAGATTATGCGGAAAGGCAGTACGCGAGACAGAGCTCGGCTACATCCCCGCCTAACAGCCGCAGGCCACAGCCTGACGGTATGAATGGTGAACTGGGGAAGTTCTGTAATCCGTTTAGAGTGGCCACAGCGGCCGCCAGCCTCTGAGGGACACGAGGCTGCAGGTGTTCAAGTGTTTACCAAAACAGAGCAGTGGATAGCTGCACGGGCTTTCCTGTGCGTGCCCTCGGCTATGCCCCACTAATTTTACGCCTTCGAGTAACTCTGTGGTGTCACCGCCAGACACCACACTTGCTAGGTGGTAGCTTTAAATCGGTCGCGGTCCATTAGTACATGTCGGACCCGCCTGTCGCCACTGTCAGTGATCGCAGACCGAGCGCCACCACACGGCAGGTCTCGAGAGACGTACTAGCACTCGCCCCAGTTGTACGGACGACTTAGCTAGCGATGCAACACTGACGAAGCCTCGTTTATTTGCAGAGAAGATAGAATAGCCTTCAGCTAAGTCAGTGGCTACGACCTAGCAAGGCGCCATAGCAATTGATAGTTATCGTATGAAGCATGTCTCATCAAGAACGATGTATACAATTGATGGATTAAAGTTAAGTATTCCAGGAGCTACGTACTTTTCTTTATAGCATTCATTACGTATCCTGTTTCAGACCTCACGCCATCCTGCGTGAGCTTATAGCGTGCATTTCGGCCTCCTCTAGCTATACAACAAAATCAAGTGGGGCAGGCCAGGAGTTCCGAATAACAAACTTTCAATGCAAGAGTCTGTGTTCGCTATGACGGGGAATCTTGCCGGGAAAATCTCGAGTGATCTCTTGGGACAAAACTTCCAGTAAACGTGTTATTGCCCACAGCTGTGGTTCCTCCCAGCCGGCGAGGGTGGAGTTTACTTGTGAAATTTTGTTGAAATAAAAGAATTGTGGAAAAGAGCTCTATTCCCAGGCCCTACATTGTTTGGCACTGGCAAACTGGTTATTTTGAGAGCTTCTGCTGATGTGATTCCCTCGGTAAAAGTTGAGGTGAAAAAACAAAGGTGAAGAGCGATCTTGCTGGACTCTCGGTAGAGGTCTTCCGTTCTGGGCTCTCGTACTGAGAGAACGTTAGCCAAGTCATCTCCCCTCTTGGTCTTTCATTCTGAGAGGACGTTAGCCACGCCAGCTCATTGCTGACAGAAACATTGTTGCAATTAGAGAAGTTTACGGACAGCAGTCTCGTGTTCGAATACCGCAGGATCGTACTTTGCGAGACGCCACATGCCGCCTGCACGGCCACGCCGTCGCCGTCGGAGGCCGCCGCTACAACAGGAACATTACGGTGAGATCGCTCCCAGTTCGGCCTGTGTGAGGAGTAACGTTAAATAGTTGGATCAATTGCAATTGCTCTTTCCACAGAGGTTTCACAGTACTTTGGAGTGTAGTGGTTCTTCGTATATACACTCCTGGAAATTGAAATAAGAACACCGTGAATTCATTGTCCCAGGAAGGGGAAACTTTATTAACACATTCCTGGGGTCAGATACATCACATGATCACACTGACAGAACCACAGGCACATAGACACAGGCAACAGAGCATGCACAATGTCGACACTAGTACAGTGTACATCCACCTTTCGCAGCAATGCAGGCTGCTATTTTCCCATGGAGACGATCGTAGAGATGCTGGATGTAGTCCTGTGGAACGTCTTGCCATGCCATTTCCACCTGGCGCCTCAGTTGGACCAGCGTTCGTGCTGGACGTGCAGACCGCGTGAGACGACGCTTCATCCAGTCCCAAACATGCTCAATGGGGGACAGATCTGGAGATCTTGCTGGCCAGGGTAGTTGACTTACACCTTCTAGAGCACGTTGGGTGGCAAGGGATACATGCGGACGTGCATTGTCCTGTTGGAACAGCAGGTTCCCTTGCCGGTCTAGGAATGGTAGAACGATGGGTTCGATGACGGTTTGGATGTACCGTGCACTATTCAGTGTCCCCTCGACGATCACCAGTGGTGTACGGCCAGTGTAGGAGATCGCTCCCCACACCATGATGCCGGGTGTTGGCCCTGTGTGCCTCGGTCGTATGCAGTCCTGATTGTGGCGCTCACCTGCACGGCGCCAAACACGCATACGACCATCATTGGCACCAAGGCAGAAGCGACTCTCATCGCTGAAGACGACGCGTCTCCATTCGTCCCTCCATTCACGCCTGTCGCGACACCACTGGAGGCGGGCTGCACGATGTTGGGGCGTGAGCGGAAGACGGCCTAACGGTGTGCGGGACCGTAGCCCAGCTTCATGGAGACGGTTGCGAATGGTCCTCGCCGATACCCCAGGAGCAACAGTGTCCCTAATTTGCTGGGAAGTGGCGGTGCGGTCCTCTACGGCACTGCGTAGGATCCTTCGGTCTTGGCGTGCATCCGTGCGTCGCTGCGGTCCGGTCCCAGGTCGACGGGCACGTGCACCTTCCGCCGACCACTGGCGACAACATCGATGTACTGTGGAGACCTCACGCCCCACGTGTTGAGCAATTCGGCAGTACGTCCACCCGGCCTCCCGCATGCCCACTATACGCCCTCGCTCAAAGTCCGTCAACTGCACATACGGTTCACGTCCACGCTGTCGCGGCTTGCTACCAGTGTTAAAGACTGCGATGGAGCTCCGTATGCCACGGCAAACTGGCTGACACTGACGGCGGCGGTGCACAAATGCTGCGCAGCTAGCGCCATTCGACGGCCAACACCACGGTTCCTGGTGTGTCCCCTGTGCCGTGCGTGTGATCATTGCTTGTGCAGCCCTCTCGCAGTGTCCGGAGCAAGTATGGTGGGTCTGACACACCGGTGTCAATGTGTTCTTTTTTCCATTTCCAGGAGTGTATTTTATAAAAGATCGCGTTTTGGACCGATTTTAACACAGTTACTGCCAATGCCAGTTAGGAGGATTATATCTAAATTGTTCATTGTGTTTTATTCAGCATTGATCTAAAGGTTATAATAAAATTATTGTGATTCAATAGAGCCTTTACTTTCAGTAGTTGATCCTGAATTCATTCTTTTGCTTTATTTTATTTTAGTGTATGTGTTTGATGTCATTGAACACCCTAAGTGTTCGTCATCGTTCATGTTTGGAAGTAAAAATAGGTGTGATTTATCGTCAACACTACCACGGCACATTAATTAGGGGTGACAGGGCCACATTTAAATCTAGTGTTATCCATTTTTGCGTACAGTTCCACTCCCAATTTCTCTGAAAATTGTTTGTCAGGGGGGAACACACGAAAAAATCTGACAAGCAACGGGTGAGGTGTTACATATGGCTGACCCATGCCTAGGATTAGTAATTTTGTTATCTGCCTGAGATGCAGTTAGGAAAACCTCAGTTTTGTTTTTCATTGTGATCCAATGTGTTTGATCATTTTGATAGTAGGTTCACGGATAAAAATAAGTAGCATAAGTTGTGCGTTTTTTGTTGTTGTTGTGTTTTTTTGCCTCTATGCTGCACGCGCGTTGTTCTTTTGTTGTTTTGTTCTGTGTGCTAATGTTACTTGTTCTCAGCAAATGCTGAACAGTAAGTGCACAACTGTTTGTGTGTCAATCTTATTAGCATGTATAAGTTGGTGGCATTTCTGTTCACTGCGCACACTCAGTTTAGCATTTTGTTTTGTGATTGGCATTTTGTTCCTTTTTATTGTTAAGACTAAAATATATGTTGTTGTCGAGTGTAAGATTCACATTAAAGTACACATGTTGACGAGAGCGAAAGCCAGGGCCACAGCAGAGCAGACTCTCGTCTGTAATAGTGATAAAATGGGTGACAGTCGCGAGGGTACTGCAAGCGAAAGTGACGAGTGAGAAATTTGAGATGCCGGAAGGTGATGATAAGAATAGGTTCAGCCCAGTGGGTAGTAGAATCTACGAGTCCGACCGCGACGCTGAGGAGCCGAGGCACGTGGAGGCTGATGTCGTAATCCATAATTACGGACCGAGCGAGGTGGCGCAGTAGCTAGACACTGGATTCGCATTCTGGAGGACGACGGTTCAATCCCGCGTCCGGCCATCCTGATTTAGGTTTTCCGTGATTTCCCTAAATCACTCCAGGCAAATGCCGGGATGGTTCCTCTGAAAGGGCACGGCCGACTTCCTTCCCCATCCTTCCCTAATCTGATGAGACCGATGACCGCGCTGTCTGGTCTCCTTCCCCAAAACAACCAACCAACCCTAAATCGCTCCAGGCAAATGCCGGGATGATTGCTTTCAAAGGACACGGCCGACTTCCTTCCCCGTCCTTCCCTAATCCGATGAGACCGATGACCTCGCTGTTTGGTCTCCTTCCCCAAAACAACCAACCAACCATAATTATGGAGGATAGAGCCCACGGAGCCATAGTGCCACTGAAACGAATTATTTCCGACCCCAGTCGAGTGGTTGAGTCCGGAGCGACCCGACTGGTGACCGGAAACATTCCGTTTCTAGACACAGAAAGGTCAACAGGAACACGGGAAACGGTGCTCATTGTAGGCCACGGGGGACAGAAATTCTAGAGAACACTATACAAATTTTGAAAGGAATGCAGGCAGAAATAAAAAAAAAAGCAACACCGCGCTTCACGCCGATCTCAGTACAAAAATATCCTACGTCGAAAAATATAACTCCGATCTTAATACAAAATTATCGAACGTTGAGAAATCTAACTCAGATCTCAGTTCAAAATTATCGAACGCCGAGAAGACGAGCTCATAAATGATGGGTGAAATGAAAGAGGAGGTAGCTATAATTAAAAGAACAGCCTATGAAGGGAAACTGACGGCAAAGGGGGCAAAGAAAATTGCGAAGGAAACTCGCGACTCGACACAAAGTACCGCGAAAGTAGCGAAGGCTGTCTTATCCCAATTGCAGAGTCGCATTAAGCGAATTGAGGATAAGCAACAGCAACAACCGTACGTGGCGCCTAGGGACACACTAAGAGATGAAGTCTCCAAATCCTGGCGAAATAGCTACCAATGATAGCAACAGGGAGGTAGTGAGTGCTGAACAAATAGTTCTATCAGCGAGTAAACCGACTTCTCTGTCTGGTAATTTGGACGGCTCGAGTAACACGGCGGAAACCGGTAGCAGCGGAGCATACCGTAACGCCGCGCCGACGCCCGTAGAAAACTCGGTGGGCATGCATACGTCGAAGGGGCACAATTTCTGTCGCCTAGTACGTAGTACGGAACATTTATCGTGTACCCACATTGACAGAGAGGAAGACAGAGTTTCTGAACAAGGAAGTTTGCACCCGGAGATACCGATTCAACAAAATGTAGGAAGAAATAAAAAATATCATAGCGAAGATAGATTTGATTTTAAACACTACATCTCGGTGAGGAAGTTTCAACATTACAGAGATGAAGGCAACAGTCTTCATCCCAAAACATTTATAGGCCAATTTGACCTGCCTCTGCCTCCCCAGCGGCCACTCATGTGTAAGCGCGATTTCGTGCGCTCACAGATGGAGGGAGCCGCAGCAGAATATATGAGGAACTTTGCCAGGACTTGCAACACGTATGATGCGTTCCAGAATGCCTTATTGGGCAAATTCTGGTCAAAAGAAACACAGGAAAGCATTAAGCAAGAATTGATGATGTCTAGAGATATGTAAGGCGCAGGTTACCCAAGTCCTGTAAAATTCTTCGAGAATATGACATAGTGGAACCAATACGAGTATATCGACAATCCTTGTAGCGCAGCTGAAATTATACGCCTGTGTTATATGAAGCTACCGATTGCCTACCAGCAAAGACTTGCCGGAAGGTGTGAAAGCGACACAGAAGTATTCAAAGGAATATTGAGGAAACTTCGCATTTAACGACGAGCAAGCCCGTGAGAAACGCCGACAGTGGGAATGGCAGAACGGTCGACGAAATAACGGCTCACAGTGGGAAAACAAACAGGTGCATAAGCACAACGGATTTGGTCAGGATAAGAGTAAGCCTGGGAATAGTTACACTAACGACGGTAGGCACTCTCCCGGTAGCAAGTCGAACACGTCGTGGGGAACGAATCAGGGCTGGCAAGGTGGTTTTCGAAACAATGCAACAGAAGATGTAGAAGTTCGACCACCAAAACCGGGGCCATCTCACACTATTGAACAGAAACATGATTGACAAGGACGTGGAGCGGTCAACATGTAGATAATTGCAAATAGTAAACTTCTAATTAGAAGAAGATATTTAGTTTAAAATAAATTAAGTCTGATGTGTCGTGTTTTAGAAGTAAGTAATCGACAAGAATTCCTGACAAACACTGTTTAGATGAGAGGTAGATATACGTTCTGAGGAGGCTGAACCAGTAGGTGGCTCTCTGTTGAAAGGCGAAAAAGAGATCACAGAATTCATATTTCCGTCAAAGGACACAGCTAACACTTGAGGTGGCCTGTCCCGCATGCCGTTGTGAAGACGCAGCGTTGCATTTACTTATCACAAAATGTACAAGTGGTTTAGAGGTGGCCAGCTATGCGCAGTGGCGCACCTTAGTACACATAGTTCTGTGAGAACAGCATGCTGAAGCCGCAGAAAGAGCGGACATTCATAACGGTGTTTAAGAATACTTGTCGAGAAATTTAAGTTTTCTGAACAACTGCGTATGTGAGCAGTGTTTTTTTTTTTTTTGTGGTGGCATTACACTAGTAAAATTCCTGTCAACAGGTATAAAGAGACCATAATATGGGCAAGGGCTAACAGGAGAAGAGCAAGAGAATTCGAAAGGTGTAACTATACCGAACGAGCCTGGATCATTGGGCAAGATAAGAAATTTTGTTGGATCTGCTTGATTCGCAGGGAGTGGTGCAGGGAGACCTGGTGTAACATAAGGACCTGGTGTAAAACCCCAGAATGCATCGACTAATACCGGGTGGCATATAAAACATTTTTTTTTTTTAAGTTACGTAGTTTGCAGAGATGGTCATCTCTCAGTGGTAGTTAGGTGATGGAATTCCGATCCTCTGAACCCAGAGATTCCGTTTCCATTAAAGTTTGATAAAAAAATTTTTATTCTAAGACGATTTATTATTATAATGAGATTTCATTTTGTTCTAATGCTATGTTTTCCGTGTCTATGTTTGATGAAAATGTATTATGTACAGGGAAATATAATTAATGAATGTAAAATTTTGTATATGACCAACATGAAAATTGTGGTCATCCCTTATTGTAAAGAAATAAGCTCCTTATGTAATGTCATCATGTAAATGTGTCAACAGAGAATTCAGAGGGGATAAAGTGAGGCGACATGGAAATTGGCGCACCACACTTTGGATGGCACAGGAACGAGGACGGTAGCAATCAGGAGATGAGAGAACAGCTGGGCGATGGAATGCAAATGAACTCCTGCAATGATGGAGGCTGGGGTAAACCAGCCACTCACTGCAAGGTGACATGCAGAGGTGCGTGACGTGCAGTTGTGATACACCTGTTCCCTGTATGCACACGGTGGATGGGAGACCAGTTCGAAGAAGCATAATCGGTAACTTCTATTTGTTGTTCGCCGTGTCTGGCGATGCAACATTACTTCAGATCCTCTTTGTGTTTTACGGCGCCTTCACTTAGGACCTGAGCCAGGCAACGGCTCACTTCTTATGGTATATCTTCCCTACCCACCACTAGCCAAAGAAGGAGTTCCGTGTTGCTGCCTGTCTGCATCAGGTCTCTGCAGATCAGGACAAATCAGAGGATCACAAGTCTCTCGTGTGAGGGACATCGACGCCGAGCTCTAATGAGGGACGGTCCTTCCAGCTGTCGGGCCAGAAAGTATGTCACTACACACAGCACCACTGTGATCCATACAGTCGGCACTGTTGCCTCCACATCAAGAAGATATGGGTCTCCAAGGCGACATCTGCTACCATTGTTGGTCTCACTGGGCTCTCACGTGCTCCTGATCGTGCTAACCAGTTTCATCGTTCTTCCCGTTCCTGCCACATAAACATTACAAATAAGGGTATGAGTGTAGCTACAAACAATTAGACACCAATGAGGTGAAGTTGTCCCTCATAATATGATAACAAAATTGACCCGAACAGTCAGACAATCCTGAAATGAATTATATATATATTTTTTTAACTTTGATGTTTGATAATCTGAGACAATCTATGTAGTATGTCTTAAGTGTGATTTTAATTATCATTTTATTTCACTTGTACATTTTATCCATATTGTCATCTTTTGAATGCCTATGTTAGGTTAATACACGAAGTACTTATGTGGTCGTTCCATATTACATAAATATCGAGAGAACTTGTCAATTTTGCTTCTATGTGGATTTACACAATTGTACACCAGCCAAGCACTGGACTTGGCCAGACAATGCTAGGACTGTATAATTAAGACATTTACACCACAAACAAATAAATGTGCAGCAACAGTGACACATAGTGTGTTTACAGACTGTACTACGGGATATTTGCCTCACCTTAATTGTAAAAAGAACGACTATGACATTAGTGTCACGCTGATTTATATTTAGGTTATAAATTTTTTTATTTATTTCAAATTGTATAGGGACAAATGTTTGAGTTGTAATTGTACCTTCAGTCAAAATCATGGGGTTGCCATTTGATGAAAAGCACAAAAGGGCGTACCTATGTAAATTTATTTTGTGATGTGAGTCCTTCTATTTTATATTTCCTTTTTACTTTGGCCATCAATTGTCCACAATTGGCAGAGAAATTACAGTCAACAAAAAATAAAATTAATGACCACGTCAATAAAGGTAAATTCCATCAACTAAGGCTTTATCCCGGGGATGAGTAAAAGAATGATTGAGAAAGGGCAGCTGGCAGTCAACTGTCCGTGAATAACACTCTCGAAACGATTTTGAATCGTTAAAATGATCAACATACTAATTTTGTGATACAGGAGATGACACAAAATGAGTCATCACCTGTACTCCAAAATTGTCTTGAAGGAGGGGGCTATGTAAGGTGGCAGCGGCCTTGCACCTTACATGAGTCCATTTAACGTGACACTTTAGGTTTTTTTGGAGTAATACTCTGAGTTACGGTGTAGGAAATCTATGTGGAAACGCATCGGCACGCGAGAATTCCGCGATTTTGTAATTATAAGATTTTGCGGGAAGGCAGTACGCGAGACAGAGATCGGCTACGTCCCCGCCTAGCCGACGAACGCCACAGGCTGACGGCATGAATGGTGAACTGGGGGATTTCTGTAATCCGTTTAGAGAGACCATAGAGGTCGCCAACCTCTGGGGGATGTGTGGCTGCAGGTGTCCAAGTGTTTACCAAAACAGAGCAGTGGATAGCTGGACGGGCTTTCCTGTGCATGCTCTCGCTTATGTCCCACTAATTTTGCGCCTTCGAGTAACTCAAGTGGGTCAGGCCAGAGTTCGGAATAACAAACATTCAGTGCAAGAAGATGGTTCAAATGGCTCTGAGCACTATGGGACTTAACATCTGAGGTCATCAGTCCCCTAGAACTTAGAACTACTTAAACCTAACTAACATAAGGATATCACACACAACCATACCCGAGGCAGGATTCGAACCTGCCACCTTAGCGGTGGCGCGGTTCCAGACTGAAGCGCCTAGAACTGCGTGCAAGAAGAGTCTGTGATCGCTACGACGGGGAATCATCCATGGAAAATCTCGAGTGGTCTCTTGGGAGAAAACATCCAGTAAACGTGCTATTGCCCACAGGTATGGTTCTTCCCAGCCGGCGAGGGTGGAGTTTACTTGTGAAATTTTGTTGAAATAAAAGAATTGTGGAAAAGTGTTCTATTCCCAGGCCGCACATTGGTCGGCACTGGCAAACTGGGTATTTTGGTAGCTTCTAGTGATGTGATTCGCTCGGTAAAATTTGAGGTGAGAAAACAAAGGTGAAGGGCGATCTTCCTGGACTCGGTACAGGTCTTCCGTTCTGGGCTATCGTACTGAGAGAACGTTAGCCAAGTCGTCTCCCATCTTGGTCTTTCGTTCTGAGAGGACGTTAGCCACGCCAGCTCATTGCTGAAGGAGACATTGTCGCAATTAGAGAAGTTTACGGACAGCGGTCTGTTGTCCGAGTAGTGTAGGAGTGTACTTTCTGAGACGCCACACGCCGCCCGCTCAGCCGCGCCGTCGCCGTCGGAGGCCGCCGCTGCAACAGGAACATTACGGTGATATCGCTCCCTCTTCGGCCTGTGTTAGGAGTAACGTTAAACAGTTGGATCAATTGCAATTGCTGTTTACCCAGAGGTTTCACTATACTTTGGAGTGTAGTGGTTCTTCGTATATATGTTATAAAAGATCGCGTTTTGGACCGATTTTAACACAGTTACTGCCAATGCCAGTTAGGAGGATTATTTGTAAATTGTTCATTATGTATTATTCAGCATTGATCTGAAAGTTATAATGAAAGTATTGTGATTCAGTAGTTGATCCTGAATTCACCCTTTTGCTTTACTTTATTTCTGTGTATGTGTTTGATGTCACTGAACACCCTAAGTGTTCGTGATCGTTCACGTTTGGAAGTAAAAATAGGTGTAATTTATCAACACTACCACTGCAGATTAATTAGGGGTGACAGGGCCACATCTAGCGTTATCCATTTTTGCGTACAGTTACACTCCCAATTTCTCTGTAAGTTGTTTGTCAGGGGTGAACACACGCAAAAATCGGACAAGTAACGGGTAGGGTTTTACAAAGTGTCGAAAAGTATTACTGTTAGATGGTGCTTACGTAGGTAACGTCCTGTGTGGACGCCTCAAGCAGCTTTGAATTATCAAGTGTGAAATGACATCCAGGCAAGGTGGGACCTGATCGTCTCCTCTAACGTCATTCCTACGCAGCTAGTGCTAGCGGCGCTCAGATAGTTGCTAGAGTGGGCTCCGTCTTTCCCCAGTATAAGAAATGCAAGGGTCAGAATTGGGCCTTCACGTTTTATTAAAAAAATTTAAGTACGATGTCTTCCCATTCAGCATTGAGGTGTCACAGCATGCCGTAACGTATGAAGTCTGTCCCAGGAGCGTCATACGAGTTACCGACAGAGCTATGTTCATATTACACAATGACGATGGCAGCTTATAGGCTCCTTATTTGCGCGTTGCAATTTTTAGTTGTATGAACAGCAACGACCAGGGAGACCAAGTCGTTGGTAAGTCAGGTGAAGGTTTAGTGGGAAAACGCAATCAGGCTTCAAAGGATTCTCTTTATAAATTGCTTGTGCATCCAGTCTTAGAACATTACTCAAGTCTTAGCGACCTATGGCAAAGAGGAGTAGCAGATGGTACGGAAAGTATACAAAAAAGGATCACATGTTTCTCTGACTCTCAGAGCGTCAAGGAAATGCTGAAAAACCGCAATTGATGGAGTACTGAAGGTGGACGCAAATTATCTCTCAAAAGCATTCTTACCAAATTTCAAGAACCAGTGCTATGAGAAGAATCTGAATTTACTCTTGAGCCTCCTACGCATCACCCCCGCAGATACAGTGAAGGCAAAATTACACCAAAATACGGCATGTACAGAACCTTTTCAGTTTTCATCCAACACACCATATGCGACTGGAACGGGAAGAAACATTAACATGTAAGTACCCACTGCCTTGCGCTTCATAATGAGTTGGGGTCTTTGTGGGAAAAAAATTATTTTTCCCTGCGTCCTTTCACGGTAAGCCTGCAAACCTATGAGTAGCCTCACGGAAGATGTTCCGTTGCAAACATTCATAGTTTGAGCTATTTTCAGCACTCCATTAACTCATATGACAGGTTACGGTACGTCACCATTTTCGAAAGATCTTCATTCTGACACGCATACTGCAGTAGCAGATGCTGTCCGGTTGATGGATGGACTTCAGAAATCCATGCTGTGATCCCTTCTAACTCACTTCAAATGCCCGTCAGGCTTTTGTCGTCACTAACTAAAGGATTAAAAGATTCTCTGTGGGTGGGCAATGCTTGAATCCGCGCAGAATCTCTGCATTTCCTTTATTGTAGACCAACACTAACAGACAGGTTGTCGTCTACATCGGCACGAAGGTCTGGCTGTATAAGCATTACTGGAGAGTAGAACCACAAAATCTTGAATCCTGTTTCAGTGTTCACATATGACCAACTGTCTGTACTGCGTTTCATTTGCCTTGCTGATCCCTTCTTATTCTCTTCAACAGTACCTCAGGCTTTTGTCCTAATTTACCAAAAGCAGATTCAAAAGGACGTAGGTTGCAGTAGTTATTCGGATCCGAAGAGGCTTGCACACGATAGAGCAGCATGGAGAGCTGCATCAGACCAGTCTTGGAACCGAAGACCGCAACAACAACACTAACAACAACATCAAAAACGCCGAAAGATTCTCTGAAGTTTGAATCCGTTCCAATACTCACAACACCCATGCCTTTTTTTAATATATAATAGAGCAACTCCAGCAGACAGGCTGTCTTCTGTGAGGGGACGAAGGTTTCGAATATAAGCATTATTTGAAAGTTGACTCACTCAGTCCCGAACGAGTTTCAATATTCACATGTGAGCAGTCAGCTGAATTGCGTTTGATTTACTTTGGTGGCCATTCGGTTGGACGATTTTCTTGCTGTCTTTGGTCAATGCATGACGAGGACAGAAGTGAGGAAATTCTCACTGGAGTGGATGTTGTCTGCCACTTCCCACATAAGCGTATCAAACAGAGCAGGAGACCATACTATGATATTAATGATAGATGTTGATACTGTTGCTGTGGTGATATGTATCATTGTCCGTGCATTGAACAGGTGAGCCATAAGTTGTAGGTAAAGGTCACAAACTATGAAACTTCCTGGCAGATTAAAACTGTGTGCCGGACCGAGACTCGAACTCGGGACCTTTGCCTTTCGCGGGCAAGTGCTCGGTCCGGCACACAGTTTTAATGTACCAGGAAGTTGCATATTAGCGCACACTCCGCTGCAGAGTGAAGATCTCATTCTGGTCACAAACTATGTTGATGGCCGCAGCCAGCAAATACGAGGTAAATGAATGCAAGTAGTACTTCGATGCGACCTTTGAGTCGGCCATGCTTTCACATCCGAAGTATATCTTCTTGATGAGATCTGTTTTCTTGCATTTAGGCTACGGTGTTCATCTATGGTGAACTAGTTAGAAGGCTGCAAGGTTCCATCCGTGTATCTCAATATCATGCATAACGCTACTGGGCTGTGGCTAACTGCAAACAGTGCCTCTTACCTGCACTGAACGAACCCTCTCGATAAGCGTTTCGCCCCTATCAACTCAGATGTGAAGTGACAGACTGTGCGCAACGGGAACCATTTGGGAATTGGTGGCCCTAAGAAATGCGTCAAGGGTATGGTCCTTGCCAAAATTAACAGTAATAAACAGAGCTGTGAGGTTCATCCGTGATCTGAAATAAAAAATGGGTCCATTTTAATGGTAATTTATTGTTAAAAATGCAATCTGAAACCACAAAAGTGATTAGGAGATACGGGAAAAAATGAAATTATCCAAACCAGAGGAGATAAGGGAACGTTCGAACACAAAATCCTTACAATATGTTCAATTAAAGGCAAAGACCGAACGGCAGAGCTCGCAGGGAAGGGGCAGTGAATCGAATCTATAACCTATTCTGCATTTTGCCGAAGTAAATCAAACTCATGGTTCTGTATTGGACACGATGATTGCATCGGTCTGCTGTAGGAAATGTAAATAACATGCAACAAACCCAAGACTCTGCATTATCAGTGAGCCATCGAACACCAAACCTAATTCCCAACAGGGTCCCCCCCACCGACAACATTGTCTCTCCCTTCACATCTCAAGTTCCCCTTGGCAGACTGAACTTATCATAGCCCTTCGTCGTCAGAAACTAGGCTGAGCCCCCTGGCCATGGGGCCCAACGCCACGGCTAGAATCGCCAGAGCAAAGTTGGCCTTCAGACGTCGAGTGAGCTAACACTGTGGGCCTGACGACAGAAAGTCGAGGAAAGAAATCGCGCTGGCTTTTCTCCAGAACCAGCCCAACGGTCTGCAAGTTTTTCACTCCCACAGACCTGGCAAGAAGTCCTGAACGCTCCGGCTAACAGTACGCCACAAACACTGCTTGGTTGTTCATTGTTGTGCGGTTCCTCAAATCGCTTGTCCTGCTGACACCTGAGGATGCACCTGTTTAAATACCTCATCCTACAGCATTGCTGGCACCACAACATGATTTCAAAGTTTGTTTGGTTACGTAACATTCCCTCGTGCACAAAGAATTGTGGTAGCCTTGCAAATAGCTTACAATCTTTGTCAGCTGCATGTGCTTTCTGCCACACGGCAGTGCATTAGTTATATGAAAATGAAAGAGTATCGCTTAGTGATATGTGACAGATGTGTCACATTTTTACAAGTTTAAATTTCCTGAAGATTTCAACTCCCCCAGCAATGGTATCCATGGTCAATTGTTACTTTCCATGCCATACAGTCCAGGCATCCTGGTTGTAAAATAAATCACGGTATATGTCTCGATGCATATAGAACTTTGCCCAAAGAAATAACACTGTATACATTTAAGTCGGTGCAAACTGTTATCTGTTACTTCATTGTTCCCTCTAAAATCCCCTGAGGCGTTTCCAATAGTTGAGCCATTGAGCCCTCCAGTCTGGATGATTACATATTATTTGACCAGTGCCCCCATATCTGACACCGAATGTCACGATTTTAGAATTGCGAATAGCGGTATTAGTCAGGAAGATCGCTTTTGCTACAAAACTCCATGTGCGGGGAGCGTGGGTGGCATTCTTTCAGTATGGCGGTAAGAGGAGCTACCAGAGCTGTTTTGGTTTAAAGATTCTTTATTCAGCACGACTTGCATATTGGAGGTAGATGTCGGCCTGTTGGTAGCTTATGTGGCCTCCAGGGATTGTGGCAGCGTGCATCGCCGTACAGTAGTGGATGTGTATGCTGGCCAGTGGCTTGCTGCTACAGTGAAAGATGATCAGCTGATGAGCAGCCTTGCTGACGCACCAAAGGCGTCAGCGCGCCTGTTGACAGTGGACTTTTGACAGCACCCAATAGTCGGTCAGATGTGCAGGTTCCTGGTACTGAAACTGGGAGCCTCTAAGTCAATCGTATTGTCAAATGACAAAATCTCGGAGATGATTTCTACTTTCCAGCAACAGTTCAAGATCCAGGACCATCTGCTCTAGCTGGCGGTTCATAGACCAGCAACTATCTGACAATACTGCTTTGTAAGCTTGAATAAGCTTGAAACTGCTCAGCCTCACTTTGGACCAGTGAGTAGCGTGGGGACTCTCAAGGCAAGTCCAGGAACCAGTCCACGTAGAAGGCCGTGGTGTCCTCGTCACCAATATTGGGAGAGGATGTTGTTTGATGGCCGGTATCCTCTTTCTACAACAGTACTGCACACATGTATTAACAGGGTTCCTTATTTGCTAGAACAGGAAGCTACTTATCTTTAACAGACTGATGTGTTGTGGTGCAAGCTCTTCCGTAATAGTCCACGTTAGCCTCACTGTTGGTGAAATACAAGTCTCACTATACGATGAATGACAGAGGCCAAACTGCAGTGCGAGTTGGTGCATCAGTGACTGAACTAGTGACTGAGTGACTACACTAGTGACTGAGACTGAGACTGAGCTAGTAACTGAGACTAAGCCCTCTGGTCAGAAGTGGCAATTTAAATACTTGCGGTCGAGAGGCCATGGCGGCGTGTTAGTTGCAAGTCTGTCTTTGGCCTCTCTCCTGACAGGTGTGCTTGATGCAGCACCTACTATCGGTCTTCTTGCTACATCTTTGCCAACTGGTGTGCTAGCAGTAGCTCACACCAGCATATGGCCAGCTGTCGATTCCACAACAAATTAGAGTACATAAGAGAACATGAAGGTTGGGAGTAGCATCAAGGAAGAAAGAAAGAAAGATTGGGTTTAAGGTCCCATCAACATCGAGGTTATCAAAGAAGATGCACAAGGTCGGATTGTGTGAGGAACTGGGAAAGAAATCGGTTATGCCCTTTCAAAGGAAGCATACGGGCATTTGCCTGGAGCGATTCAGGGAAATCACAGGAAACATAAATCTGGATGTCTATAGGTGGGTTGGAACCTTCGTCCTCCTGAATGTGAGTCCAGTGTCCTAACCACCACACCACCTCACTCGATGGAGTCGTATGGTATCGACACTTTACGTAGTTCACAGTTTCCACTAACAAACAGTACATCTACTATTCTGAAATTCTAATTTAAATGCTCAGCAGACATATCAATAACTAGGTGGAAATAAATAGATGTGCCAGATCGTGATACCAGAGTTCTCTCAGTCATACAAAGAAGGCATGCCACCCACTGGTCAAAGGACGTGATCCCGTGTGACTATAGCAGCAAATCAGGGGACCTGCAACTGGAGGCAGTCGAAGGAATGGGAAAAGTCAATCAGCGAGTGGCCATTGTGCACTTACGTAGTGTCATTACAACATGGTTCAATGACAAAATTTCTGTGACATCAGACGAAGAAGAATCCGCGGGAAACTGAAAGAAGGACAAAGTGTGACGAGTGCAACGCAGAGGTTTGGTATCTCACCCAACATTGTAGGTGAAAAGGTGGTCGACGGTGGTCAACCCAAGTGGCGGATGACCGGTTCATTGCGTAGCAGACACGAAGGGACACACATCCATCAGCGGGAGCAAATGAAGGCACGTTTGAAAGGCTGCAAGTCACACACTGTTACGTTCTGCAGTGGCACAGTGATTGCAGAGGGGTGGTTTCTTGCCTGAAGACCAGTACGGCCGCATTTTCAATGGTCCCAGGAACGTAGGGACGAGTCCAACGAGGAGTGGTGTCATGTGCTCAGCAGACTCAGCCTTAGCAGTGGCTCTCATATGGAAAGAGGTAGGGACGTGTAACCCAGAAGCACTGCCGAGACGTGTGGGGAGCATCATGTCGCGTGGCCGTACTTTCGTCCAAGGCTTTAAACACAGTACGCTCAGTGGCCAACGTTGTTGGCACACTGTACTCGTTTCTCATGTTCGTCTGTTCAGGGCTGTACACACGTAGGAATTTTAGGTTAGAGAAAACCCTCCACAGTCCCGACAAGGTGCCTCCTGAATCCAGACGGAGCAGCATTCGTCATAGCAGATCACAGAGAGAAAATGTTGGTATAGTGTTAGTTAAGTGCAGGAGCGTCTATTATAACAATGTCAACATAATACTAGGGACAGATAACTGGCTCGAACCAGAAGTCAACACCCATGAATTTCTAAATTCCGATTGGAATGTTGATCGCAACATAGGTTGAACCCTGACAGTGGAGGTGTGTTAATACCAATAAAAATGCAGTGACATGTAGTGAAACTATGACAGACTCAGGATGCGAAATAAATTGGGTGAACGTAAATGTGAATGGTGCATTAAACATGGTCATCGGATGCTTGTAGAGACCACATGCCTCAGAAACAGTAGTGGCCGAACAGTTGAGGGGAAACTTGGTAATGTTATAGTTTTAGGTGGAGATTTTAACTTATCAGCTTCAAACTGGGAGACTCAACGGATTACGGCGTTCAGCAGGGACAGAGTATCATCTGAAACTGTTCTAAATACCCCATCGGAAAATTACCTTGAGTAGTTGATCAGAGACTAGAGTCGTGAAGATAATATCTTAGAACTGACAAACAGAACAGAAATTTTTGACTTTGTTAGCACAGAACAGGGAATCAGTGATCATAAGGCCGTTACAGTATCATTGAATCTGCCTGTAAATAGGAGTACAAAGAAAGGCAGGAAGATCTTTCCGTTTAGCAAGACTGAATAGAGACAAATTTCAGATTACCTGACACGTCATCACCAAAATTTCATCTCCAGCACTGACAGCGTTGAGTATCATTGGAAAAAGCTCAACAGTATCGAATAATGTAGTTGAAACAGGTGCTTCCAAAGCAAAATTATGATGGATGAAAAAGACCCACTGTGGTTCGGCAACCCAGTTTGGGAGCTACTACGAGAGCAAAGAGAGCTTCACCGCAAACTTAAACGTAACAAAGCCTAACTAAACGAAGCCAAGGAGGCCTGTGCGTGAAGTGTTCAACGAATGCGAAAGTAAAATTCTTGCTGCTAACTTGACAGACGGACTGGTCTTATGTTAAATCAGTAATCGGATAGAAGCCATTTGTCCTGACACTCTGTAATTACGTTGGAACAATGATACAGAAAACGCAGTTTTACTAAGATTACTCTACGGCATTGGTCACTTACCTAGCCTGCATTTATCGCGAATCTATCGCCCAGTACAAAATCCCAAGCGACTGGAAAAAAGAGCAGGTGACTCCAGTGTACAACAAAGGTAAAATAACGGGCCCGAAAAATTACAGAGCAATATCCCTTTCCTCTGTTTGCTGCATAATCCTTGAACATACTCTCACTTCAAGTATAATAAACTATCTTGAGGCTAAGAAGTTTGCGTCAACGAATAGTATGGTTTTAGAAAGCTTCGTTCGTGCGAAGCTCAGCTTGTCCTTTTCCCACTTGGTATACAGACAACTATGGATGAAGGGCAACAGGCAGATTCCATATTTCTAGACTTACGGAAAGCATTTGACTCGGTGCCTCGTTGCAGGCTGCTAACGAAGGTATGACCGTGTGGAATAAGTTCACTGATATGTGAGTGGCTCGAACACTTCTTAAAACATAGAACCTAGTATGTTGTCCTCGACGGCGAGTATTCGTCAGACACAAGGGTATCGACAGGAGTGCCCCAGGTAAGTGCAATAGGACCGCTCTTGTTGCCTATTGTTGATTTGGCGGACAGGGTGGGAAGCAATCTGCTGTTGTTTGATGATGATGCCGTGGTGTATGATAAGGTGTCGAAGTTGAGTGACTGTAGGAAGATGCAGGATGACTTAGACAAAATTTCCAGTTGCATGAATAGCAGCTAGCCGTAAATGTGGAAAAATGTAAGTTAATGCGGATGAGTCGAAAGAGCAAACCTGTAATGTTCGGATACAGTATTACTAAGTATCCTGCTTGAACAGTGAAGTCGTTTAAATATCTGAGCGTAACGTTGCAAAGTGACATGAGGTGGAATGAGTATGTGAAACTGTGGTAGGGGAGGCAATTGGTCGACTTCGGTTTATTGGGAGAATTTCAGGAAAGAATGGTTCACCTGTAAAGAAGACCACATATGGGGCGGTGCTGTGATCTATCATTGAATACTGCTCGAGTGTTTGAGATCCGTATCGGATCGGATTGGAAGAAGACATCCAAACAGTTCAAGGCCAGGCTGCTAGATTGGTTACCGGCAGGTCTGATCAACACGCAAGCGTTTCGGAGATCTTTCAGAAACTCAAATGGGAATCCCTGGATGGAAGCCGACTTTCTTTTCGAGAAACATTATTGAGGAAGTTTAGAGAACCTCATTTGAAGCTGACTGCCAAATGATGCTACTCCCGCCAACATACATCACCACTCGTAAGGACCACGAAGATAAAATACTAGGAATTAGGGCTCGTGCGGAGGCATACAGACAGTCGTTTTTCCCTCGCTCTGTTTGCGAGTGGAACACAAGGGGAAATGGCTAGTAGTAGTACAGTGTGCCCTCCGCAAAGCAGCGTGCGGTAGCTTGCGGACTAGCTACATTACTGTCCATTAAAATTGATACACCAAGAAGAAATGCAGATGATAAACAGGTGTTCATTGGACAATTATATTATACTAGAACTGACATGTGATTACATTTTCACGCAATTTGGGTGCATAGATCCTGAGAAATCAGTACCCAGAACAACCAACAATGGCCGTAATAACGGCCTTCATACGCCTGGGCATTGAGTCAAACAGAGCTTGGATGGCGTGTACAGGTACAGCTGCCCATGCAGCTTCAACACGAACCACGGTCCATCAAGACAAGTGACTGGCGTATTGTGACGAGCCAGTTGCTCGGCCACCATTGACCAGACGTTTTCAATTGGTGAGAGATCTGGGAATGTGCTGGCCAGGGCAGTATCCAGAAAGGCCCCTACAGAACCTGCAACATGCGGTCGTGCATTATCCTGCTGAAATGTAGGGTTTCGCAGGGACCAAATGAAGGGTAGAGCCACGGGTCTTAACACATCTGAAAGGTAACGTCCGCTGTTCAAATTGCAGTCAATGTGAACAGGAGGTGACCGAGACGTGTAACCAATGGCACCCCATACCATCACGCCGGGTGATACTAGAGTATGCTGATGACGAATACACGCTTCCAATGTGCGTTCACTGCAATGTCGCCAAACACGGATGCGACCATCATGATGCTGTAAACAGAACCTGGATTCGTCCGAAAAAATTACGTTTTGCCATTCGTGCACCCAGGTTCGTCGTTGAGTACACCATCGCAGGCGCTCCTGTCTGTGATCCAGCGTCAAGGGTAACCGCAGCCATGGTCTCCGAGCTCATAGTCCATGCTGCTGCAAACATCGTCGAACTGTTCGTACAGATGGTTGTTGTCTTGCAAACATCCCCATCTGCTGATTCTGGGATCGAGACTTGGCTGCACGATCCGTTACGGCCATGCGGATAAGATGCCTGTCATCTCGACTGCTAGTGATACGAGGCCGTTGAGATCCAGCACGGCGTTCCGTATTACCCTCCTGAACCCACCGATTCCATATTCTGCTAACAGTCATTGGATCTCGACCAACGCGAGCAGCAATGTCGCGATGCGATAAACCGTAATCGCGATAGGCTACAATCTGACCTTTATCAAAGTCGGAAACGTGATGGTACGCATTTCTCCTCCTTACACGAGGCATCACAACAACGTTTCACCGGACAACGCCGGTCAACTGCTGTTTGTGTATGAGAAATCGGTGGAAACTTTCCTCATGTCAGCACGTTGTAGGTGTCGCCACCCGTGCCAACCTTGTGTGAATACTCTGAAAAGTTAATCATTTGCATATCACAGCATCTTCTTCCTGTCGGTTAAATTTCGCGTCTGTAGCACGGCATCTTCGTGGTGTAGCAATTTCAATGGCCAGTAGTGTATGCAGATGTAGATACTAAACGTTTTCTTTTTTCCAAAACTGTTATGAAGAGGAAGATTCTTAAATAGCCACACGAACGACAAATGACGTATCCAAATAAGTGACCAGTGGATAGAGAAGCAACCTAAATCGCCCATCATAGGAAAGTACGCTGGACTTGCCGGGATAGTATTTCGATTATACACAGAGTATGCAAAAAATTGTCCTCACGTAGCAGCAGTCTTTCGAAAATTAGGCGGACGGGTACAATAAGAAATGAGCAGGTTCTCCGCAGAATGGATGAGGAAAGTAATACATGGAAAACACTGAGAGGAAGAACGGACAGTATGATAGGACGCAAGACAACAGGGAATAATTTCCATGGTACTAGTGGGAGTTGGTAAAAACTGTGGGGAAATACAGAAACTGGAATACATCGAGCAAATAACTGAGGACTTTAGCTTCAAGTCTGATATGTCAAGGTTAGCACAGGAGAGGAATTCGTGGCGGGCAGCATCAAACCAGTCAGAAGACTGCTGGTAAAATTACTTAAAAATTGGGACTGAGGGTTCTGTACGAAATTAATCACGTATGCGGACAGTTCATCCATTGAAGGTACCAAGAATCTCTACCACTTTTGTCTGTTATAAACAACGATAAAGGAGAGAGATCGACCCCAGGGAATCGAGGATTATAGAGAATGTTTTAATTTCATGTTCGACGTCGGATAACAAATGGAAAAAGAATTATATTTTGTTTCATATAATTAAAAAATTTACATTTTCAGATTTTTTCCTTTGCTTTTACTGTTAAACCTCGTTTATTGCCAAATTTCATAATTCTAGGCCAACAGAAAGTACAATATGGATGTAGATGTGTGGGTTTGTCAGTAGCAAAAAGTATGACATAAATGGCGGTTTCTTTCGGCTAAATTGACTAAAGTGTACTGTAGACATTTGTATGTGACATAAATCTGAAACAGAGTGAGGTGGCGGAGTGAGTAGCACAGTGGACTAGCATTAGGGAGGACGACGGTTCGAACAAGCGTCCGGACATCATGATTCATGATTTACGTTTTCCGTGATTTCCCTAAATCGCTTCAGGCAAATGCTGCGATGGTTCCTTTGAAAGGACACGGCTGACTTCCTTCCCATCGTTCCCTAATATGATGGGACCGATGACCTCGCTGTTGGGTCCCCTCCCCCAAATCAAACAACCAAGCTATAAATTTCAGAATGATACATCTACCTGCTCCTGAGAAAAATGGATCATAACACACTGATGGACAGTAAGGCAGAGTTAGATAACAGCACCAAACAAAATTGTTTAGTATGATATAATAACAAATTCACATATTTCGAAATATTTTCTTTACATGTACTGTGAAACCTGGCTTATTGCCAAATTTCACGATTCTAGACACACGGAAATTTACCTGCAGGTTTCGCTTTCAAGTTTTGGAGTGACAAAATGTGTTACATAAATGGCGTCATCTTTCGATTCCATTGACTTAGAAGCCAACAGTTATTGCACTGACGATGAACCATAGACCCGAGTACGTGACGTAAATTTCAACTTGGTACGTCTACCCGTTACAAAGACAAAGAGGTCTTATGTGACAGACGGACTGACAAACAGAGAGTCAGAGAAAAAACGACGAAAACTCTTTTTCATGTGATACAATTATAAATATACAGTTTTCGGATTTTTTCCTTTGATTATACTGTGAAACCTTGCTGTTTTTCCAAATTTCATGGTTCTAAATCAACGGGAAGTACACTATAGATTTTGATGAGTGAGTTTGTGAGTACCAAAAATTGTGACATAAATGGCCGTATTTTTTGACGGCATTTACTTAGAGGCATCAATTTTTTATACAGCCAAGGACCTGTAGGCCTTGGCAGATAACATAAAGTTCAGCGTGATACTTCTACTCTTTCCTGAGAAGAAGGGAATTTAAGAGTCGGAGAGACAGACAGACAAACCGACAAGAAAGAGTTAGGTTTTCAACAACTGAGGTAAGGAACCTAATCACTTAAAACTCCTTGCAGTAGACGAGTATCGATGAACATATTTGACACATAAGTAAACTCATAGCGCGATTGTGTTACATACTTCTCTCCTATCCAAGGGTAATACAGGAGAAATCAACTTTAAAACAAAAAAGAAAGCGATGAAAATGTGATATGACACTGTGAGAAGAATATATCATAGGACTGAAAGACCCAACTCGAAACAAGGCCGCTGCAGTAGACATTGCCTCAGATTTATTGAGAGGCTTTGAACAGCCACCCATGACAATATTATTCCACATGATCTATAACATATATGAGGCAGGCGAAACCTTTTAGATTCCAGAAAGAATGGATCACGACAGCTTGCTGAAAAGTAACACCTACGAGTCTTTTATGTCTAAACTTTTAAACGTTATTAACTCTTAAACTAATTAAAATTGTACATCTTCAACCTTCATATCTGCATATTTATGTCTCTAAAGGTTCCGGTTTATTTCTACAGTCACTGTAGAATGTTTCAATTTTTCGATGGAGCCACAACCACACCTCTACTTGCACCGCCGGATCACTGTCAAAGTAACGTCCTTGAAGACGCTCTATAACTTTTGCAAACCAATATCGTATGAGGTCAAGTGGGGACTGTGTGGAAGATGATCGATGACAGTGAACACAAGGCGTCTGATCGTCGCAGATATCGCAGTACACGTCTGGAAGTATCATGGTGACGTTTTCTGATGTGAGAAATTCGATGACAGATCACTACTTCTCACGGACTGACAAGTTACGTTACACACCCCCATGTTAACCGTTACAATTCAAAACCCTCTAGCGGCAGATGGTTGTACATTGCGTCAGTGAAACGGGAAAGTCAACCAATCGAAATGCATCACATTAACATCTCAACCGACATTGAGAACAGAACGAAAAATTCGGAGTCATTAATTTCCAGCACGCACTCCTAATTCCAATTCCAAGGGAGTCAGGTACGGGCATGTCTGGATATTATCAGAATATGTGTTAAAAAAATCAGATAAAAATTCACTCGACGCCTTCCTAAGACACGGCCTTCACTCCTTGCAATGTGACCATGCAATCGTAGACGAGATATGGTTTCAATCCAAGAGAAATAGTATCGACGGCAATTGGGCACATGTACGAAAAAAAAATAAAGAATGGTACTGATTCACCACGGCACACAGAACAGCTCAGAACATTATTGCAGAAGCAACGAAAAATTCACGTCAGATTTAAAAGAAGAATGGCGAAATTTTACAGTAATTAGTAATTTAGCGAGATAATCGATGCTAGGTGCTTCTAATAGTTTCCAGAACGAAATCCCGTATCAAAATCCGGAAAAAAGCCCAGAGCATCTCTAATCGTGTGTTCAGTACACCAGCGGCAAGAGGCATTCAATACCTTCACTGCCCGATAACAATGGTAACGCTACTGCTGAGAGTACCACTAAAGAAGATTTTCTAAACACGGTTTTGCAAAATTTCTTCACAAAAGAAGACGATGTAAACGTCGCAGAACTCTAATCAATACGGGTAATTTTCAACTAGATGGGAGTATCCTTGGTGTAGGGCAGCAGCTTAAAGCACTTATTGTATATCAGTCAAGTTCCTTTCATACTACTGTGTTACAATAACTTCACACCTAGCGATCATATCTAACCGCTCTGTAGTCGAAACGTCTGTGCATAAGGACTGGAAAGTTACACAAGTCCCACTAATACCAAAGAAAGGAAATAGAAGTAATCCGCTGAATTAAAGACCCATATCACTAACGCTGATTTTAAGTAGGATTTTGGAACATATAAAGTGTTCTATCATTATGAATTATCTCGTAGAAAACGATTTATTGAGAGCAACCATTACAGTTTCAGAAAATGCTGTCCTTCTGTAACACAACTGCCTGTTTATTCGGACGAAGTAATGAGTGCTACCGACAGAGGATGCGAAATTAACGCATTACTTTAAGTTTTGCAGAAGGCTTTTGACACCTATCCTCAAGGGGAATTTCTAATCAGACTGCGTACCTATGGAGTATTGTCTCAGGTGTGCGGCTGGATTCGTGATTACCTGTCAGAAAGATGGCAGATCATGTTGTTGTTGTTGTGGTCTTCAGTCCTGAGACTGGTTTGATGCAGCTCTCCATGTTACTCTATCCTGGCCGGCCAAAGTGGCCGTGCGGTTAAAGGCGCTGCAGTCTGGAACCGCAAGACCGCTACGGTCGCAGGTTCGAATCCTGCCTCGGGCATGGATGTTTGTGATGTCCTTAGGTTAGTTAGCTTTAACTAGTTCTAAGTTCTAGGGGACTAATGACCTCAGCATTTGAGTCCCATAGTGCTCAGAGCCATTTGAACCATTTACTCTATCCTGTGCAAGCTTCTTCATCTCCCAGTACCTACTGCAACCTACATCCTTCTGAATCTGCTTGGTGTATTCATCTCTTGGTCTCCCTCTACTATTTTTACCTTCCACGCTGCCCTCCAACACTAAATTGGTGATCCCTTGATGCCTCAGAACATGTCCTACCAACCGGTCCCTTCTTCTAGTCAAGTTGTGCCACAAACGTCTCTTCTCCCCAATCCTATTTAACACCTCCTCATTAGTTATGTGATCTATCCATCTAATCTTCAGCATTCTTCTGCAGCACCATATTTCGAAAGCTTCTATTCTCTTCTTGTCTAAACTATTTATCGTCCATGTTTCACTTCCATACATGGCTACACTCCAACACAAATACTTTCAAAAACGACTTCCTAACACTTAAATCAATACTCGATGATAACAAATTTCTGTTCTTAAGAAACGCTTTCCTTCCCATTGCCAGTCTACATTTTATATCCTCTCTACTTCGACCATCATCAGTTATTTTGCTCCCCAAATAGCAAAACTCCTTTACTCCTCTAAGTGTCTCATTTCCTAATCTAATACCCTCAACATCACCCGACTTAAATCGACTACATTCCATTATCCTCTTTTTGCTTTTGTTGGTGTTCATCTTATATCCTCCCTTCAAGACACCATCCATTCCGTTCAACAGCTCTTCCAAGTCCTTTGCTGTCTCTGACAGAATTACAACGTCATCGGCGAACCTTAAAGTTTTTATTTCTTTTCCATGGATTTTAATACCTACTCCGCATTTTTCTTTTGTTTCCTTCACTGATTGCTCAATATAAAGATTGAATAGCATTGAGGAGAGGCTACAACCTGTCTTACTCCCTTCCCAACCACTGCTTCCCTTTCATGCCCCTCAACTCTTACAACTGCCATTTGGTTTCTATACAAATTGTAAATAGCCTTTCGCTCCCAATATTTTACCCCTGCCACCTTCAGAATTTGAATGAGAGTATTCCAGTCAACATTGTCAAAAGCTTTCTCTAACAAGAGGAGGCCGCCAATTGTGAAATTCAGATTCGATTCATACTGCGCGTAATAAAAGCTCTTGGCCAAAGGTGTAATGTGGCAAAGCACCAAGATGCACTACTCAGCCGTTGTCGAGAAAATCGACAGTTAAAAGAAACCGTTGCGGTGAAATACTCTCTACGATTAGTAATTTTCTACAGCGTCGTGGCGCAGCGGTAAGCGCTCGGGTTCGTAATCTGAAGGTCGCCGCATCGAATCTCGCGACATGCAACTTCTTTTTTTATTATTAGTTTTTTGTAATTCAAATATATATATATATATATATATATATATATATATATATATATATATATATATATATATATATTAATGAATTGCTTATGCATGTTGGTGAAGGCGGATCGCTCTCCAGTTGTACCGCCTCCATTTTTCCCTTTTTTTTTAACAGGGTGTACCAAAGCTCTCCCGTCCGCACTGATTTTCGACGATGTTATAAGTTGCGCTAGGGACCGCATCTACCTTCTTTCGAAGTTAGCACGCAACTACGCTGTTATGCGGCGGCTCCTTTCGGCCCATTCAACATCTGTCCTTCAAGTGTAATGGGCGAGTAACGGAGTTTATATTTCATACCTGCCACAGCAAATTTGTGTTCGTGGTGTCGCTATTCTAATTCGAACGTTTGACTTACGCTATACGTATTCGTTTCGGAATATCGTTTCTACGTCTTCCGTTAACTATACGTGGATAACATTATGAAGATAATTAATAACATTTGTGAAATACAACTTTGTTTGCGGAAAACATAATGATGTTCGAAGTCGTCAGTTTTTCCACGACAAACGACTTTCAACAACTTATTATACGCATAATTGTTGCAACTGATTGCCGGGAATTATATATATATATATATATATATATATATATTTGAATTACAAAAAACAAATACTAAAAAAAAAAGGTTTGTATGCCGCGAGATTCGATCCGGCGACCTTCTGATTACGAACCCGAGCGCTTCCCGCTGCGCCACGACGCTGTAGGAAACTATTAATCGCATAGAGTAATTCAACGCAACGGTTTCTTTTAACTGTCGATTTTCTCGACAACGGCTGAGAAGTGCATCTTGGTGCTTTGCCACATTACACCTCTGGCCATGAGCTTTTATTATGCGCGGTTTGAATCGAATCTGAATTTCACAATTGGCGGCCTCCCCTTGTAAGTCTACAAATGCTAGAAATGTAGGTTTGCCTTTCCTTAATCTACACTCCTGGAAATTGAAATAAGAACACCGTGAATTCATTGTCCCAGGAAGGGGAAACTTTATTGACACATTCCTGGGGTCAGATACATCACATGATCACACTGACAGAACCACAGGCACATAGACACAGGCAACTGAGCATGCACAATGTCGGCACTAGTACAGTGTATATCCACCTTTCGCAGCAATGCAGGCTGCTATTCTCCCATAGAGACGATCGTAGAGATGCTGGATGTAGTCCTGTGGAACGGCTTGCCATGCCATTTCCACCTGGCGCCTCAGTTGGACCAGCGTTCGTGCTGGACGTGCAGACCGCGTGAGACGACGCTTCATCCAGTCCCAAACATGCTCAATGGGGGACAGATCCGGAGATCTTGCTGGCCAGGGTAGTTGACTTACACCTTCTAGAGCACGTTGGGTGGCACGGGATACATGCGGACGTGCATTGTCCTGTTGGAACAGCAAGTTCCCTTGCCGGTCTAGGAATGGTAGAACGATGGGTTCGATAACAGTTTGGATGTACCGTGCACTAATCAGTGTCCCCTCGACGATCACCAGTGGTGTACGGCCAGTGTAGGAGATCGCTCCCCACACCATGATGCCGGGTGTTGGCCCTGTGTGCCTCGGTCGTATGCAGTCCTGATTGTGGCGCTCACCTGCACGGCGCCAAACACGCATACGACCATCATTGGCACCAAGGCAGAAGCGACTCTCATCGCTGAAGACGACACGTCTCCATTCGTCCCTCCATTCACGCCTGTCGCGACACCACTGGAGGCTGGCTGCACGATGTTGGGGCGTGAGCGGAAGACTGCCTAACGGTGTGCGGGACCGTAGCCCAGCTTCATGGAGACGGTTGCGAATGGTCCTCGCCGATACCCCAGGAGCAACAGTGTCCCTAATTTGCTGGGAAGTGGCGGTGCGGTCCCCTACGGCACTGCGTAGGATCCTACGGTCTTGGCGTGCATCCGTGCGTCGCTGAGGTCCGGTCCCAGGTCGACGGGCACGTGCACCTTCCGCCGACCACTGGCGACAACATCGATGTACTGTGGAGACCTCACGCCCCACGTGTTGAGCAATTCGGCGGTACGTCCACCCGGCCTCCCGCATGCCCACTATATGCCCTCGCTCAAAGTCCGTCAGCTGCACATACGGTTCACGTCCACGCTGTCACGGCATGCTACCAGTGTTAAAGACTGCGATGGAGCTCCGTATGCCACGGCAAACTGGCTGACACTGACGGCGGCGGTGCACAAATGCTGCGCAGCTAGCGCCATTCGACGGCCAACACCGCGGTTCCTGGTGTGTCCGCTGTGCCGTGCGTGTGATCATTGCTTGTACAGCCCTCTCGCAGTGTCCGGAGCAAGTATGGTGGGTCTGACACACCGGTGTCAATGTGTTCTTTTTTCCATTTCCAGGAGTGTAGCTTCTAAGA
This sequence comes from Schistocerca piceifrons, assembly GCF_021461385.2. Lineage (NCBI taxonomy): Eukaryota > Metazoa > Arthropoda > Insecta > Orthoptera > Acrididae > Schistocerca > Schistocerca piceifrons. The sequence goes on from NC_060145.1 coordinate 467,853,737, forward strand.
AGCCGTAGGGTCAGTATTGCCTCACGTGTTTCAATATTTCCACGGAATCCAAACCGATCTTCCCCAAGGTCGGCTTCTACTAGTTTTTCCATTCGTCTGTAAAGGATTCGCGTTAGTATTATGCAGCCGTGACTTATTAAACTGATAATTCGGTAATTTTCACATCTGTCCACAACTGCTTTCTTTGGGAGTGGAATTATTACATTCTTCTTGAAGTCTGAGGGAATTTCGCCTGTCTCATACATCTTGCTCACCAGATGGTAGAGTTGTGTCAGGACTGGTTCTCCCAAGGCCATCAGTAGTTCTAATGGAATGTTGTCTACACCCGGAGCCTTGTTTCGGCTCAGGTCTTTCAGTGCTCTGTCGAACTCTTCACGCAGTATCATATCTCCCATTTCATCTACATCTACATCCTCTTCCATTTCCATGATATTGTCCTCAAGTACATCGCCCTTGTATAGACCCTTATACTCCTTCCACCTTTCTGCTTTCCCTTCTTTACTTAGATCTGGGTTGCCATCTGAGCTCTTGATATTCATACAAGTGGTTCTCTTTTCTCCAAAGGTCTCTTTAATTTTCCTGTAGGCTGTGTCTGTCTTACCCCTAGTGAGATGAGCCTCTACATCCTTACATTTGTCCTCTAGCCATGCTGCTCAGCCATTTTGCACTTCCTGTCGATCTCATTTTTGAGACGTTTGTATTCCTTTTTGCCTGCTTCATTTACTGCATTTTTATATTTTCTCCTTTCATCAATTAAATTCAATATTTCTTCTGTTACCCAAGGATTTCTACTAGCCCTCGTCTTTTTACCTACTTGATCCTCTGCTGCCTTCACTACTTCATCCCCCAAAGCGACCCATTCTTCTTCTACTGTATTTCTGCCATTTGTTCCCTTACGCTGTCCCTGAAACTCTGTACAACCTCTGGTTTAGATCATAGTAAACAAAAGTAATATCTGGTGTTGCTCAACGAGGCTTTTTAGGCCCTCGTTGTTCCTGATACACAGAAACGATTTAGAACAGGATCTGAGCAACACTCTTATATAATTTTAAGATGATGCTGTCATTCACCGTCTTGTAAAGTCATTAGAAGGTTAAAACCAAATACAAAGTGATTTAGACAGGTTATCTGTATTGTGCAACAAGTGGCAGTTGACTTTCAATAATGGAAAGTGTTAAGTCATCCATATCAGTACCAAAGGAAAATGCTAAATTTCGGTTGCACGATAAATCACACGAACTAAATACTTAGGTATAGCAGTTGCGACAAGCTTAACTCGAACGATCACATAGGTAATGGCTCTGAGCACTATGGGACTTAACTTCTGAGGTCATCAGTCCCCTAGAGCTTAGAACTACTTAAACCTAACTAACTTAAGGACATCACACACATCCATGCCCGAGCCAGGATTCGAACCTGCGACTGGAGCGGTCGCGCGGTTCCAAGCTGAAGGGCCTAGAACCGCTCGGCTACACCGGCCGGCCATAGATAATGCTGTGGGAAAAGCAAACCAAAGAGAGCCATTTATTGGTAGAACACATAGAAAATGCAATATGTCTACTGAAGAGACTGGTTATACTACGCTAATCCGTCCCCTTTTGGAGCATTGCCGTGCAGTGTGGGATCCGAATCAGATAGGACTTACAGAAACATCGCAAAAGTTCGAAAAAGGGCAGCTTCAATATATTACCGCGAAATAGGAGAGAGAGGACCACGTATGTGATCCACGATGTGTGTGGTAATCAGTGAGACTGAGGGATCCAGGAATCTTTTTTCAGGGTTTCTATTCCGATTCTGGTATTGCGTGTTGTAATGAAAGTGGAGGACTGAACGTCTCTAAAAAGGGCAATCACAGAAATTGGAAAGAAAAAACTTAGGTAACAAGAAGGTTATTTGCAAAGAAACCATGGGTAACGGAAGAAATACTTCAGTCATTCGATAGAAGAAGGAAGATCAAAAAAGTTCAGGAAAATTCAGGAATTGAGAAGTACAAGTCGCTAAGAAATGATAAAAACGGGAAGTACAAGTAAGCTAAGACGAAATAATTGCACAAAAAATGTGAAGAAATCGAAAAGGAAATGATTGCCAGAAGGGCTGACTCAGTATACAGAAATGTCGAAACAAACTTCATTGAAGTTAAAAGCAAGGGTTGTAACATTAAGAGTGCAACGGGAATTCCGCTGTTAAATGCAGAGGAAAGAGAGAATCTGTCAAAAGATTACACTGAAGGCCTCTATGAGGGGGAAGATTTCTCTCACGTGATAGAAGAAGAAACAGGAATCGACATAGAAGAGGTAGGAGATCCAGTATTGGAATTAGAATTTAAGAGAGCTTCAGAGGACTTAAGGTCAAATAAGGCAGAAGAGGTAGATAACATTCCATCAGAATTTCTAAAATCATTGGGGGAAGTGGCAAAAAATGACTATTGACGTTGGTGTGTTGAATGTATGAGTCTAGAGGGATACCATCTGACTTTCGACAAATATCATCCACAGAATTCCGAAGACCGCTGCGGCTGACAAGTGCGAGGATTATCGTACAATCAGCTTAACAGCTCATGCATCAAACTTACTGACCAGAATAATATGTTGAAGAATGGAAAAGTAAATGGTGAGTGTGTTACATGACGATCAGCTTGTATTTAGGAACGGTAAAGGCACCAGAGAGACAGTTCTGACGTTGTGATTGATACTGGAAGCAAGACTAAAGATGAATCAAGACAAGTTTGTAGGATCTGTCCACCTGGAAAAAGACGTTCATCAATGTAAAATGGTTCGAAACTCTCAGAAAATTAGGGGTAAGCTATCAGGAAACACATGTAATATACAATATATAAAAGACCCAAGAGGGAATCAGAAGAGTAAGACACGAAGAACGAAGTGCTCGGATTAAAAATTATGTAGGACAGGGACGTACCCTTTCGCCCCTACTGTTCAATCTGTACATTGAAGAAGCAATGATGGAAAAAACACAAAGTTTAAGGGGTGGGATTAAAATTCAAAGTGAAAGGATATCAATGATACGATTAGCTGAAGACATTGGTATCCTGAGTGAAAGTGAAGAAGAATTACAAGAGGTAAGTAAGGAGATGCAGCAGAAATGAGAAATGGGAGATACTTAACATCAGCAAAATAGCCAGTGATGGACGAAGCAAGGAGAACATGAAAAGCAGACTAGTAATGGCAAAAAGAGCATTCCTGCCCAAGAGGAGTCTACCACCATCAACCATAGGCCTTAATTTGAGGAAGAAACTTCTGAGAATGTGTGTTTGGATCACAACATTGTATGGTAGTGAAACATGGACGATGGGAAAACTGGAACAGAAGAGAATCGAAGCATTTGAGATGTAGTGCCGCAGACGAATGCTGAAAATTAGGTGGACTCATAAGATAGGGAATGACGAGTTTCTGCGCAGGATAGGAATATGTGGGAAACACTGATGAGGAGAAGGGACGGGCCGATAGTACATTGTTAAGGCATCAGGGAATGACTTCAATGGTACTAGAGGGCAAAAACTGTAGGAGCAGACGGAGATAGGAATATACCCAGCAAATAATTGAGGACATAGTTTCCAAGCACTACTCTCAGATGAAGAGCTTGGCACAGGAGAGGAATTCGTGGTGGACCGCATAAAACCAGTCAGAAAATTAATGACTCAAAAAAAAATTATTAAACTGGCTGGCCTTGGGCAATTGCGGTTCCGGATGTCTGCTGTATATGCGCCTAGCCACGCTGAGTCCACGTGGACAGAGTTCTCACAGCGGGCACTGCTGACAAGGGACGCTACCACAAAAGCACTGCTCGCGTGGGACGCCTCAACTCTTCACTGACCACGTGCCAATCTTGCCCCACAGCTGAAGTGCGCCCTTTCAGACCGTTGTAATGTAGGCGTCGTGCAAGCGTCAATACAATGTATAACTTAATTTTTTATAAACTTCTCTTGTCATGTTCAAAAAATGTTTTCCGTACATCAGCCGAACAGAAAGGACGCAATATGAATGAAGTAAACAATCAGACTTGTTTACATTAAAGATCACTGTATGAAACGATAAATTGTAAGATATTCTGAATAATGTAACATATAAATTAAATATTTTGATTATACAATAAAAAAATTGCAATATCACAACGTTATCCATAGTTTTTGCACTAAAATGTTGCTCATTGTAGACAAATAGGCTTTTCAGATTTTATGGACAGGCTTAGCAGATTCGTCTGTTTCTGCCTCCTTCTTCGAAGGCTGGTGCTTGTTCTTCGAGCTCGTCGGATCGGAGAACTCAGGTGATTGTCACTCTTAGCTCCCATGGCAATCTGGCGTTTCCAGCACGTCGATACATCTGAGGCAATGCTGAGGTATGCGCTAAGACTTTCAGGAAAAGTCCTCTTTTTCTTGGCTTGGTGAATTGACTGTCGTACGGCACGTATGCATTTACCCACTGAAATATAAAACTGTATAAAAAATTGGGATCACCCATCGACTTGTCCTTCGACTTGTTGAGTAAGTTCTGCATTTCTCGTCCAGCGCATCTACGCCCCCCTTCGTAGAATTATAACAAGCAGTAATTTCAGGCTTCCTTGTATGCCTATCTATTTCCTCAGAATGGTGCATTGATGAAATTAGCACCACACATCTTTTTTTTTTCTTTTCTTTTAGGGACTTTCTCCAGAAGAAATTCCTTGGGTTGTTATTTTTCATTTAATCACGATCCCATCAAACGTAAGTTCCTTTTTTATCATGTAATCGACTAAATCAATAGATGTAAACCAAATTTAAGCTGTAAATTGATTTACATAAGCGGACAACAGATTCAATTGCCACCAAAAATTTCTTTTCTTCCGAAGATAAACTTTAGCCATTGGAACCTTTTCCACAGTAAATGGATCTATTGCAGAATTAATTAGTGTTAGTGTCGCAAATGCTCACAACTTTGATGACGTATTTATCAGGTTCTTGTGGCATGTAGAAATGAGAATGCCCTCAGAAGGGCACCAATATTTCATCTACAGTAACACCGTCTGCTTAATGGTACAGGCTTTGGGAAATCGAAACAAATTTTTCAAAAATTAGTAATGCAACCGCAAGCTTCTCATAATCATACACTCCTGTCCGCTGCGTAGTCAAATCGTAATTCGTGTGCAGTAGTACGAGAAAATATCTATTTTTGCTCATAATGCAACGGAAAATTTCTTGTCAGAACCATCAGTTGCGAAAATATAGGGTGCGGCAGCGTTCATAGCGTAATTTGACTTGCGTAGTACAATGACGTACTGCAGGAATGTGCGGCAGCTAGTGCCGCATTCGTGCACTAATGAGCTGCAATTAGTTTGACAGTAATGTGGAGCTGTGGAGTGCACAGCATCGTGCCCTTGCTGTTGAAAGTTATTTCAAGAATAACGACTCTGTTATTGCTACCCAGAGTCTATTTCGGTAACATTTCAACTTGGGACGTCATGGGGAAGTTCCAGATGGACGGACTATTGTGAGGTAGGTACGTGCATTTCGAACAACAGGTTCTGTTTACAAATGGCAAACCGGGAATAAGTGAAAGAACTGTGCGGACACCAGAAGCCGTGGACAATATTCGTGCTGCAATATTGCGTAGCGCAAAAATATCTGCTCGTCGTCATGCCCAAACTGTGCATATGTGCGATCGCTCATTCAGGAGAATATTGCACGAAGATCCCCATTTTCACATATATAAGTTGCAGATTGTTCAGGAAATCAGGCCTGATGTCAGATGAAGCTCATTTCTAGTTATGTGGTTCATTGAATAAACAGAATATGCGTTATTATAGTGATGTAAACCCGCATGAACTGCACATCAAGCCCTTTCATAGTTCTCGTGTCACAGTCCGGTATGCAGTTGCCTCCTTTGGAACTACTGGCCCGTACTTCTTTGAGCATAACAGCGCTGTGGCTGTAACGGTCACCAGTGAACGCTACCTAAAGATGCTGCAAGACTTCTTCCCCAATTAGGTATTGTCGATGTGGAACAATTATGGTTTCAACAAGACGGAGCGACCTCGCATACAGCCAGACTTTGCAAGAATTTCTTGCGACAGACATTTCGCAGTACAGTAATTTCTCGTTTTGGTGACATTTCCTGGCCGCCTCGCTCACCTGTCCTTTCATGTGCAGACTTTTTCCTTTGGGGCTACCTGAGGCAATAAGTGTTCCGAACACGTTGTGCCACCTTTCGTGAGTTGAAGGATCGCATGTCCCAGGGAATACGATACGCCGTGTTATGGAAAGTTTCCAACGCCACGTAGATGAATGTGTTGTGCAGAGGGGGCATCATTTGACAGGAGTCATACTTAAAAAGTTATCCTCGCAATGGACAATGACTTCCACATTAGTAAAGGGCATAGCTGTAACTATTAATTGACGTAAGAGGTAATAAATAAATTAGAGTTACTGCCTGATGGTGTGTTTTTAATATCCTACTATGAAAGCTGCCACACCGTGTATAATAGGCATTTTCATGATTTGATTTGAACCCTACCGAATAGAACAATACACCAAACAACGCTCTCAGTTCGACTGAGAGTTCAGACCAATTTTCGTTTGCGAATTTTTTTTTATAAGCACCTAGTTTCTTATTCGTCCATTTTAAAATTTCATTCATCATTTCACTATCTACTGCCTTACAGCATATGAAAAGAGGACCACGCTTTTCATTTCTGGGCAGCTTTGAAGATGTTAATTTTATAATAATTTCACGCAAAGGAGTTATAACTGCTCTGTTTGGTGCAGTCTCCGACTACTTGTGCTTGTTCTTGCCATAAAGACTCCTTCGGATTCTGTGAATTGGATCCAGGTCTACCTTTTCATCGGATGATGAAACTTCTGAAACATCCATTTTTAATCATTATTGTAATCAGTTTCTTCGTTTTCAGAATTCTACAATACCAAAGTTTTAATCGTTATTTTCTTCCAACCAATGTGGCACTACCACTTCAAAATGTTCATTAGTAACAATACTTGCTTCTTGATGGTATATGTTGCTGATCGACCTTTGTTAACCTTTTAGTACCTGGCAGTCTACCTCCATTTATTTTTTATCTGTATACTACATATAAAGAAGAAAGGAAAGATAATGCCTTTGTTGTAAATAATTACACTAACTCCAAGGCGCGGTCTGAGAAACTTCCGTAAAGACTGAATTATTTCTAACCCACCTATCTAGCAGAAGAGAGTCGTGATTAACTGCTTGCTCTTCTCAGAAGTTACTGGTAGGGAGACAATAAAGTGAGCATGGTAAAGTCCTGTAATCACGTGACAGAATATGCGAGTGGTCTCACAGACTGCACCTCAGCATTTAAAGGCGAAGGTACCCCTCCACGGCACAATCAAAAGACTAGAAATGGTAGTGCTAAGGCAAAAGGTTTCTGGCGCATTTTGTTTGTGCAAACTGTATACATTCAGGGGCAAGAATACATTCAGGGGCAAATAACCCCCTCCTTCCATAACATATCGTTATGCTAATGCTGGGATTGGTGTGTGACACCATGGGAATAATACATCCTTCTGAAAACTGTCCACCCCTTCCTCTCCTCCTCCTCCTGCAGCTGCTCCTCCTCCCCCAATCTTCTGGGAAAAGGGATGCCAATTCTAGGACACTTTTTTATCATCTTCCCCACATTTCAGTTCTAAGCCACTTTTCACACCTCTGGGAAATTCCCAGCCCTCCTCACCGTTCCTCCACATTCCTCATCCACACACTAGCCACCCTCTTTGTCCCCTCTCCACCCCCACCTCCTCCCTCACGCCAATACCTCATTTGGAAGTTGACAGGAAAAGCTCAGTCTGTACTGGGTTGTTGGTGTGGAAAGATCTCATGACACAAGAATAAAAATTATGTCAATTACACTGTCGAGGACATAAAAGTATATGGTTTATTTACAGATAGGGCTTCTCCTTCCCATTCAGTGGCAGGAAAGAGGCTTTATTTTTGGTGAGAAATTTGTTCAACTGAAGAGAGTTCAGTATTGGAAAGAGAGGAGTTTAATATGTGTATTACTTCTAAGTACACAGTTAGGACAGTGTTCATAAACTTCGACACGAGGAATGAAAGGAGATGATACTGGACATTCTACACGAGGAATCGAATGAAGTGATCGTGAACAAGCATAGACTTAGTGCTTTTCGGTAAATAATCGACTTGAACTTTTTTACTGTATGAACAAAATGTATCATTTACGTATTACATTACTCAGAACAACTCATAATTTATTATTTCAAAGTGTAATTTGTAATTATAGAAATTTTATTGTTTATTTTATTCATGTTATGTCGTTTCTACTTCACTCTCTTTCGTAATAGATTTTATGGAACATGAAAAAAGAAGTTTATAAAAAATGTTTCATAATATTCTTTCAGTTATTATGCATTTGTTACAAGTAGTTGTACTTGCAAAATTGAATAACATATCACGCTAACGCTTGAACGACGCCTGCAATCAAATTGTCTCACAGAGCGCACCTCAGCCGTGGCGCGCGTCGTCAGTGATAAGTGAAGGTGTCCCACGGTGAGCAATAGCAATGCATTTGTTGTAGCGTCCCTTGTCAGCAGTTCCCGCTGTGGGAACGCTGTCCACGTGAACTCAGCGTGGGTAGGTACATATACAGCAGACATCCGGTGCAGCAGCGGCCCAAGACCAGCCAGGTTCATTACAATACGAATCGGAACAAAAATTCTTAAGGAAGTTTCCTGAATCCTATTGGCAGTCCTTCAGTCTGGTTGGCTCACCACATACATCGTGTATCGTATCCGTTGACATCTCTCTCTTATTCGCGTTAAAATAGAAGAAGCCGCCCTCTTTCGAACTTTTTCGTTGTCTTTGTCAGTCCTATCTTATGCGGATCCCACACTGCACAGCAGTACTGCAGAAGAGGGTGGAGAAACATAGTGTAGGCAGCCTCTTCAATAGAGCAGTTGCATTTTGTAAGTGTTCTGCCAGTAAATTACACTATTTTGTCCGCTTTCCCAAAACATTATGTATGTGATCGTTCCAGTTAAATTTGTCGTAACTGTAATACCTAAGTATTTAGTTCAGTTTACAGCATTTAGGTTTGTGCGATTTATCGTGCAACCGAAATTTAGCGGTTCCGTTTTAGTACTCATGTGCATGACTTTACAATTTTTATTTTTTAGAGTCAACTGCCACATTTTGCACAATACAGATAACTTGTCTAAAATACTCTGTATTGGGTTTTGATCTTCTGATGACTTTACAAGATGGTGAATGGGTGAATGACAGCATTGTCCAGGCCAGGATCTACCGTATTTTCAAACCTGGGCAAAAATTTGATAGTGGCGACCTGCACCTCCTCCCTTACCCCCTACCCCCCCCCCCCCCCGGCCCACTTCTGCTTGAGCGTTTGGAACAGGACGCCAAAAATGTTTTAACAAAACGACTTTTAAAAACTATGTTCATCTTGTAGTGCACATCTTTCTGCAGTGTTTGATTTGTAAAACATATATGTTGGGGGAAATATAAGATATGTTAATTAGTCTTAAGTGTGTCAAAGTGCAATGCCACAATTCTTCACACAGAGTTCTTCTGTCGAACGTCACTGTATTTTGCTATGTGGAATTCAAATGTGTACATATTGTAATGGAACGCATCAAACCTGTGCACAGGATAGTGTTGTTGTTGTTGTGGTCTTCAGTCCTGAGACTGGTTTGATGCAGCTCTCCATGCTACCCTATCCACTGCAAGTATCTTCAACTCCCAGTACCTACTTCAACCTACATCCTTCTGAATCTACTTAGTGTATTCATCTCTTGGTCTCCCTCTACGATTTTTACCCTCCACGCTGCCCTCCATTAATAAATTTGATGCCTCACATATGTCCTACCAAGCGATCCCTTCTTCTAGTCAAGTTGTGTCACAAATTTCTCTTCTCCCCAATTCTATTCAATACCTCCTCATTAGTTATGTGATCTACCCATCTAATCTTCAGCATTCTTCTGTAGCACCACATTTCGAAAGCTTCCATTCTCTTCCTGTCCAAACTATTTATTGTACATGTTTCACTTCCATACATGGCTACCCTCCATACAAATACTTTCAGAAACGCCTTCCTGACACTTAGATCTGTACTCGATGTTAACAAATTTCTCTTCTTCAGAAACGCTCATCACCCGACTTAATTCGACTACATTCCATTATACCCGTTTTGCTTTTGTTGATGTTCATCTTATACCCTCCTTTCAAGACACTGTCCATTCCGTTCAACTGGTCTTCCAAGTCGTTTGCTGTCTCTGACAGAATTACAATGTCATCGGCGAACCTCAAAGTTTTTATTTCTTCTCTATGGATTTTAATACCTACTCCGAAATTTTCTTTTGTTTCCTTTACTGCTTGCTCAATATACAGATTGAATAACATTGGGGAGAGGCTACAACCCTGTCTCACTCCCTTCCCAACCACTGCTTCCCTTTCATGCCCCTCGACTCTTATAACTGCCATGTGGTTTCTGTACAAATTGTAAATAGCCTTTCGCACCCTGTATTTTACCCTGCCACCTTTAGAATTTGAATGAGAGTATTCCAGTCAACATTGTCAAAAGCTTTCTCTAAGTCTACAAATGCTAGAAACGTAGGTTTGCCTTTCCTTAATCTTTCTTCTAAGATAAGTCGTGAGGTCAGTATTGCCTCACGTGTTCCAATATTTCTACGGAATCCAAACTGATCTTCCCCGAGGTCGGCTTCTACCAGTTTTTCCATTCGTCTGTAAAGATTTCGCGTTAGTATTTTGCAGCTGTGACTTATTAAACTGATAGTTCGGTAATTTTTACATATATCAACAACTGCTTTCTTTGGGATTGGAATAATTATATTCTTCTTGAAGTCTGAGGGAATTTCACCTGTCTCATACATCTTGCTCACCAGATGGTAGAGTTGTGTCAGGACTGGCTCTCCCAAGGCCGTCAGTAGTTCTAATGGAATGTTGTCTACTCCCGGGGCCTTGTTTCGGCTCAGGTCTTTCAGTGCTCTGTCGAACTCTTCACGCAGTGTCGTATCTCCCATTTCATTTCATCTAGATTTTCTTCCATTTCTATAATATTGTCCTCAAGCACACCGCCCTTGTATAGCCCCTCTATATACTCCTTCCACCTTTCTGTTTTCCCTTCTTTGGTTAGTATTGGGTTTCCATCTGAGATCTTGATATTCATACAAGTGGTTCTCTTTTCTCCAAAGGTCTCTTTAATTTTCCTGTAGGCAGTATCTATCTTACCCCTAGTGAGATAAGCCTCTACATCCTTACATTTGTCCTCTAGCCATCCCTGCTTAACGATTTTGGACTTCCTGTCTATCTCATTTTTGAGACGTTTGTATTCCTTCTTCCCTGCTTAATTTACTGCGTTTTTATCTTTCCTCCTTTCATCAATTAAATTCAATATTTCTTCTGTTACCCATGGATTTCTACTAGCCCTCGTCTTTTTACCTACTGGATCCACTGCTGCCTTCACTACTTCATCCCTCAGAGCTACCCATTCTTCTTCTACTGTACTTCTTTCCCCCAGTGCTGTCAATTGTTCCCTTATGCTCTCCCTGAAACTCTGCACAACCTCTGGTTTGGTCAGTTTATCCAGGTCCCATCTCTTTAAATTCCCACCTTATTGCAGTTTCTTCAATTTTAATCTGCAGTTCATAACCAATATATTGTGGTCAGAGTCCACATCTGCCCCTGGAAATGTGGAACTTTAAATGTCGTGTCGTGCCTGTCCTGCTCCCAGTCGACCGATTTGACATCCTATCCCCCTTAAATAAAACTCACAGTTGTTACTGGGTGGTGTCACTTGTAACCGGAAGAATAAGAACTCTTCAAAAAATTTGCACTTTTTATTGCCTATTAGCTAATAGCTTTCTCTTTTACGTGACATAAAATTAATTGCAGGAAACAGAAAGGCAGTAAATAGAAGAGACAAGAAAGACAGTACACATTTCTTCAACCCTTAGGCACCAACATTGTTTTTTTCTATTATCTTGTTACAGCTTTACATTGCGCGCTTTCCTTTCTGCGAAAGAATCTATTACATCATCAAAGTTTCGACAAGCGTTTTGCTGCATGAAAAATCAAAATGTTGCTGTCTGCTACTGAAAAAGCTGTTAATCGAATAGTACACAGGACCGACGTGTTTCCCCGATTTGACTACATCTATGTTGTAACCGTCTATTAGATAAAACGAAATAGGCCTTTCTAATACCGCAACAATTGTAACACATACCAAATAAGCGAGACTGTTTTGGCACAAGTGATCCTTTTTATCTACGTCATTTACAAAAATAACACGACAGACTGTAATTCACGAAATATCAAATGTCCACTACGTCTACTGCAAGCAAAAAGTTTTATGTTAGGAAGTAGTTTCACGTTTCATTCATATTCTCGGGTTCTCAACCATGAGATCGAAAAGTAACAGTAGTACGAAATTTTTATATAAATTTGGAATTGCTATATTCTTCTATATAATCTGTGTGATGTCCCCGTTTCTTCTCCTTCCTCGTTCTAACAAACAATCTCATTATCACTAATTCTGTAACTATTCCTGCTATTATCAACATTTATTGTCCTGTTAACCTCACTAACCCTGCCAGAATCACCAGTTTAGTTATCCCACATTTATTCTCCGGTTAGGTGTTGTTACATATTCATACAAAACATTTTTCGCGCTGTTCTGAGAATCCAGGTCAAGCGGCTGTTAACCGATGACTGTACAACTGGCCCTTAGTGGTGTAGCCGGCTGGGGTGGCCGAGCGGTTCTAGGCGCTACCGTCTGGAACCGCGCGACCGCTACGGTCGCAGGTTCGAATCCTGCCTCGGGCATGGATGTGTGTGATGTCCTTAGGTTAGTTAGGTTTAAGTAGTTCTAAGTTCTAGGGGACTGATGACCTCAGCTGTTAAGTCCCATAGTGCTCAGAGCCATTCGAGCCATTCGTCTTCGAAGACGTTAGTTTAATTGTGATCCGGCGGTGCAAGCAGAGGTGGGCGTGTGGCTCCACTAAGAACTTTAAACATTTTACAGTGACTGGTAGAAACAAACCGGTACCTTGTTGGGAGAAATGTGTTCGTCGCCAGGGTGTCTACATTGAGACATAAATATGCAGAAATGAAGTCTGCACATGTATAACTTTAATAACGTTTAAGGGTTAATAACGTTTAAGAGCTTTGACATTAAAAATTCGTAGTTATTGCATTACAGCACACTCTTGTGTTACATTCTTTCTGATATCTAAAGGTGTTTCGCCTGCCTCATATATGTTGCACATCATGTCGAATGATGTTGTCATGGGTAGCTGTCCAAAGTCTCTCAATAATTCTGAGTGAAAGTCTACTCCAGTGGCCTTGCTTCGAGTTGAGTCTTTCAGTCCTATGATAGATTCTCCTCACAGTGTCACATCACATTGTCATTTAATTTCTATTGTTTTTCTTTAACATTGTCTTAAAGTTCTTTTCTCTTCATAGCACAGAAACATGTAGCCCAATCGTGTTTTGAGTCTGTTGACCCGTCAATGTTCCTTGGTATTCGTATACGGCAAAGAGTTTTAAGAGATTGGGGCTACTTACCTCAAATGTTAAAAACCTAACTGTAGTAATATTACTTTCTTGAGGGTCTGTCTGTCCGACTGCTAAAAGTTCTCTTTCTCAGGAACGAGTAGGCGTGTCACGTTGAAATTTATGTCACATACTAAGACTTACGTGTTCTTAGCAGTACAAAAAATTTGAGCATCTAAGTAAATGCAGTCAAAACATTCGGCCATTTATGTCATATTTTTATGATAGCAAACTTGCTCATCAAAACCTATAGTGTACTTTCCGTTAGCCTAGAACCGTGAAATTTGGTAAGAAGCAAGGTTTCACTGTACAAGTAATGAAAAAATTCCGAAAATGGTCTATTTGTAATTATATCACACTATCTTGTTCTCTGACTCTGTGTCACTATTCATCCGTGTGTTAAGATCCCTTGTTCTCATGAACGGGTAGACATATTATGTCGAAATTTGTTACATACAAATGTCTAAAGGTCATTGTCAGTGTAATAAATGTAAGATTTTAAGTCAATGCAGCCGAAAGATACCCCCATTTATGTCACATTTTTTGATACTCATTAAGTCACTCGTATTGTATTTCCGGTTGGTCTCGAATCATGAAATTTGGTAAAAAGCGAGCTGTAAAAATAAAAGCAAAGGAAAATAAATCCAATAAATTTTAATTTGTAATTACACGAAAAAAATATTTTTTCTCATTTGTTATCCGACGTCAACCTTGAAGTTGAAACAGTCTCTAAAATCTGAGAGTCCCTGGGGTCGATCTCTTGCCAGTATCATTGTTTGTAACGGACAAAACTGATAGAGATACTCGATTTCTGGGATGGATTAACTGTCTACATACATGATTAAGTTTGTGCAGAACACTCACTGAACTCTCACCTGGCAAATTTTTTTAAGTAATGTTACTCTGCATCATCAGGCAAATTTTCAGTTTTATACACAGTACCTAGAAACATCCTAGAGAATGTGTGAGTGTGTTACGAGGTAGTTTGCGCTGAGAAATATATACAGGGTGATTTTTTCCAGCGTGTACAAATTCTAGGGATTGATCGATGAGAGGATACTGAACAAAAAAGATCTAATGAACTTATGTCTGGAAATGCATGGTTTATATGCTAGAGACCATTTATTCAATCATACTTTGTTACAGAGACTGCGGTCTAATACTTGCTGTACTATGCAGCTACAGTTACAGAATGCATGGATTCCTCCTAGAGGGTGGTATACTCCTCAGACGTCATGCCCTAGATCCCTCTCCTGCCATCGTAATTGGAAATGTTGTGTCCGATTCACTTCTCTTGCTGACTCACGTCGTAGTGATACAGCATTGTACACAAAGGTTATATATCAGTACTATGCATTTGGCCCGCCAGAAGAGTGTAAGCCAGGCGACCGTGTGGAACATTCTCCATGACAGTTGTTACTATCCTTATCAGTTACAGTATGTGCAGGGCTTACTACTGGCAGACTTTCTACATTACATCGGGAGCAGTTTTATCACTTTTTTCTTTTTTTTTCCACCAGGCAACAACGCTTCCAGGATTCGTGTCATCCACACTATTCACAGATGAGGCCACCTTTACGCGGAGTGGTGTCTTCAACTTTCATAAAGTTATCTGTGGGACAGTATGCAGAACACCCATGGTACAGTGACAGCGAATCATCAGCATCGGTGCAGACGGAATGTGTGGGCCGGGATAATTGACGACTGTATTTTGCGACCAGTCTTCCTTCCGCGTCGCCTAACAGGCCGGAACCATCCGAGTTTCTTGCGCGTGACTGTTGCCCCCCAGCTGGAAGACGTGCCACTGATGAATCGAAATGTTATGTGGCTACTACATGATGGTGCTCCCGCCCTTTCACCGTTAACGTCCGGACACATCTCAGTCGTGTCTACCTTTGCTGATGGATCGGACGAGGGGGGTCCAGTTGCATAGCCTGCTCGTTCACCTGACGACAAACCGTGTGATTTCCGGTTATGGGTCCATCTCAAAAGAATCGTGTATGCAGAGCCCGTTCCATACGCGGAGACACTGGAGCAGCGTATTCGTGCTGCCTTTGACACTGTTCGGATGCAGCCTGGCCGATGTGAACGTGTGAGACAGAATTGACACGGCGCCTGCACATATGCCTTGAGGCACATGGAAATCATTTTCAACACACGCTGTAACTGTGGCTGCACGATACAGCATGTGTTCGACCAAAGTCTCTGTAACAACGTATGACTGAATAAATGGTCTCTAGCATGGAAAACACGGATTTCCGGACGTAACTTCATTAGCCCTTTCTTGTTCCGCATCCTGCCATCGATCAATCTGTAAAGTTTGTACACGGTGTAAAAAATGACCGATACTTCTAATTGGCTAGATGCGGCAAGCCACGAATTCCACTCTTGTGTCAACCCTCTCATTTCACAGCAGCCTTTATGCCTTACGACCTCAATTATTTGTTGGATGTATTCCAGTTTCTGTCTTTCTCCACAGCTTTTATCCTCTACAAGTCCCACTAGCATCATAAAAATTATTCCCTGATGCC
Source organism: Schistocerca piceifrons (assembly GCF_021461385.2). Lineage (NCBI taxonomy): Eukaryota > Metazoa > Arthropoda > Insecta > Orthoptera > Acrididae > Schistocerca > Schistocerca piceifrons. Next base: position 467,869,833 of record NC_060145.1, read on the forward strand.
GTAACAGGCGTCCTATCATCGTGTCGCTTCTTCTTGTCAGTGTTCTCCACATATTTCTTTCCTCGCCGATTCTGGGGAGAACCTGCTCTTATTTTATCGGTCCAACTAATTTTCGGAAGACTGCTGCTACATGAGGAAAATTGTTCTGCATACTCTGTGTAGAATCTCGTCAAGTCCAGCGAATTTCCCTCTATTAAGAGATTTCAGTTGCGTCTCTATGCACTGCTCACTTATTTTGATATCTGTCATTTCGTCGTTGGTGCGATGGTTTAAGTGGGGAATAAAAGTGCGATCTTCCTCTTCGCAACAGTTTCGGAAAACAACGTTTAGTATTTATGTCCTTTCTATATCATTATCTACTTCAGTGTCATAATGATCACAGAGTATCTGGACAGATGGGATCGATCCGGTTACTGAATTAATATAAGACCAGTACGTCTGTTAAGATAGCAGCAAGAACTTTATTTTCGTAGTCGTTGAACACTTGACATACAGCCCGCCTTACGTTAATTTTGGCTTCGTTTGTTGTTTACACCTCTGTGAGGCTTTGGCTACGATTAAATTTGCTGTGCTAGCCTGTTCCAGATGCGGTTGTCGCCCCATGGTGTGTCTTTTTCATCCCTCGCAATTCTGCTTAGGACACGGTGGCCTAAAGTATGTAATTCGATGCTCTTGAGCTTTGTCGAATGATGCTCAACGCGGTCGGTGCTGGAGATCACATTTTCGTGATGACGTATCAGGTAACCTGAAATTTGTCTCTTGTCGCCCTTGCTAAACGCCAAATTTTCCTGCCTTTCTTTGTATTCCTGTTTACAGCCATATTTAGCGAAGCGTTAACGGCCTTATGGTCACTGATTCTCTGTTCTATCCGAACTGAGTCGAAAAGTTGGTGTCTGTTTGTCACCAAAAGGTCTAAGATCAAGAGGTCAGTTGACTAATCAACTGCTCAGGGTAATTTTTGGATGAGACAGTACAATTTCAGATGGTACTCTGTCCCAACTGCCTGACGTAATCTGTTGAGTCTCGCAGTCTGGAAGCTGATAAGTTAAAATCTCCACTTGTAACTACGCTAAATGTTCTCCAAGTTTCACGTCAAGTGTTCCGCTACTACAATGGCTGACGCATGGAGTCTCTCTCTACCAGCGTCCTATGAGCATGTTTGATGCACCCTGCATACTTATGTTTACCCAAATTATTTCGCAATCTGAATGTGTCTAAATCTCTTTAGGTATTACTGTCTTTTTATTGTTATAAGCGGGCGCCGGCCGGTGTGGTCGAGCGGTTCTAGGCGCTTCAGTCTGGAACCGAGCGACCGCTACGGTCGCAGGTTCGAATCCTGCCTAAGGCATGGATGTGTATGATGTCCTTAGATTAATTAGGTTTAAGTAGTTCTAAGTTCTAGGGGACTGATGTCCTCAGATCTTCAGTCCCATAGTGCTCAGAGCCAATTCTTTATAAGCGGGCCTCCACCACCAGAGTTCAAACTTTGTTTACGATTAACATTCCACTCTGAATTTAGAATTTTGTTGCTACTGACTTCTGGTTTTAGCCAGTTTCCTGTCAGTTGTGCTGTGTTTCCTTTGTTATGAGGGAGATGAGTATCCGGATCTTTCCACAGAGGCTCCTACACTTAATTTATACTATACTGACGCTCTTTCTATGATCTTCTATGAAGAATGCTGCTCCGCCTGAAATCAGGAGGCACCTTGTCGGGTCTATACACACCCCTGAACAGCGGCACATGGGGATGGAGTACAGTGTCAAAACAACTTTTATTGCTGAGTGTACTGCGTTTAAAGGCTTTCAGGAAAGTATGCCCACGCGAAATATAGCCTTCTTACATCTTCATACACAGTCCACAATCCATTACGAAGAGCAAGGCAGCTGGTAGTTACAGGTTAGTGTTTCTTTCTGTTCCAGTCGCATGTGTTAGATGGCAGCTTAAAAGCTCCTCTGTGTGCCATAATTAGTATAATTTTGTCTTCATGGTAACTACAGGGATGATGCGTAGGGGACTCAAGAGTATATTCAGATTCTTCACATAGCACTGGTTCTTGAAATTTGGTAACAATGCTTTTGGGAGATAATTTGCGTCCACCTTCAACACTCCATCAATTGCGGTTGTTCAGCATTTCCTTGACGCTCTGAGAGAAACATGTGACTCTTCTTTGTATACTTTCTATATCATCTGTTACTCCTCTTTGGTGTAGGTCCCTAAGACTTGAGTAATATTACAAGACTGGATGCACAAGTTATTTATAAAGAGAATCCTCTGTAGCCTGACTGCGTTTTCCCATGAAGCCTTCACCTGACTTACCAACGACTTCGTCTCCCTGGTCGTTGCTGTTCATACAACTAAATATTGCAACACTCAAACAAGGAGCCTATAACCTACCATAGTCAATGTGTAATATGAACGCAGCTCTATCGGTAACTCGTGATGATGCTCCTGGGCCAGACTTCATACATTACGGCATGCTGCGACACCTCAGTTCTAAATGGAAAGACACCGTCCTTAAATTTGTTACTAAACCGTGAAGGCCCAATCGTTATCCTTGCACTTCTTATATTGGGGGAAGCAACTATCACAGTGTCGCTTTCACTAGCTGGGTATGAATGGCGCTAGAGGACACGATCAGCTCCGATGTTGCCCGGATGTCATACTACTCTTGATAATTCAAAGCACTTGAGGCGTCCATACAAGGCGTTTCCTACGTAAGAAGCATCTAACAACATCACGAAGTGTATTCAAGTTCTAAGGACTCCGATTTTTTTTCTCCGGACTGGAAAGAGATAGAAACGTGCGCATCGTTTTAAAATGAGGCCGCGTTCATTGTCAATACGTCCCAGAGATGGCAGCACCGTACGGCAGATGAAATTTTACCGCCAGTGGCGAGAATGAGAACTGTTTTAAATACTTAAAATGGCGACGATTTCCTTACTTGAACAGTGCAATCATTCGTTTTCTGAATTTGTGTGGTGTCAAACCAATTGAAATTCATCGACAGTTGTAGGAGACATGTGGTGATGGAGTTATGGATGTGTCGAAAGTGCGTTAGTGGGTGCGACAGTTTAATGAAGGCAGAGCATCGTGTGACAATAAACCGAAACAACCTTGGGCTCGCACAAGCCGGTCTGACGACATGATCGAGAAAGTGGAGGGAATTGTTTTGGGGGATCGCCGAATGACTGTTGAACAGATCGCCTCCAGAGTTGGCATTTCTGTGGATTCTGTGCACTCAATCCTGCATGACGACCTGAAAATGCGAAAAGTGTCATCCAGGTGGGTGCCACGAATGCTGACGGACGACCACACGGCTGCCCGTGTGGCATGTTGTCAAGCAATGTTGACGCACAACGACAGCATGAATGGGACTTTCTTTTCGTCGGTTGTGACAATGGATGAGATGTGGATGCCATTTTTCAATCCAGAAACAAAGCGCCAGTCAGCTCAATGGAAGCACACAGATTCACCGCCACCAAAAAAATTTCGGGTAACCGCCAGTGCTGAAAAAATGATGGTGTCCATGTTCTGGGACAGCGAGGGCGTAATCCTTACCCATTGCGTTCCAAAGGGCACTACGGTAACAGGTGCATCCTACGAAAATGTTTTGAAGAACAAATTCCTTCCTGCACTGCAACAAAAACGTCCGGGAAGGGCTGCGTGTGTGCTGTTTCACCAAGACAACGCACCCGCACATCGAGCTAACGTTACGCAACAGTTTCTTCGTGATAACAACTTTGAAGTGATTCCTCTTGCTCCCTACTTACCAGACGTGGCTTTTTCCAACAATGAAAGACACTCTCCGTGGCCGCACATTCACCAGCCGTGCTGCTATTGCCTCAGCGATTTTCCAGTGGTCAAAACAGACTCCTAAAGAAGCCTTCGCCGCTGCCATGGAATCGTGGCGTCAGCGTTGTGAAAAATGTGTACATCTGCAGGGCGATTACCTCGAGAAGTAACGCCAGTTTCATCGATTTCGGGTGAGTAGTTAATTAGAAAAAAGATCGGAGGCCTTAGAACTTGAGTGCACCTCGTACTGTTTGATACTGAGAGGGCATCCGGCAGTGCTTGGTCACACATCACCGTCAGTGGGCGTTTTGTTACCATTTCCTCATTTTCCTACGCTCCTTCTTAGCTGAACGTCATTTCAGTTACATAGACACGAATTTACTCAGCGATAGATATCCTGAAGCTTACGGAATCCCATAGGAGAGTTTTTATGTGACACTTTATCCATAAGTGCAATAGATTTGGCACACCTGTTTGAGAAGCGAGGGTTGTGACTGCATGCCGGGGCACAGCTTGAGGATGCTGCTGTGTAGGGAAGCCGAAAGCCAATGCGCAAATTTAAAAAAAGCTACGATTATAGACTAAAATGAATGCTTTTTAGATTTTGTTTTACACTGGTAGTGTTTGATGTGCACCTTCTCCGTTTTCTGCCCCACTTCTTGCCCCACATCATCCTCCCGCCAGCTTCAATGACTGTAGACACTGTAGCAATGGGCCTTAAGAATAAGTATTTATTCTTGTGGAAGAACTGCCTATGTTAATTTCAGTCGTGGTCGATTTATTTTTTATTTACCTGATCTAAGACTATGGGACATTGAAGTTTAAAAAATTCTCTGAGTTTCATATTAGGGCTATGCTGGAGATTTGGCGAGATAGGACCCTGCCAAGGAAGCAGACACAGATGGAGCACAAAAAAATAAGAAAAGAACGCTGGAAGACAAATACAGTTAAGGATGAACCAAGAGAGGCACGTGAATTATCCTACCTCTTGTGTTCCAGTCTTTTCCCTCCAAGAAGAAGTCCTTCCCTCGGAACCCGGCTGTTACGGGCCTTATCGTCACAGTGTCATATCATCGAAGTAGCTCCATAAAGAAACGTCTACCACCGAACAAACGTCTAGCGATAACATGGTTTATGTTTAACCTAAGTTTGCTATTGACACTGTAATCGGAATTTAGAATTTCGTTGCTACTGACTTCTGGTTTAAGCCAGTTCTCTCTTTCCTAGTACTGTTCTAGCGTCGTTAAAAAGGAGATTAGTTCTGGGACCTTTCGATAGATGCTCCTGCACTTATCTGACACTATACTAACATTATCTTTCTCTGATCTGCTATGATGAATGCTGCTCTTCCGGACTCAGGAGACAACTTGTCTGGCCGATGACTTCTTTCACCCAGCAAGCAACAAATAATGTTAACCAATCTTGCATGAAAGTAGTGGTGTGGACACAGTTGCGTTCTTGCAAACATGCAATCACGTGTTGCACAAGCAGATCCTTATTACACGCAGACGTCACTGTATGCCTGTCAGGATTGCGAGGTGTCATCTGTCGAAGGGAAGCGGACCGAGAAGGAAAGTGCTTGTGAAACTACAATACACAGTCGCAGAAGCTGAGTGCAGTGGATGTTCCTGCACAGCATGTGGGGAGCCCCATATGCGACAGTTCTGTGCATTCATCACACCATGCAGAGTAAATTGTGCCTCTACTATCCAGAGAATGTGTCCATAACCACATTTCATTCATTACCGTGCGTGCCAAGAGACGAACGTGAAGGTCATGTGGTTGTAGCCTATTCCTGGGCTTCATTTGGTACACATTCTGAACCTTGTAGGAATACCAGTGTAAAATGCATAGAAAAATCTTTAGAACTATTGACGAAGGGAGAAACAATTCAAGTGACACAGCTGAAGCACTGGATAGAGAATTTGACGCAGGTGCTGCATGGTCTATTGTACCCACAACTGCTTCAACTACTGTCATTGGGAATAGGCTGCCTCCTTCTCCCTACTACGCCACTTAATTCCACTGTTTCCGCAAATTTCTTGATCGCTTTCTACTGGCAGCGGGCCTGTTCGCAACTGTTTGTGTCGGCGATAGTCTGTCACCGCAGCGCTGCTGTTGTAGCTCTGATAAAACAACTTTACCAACAAAGCACGGTGTTTGTCCTTAGTAGCTACCACGTTTTCGTACGGAAAACTTTAATTTCATTCAGTGTGCATTACACCAATAGTCACTTCGCAAAGAAAAAAAAAACTCAAATGAAGCCACCAAGCAACAAATAGCATCGTAACCTCAAAACGGGTAACATTCCAATTCCATATTGTAACTGCATACAGCGCCATATTTTCACCTGATGGCAGAAGGAGTGGAATGCTAGACTACTCACAATGCTGCACTCGGGACATCATCAGTTTAATGATAGCCACCCGGTACTTTGCTACAGTATTCTAGGATCTCAATTGTCGACGAGCTAATGTTGGCAGAAGTAAGCAGTTTCACAGACTGCTTCCGACTTTTGGCGACATTTGCCAGCTAACAACTAGAGCGATGACTGTTGGAGCTAGGGTGGTCCAAAGTATTTTACAGAATAATAGGTGAAATGGAAAACACATCACACGATTTGATCTGATTTTATCTTCCTTTCAACAAATTCCTTAAATGACACCTCTGTATCTAATCATTAAAATAGTGTAGTTGATTTTGGTGCCTAAGACAGCAGAGACATAGATACAGTGGAGATAGTTAACTAAATCACTACTCTAACGTTCCAGCTGAAAGAGCTCATCATAAGCATGGACACTGTTACCCATTTGGATATTATGAATTTTTTCCAGAGTATTAGTTAAGTGTTGCATATCAGAACATAGACATCTGAGAGTCGCAAGATATCCTTTGTGCAGAGGTAGCAGCCTCTAAAGACTGGTTCGAACAGGACAGGGACAAGGGATCTGTGGCAAGTTCAGTGATGGTTGAGAGTCATGTGATGTCTTCCTTGTTCGACTGTTCAGAGACGAATCCAAGCAGACCAGCCTCCTCTGTTTTGGAAAGGTCGGATTCTGTCCCCCACCCACCATTCTGCTTTCTGAACATCTCCAGGCCATCAGCTGTAGGACATCGAAAATTCACCGAAAATTCCACCCATTTTTCTCGTCTGTAGGACAGTGGCTCGAATTCTGTTTGTTTCGTTTTTTAAAAAAAAATGGGAGAGAGAGTTCTGTTGTGGGTTTCGAAAGTTTCCCATCTGTGCTTAAACATCAGTGTGCTTCGAAATGTGAGAGAAGTATAAAATTAAAATGATTAACATCCCTCACTTCAGCTGCAAATATAAACTAAGCCCAATCATCGTTTCTGAAGAATAATGAACATGACTGCAGCTGTAGGAAATTCTTCTCTCTGGCAATGCCTTCAATCAAGCAGCTAAAAGTCGAAAAGTGGTGAACGCCCTATTTAGAGGTACAGAGATATTTATTTCGACTTCCAGATATCGTCGTTTTGGCGTATAGAATCGGATGTTGCAGCTGATATCGATTTTAGGAGTGAGAAATTAATTCGTGGTCGATGGATCATTTCTCACTAATATAGCTTAGTAAATATTCATGTACTGGAGACGGTCGCAGCTCCAACTACAGTTCTTACAGAGCTTTATGTGCAATTGTGTTTCGAGTAATAGTTTTATGACACATTCAATTTGTGAAGCTAATTGTTTAATTAATATTTTCTGTGGTACACCTTCTGAAGTAGCAGCATCTGCAAAGCTTTCTGACATCTTCATGATATGTATGTCACAATATTCTAAACACTGCTTAAGCACCAGATTTAATAACTGTGGAAGTAGTTGGTGTTCAATGACAAGGGGCATCTGTGCGCCACAATGAAAGAAAGTGCGCCAGGGAAACGGAAGACTAAGGTATATCTCCATGTGACAGGAAATGCGTGGCCCAGACCTGTGGCTGCCAAGTGCAGGTGTTGCAAGCCCAGTGTATGGCTCCATTGGACATAGCATGTGTGAGAAAGTTTTTCTGATATATTTAGCATAATCTGTGACATTGTAATTAAGTGGTTCTTTCTCTATTGGAATAAAAAAAAGTATTGCAATTGTTTAGCAACCTCTAAGTTCTCTAATCATCAGCATCAGTTTCAAGGTGTATTGTGATATCAGAAATAAATAAACAATGTCTTTGAAATTTTTTAAAATTAATTCATTATGTACACTACATTAGCCTACCATTGTGAGGCCCTCACAGTCCAGCAGCTCAAAACAGCTTGCGCGACTTTCTCCCCAATTTTTTCTCTGGGCTGCCCACTTGGACTATGTCATGGAATGGGCGGAGAAGGACAGGGCAAGGGCATTAGGAGAGTAGGGAAGGAGAGTTCCTTAAGGGGGACCCATGTGGTGCTTGGGAAAAACCCATGATGTAATCAGGGGGTTAATTAATTTTCATAATTACTCTGACATCGAAAGTGGGCCAGAACCCAGCTTATTCCACTACTGTCGTCTACTCCTAGCGCCTATTTTCGACTTAGGTCTTTCAGTGCTCTGTCAAATTCTTCTTGGTGTATCGTATCTCCCATCTCATCTTCAGGTACTTCGTTCTCAAATTCCATAACATTGCATTCAAGTTCACCTTCCTCATATAGACCCTCTCTATACTGCTTCCACCTCCCAGCTTCCCTTCTTGTCTTAGGGCTTGATTTCCATCTGAGCTCTTTATACTCATATAGCTGCATCTCTTCTCTGCAAAGGCCTCTTTTAAATTCGATTTTCTTGCCGCGTTCTTGCCGTTTTTTGGCCAATGCAGGCTTGCTATGCTGCCCAGACGAATGTAGCGTTTATGTTCTCGTATAAGCGTTGCTGTCGGTCTCACAGTCTCACCAATGTCCACACTGTCATTCCACCCAATACACGCTTGCAGTGCGTAAATCTTCTATTGTGTCCTTTATGGAGCCTAGCATATCCTGGTTGCTGTGGTAGACATGTTGCACACCAACCCAGTGAAGGAATTTATCAATTCGGTCAGTGATATTTTGCACTTATATAAAATGGCAGATGGCCATTTGGATCGGTTTACGGTTGTAGGGTTTTGTGCACTTGTGTTACGTTTAGGTGCTGCACACGGATGAAAAAAGAACTGGGTCTTTCGGAGCTGGGTGGTGGTTGGACTGGGTGTACAAATACCTGTGTGTAGGCTTAAGTTACACTCTGCGTCCGTTGTCCTGTATACATCCACGTTCAGGAACAGAACAAAGAGCCATTCCTTCAAAGGCCTTAATTAATATATACGCTGCTAGCGGGGGCAGGCAAGATGTGGTTGCCACGCCGTCTGTCTACTCGTTCCATATTCCTTGATAATTTTAAGTGTGTTGAAGAGAAACTCATCGAGATTGCTTATATCTGGCCGGACATTCTCTTGTATGATGAGAATAGTTTCATCTACTGGCACGTTGTCGAATAATGATTTTATATCTAAGATGATCATGACGTTCCTGGATAAAATTATTTATTCCTTTATGCGTTCTATTACGTACGACGAGTTCTACAGATAAGAGTCAGTTTTGTAGCTACAAGTTTAGTTCACAGGCCAAATATTTTGCTGGTAGGCAAGTTAATTCAATTCACTGCTGGCCTTGAAGAATAATTTTTTTTATGTTGTCTTGCGCACTTCGAAGGTTTTAGGAGTAACTGGTATACAGCGAATGAGTGTCTTGACAGTGTCATCGTCAATTCTCGAATCTTTGATTGAAAGCGCGTCTTTCGAGTGATCTTGGCCATGGGGTCCGCCCTTCCTTCGTTGTGCACAGTGTCCAAGATCACAGTTGCACTGACTTTGACGTTGTTGTTCTTCTGTTCTGTGATAGCTGCCCTTTCCTCGAGGCTAAGATTGCCCTTCTGTGGCTCAGCACGCAGTAAAATTCGAACGGTTTCCTGTGTAATTTTCGCAGCTTCTGGCCAAATAAGCGCCGGACACCTGCTTCCACGGACTCAACGATTTCTTCTTCAGAGATATGTTCAGGTGTGACAACGAAGTTTAGTCCCTTAGCCAGCGCTTCTGTGGCCCATTGCTGACAGAACGGGATGACACGTTAATTAAAGTACATGTAATATGAACAATATTGGAAAACATCGCGATATTTAGGTGGTCAGTGAATGGAAAGGGTGTCATGGGGTAATTGCCACGCCAAATTAAAAACGGGCTACTTTTGGCAATAAAGATTTTGCTGCTCAAGAGACTGAGAAGATTTCGGTACATAATAATGCATTAAGGATAAATCAAATTTATTGCAAGTACACAAATTATTGTTCTTTTCTTCTAAACATGATTCATCACAGCTGTGGCATCCTCAGTGGGATTTTGTTTTCTGTTGTGATGTCCAGGAAATCTTTTGTTTGGTCTCTTTCAGTTTGAAGGGTGAAGTGTTTTTTGGGTCTGCAGTATTGATGACTCTGTGTAACTGTAGTAGACGGTCGTGTGTTTCATCTATGAAGCAAATTATTTCACCAACAAATGGTAGCGATATGAGAGAGAGTTTCAGTGACACAGCTCAAGCACTGGCTGCAGAACCTGAGGCAAGCGCTGCACAGTGAGCTACGCTTACAGCAAGCAGCTTCGTCAGCAACTGCAATGGGAATGGACCGCCTCCCTCTACGTTCTGCGCCTCCCATTTCACCGGTTTCTCCATGTTTGTTGATCATTTTCCTTACCCATTTACTGACATGGGGCCTCTTCGTAACATTTTCTGTCGGCGATGTTCTCTCACTGCTGCGCTGCTATTCCTGCCGTTCTGATAAAACAGCTTTACCAGAGCTGCACGATATTCCTTCTCCATAGCTACTGATTTCTGAATGGAAAACTTCGATCTACTTCAATATACATCACTCAAACAGTCACATTAAAAAGGAAATGAAAACGAGTCACCAAGCTACAAACAGCATCCTAACGTCAAAATGGATAACATTTCACACTCGAACTACTTACAGCGCGATATTTTCACCTCATGGCAGAAGCTGAACTGATAGTTTTTTCAGCATATTGCGGGAGTGCACAAATTAATGACCAAATCTACGATGTTTCAGCGTCCTGCGACGTATGCAGCCCACACTGAATAACTCCTTCAGTTTTATTATTTCTTCAAAGATTTTGTTTTCAAAGTGGTTAAAAGAGGCGTTGGTCAGAATGCGACTTACAGGTGGCGTTATAAGGAGTCCTCCCCGTTGTATGTAGATTCATCTTCGTATCTGAAATAATTTTGCCCTGTCATTACCTTCAAATACTTGAGACTTCTTCTGTCTGTGTCTATGGGACAATGTTTGTCTGTCTTAGTTGCTTTCCAATTATTTTGATTGTTTCGTCAGTTGGTGTGTGGGTGTACATTGACGTGATGTCGAATGAGAATATAGTAACTGTTTTTGGTACATTAATATCTTTGATTATGTTGAATAGGTCATTAGCTTTTCCTAAGCTTCTGTTGTTTATATAATTGCAGTGTTTTTGTAGAAACGTGCGCATGTGCCAGGCTAAATGGTGAGCTGGTGCAGTTGTGAAATCAGTCACAGAGCTAATCAGACTATCAGTCTTGTGAATCTTTGGTAAACTTCCGAGTTTGAGTTCCCTGGGGTTCTTTTCTGATGTTCTTTTTATCTGACTTTGTCCGAGTTTAGATTTAATACTTTTTAGTTGTTTTTGCATGTCTCTTTGGAGTCTTTGGGTCAGATCACTTTATAGCTTTGTTATTTGATTTCCTATTACGGAATTTAATGTTTTCTCAGTACAGCCTTTTCATACATTACAACCAAAGTTGTTCCCTGGGCTGTCCTTGTCACCATTGCACTGTGCTACTTCGTTTGTCTGTGTATGTCTAGGCTGTTATCTCCTCTGTGGTTAGCTTGTTATTGCTAATGGTATTTTTGATCTTTCTACTAATTTGTCTGATGCCTTTTGCTATTAATTCATTAGTTAGTTCTGCATTAATGTTTCCTGTATCGTTCCTATCTTCCTGTTTTATTATATATTCACTTTCTTTGATTATGTCTCATGTTGTTTTTTGCCTGACGTGTGTTTAGATTGTGTCTGGGTTCCTTATTCTGTGTTGAGAACTTTCTATTTCATTCAAATTAGCATCCCTTTCATAGAATGTATATTTTGTGAGTTGATGTCTATTGTTTGTATTTTATGGCTGGTTGGCTGATTTGTGGGAGGCGGCCATACAGCGAGGTAATCGGTCCCATATGATTATGGTAGTATGAGGAAGTAAGTCGGTCGTTTGTTTTCAAAGGAACCATCCCGAGATTTGCCTGAAGCGATTTAGGCCGGACACGGATTTGACGCGTCATACTCCCGAATGTGAGTCCAGTATGCTAACCACTTCGCCTCCTCGCAAGTTCCTATTGTGTGGGTTTGTGTCAAACCTTTGATTAGTTTGGACTAGTTTCTCAAGTTTGTTTAGTATTTCTTCTTCTACGTGCAATTTCAACTGCTCAATAATGTCACAGAGTATTCCAGATGTTTTAATGAATTTCTCTAGTTGTAAGTGTTTTTTGTATACTGTGGTATTGAGCATTCGTTTACTCAAGTACAGTCCTTGGTTTTCCTATTCAGTCCATGCAAATATTACTTTTCGTTTTGAATACTGTGCAGTCGATGACATTTCGTTTAACTTCAAACGTACACCTTAGGCATTGTTGTATGATTCATTTCTCATTTGTAGTCGACCACTATTAAATTATGATGCTTACAGCGCCATTTATTGATACATTTTAGACCTATTTATTTTTCATCTGCCATACGTTTCCCCTCTTCTCCAATAATATTCCGTTGCAATTTGACGTCATTCTGACCAGTGGTGTTATTTCTACAGCGGTTTGGAAGTTTAATCTCTTAACTTATCAACCTGTATATATGTTTTATTTCTGTACGAAAAAATATTTTAATAAGACAAAGTTAACTTACGTTATGTATCTTTTCATTGAAACTGTTGCAATGGTAATATTAACAGCAGAAACAATATATATATATATATATATATATATATATATATATATATATAACTGTAATGAACGTGTCATACTACCCCATGACACACACACACACACACACATACACACACACACACACACACACACACACACACATACAACAAATGTCTTCACTTATTCAGTGAGCCGTGTCAGCGCGGTAGGGCTTCAGTGCCATTCTCACAAATGACCCGTTGAATATGTGTCTGTACGGCATGTGCACGTTTTGAATGAAGACCAGCAAACTCTTCCATCACACGTATACCGTCATACTTTGCAAACAAATATGACGTCTGTTAACTATTGGATGCCAGTATCTTATAGCAGAAGAGAAAATATTATGGCAAAGTACAAAGAATATATATATCTTAACACCATTATTACAGTTTTTTTAGGATTTGGGGTGTTTGTTTTGAGGTGTCAAATACATGTGTTGGAATGAATACTTCTGCTGATATATAAAAACGATTTCAACAAGTTGAAATAGTTTAAACGTCATGACAGCACTAAAAAAAATTCCACACATCAGCAATAACCACCCACCTACATGAAACAAAGCATCAAATAACTATACAGGTACAAGTATCCTACACATCCAACCAAAAGGCAGAAAACTAGACATCCTTGAAGCACTCCAAATATACAAACACCAATGAAAAGAACCTGAATCCACATTAAATGACAAAAAGAACAATATTTACAATAGTATCATCTCTGTTTTCAGCAACTGCCTACATCATTAAAACTGCACACACACACATACCTATCTTAGTATTTACCATAAATATTTAGTTATATTACCATGACAGCTGCCAAAAGTACAAGAGATTGACCTCATTTACATATATATCATCACACTAACAACTTGTACCCCTTGTCAGCTTGAAACGATATGTACATCAACTAGTGGCGCAAATTGTACCTCCATATGCATGTTTTAAAGTATTAACCAATGTATTACCCCAATCTTTAGGCAGTTATTACATGTAACAAATATAATCTTAAGACCTCTTGCCATGTAAAGTTCCCTCTCATACCTCATAGAATCATTCTTTCTTCCCTCTCTCTCCCTCTCATTTTATCTCCCTCTGCCTCCAGCCTTTCATATCTATCTATTAATCCCAATCAAAATTATTTATGTATAATTTTACTGCTGTAGTCAATATGATTATTGTACTTAAAGTTTTAACATTTCTCCTGATTGTATAAACAAGTGTGAAGTTTAACCAATTTTAACATTTCACCTAATTGTATAAACGAATATGAAGTTTAAGTTATTTTAACGTCTCAATATCGGATTTATAAACCACCTGAAGTATTTATTCCAACGCATATATTCGACACCTCAAAAACAAACAAAAAAAAACACCTCCAAATCTTTTTTTTTTCTCTTCTGCTATTTGATACTGGCACCCAATAGTTTACAGATGTTATATTTGTTTGCAAAGTATGACAGTATACATGTCATGTGTTACGACAGCGAAAGGAACCTGTGACCACAGGAGGTACTCTAATTTACTTATTTTATCTTTACCTTTAGATGAACGTTTAATTTTTCGTCAAAAGAAACCCCAAACCACATTCTGAAATAGTGTTTTGTTTTCTGTATTAGACAGTGCAAGACGTTGCTCCAAAAAATCGTAACACAACACACACACAAATGTCATACTAAGAAATGTAAATCCACATGATGATGGAGGTTTAAATCTTTGAAACGCGTCGTAGAGATACATAAACAGTGACTGGTAACAGTAAATTTGTCGTTTCATTTAAAGTATGGGTGATAAACTAAACAATAATTTGTGTACTTGCAAAAAGGCAGACCCTCCTTTAATTCATTATTGTTTTTCTGAAATCACAGTAACTGAATTCAAAATTCCAATATGATGGTTTCGGTATAGTTCAGGAAACCTGTATAAGGCATTATGTGTATATTAGGTCTGTCTAAGCTTCACGCAAACAGGTTTCGTTATAAGTTAGCCAAAACTCATTTTGCAAAAACAGACATAATGTCTTATGGGATAACAGCAATCAGTGATTTTATAATGTTACTTTAAATCCGTCTTGATTGCAAACTTTTTTATTATTCATATGACCGGTTTCGGTTCATTCAGAACCATCTTCAGAACCGGTCATATGAATAATAAAAAAGTTTGCAATCAAGACGGATTTAAAGTAACATTATAAAACTCATTTTTACTCTATATGGATACTGAAAGCTTCTTGTATTGGGTGAAGGGTCGTGATCCACATGAAGCAATAAGATGCAATAACGACGAAACTGAGACATCCGCATTTGAAGCTGATAATCCTTATGGCATAATAACAACAAACAATAAGGTTATCGGTCTTGCGAAAGACGAGATGAATGGCATGCAGGTGGAAGAGTTTGCTGGTCTTCATTCAAAACGTGCACATGCCGTACAGACACATATTCAACCCTTAGACGTTATAAAGATGTGAGTTGTGCAATTACAAAAAATCTCACCGTCGGGGATTGGTTGAAGAGTTTGTATGACACTGCCAGTGATGACGCCCTCCCACATACGGTACGTCAAGTGCATTTTGAATCGTGAAAGCGTACGATGCACGCTGTATTCCAACTGAGGATCCGACTGTTGGGTTATGACAATAAACGGGTCATTTGTGAGAATGGCACTGAAGCCCTACCACGCTGACACTGCTCACAGAATAAGTGAACATATTTGTTGTATGTGTGTGTGTGTGTGTGTGTGTGTGTGTGTGTCATGGGATGGTATGACAAGTTCATTACAGTTATATATATATCTTGTTTCTGCTGTTAATATTACCATTGGAACAGTTTCAACGAAAAGATACATACCGTAAGTTAACTTTGTCTTATTAAAATAGTTTCTTCTTACAGAAATAAAACATATATACAGGGTGATACGTTAAGAGATTAAACTTCCAAACCGCTGTAGAAATAACACCACTGGTCAGAATGACGTCAAATTGCAACGGAATATTATCGGAGAAGAGGGGAAACGTATGGCAGATGAAAAAGAAATAGGTCTAAAATGTAGCAATAAATGGCGCTGTAAGCATCATAATTTAATAGTGGTCGACTACAAATGAGAAATGAATCACACAACAATGCCTAAGATGTACGTTTGAAGTTAAACGAAATGTACTAAGGCAAGGTCATCACATGGGAGAAATCAGTTTTTAACTGTCCTGAGGCCAAAAACCGTATAAAAAGCATCGCTCACATCGGTTTTTAATAGACTTGAGGTCAAAAACCGCATAAAAGTGTCAATCAAAATCATATCGGATTATTAACTTCCTTCGCGCAAAACATGTTCAATTTACTGTCCACCTTTCCTGCAACAAGTTAAAATAGAGAAACAGCATCTTCCACAACACAAGTGTTTCCGGGGTCCTGTTCAGAATGCGTCGTGCAATGCCTGCCCTCAATGTAGCTAATTTTGCTATCGTAACACTTGAGAGGCACCCACATGCCTTGCTCATACTGTGGCATCAAGCAGTCAGGCCTGCAAGATGAGTGGTCTGCCAAGTGAGTGGATTTATTCTTATTTATCGAGTAACATGAACTCTCGTACTCACAATTAAGTTACAAATTATTCTCCTGTATGAATAATACGCAACGGATAACGCACGTCTGACTGTTAGTAATTAACACAACTCTGACTGTTCACTGCGCACTGGCAATACCACGTTTTCTTTCTCATTCAACGGCTTTGAACAACACATGGCCATCGCACTGAATATGAATAGCGCACACATTATATATTCTGGGTATCATGACAACATACTATTCGAAGGAAAAGACCACCAATCTTTTTCTTTTCACTGTCGTATTTATTCCGATAAATTCTATAACCTAAACACACAAATTCTGTAACCTATTACAATAACACATGCGAAATTCCGCCCAGTGGGCATGGCTTTACATTGGTGATTCTCTATCTTACTGTCTCGTAATTATTTAACGCTACAGTGCACTTTCTGGATAGGATGGTCGATGTGATGATGGTTGTGAGAGTCGAAGTGTGATATATATATATATATATATATATATATATATATATATATATATCCGAAGATTTCAAACTACTCTTAAGTATTCCACATGCATACCATGTCTCCACTCTTTTGTCTTTACGGAGCAGACCTAAGACAGGTCTTACCAACACAAGATCCAGTGGCAGAGTGCTGAAACACGGCCGTTCTTCAGGTCCTCTCGCACCTCTGCCGAAGTGGGGGAGCACCTTGCTACCATATTGGTCAGCCACATTTCAGGCGCTCAAAGCTCTGGTAAATTTCATCTCTTTGGTTCCACTAAAGGTGGCCAATGGATCGTCTCAAAGATGATCATATATTCACATTCACTATCTGCAGTTAGCGGACGACCATACATTCATTCATTTCACAGATCTCACCAAACTGGATGTAGGGATTTATTTTGTGGGAGTGCACATGTGATCAATTAAATAAATAAATTGGCATTCTTTCCCACACTGGTATCCGGCTTCGCTGTTGAAATTGAGTTATTATTAGAAAAAATATATTGTTCTGACAAGAATAACGAAGAATGTTGTACCTATTTTCAATGTCGGGCGGTACTGTACCCTTTCACACTGAAAGCAACAGCTTTCAAATAGCCCAGCAGCCAGAAGTCACACCGATTAAGATCTGGCGATCGGGACAGCGAGGCTGTGGGGAAAAGGCGGCTGATAATTCTAACATTTCCTAAATGGCGTTTCGACACCTGCTTAACTGGATCTGCGTAAAAATGATCTCGTCCACACTTCCACGTTGTTCGAGAGCTGGAATGATGTGGTTGTGCAAAAGACACTCATAGCGCTTACCAGTGGCGGTGCAGGTAACAGGACCGGAAGCACCTGTCTCTTCGAAAAAATACGGCCCTATGATAAATGATGCTGTACACCCGCACCACACACACCTCTTAAGGGTGAAGTGGTGCTGGTTGGTTTGTGTGTGGGTTTTCCGTTGTCCATATTCAATATTTCTGTGTATTAACATATCCTGTCAGATGGAAATGGGCTTTGTCTATTCGCAAAATCTTCCACAGCCAATCATTGTCCACCTCCATGCGAATTAGAAATACTAAACCAAAGGTCTCTCTTGCTGGCGGGTCAACAGGAAGCCACTCGTGCACATGGGTAATTTTGAATGGATAGCAAAGAAGGATGTTTCGTAGGTACGCACCATACTCAATGGTATGTCCAATGTTCGGGCAATTCTCCGAACGTAACAAGTTTGCACACCACCACTCGTCTCCTCCTGCATTTCTGTTGTCATTGCATCCACCGACGTCGAATCAATTCGTTTCCTCCCTCTACCAGGTTGCACACCAAACGAACCTGTCTTTTCGAATTTCCGAATCATTTTCTCCCACCCTTCAATGTCCAGAACTTCTGCAGAGTGACGTGTGCACAGCCGTCATTCTTGTAATATAGCTTTACAAGCAGAGCGCGACCCTGCAATGAGGCCTCATAGCGAGCGTCGCAAACGCGAAAGGAGGAAAAGCCGTATACCCGACGTTTTCATACCAATTTCAATGGGTCGTGCGCATGACAAGTGTTTTCATTTACGTATTCTGACACATACAGTGCCATCTACTGATCAATTTTCACACTATTTTTGTCTTCTGCCATAAGTTTTCCCCCTTCTCCAGTTATATTCCGTTGCAATTTGACGTCATTCTGACCACTGGTATTATTTCTACAGCGTTTTCAAAGTTTAACTTCAATTATAATCACCCTGTACATTTCACAATATAATTCATTCTGCCTTTCATCCCTGCAATATTGCCTAAGTAGTTGATTTTTATATGCTATAACTCTGCTTGTATAACGTTGAAACCAATGGGAGAACATGTTTAGATATTCTACCTATAATTGTAAGTTCTACTGATTTAAAATTAGTTATACAAGTTGTCTTAGCAGATCTCGGTACTGCAGGCACTGTTGTAAACTACATTATATGCTATATTCACGTACATAGTTCACTGCGTCATCGAAAAGTGTTTTCACCTATCGTCTCCAACAAGTTAGTCAATCCGTTGCAATCCATAATACACTATATAACCAATACAAATTATCTACATTCGAATGATGTAAATAGACAGACTTTGAAGAATCTTCTAAGGGTAATAACTTCAATGTAGGAGCCCCAAACAGTTTGGTGATTGTGGCTTGTTTGCAATAGATATTGATGTCCACAAGAAGATGAGATAAATCGTATTGTGTTGTCATCAGCCTAATTATGTAATTCATTTACCTGTAGAGTTCTGCGAATCCATCTCGGTAAGCTCCAGTTCCACATTATGATGAATATTGTCATTCTCTACTGTTACCTCACAGACATTACCTGTTGCTAAACCGTTATTTACACCATTAGAACCACGCTAGGTTAGCATGTTTGTCGTGTTAAAAAGCAGCATTTTGAACTGAACTGGCAATACGAGATCACTGTAGGACTTGTATACTTCTCCAATGACAGTGCACTGTGTAAATAGTTCGATGACATCTTCACCTCAAAACAACTTGACTACTACAATCGCGGAATAGGAAAGTTCCCCCGGTGCTGGCAGACTGTTGTAAATAGTGAAGGAAAATATATTATTGACGACTAAAGACTCTGTTATGTGTATATGTGCGATAATAAAACTTATGGGGAAAAAATTGTGACCTTACGTAGCAACCTAATTCATGCAGATTAAGCTATTTACAACGAGTAAATTGAGAGAATTGCACTAGTTTTTTGTGATATGTACAGTGGCACCTAGGGCCTGGAGGGCAGCAGGCTGGGGTTAGTTTGGCAGAGATGTGGTGGTTGGCGGGGCATTGTCTGTGGTCTGTGTGCTGTGACGTTCCGTGTAAGTGCTTACTTTCAACGTTGCTGCGGAACTTTGATTAAATAACATGAAAATTAAAACACCTCCACATGCTGACAGTTGATCCCATAAACATTAGGGCCAACAGCTTAAGCTTTGCTGTGTAATAACTTGTGAAAGTATGTCGAGCTTGTTCCAGAACGAACAAACAAATCGTACTTACAGACAGTATGATCAATCAACCACGCAGCAATTGACTAAACTTCAAGCTTTTTGCCTTCTTGAATATAGATTTGATTCGTTGCATGGTATGGCCGAGACGTCCACGACAAGGAATTGCATCAGCGGGTCATTCCATGTCAACACACCTAGGTCCCCCTGCTCGACCTTCACGTATTTCAGCGAAAATTTATGAAAGTTTTCGCATGCGTCTATGATGAAGACTGGTAAAGTTTAACGTTCGTCGAAAAAATACTGGCCAGGATATAGTCACCTGTTTGACTGCATGCTCGACTTTGCGAAGAGCGAGCGTGAATTTCTGGCGGCTTTCGGCTGTTGTATCTCGGGCAATATTTTGTTGAAAGAAATCAAATTTTACCATTTACGGTGCTCACTTCACAGAATCGAGCTTCCTTTGTAGGTTGCCGGTCAGCTCCGCTGATTTTCTGTAGCAAGATTCCACTTGCTAATGCCTCTCTCCTTTCAGAAGGAAGCCTGTGAAGTTTTCCTACCTTTTGATCTTCGAAAGTACATCTGACAAGAGAAATCCCCATTGCACGCCAACTCATACACTCATGGAAATGGAAAAAAGAACACATTGACACCGGTGTGTCAGACCCACCATACTTGCTCCGGACACTGCGAGAGGGCTGTACAAGCAATGATCACACGCACGGCACAGCGGACACACCAGGAACCGCGGTGTTGGCCGTCGAATGGCGCTAGCTGCGCAGCATTTGTGCACCGCCGCCTTCAGTGTCAGCCAGTTTGCCGTGGCATACGGAGCTCCATCGCAGTCTTTAACACTGGTAGCATGCCGTGACAGCGTGGACGTGAACCGTATGTGCAGTTGACGGACTTTGAGCGAGGGCGTATAGTGGGCATGCGGGAGGCCGGGTGGACGTACCGCCGAATTGCACAACACGTGGGGCGTGAGGTCTCCACAGTACATCGATGTTGTCGCCAGTGGTCGGCGGAAGGTGCACGTGCCCGTCGACCTGGGACCGGACCGCAGCGACGCACGGATGCACGCCAAGACCGTAGGATCCTACGCAGTGCCGTAGGGGACCGCACCGCCACTTCCCAGCAAATTAGGGACACTGTTGATCCTGGGGTATCGGCGAGGACCATTCGCAACCGTCTCCATGAAGCTGGGCTACGGTCCCGCACACCGTTAGGCCGTCTTCCACTCACGCCCCAACATCGTGCAGCCTGCCTCCACTGGTGTCGCGACAGGCGTGAATGGAGGGACGAATGGAGACGTGTCGTCTTCAGCGATGAGAGTCGCTTCTGCCTTGGTGCCAATGATGGTCGTATGCGTGTTTGGCGCCGTGCAGGTGAGTGCCACAATCAGGACTGCATACGACCGAGGCACACAGGGCCAACACCCGGCTTCATGGTGTGGGGAGCGATCTCCTACACTGGCCGTACACCACTGGTGATCGTCGAGGGGACACTGAATAGTGCACGGTACATCCAAACCGTCATCGAACCCATCGTTCTACCATTCCTAGACCGGCAAGGGAACCTGCTGTTTCAACAGGACAATGCACGTCCGCATGTATCCCGTGCCACCCAACGTGCTCTAGAAGGTGTAAGTCAACTACCCTGGCCAGCAAGATCTCCGGATCTGTCCCCCATTGAGCATGTTTGGGACTGGATGAAGCGTCGTCTCACGCGGTCTGCACGTCCAGCACGAACGCTGGTCCAACTGAGGCGCCAGGTGGAAATGGCATGGCAAGCCGTTCCACAGGACTACATCCAGCATCTCTACTATCGTCTCCATGGGAGAATAGCAGCCTGCATTGCTGCGAAAGGTGGATATACACTGTACTAGTGCCGACATTGTGCATGCTCTGTTGCCTGTGTCTATGTGCCTGTGGTTCTGTCAGTGTGATCATGTGATGTATCTGACCCCAGGAATGTGTCAATAAAGTTTCCCCTTCCTGGGACAATGAATTCACGGTGTTCTTATTTCAATTCCAGGAGTGTATTTACTGGTAAGATGGCCCAGTGGATGGTCAGCTGACTTGTCGCCTTGTAATCAAACGTTTACGGTTTCCATTCGAGAGCCACTTCTTTTCAACTGCTGACAGAGCCCTTGTGCGGAATCAAATTTCACTATAGGTCCCTTCACTTTTGCAAACGGACGTTACGTCAAAGCTATCAGACGTGTCAATGACCAGACGGACAACTGATAATTTTGTGGAAAAAAGTGAGACACGAGTGAGATTTTCACCCGGATGTCCCAATTGTCCATCACAGTGACAACATCAACACGATGACGTGGCCCTTCTAATTCTCTCGATTTGCTCATGTTGAGCTTGGAACATTCACTGTATTTTGCTTGTTTTTTCACAGTTCCTTACACTTTATTTCTGTTTTCATGCATGATCTGTGGTCAGATTTTAACGGCCACTGAGCAATCTTAACACTAAATCTGAGGGTGTAGGATGGGGAGTTTTCCTTGTGAGAAGTCAGCACTTTGGCATTCTTCAACAGAAAGCCTCCTAGAACACACAGTAAATCATACGTACCACAATCTAAATAAAGACCAAATAAGGCAGAAATTATCGGATGACCCGATGTTAGCCAATCCTGAAATGCAGACGGCGACAAATGGCAGGGGAAAAGGTGGCCCAACCTCGCGTATACGAAGGTTTAGCATTCAAATGATCGTAAAACTATGAACCTCGATTTCGCGAAAACGCTTCTGAAGCGCATAGTACTGGCGCAGAACTTCTTAAATCCAAGCAAAAGTGTACAACTTTTAATATATTTTGTGTGGGATCTAAAATTTTAAAACCTCTCTCACACCGGCCTGATTTAGCTTCACTGATCAGTATAGTAAAAACATGCGTATGTTAAGGGAATTTTCATTCACAAGGCAGGCTTATCACATTCACACAGTTCAATACTGTTATATCCTGATTAAATTGAGCTTAACTTAAATTCCATAAGGCAGTGAAGCCATTTCGAAGTCTCGGTGCGACGAAAATTGTCAGTCGATCTCCTGAAAACATTTGTAATAATTATTAACTTTCGGTGATCACATGGGGAAGACCGGAGATCTGCTGGTAAGACCGTGTTAGCCTATTTATTTGAAGTAACTGGATATCTTGAGCATACAAAACGGCAGGTTCGTCCAGTGTAAATCAGACGTTCCCCACTGATCCCGTGCAACACAACGTAGTTAGCAGACACTGTCAATAATAATCAGTTAAATAATACGCGAACACACTTGCTTTAGTTTAGCTGATGTATTAAATTCCTTCTCATACAGAATCTCATCAAGATGGCGACTAGCTCAACAATACATACATATACATCCTTCTTTCACGACTAATCGGCAAGAAGTCCTTCATTCTTTTCCCAAGAGAAAACATAGATAGCAAAGAAGCTATACCATGGAGTAAATGGACGCTCCAAGGAATAATTGGGCTTGAAACTACTTTGCATTGATAATCGGTAAGATAAGAAGAGATATTTCGAGATATATACTGAGTTATATAATTTATAAAATTTCTGAAAATATCGCGGAGAGACCGCTGCAAGAGACATTACAAACTGACGAGCAAAGCGGGTGATCCAGAGGAGTTGTGCATCCAATGCGAGGCGAACCTCCTGCTGTGCGCTCACGGTGCACGACAGTTCGTTCACTTCCCTTCGCTCACTCACTTTCTCCAGTGGATGCCTCTCAACTACGCGTCGCCACCATCGCCAACGCTAAACGATCGGCTAGCTATTAGATAATTTTCCCTAAGTCACTCTCTCGAGAATCGAAAACAGTAGACACATGTTATTTAAATAAGTACTGAATTAGGTAAATTACGTCCTGGGTAGTCAAATATTTGACATTTACTACACTTCACATCACTTCACGCAAAGTGGCTTCATTAACATTACCTATCATTTTACGAAGTCAGTAGTAACTCGACAACTCAGTCAAGTTTCCAGTACAGTTGGGAGTTTACGTGGATGCGATAATTATTCTTGGGAACCGAAATCCGGAGGTCATACAGGGCCCTTCAGAATGCATACAGGTGAACCCTAAGACAAGCGACAATCTAGAGGGACAAAACAGTGATTGGAAATGGAGGAAAAAAGGTCCTATGAACATATGTCTGGAGATGGTCGGTGTATGTGTGTAGCGAGAACAAATCGTTCCGGAACACAGTACAGAGTTACATACCATCCACGTCACAACAGATGTTCCAAGTGGCCTCCGTAGGATGCAATGTACACGTTGACGCGTCGCATCATGGACTGCCGCACTCTTTCGCACGTTCTACCCCGTGTCTGAATAGCGTCACAGGTGACGTGAAAACGCCGTTGAAGGGTCTGCACATCAAGAACTCGTTCAGCATACACAACGCTTTTCAGATGCCCCTGGACGTAAGAACCCAGGGTGTTCCAGTAGAGTGATCTAGCAGCCCCAGAGTCATATCCAACGTCCAAGGAGGATGCCTTTGAGGTGTTGGCGAACTGTAATATAGAGGTCTGGTGGTGCTCCGTCATGCAGAAACCACTTAACCTGGCATATGGCCAGGCACATTATGAGTCAGCGCAGCCAGATATTCTGCAGGAGGTCCAGCTACGTTCCTCGGTCTAGGCGGTGTGGAATAATGACAGGTCCAAGTATGTGGCTGCCAAGAAACCCTGCCAACACATTGATGCTGAACCGATGCTGATGACTTGCCTCAACCATTCGCCGAACATTGTCTGTAGCCCACAGACGACGATTACACAGATTGATGATGGCGGTTGTGGTTAATGTTGCTTCTTCAGTATCTCGTAATTGTGATGGTCTAGTGAAAAACCGTCGACAAAATCATTCTGTAGAGGGAAATCCGATGCTTATACAGGGTTATTGCAAATGATTGAAGCGATTTCACAGCTCTGCAATAACTTTATTATTTGAGATATTTTCACACTGCTTTGCACACACATACAAAAACTTGAAAAGGTTTTTTTAGGCATTCACAAATGTTCGGTATGTGCCCCTTTAGCGATTCGGCAGACATCAAGCCGATAATCAAGTTCCTCCCACAGTCGGCGCAGCACGTCCCCATCAATGAGTTCGAAAGCATCGTTGATGCGAGCTCGCCGTTCTGGCACGTTTCTTGGTAGAGGAGGTTTAAACACTGAACCTTTCACATAACCCCACAGAAAGAAATCGCATGGGGTTAAGTCGGGAGAGCGTGGAGGCCATGACATGAATTGCTGATCATGATCTCCACCACGACCGATCCATCGGTTTTCCAATCTCCTGTTTAAGAAATGCCGAACATCATGATGGTGAGCCAATTTTCCAGCATGTCCAGATACACGTGTCCTGTAAGGTTTTTTTCGCAGAAGAAAAAGGGGCCGCAAACTTTAAACCTTGAGATTTCACAAAACACGTTAACTTTTGGTGAATTGCGAATTTGCTGCACGAATGCGTGAGGATTCTCTACCGCCCAGATTCGCACATTGTGTCTGTTCACTTCACCATTAAGAAAAAATGTTGCTTCATCACTGAAAACAAGTTTCGCACTGAATGCATCCTCTTCCATGAGCTGTTGCAACTGCGCCGAAAATTCAAAGCGTTTGAATTTGTCATCGGGTGTCAAGGCTTGTAGCAATTGTAAACGGTAAGGCTTCTGCTTTAGCCTTTTCCGTAAGATTTTCCAAACCGTCGGCTGTGGTACGTTTAGCTCCCTGCTTGCTTTATTCGTCGACTTCCGCGGGCTACGCGTGAAACTTGCCCGCACGCGTTCAACCGTTTCTTCGCTCACTGCAGGCCGACTCGTTGATTTCCCCTTACAGAGGCATCCAGAAGCTTTAAACTGCGCATACCATCGCCGAATGGAGTTAGCAGTTGGTGGATCTTTGTTGAACTTCGTCATGAAGTGTCGTTGCACTGTTATGACTGACTGATGTGAGTGCATTTCAAGCACGACATACGCTTTCTCGGCTCCTGTCGCCATTTTGTCTCACTGCGCTCTCGAGCGCTCTGGCGGCAGAAACCTGAAGTGCGGCTTCAGCCGAACAAAACTTTATGAGTTTTTCTACGTATCTGTAGTGTGTCGTTACCATATGTCAATGAATGGAGCTACAGTGAATTTATGAAATCGCTTCAATCATTTGTAATAGCCCTGTAATGCTTGCACTCTTTGCAGGTGATATGGATAGTAGCGGCTGTCATACGGAATACAAATAATCGTACTCCGGCTTACATCATGCTGGCGGCCGACTTGCCCGGAGCTTCTCTTCCTCTCAATATCCTGTAGAACACGGCCTCCAAATCTGGTATCGGTACAATCCGACGCCTCCCTGCACGTTCATCTGTCTGAAGAGACCCATTATCACACAAACGCCCAGAAAGGGCTTGAAATGTTGTGTGAATTGGTTGGTGTCTGTGGGGGAAGTTTTTTGGTATCTGCTTGGCCGTACAGAAACAGTATCTCGGCTTTCCCCAAATTTAATACCGGACAGTTCTGCTGCTTACAGTAGGCTGCATCAATCTCTCAGCCTGCAACACGCAAGGAACACACGGCACGTGTACAGAGGAACATTCATTCGACAGCGCCGTGGCAACGACGCATTTCCGGACACTTGTTCATAGGACCTTTTTCCTCCATTTCGAGTCAGGTTTTATTAATGTTCACCTTGTATATGAATGTTTATGTGACCAAAGAGGGCAGGAAGTGGCAAACAGCTGACAGGTTATTAGAACTGAAAGGAGAAACAAACGTAATGAGTGGTCATTCTGACGTGATGAAACTTATGGTTATAAAATACAGACACGAAGTGTGTACAGAACTGTGGAAAAACTGATAGAATTAGACCTCGGGGAAGATCGGTTTAGTTTTCTGGAGCAGTGTAAGAAAAGGTGAGACTTATAAGATATACAGAAGAAAAGAAAAGCTACATTTACAACATTTGCTGAAGTAGAGAAATTTTTACAATGTTTACTGCACCACAAACTATGAAATTCTGCAGGAAGCAGGAATAAAGCACAGGAAGCGAAAAGTTTTCTATGACTTGTACAGAAACCAGACTGCAGTTACAGGAGTTGAAGCAGTGAAGCAGAATGTGAGGAGGGAGTGAGCCAGGTTTGCAGCCTACCACTGGTAGCACTCAATCTGGACATTGAGCAAGCAGCGCCGGAAAGCAAGAAAATAATTTGGAACTTTGAGATTTGACGATGTCTCTGAGATCATGTAAGAGACTGAATGTATTTGGGAGAGCAGATGAACGGAACAGAATACTTGCAGACAGGTTATAAGATGAATAACACCAAAAGTGCATCAAGGGTAATGGAAATGTACTCGAATTACATTAAGCGATACTGAAGGAATTAGATTTGTAAATGAGAAACTAAAGGTGGTATATAAGATCTGCTGTTCGTTTAGCAAAACAACTCATGAATGACAAGACAGAGAATACAGACTGATAACAGCAAGAAAAGCGTTTCAGAAAATTCTTAACATCGAGTACAAAATTAAGTGTTACGAAATAGTTTTTGAAGTTATTTGTATGGGGCGTTACGTTATCCGTTAGTGCTGCTAGGACAAGGAGCGATTCAAGCTAGAGGAGAATATAAGCTTTTGAAATGTACCGTAGCAGAAGAGTGTTGTAGCTTTGTTGGGCAGATGGAAATGCTAAAGAAGGTATACTGTACAGAATTCATGAAAGGATAAGTTTGAGGAATAACTCGACGAAAAGATTGGTTCGGTTGGAATGACAAATACTAAATCATCCAGGAAGTTTTCTGCATGTTAATACAATGAGTCGTGTGTTTGAGCTCAGTGCATTGACAAGGGTAACACATTCAGCTTGAGTTACGCAACCGGAAGTGCTGATCGCAGGAGGTCGAGATTTCGACGAGTACTGACGTCACTGCCGTGAAGCCTGTCGTATGCCTCACAGCGCTGCTTTGCTCCCACCGAATGTAGGTCGCATCTTGGCGTCACGGCATTTTTTTCTTTCCTTCACTTCACTTTTGTCAGATTCCTATACCCAAAGCATTCGCCCTCAACTTCATAAAAAATCTATAACTGCAATAAATATAAAATATACGCGCTTAGCATTTTCAATGAAAGCAACAAGAATGACTCACACATGAAAATGAACAGAAGAATGCATAAGTAATTTTATCACAACAAGGGCCTTGCTAGATGTTTTGTCGCTCTAGGCGAGATCTGAAAAATGACGCCCCTTCTTTCTTACCATCATCGGTTTCCCCAGTATCGACCCGACCCCTCCGCCACCAGCATCATACAACGGCACAACAACGAAAATCTCCTATTATACTTTCAATCATTAAACTAATATGACCAAACGTTATCATTTTCTGGCGACAGACGTCAATTAAACTGACACACGACAATTGTTCAGCAGAGCCAAAAAGGAAAAGAGGGACTCAGGGAGGTATGACATCAACAAAGTCGCAACATGATCGTAAGCCAGCGCACGACTCCGTTCTAGCGCTCGACATAGATGAATCAAAGTTTGCTTCTGTCTTGTACTCAGTAGCTGCTGCTATAATTTTGAGGTAGGTAGAGGCAATGTTTTTGCTTTCGTCAAAGTAAGTGAAGATTTATTAAGTAATTCTTCCGTATGTCCTTGAAAACAGTGCGGTGTTTTCATTTTTCATCTTTTCAATTTTTCCTCCTGATTTGGTCAATTTTTTGGCTGTTTGATTCGAAAATAATTTTTTCTGCCCTTTGTCGTTCTAGGCAGCCGCCTAGTCATGCACATTAGTAGTAATTATCCTGGTTACAACTGACTAGAGTTTTCAAGTACAGCAGAGAATAAACCTGTGTTATTTGTACACACCTTCGGACTAGGAAGGCACTAGCAGTTTCGACAGAACTGAATTGTAACCAAAGAAGCGTATCTGCAGCCAATACACAGATTTTGAGACGTTGGCGAAAGAGCAGTTTTGTACAATAGTTATGAAATATTCAAATTTTAAGATTTTAAACATGGCTGAATTTTTAAGTGGGACAGTACCCGCTGCTATTAAAATCTTAAAAGACGCATAAATATGAATGTCAGTGGTGTTCGTTGTGGGAAGCTAGTACAAGTAAGTTACATCGTATCGTAAACATTGGAAAGACTGACAGCGGTTTGTTCCATGTTGTTGCTTGGATGCCAGGTGGAGATATATTCTTTTACATTGTGCTATGTGTACACAGTGAATTCATTGCAACGATACTGTCAGTTATTGTGGCATAGTGGACGTAGCAGCAAGTGCTTGACAGGCGGTATTTCCCAGTGGGAGAAAAGCTGACATGCTCATGGTTTATGGTGAATGCAGGAAGTATGCCGTTAGTTCGCGTATCGTGTACGGCGAAAGATATCGCAATAAACGTCAACTTATACAACCTCCTCAATCCATTACAGATAATATGAAAGTGTATGTTACGGCTGCCTGCGATGCAGTTTTCTCTGGAATGCTGCAATGTGTGCAGCAATCGTTGCCTGGCAGACTGCAAGCTGATTCTGACGCTGGTGGTGGTCATTTTGAGCACAATCTTTCAGCGTGCATTGGTTCTTTAAATATCAGGCGTGACAGAGGTACTGCATTGTCACAACCACAGGTGGAAACACAAGCGACCAAAGACACTGCTAGCTAGGGCATAACCACCTATGGTAAACTAACATACACAAACAGCGACAAACGTCGGTAAGCCCCTGCTTATCAGCAATACTGACTGGCAACTACCAGCTGCTATTAGAGCCGACCAACAGGCCACAGCACGGACACCGACGAGCTCGCCCACAGACGCACGAACAATCTGCCAACACTCCCTCACACTGTGCCTCCGGTATATGACCTATCGGACACAAGACCGATAACAAACATAACTGTTGCAGGTTGCAGGACGCTGAACGAGGACTCTGTACCAGCACACAGCGCCAGCCGCCGAGCAGCACAAACGCACAACGTCAAGGTATCGACATGCATGATACCCACTACTAACAAAGCCTATCCTTGCACAGCCTATCGCAGGCAGCAAGACAACCGCTACTGCTCTTGCCGCCCGACCTAACTTTCGCAGAGGTTTTTTTCCCTTGGCTCTTGCCTTGGCACTTTTTTTCCTCTGCCCTTCAAACCACTACCCTTTGTCAGATTTCGACCAATCTATCTCCAGATGAGCGCGTATTAATGGTTAATCCTAACCAGACGTACGCAAACATCGCAGTACCCACATCCTGCGACACCTCACTTTAGTGAATACTAACCCTTATGCAGAGATGGCAGTAGACCTTTTTGTGTTGGCCATCATGCCGGTGTGGGCGTGGAGGGGCTCCACCTCTTGTGAAAAAAAAAAATAGGTACTGCATTAACATTTGTTAGTCTTTCGCTTGTCCTATGCAATGTCCCATTTAACAACACACCTCCGGAGACGTGCGCAGGGCTGCTCATATGCACCCATGTGAAATTGACATTAGTTTTTGTTACAACGTGAAACAAATAAATGTCGGCGTTTAAAATGATCAAACTACGATACATCGTAAACTGCTTGCACTAGATTCTTGCAGCAAACACCACTGAAATTCTAATGTAGTCTACTTTGATTGTGATATTATCGCTAGGCGTTGGTACTTTCAAATATCTGTACCTCTTCAACATAAGTACATGTATGAAACGCATATCACACTGTGTATGACTTCATAGTTGGGCCCCTGTCACCATTCCAATCTGTGAAATCCACATAACAACGGCACCTTCCTTTATAGAAATATTTGTTGTTCAAGTTTTAGATGATTCATCCTGTATGGTAAACAGTGTCGGCCCCAAATGGAACCTTGCAGTACATAATAAATATTATCAAAAGTCTCTATGGTATCTGAGTGCCAACAGTTACAGAACAGTACTGGTGCTATAAACATGTACGACTTGTGTGAATCCAGGTATAAATGACTGAAACGATATTTGTAGTTCTGGTCGTCAAATAAATTTTTTATACTACTGAAGCGGCCCCAGCACAACCTTCGGCTTCCACACTTTCACTGGTCGCGGATATCACATGAGGATAGGCGACGTGTTGGCCTTTTAAGATCGTTTGGCGTAAAAGCTCTGCGACAGGCAGTGAATCTCTTCTCAAACAGTTTTAACTTATGGGGCGTCATAGAAGGTCACGATTCTAACAAATCATTGAGCAACTAAAGTTGTTCACAGTGTCTCGGTTTTGATAATGCTTTCAACCAGGACGTGTCCCCATATTGGTTAGTCGTACAGCATTACTCCTTTCACTATAGATTCATGTAGGAATGATATTCCGTTTTTTAAACGATACGAGACAGTTAACGCACCCTTTGCTTCATACGCTGTTTCTGTTATGTGTTCCTCAAAGGTAAGGGGTTTTCTCCAAGTCATATTTGGTAGACGCGTTTCATGGAATGTTTCCATTGAACAATCGCGAAGTTGCTTCTAAATTCTGTCTTATTGTCATATAAACAGCCGCTTAACATTTGTTGATATTTACTTTGACCTGCCATTGCGTAAATCGATTTTCAGACTGTATTAGATATCTTTGGAATTCTTAGTCAATGTTCATTGCTTTGTCGTCTGGTTGATACATCACTGTATCGTCCTTGAATGTGAACAGGATACAACTTTGGTATCTTAAACAAAGGTGCACTGTACGTGCATACCGGGTGTAATCACTCCACACGTGGAATGGGTCCTTCGAGATGTCATGATGAGCACAAGGTGGAGGCAACTGCAGGTGGTGGCTCATGTCGGGCCCAATGATTTGCGTCGCTTTGGATTAGAGGAGATTGTCTTTATTTTTGAATGGCTATGTGTATTCATAAAGGCTGACAGTCATGCTTTCGAGATGAAATCAGGGCTCCCCACTTGGAGCATAGTCGACAGGACTGATTGCGGACCTCTGGTAGGGTCTGAATCAGAGGCTTGGACGGTTCTGTGACCATATGGCTGCAGGTTCCTCGACTTGCGCCATAAGGTGGTGGGGGTACGCAGTCAGATTGGGATTATCAACAGGATGCAGGAAACTTTTTCCAGAATTTTATTTCCACTCTGGTATTCCCTCTCGTAATGAAACCGCAGGACTGGAAGTCTCTAAAAAGGGCAATCATAAAAATTGAAAGAAAAACATAGGTACAAAGAATGTTAACTGCGAAGAAACCATGGGTAACAGAAGAAATACTTTAGTTGATCGGTGGAAGAAGGATGTATAAAAATGTTCAGGAAAACTCAGGAATACAGAAATACATGTCGCTGAAGAATGAAACAAATAGGAAGTGAAAGAAAGCTAAGACGAAGTGGTTACATGGAAAACTTGAAGAAATCGAAAGAGCAATGATTGTCCGAAGGACTGACTCAGCATACAGGAAAGTCAAAACAACCTTCGGTGAAATTAAATGCAAGGGTGGTACCATTAACAGTGCAACGGTAATTCCAACGTTAAATGCAGAGGAGAGAGAGGCTAGGTGGAAATATGACATTGAAGGCATCTATGAGCGGGAAGACTTGTCTCACGAGATAGAAGAAACAGGAGTCGATTTAGAAGAGGTAGGGGGTTCAGTATTAGAATCAGAATTTAATCTTCAGATAACTTAAGGTCAAATAAAGCAGAAGGTATAGATAACATTTCATCAGAATTTCTAAAATCATTGGGGGGAGCGGAAAAAAAAAGACTATTGGCGTTGGTGTGTACATACCATACCATCTGACTTTCGGCAAATATCATCCACACAATTCCCAAGACTGCAAGGGTTGACAAGTGCGACAATTATCGTACAATCAGCTTAACAGCTCATGCATGAAAGTTATTGACAAGAATAATATACTGAAGAACGGAAAATTGAGAGTGTCTTAGATGACGATCAGTTTCGATGTAGGAACGGTAAAGGCACCAGAGACACAATTCTGACGTTGCAATTGATAAATTGAGCAAGACTAAAGAAAAATCAAGGCACGTTCGTAGTATCTGTCGACCTGGAAAATGGTTCGAAATTCTCAGAAAATTAGGGTTAAGCTATTAGGAAAACCGGGTAATGTACAATGTAGAAAGAAGCAAGAGGGAACCTTAAGAGTGAGAGACGAAGAACGAAGCGCTCGTATTAAATAGTGTGTAAAACAGGGATGTACTCTTTCACCCATACTGTTCAGTCTGTACACCGGAGAAGCAATGATGGAAATAAAATTTAAGGTGAAAGGACATAAATGATACGATTCGCTAAAGACATTGCTATTCTGAATGAAAGTGAAGAAGAATGACATGATATGCTGAATGGAAAGAACACTCTGATGAGTACAGAATATGGATTGAGAGCAAATCCAAGAAAGAGGGAAGTAATGAGATGTAGCAGAAATGAGAAAAGGGAGAAACTTAACATTAGCAAAATAATCAGTGATGGACGAAGCAAGAACATGAAAAGCAGACCAGTAATTGCAAAAAGAGCATTCCTGACCACGAAGATTCTACTACTATCAAACATAGGCCGTAATTTGAGGAAGAAATTTCTGAGAATGTGTGTGTGTGTGTGGAGCACGACATTGTATGGCAGTGAGATATGGGCTGTGGGAAAACGGGACCAGAAGAGAATCAAAGCATTTGAATGTAGCGCTACAGGCGAATGCTGAAAATTAGGTGGACTGATAAGGTAAGGAATGAGGTGGTTCTGCGCAAAAATGCAAAGGAAAGTAACATGTGGAAGACACAATGAAAAGGGACAGGATGACAGGACATTGTTAAGACATCAGGGAATGACTTCCATGGTACTAGAGGTAGCTGCAGAGGCAAAAAACTGTAGAGGAAGACAGAGACTGGAATACATCCAGCAAATGATTGAAAACGTAGGTTGCAAGCACTGCTCTGAGATGAAGAGGTTGTCACAGGAGAGGAATTCGTGGCGGGCTGCACAAAACCAGTCATAAAACAGATGACTCAAACAAACAAAAGCTATTAAACTGGCTGACCTTGGGCAGTTGCTGTTCCGGATGTCTGCTGGATATACGCCAAGCCACGTTGAGTCCTCGTGGACAGCGTTCCCACAGCGCGTACTGCTTACAACGGACGCTATCACAAAAGCATTGTAGACCGTGGGAGGCCTTAGCATGTCACTGACGACGTATTGATTTTGCCCTACAGCGTAGGTGCGTAGGCGTCGTACAAGCATCAATACGATACGCTATTCAGTTTTTGATAATCTTCTCTTGCCATTTCACAAAATGTTTTACGAACATGAGCCAAGCAGAAACGACGCAATATGAATAAAATAAACAATAAAACTTGTTTATATTACAAATCACTCTTTAAAACGATAAATTATAGCATATTCTGAGTAATATGACATACAAACTACGTATTTTAATAATACAATAAAAAATTGTAATAGCACAACATTAGCCACAGTTTTTGCACTAGTACTATGTAGACCAATAGGCTTTTTGCACGCCTTACAGGGATGAGCCGTTTTTTTCTTCAGTTCTGATGGACAGGCGTAGCAGATTCGTCTGTTTCTGCCTCCTCCATCAAGTGCTGCCTCTTATCTCCGAATTCGTCGGTTCGGAGAGCTCAGGTAATTGTCACTCGTAGCAGTCAGTCACAACCTGTTGTTTACAGTGCGTCATTGCATCTGAGGCAACGCTAAAGTATGTGCTAAGATTTTTAGGAATCTATCTTGAGAGTAGGGAGTTTGGGAGTTTGATCTCGATAGGGACAATCAGGTGCTAGGTTGGGTATTGGCTCTACCCAGGAAATCTGGTATGACTGGCAGGTCGACGGTCCACATCTCCACGTTTCATTTCAAAGTGCGACGCATAAAGCGATCTGACAACCAAGTCGCTGACGCCCCCAGTCGCGTGTTTCAGGAGGAGGGGAGTGTCCGGAATAAGGACGTAAGTGTGTCTCACCTGGCTGTGTCAGCCATTTTAGTGGAAGTTTCCCAGTTGCTTGTGACCTTAAAACCAAATAGTATCAAGATCAAGTTTGTTTGTGTGGCCATTCCCAGCAGCAAACGTTTACAAAAAAAATCGCGACGTGAACTGTTTAATTATCTAAAACTAACAAAACTGTATCATTGTAGGTCCCACTGATGATGCCTTAGAACAGGAAAAGGCGAAACGCGTATGGGATACATAAATTAAATAGCAGCAGGAAAAGGCAGTTTTATTTACAAAACAGGTATCAAGATCCATTGAGCGGTCGATTAAAAAAGGAATTCATATCCGGTGGAGAGGTTAGTGACTACTCCATCAGGAATGTCATACTATGTAAACTTGTTAACAAAGGGGAGATTTTAAAATTCGTTTGCCTCAGGAGCTGGTGCCTCCCGTTCTCCATTATTTTCATAATTCTCTAGTGGTAGGGCATCAGGGCCTTTATAGAACCTTGGGAAAGGTTAAGGCTCACTTCAATTGACCCACGTTGTATACAGATATCAGGCTATTAGTGTGTAGCCTGTAAGAAGACTAAACCCACTAATAGTCGTCCGAAGGGGTCGTTACAATTCGAGAGCAACGAGAACCCTATGGACAAATTTACCGATTATGTAGGGCCGCCTACGCCTCCTCCTACCAAGAACGGGAGCCAATATGTTCTGGTGGTTGTTGACGTGTTTTCCAGGTTTGTACGAATAATCCCTAGTAGTTGAGTCACGGTGGCCATTACCATTACACATCTGAACAACATATTCAGTTGGTTTGTATCCCCTACAGCTCTTGTTAGTAATAACGCTCTGGCGTTTGTTTCCGATCAGTTTAATCAGTTTTTCTTTTACAACGCTGTTAAACACCTAAGCACCACGCCATATTATCCCAAGGCATCTATTTCCAAGAGAGTGAATAACAAGTCAGTTATGATTATTTACCATCGTAAGTCTCCATCTTACCTTTCCTCAATTTTGCATTAAACACTGCACAGCACGAAGCATCCAAGGCAGTTCCTGCCACTCTCTTGTTTGCATATCTCACAGGGGAACTTCCCCTGTATCCAGCTTGTGGGACATCAATGACCTCCTGCCTTCATCCGTTATTCCTGAAGATCTTTGGGAAAATTGGGAACGGGCCAGAAATAACATAGGTTAGCCCACCACCACCAGGCACGGTGATATAATAGGAACAGAGATCCCTTTCAGGGCGAGGTAGGATATAAGTTTCTGTGAAGAACTGTGTCCTTCAGGTGGGGGTGGTGCCAAGCTCGGGAAGTTCACTCCGCGTTTCGTACGCTCATGCTCTATCATCAAAATTTTGGGTCCGGTTAACTTGTTTCTCATGGTACTCAGGGTGCAACTTATTCAACTTAAGCCCGTTATTCAACTTTTCATTTCTTCTTCTGTAGGTCAGGCTGGGGTGCATTGGTTTAAGAGGGCAGGTTGAATCTTGGCGGGGCTGCTGCCGTCGCCTTTCGAATTCATGGTGCCACTAGCTCGATCTGTGGTGGGATGTCCCCCTAGTTTGAGGCCACTAAGATCTTTACTCGAGGTTACAGAGATGGGGCCTGTTCTGGAGTGGTGAGTTGGGGAGCAGTAACGGAGCGAGCAGGACGGTGTCAGAGGTCGTCCCGGCGAGTAAGGTGAGCTTCCGCACAAGCATCTTGCATACGGAGTCCAGCGAGTGATTGCTGAGCATATTTGTGGTCCGATTTGAATCCGCGGCTTCGAGTGCCATCTTCGTGCGTAGCCTGGTTAGCTAGCTCTGGCACGTTTCAGACCGATGAGAGTGTTGAAGCCGGTTTCACTGTGCTGAAGTCTGACCCCCTTTTGAACTGGCAAGCTTCAGCTTCGAGTTGTGAACTTCACTTAAGTTTCGGATTTTGAGGTCTTAACCGCTATTTTCTTATTGATATGGTCTATGGTTCCTGGAGTTGTGGTTGTCGTTTGCTTTCTCTTAATCGATACTGGATTTGGTTGTTTGTCAACAGGCTATCTTAAACTGAGTGAACCAATGGTGTTTCCTGAGCTGGAGCGCTAACATGTTTCTTCTGTGCCATGGCCGGAACCCCACGTCGTTACGCAGTACCTACGTTGTTAGGTTTTCGCCGACCTCAACGCCACACATCTTCGAACACCAGATAAATTCATTTCTCTTCTAATACTTATAGGTGCCGTTTTCGAGATACATCCGCATTGCAGACGTTATCGCTCTGTTAATTACATTGACTTAGGAGATGCCAGGGCTTCAAAATTCGCAATTGCTGAGGCTATGTGATTGGGTTTGGCAGCCTAGTTATCTTTCAGACGTTTCGCTATCGTTGTAAAGGATGTATCTTGCAGTGACGCGGGTGTACCGTTTGGCTAGTTGTTACTAGTTGTTGACTTCATACTTCTGAATCATCCTACAAAGTTTGTAACATCATCACGGAATCACCATCTAACAAGGTGTTTTTTTCCACCGTGTGCAAACTCTGATCGGTGAGAGGATGTAAACCATAAAGAGTCTAACTGACTTCCATGCTTGAGACCGTTTATTGTTACAGAGGCTGCAGTTTAATACGCGCTATACCAAGCGGCCACGGTTACACTCAGCACGGTTTCCTCCAAGAGGGCGGTACTGTTCCTCATACGTCATGCCCTGGCGTCCTCTCCTGCCACAGTGATCGATAATGTTGTGTCCGATTCACTACTCTTTGTGATTCACCTTGCAATGGGTGTGATACAGCGCTGTACACAATGGTTCCATATTCGAATCGAGAGCTTGCCGACATGCTCTTTTCTTGCTGAAAGGCAAATGGCAACAGCGGCGGGCAGCGCGGTTGTATCAGGGGACCTATCCTCACTGACAACAACCGCAGAATTCAATTTTTGCAACAGTGTTTCGCCGTTGGTCTGATACAGGGACGTTTCAGAAAGCAGGAAGTCGTGAAGGACGTACCCAAAATGTTTGGGCACTAGACCTGCAGGAAAATGTGATGAACACTGTGGAAGCGGACCACCGTGTCAGTACCGCCTATGCCGGTTGAACGATGCGCCGATGTGAACATTCTCCATGAAAACTGTTACTACCTATATCACTTACAGCACGTCCAGGGCTTACTAGCGATAGATTTTCCACATCGGCCAAAACCACACTGTATAGATACATTTACAGGCGTCGGCGCATATAACTTTGATGTTATTACATTTCCGGACATTCTGTGTAAAATTTTATCTCTAGAAGTGTGTAACATGAATTGTGAAACACCTTGTTTATTATCTGCTTACAGTGAAGTGATCGATCCGTTAGTGCACAATTGCTGAATCGTTCTCTTGCTTCTAATCTTTCGCACCATGATTACTAACCACTATGAGGAACTTGAATAGAACTCTTAAGTCCCGAACGATTAACGTCTTAACAAAAAGTGGAATTGTCCCCCTAATTAGTTCGTGAAATGTAAATTGATTTCACCCAAGCTTTGGGCAATCATAGAACATTGCTCCCTACTTTCCCGTAACAACATTGACCGCTTCGTGAACAATTTTTTCGGCCATAAATAGTCGGCAATCTCTTGGGATTTGAATTCTTTTCACTTAGCCACGCTCTAATTGGGAAGCTGGCGCGAGCAGTATCCATGGAGTGAATCAAAGAGCATGAGGACAGGATTTAACATTAGCACGTGCAGTAGATCTAGCATTAATAGAAGACGCATCAATTGCCTCTTGTAAAGAGAAGTTTAGTGAATACAGTCAGCTGAGAGACTGTAAGACCTATTTTCGACTTATTTTGTATCGGTGTCGATATTTCTACGTCAATTTGTAGTATTGATTACGTATAATGTTGTATCTGTCATGAAAATTCTTTTACTATGTATACATGTTTCAGTTATGTGAAACGTTTGAACGATGTTTTTCTTAAATTATGCTTGTAGATTTAAATAACTAATGGAATGATTGTTATGTAATGTATTGTAAATGACTTGGTCAATCGGGAACATAGGGTTGAATGTAAAAGATGTGAGGAAGCCCTGCAGCTACGGAAGTGGAAAAGATGTGGTTGGCGCGCAAGTGGCTACTCGTCGCTAGGAGTAGCGGGTCATAGTGGCTCATATTCCATGAGTTTTGAGGACAGAACAGCTCAAGGGCAGTATTTATGCGCCTCTGATGCTGTAATTCGTGATACCGTTATCATGGCACGGTTTTTGGCCCTACCCCGACAGCAAGAAGATCAATAATAGGGCGAGAGCAACAGTATTGCCATGACTGCATCGCTGCCAGGTTAACAGCCACTGCAAATTACGCCACCAGTGCCACCAGCCGTCCAATAAATTGTTTTGTACTTGGCACTCTGTAAATGGACCACTTATTTGTGAAAATTGCTTGACTTTAATAATAATCGTGGTATTATTAAAATTTCTGTCTTATACCCGTTATTATACCAAATCACAAAACTGGACTGGATTCCTATCCTAGTAAATTTAATTATGAGCATCCTTATTTATTATAAGAAAGTGGCTGAAATTAAATTTAACGTTGTGTTGTTACAGGGTGTTTCAAAAATGACCGGTATATTTGAAACGGTAATAAAAACTAAACGAGCAGCGATAGAAATACACCGTTTGTTGTAATATGCTTGGGACAACAGTACATTTTCAGGCAGACAAACTTTCGAAATTACAGTAGTTACAATTTTCAACAACAGATGGCGCTGCGATCTGGGAAACTCTATAGTACGATATTTTCCACATATCCACCATGCGTAGCAATAATATGGCGTAGTCTCTGAATGAAATTACCCGAAACCTTTGACAACGTGTCTGGCGGAATGGCTTCACATGCAGATGAGATGTACTGCTTCAGCTGTTCAATTGTTTCTGGATTCTGGCGGTACACCTGGTCTTTCAAGTGTCCCCACAGAAAGAAGTCACAGGGGTTCATGTCTGGCGAATAGGGAGGCCAATCCACGCCGCCTCCTGTATGTTTCGGATAGCCCAAAGCAATCACACGATCAACGAAATATTCATTCAGGAAATTAAAGACGTCGGCCGTGCGATGTGGCCGGGCACCATCTTGCATAAACCACGAGGTGTTCGCAGTGTCGTCTAAGGCAGTTTGTACCGCCACAAATTCACGAAGAATGTCCAGATAGCGTGAAGCAGTAATCGTTTCGGATCTGAAAAATGGGCCAATGATTCCTTTGGAAGAAATGGCGGCCCAGACCAGTACTTTTTGAGGATGCAGGGACGATGGGACTGCAACATGGGGCTTTTCGATTCCCCATATGCGCCAGTTCTGTTTATTGACGAAGCCGTCCAGGTAAAAATAAGCTTCGTCAGTAAACCAAATGCTGCCCACATACATATCGCCGTCATCAATCCTGTGCACTATATCGTTAGCGAATGTCTCTCGTGCAGCAATGGTAGCGGCGCTGAGGGGTTGCCGCGTTTGAATTTTGTATGGATAGAGGTGTAAACTCTGGCGCATGAGACGATACGTGGACGTTGGCGTCATTTGGACCGCAGCTGCAACACAGCGAACGGAAACCCGAGGCCGCTGTTGGATCACCTGCTGCACTAGCTGCGCGTTGCCCTCTGTGGTTGCCATACGTGGTCGCCCTACCTTTCCAGCACGTTCATCCGTCACGTTCCCAGTCCATTGAAATTTTTCAAACAGATCCTTTATTGTATCGCTTTTCGGTCCTTTGGTTACATTAAACCTCCGTTGAAAACTTCGTCTTGTTGCAACAACACTGTGTTCTAGGCGGTGGAATTCCAGAAAAGTCCTCTGTTCTAAGGAATAAACCATGTTGTCTACAGCACACTTGCACGTTGTGAACAGCACACGCTTACAGCAGAAAGACGACGTACAGAATGGCGCACCCACAGACTGCATTGTCTTCTATATCTTTCACATCACTTGCAGCGCCATCTGTTGTTGAAAATTGTAACTACTGTAATTTCGTAAGTTTGTCCACCTGAAAATGTACTGTTGTCCCAAGCATATTGCAACAAACGGTGTATTTCTATCGCTGCTCTTTTAGTTTTTATTGCCGTTTCAAATATACCGGTCATTTTTGAAACACCCTGTATTTGCACAGCCAATCATAATTTTGAGTAAGTCAAAAGACTGCTTATGAAAGAACATTTGATATTTAAAGAGTTATAGTTTGTTGCGCTTTACTTAACCAACAATTAATGATAAGAATACATACCATTTCTCATAGAAACTGGTGTAGTTTTGTTAATGAGCATGGTTCTTCAAACAGTGAAAGTTTAAGGGTCCTCATTTACTAGGCTAGTTAGCTAATGAAGCAATGCAAAGACTCCTTTAGAGCCACTGTAGTTAGATCTTCGTTGCCTCAAACAGAGTTTAAGAAAGAA
The DNA here is from genome assembly GCF_021461385.2 of Schistocerca piceifrons. Classification (NCBI taxonomy): domain Eukaryota; kingdom Metazoa; phylum Arthropoda; class Insecta; order Orthoptera; family Acrididae; genus Schistocerca; species Schistocerca piceifrons. The sequence goes on from NC_060145.1 coordinate 467,910,956, forward strand.
CTATTTACTGTGTTATCTATTCTAATGCACACTGGTTAACGCACAGGCATAGAGACCCTGTACTAAGCAATGAAGTTGTACCTTATGATCATTAGCAGACCCCCTAATTTCAATTTAGAATCATTTGAAACTTTTCCCTGTTTAGTGTTGCAAATAGCTTCATGTGTGTCGGTAATTGGTTTTATAAACTGCTACACCTACTTCATTTAAGGTACGTGTTGTTGAGTTGCATGCGTTACTGTTTACTATGTCAGTGGCCATTTGTTTGTTAGTAGAACATTTATCTGCAAGGTTTGGTTACTGTGTTGTAGTGGGAACAGATGTAAGGAAAGATTTTAGTGTATGTCAAGGAAGGTTAGGTTAGCCTTAGCACTGCCTGCTGCTTTATCATGTTGCTAGACACAAGAATGCCTAATTAGGCTGGCGACAGGTTTTAATATGTAATGTTACAACTTACTTTTGTGCCGGGAGAACGTCTGCTGCTGCCCCATCGTTTACTGTTGGCTGTACTTTACTGGAGTGTTTCGGAAACGAATCCCAGTTTGATTGTTCTGTTTCCATTAGCTTATATCACGGTCACAGCTATCAAAAATTTATCGCGGAGGTATAACGTTAGCATCGATTGCCGTGGAAGATGGCGTACGGTACCGGCAATGTTTCAGGTGTAAAGAGGGTATCATGCAACGAACTGCATTATTGAGAAGCACGTCAGTAAAATAGACGGCACCAGGCCAAGTGGCAGTGGAGCAGAGAAAACCGCACCGCAGCCTCTACTGCCTCTGAGAAGGCTAGAGGAAACTATATGTACATGTCTCCACAGGAAAATTGGAAGCAAGCAACCAGGGGTGTGTCGTCGATGCGATCTTAAAGGGCATACAGGGCCGTTTGATCAGACGATATTAGTGATATGTTGTGTAAAGAACCAGGCTATATAGTCCGACAGCACAATGGCAATGCTAGTTGAGTAAATACAAATAATAAGAAACAGGGAAACGAAATAAGTGCATAAGTAGGCAGTCGATCGGGGCCGCAAAGTTGTATTCAGTCGACCGCATGGGCAGGAATGATTCCGTAAATATAAGGTGCGGATAGATGTTTGTATGGAACCCAAGTCTCAGGTGGTGGAGGACTAGTTAGGTGTCCCATATGAAGGAATTTTAGGCAGGGACGTTTACAATAGTTTAAGAGTAATCACAGATTACGCGTCGAAAACGCTGTGTGTCAAGGGTACACTAGTATGGTTCCAGATGGAACTAGAGCCGAATGGGGGGAGCCTTCAGACCAGGAGAGAACCATGCTGAGAGAAACGTGTGGAGAGGGCAAATGCTACACTGGAGGTACCAGAAGGAGTTAAGGCAGGATCAGACTTAAGCCAACAGAGAAGTCAGGCTTCCAATGCGAGAAACCAGAAGAGATATACAGATCAGTCGGAACATTAGGACTACCTACCTAATTCCCGCTATGTCCAACTTTGGCACAGATAACAGTAGCGACACTGCGTGTCATGGAATATATCAGCCCTTGGTAGGTCGCCTATGGTAGCTGGCATCACATCTACGCACACAAGTCACCTAGTTCCCGTAAATGCAGGGGAGGGGGCGGGCAATGGTCTCTGCACCACGTTCAGCCACATCCCAGGTGTATTCGATCAGGTTCAGATCTGGACAGTTGAGGGGCCAGCACATCAACTGAAACTCACCACTGTGTTCCTCGAACCACTCTGTCACACTCCTGGCCTTGTGACATGCCGCATTATCTTGTTCGTGTTGAAAAATGCTACTGTCGTCGGGAAGTATGATCGCCATTAAGGGGACGATTTCGCGCCCTCCCATCGGCGGGATGAAGAAGGCATCAAGATTCATCAGACCGTGCAATGCTCCACCACTGGCCAATGTCCAGTGCCGATGGTCATGTGCCCATTTCAGTCAAAGTTACCGATGTCGTGGTGATAACATTGACATATGCACGGGCAATCGGCTGCAGGGGCTAATCGTTAGGGCTATTCAGGGCAATGCGTGCCCAGCATTAAAGTCTGATGTTAGTTCCACCACAGCTCGCCGCGTGCCCTTTAAAGGAACATTTGCGAGATGGGCGTGGATATACAGGGTGATTCAAAAAGAATACCATAAGTTTAGGAATTTAAAACTCTGCAACGACAAAAGGCAGAGCTAAGCACTATCTGTCGGCGAATTAAGGGAGCTATAAAGTTTCATTTAGTTGTACATTTGTTCGCTTGAGGCGCTTGCTCAAATGGAAACAGATGAATCTTTCGTTTCAAAGATTGTGTTTAGTGATGAAGCAACTTTCCACACTAACGGGAAAGTCAACCGTCACAATGTCTGTATATGGGGCACTGAGAATCCGCGGGAAACAACTCAGTATGAACGTGACTCGCCTAAAGTGAACGTTTTCTGTGCCATTTCAGCCAATAAAGTTTTTGGTCCCTTTTTCTTCGAAGGTGTTACTGTAACTGGACTACAGTATCTGGAGATGTTAGAGAATTGGCTGTTCCCTCAGCTCGAACAAGAAGCACAACAATTCATATTTCAGCAGGATGGAGCGCCACCACATTGGCACTTATCTGTCCGTAACTACCTGAACGTCACGTACCCGAGGCGATGGATCGGCCGCCAGGCAGCCCATGACAGAGCACTTCATCACTGGCCTCCAAGAAGCCCTGGTCTTACCCCCTGCGATTTTTTCTTATGGGGGTATGTTAAGGATATGGTGTTTCGGCCACCTCTCCCAGCTACCATTGATGATTTGAAACGAGAAATAACAGCAGCTATCCAAACTGTTACGCCTGATACACTACAGAGAGTGTGGAACGAGTTGGAGTATCGGGTTGATATTGCTCGAGTGTCTGGAGGGGGCCATATTGAACATCTCTGAATTTGTTTTTGAGTGAATAAAAACCTTTTTAAATACTCTTTGTAATGATGTATAACAGAAGGTAATATTATGTTTCTTTCATTAAATACACATTTTTAAAGTTGTGGTATTCTTTTTGAATCACCCTGTATTGCGAAAACGGGGATGTGAGTTCAGAATATAAATAAAGAATCACTTCAGATATTAATTAGTATAAGCGGTTGTGTCGACTGTGGTGAGCAACCGCCGAAACATTAGAATGATTACGCAGTTCAATTGTCTTGGCGAGAGGACGGCACCTTTTTGGTTCACGTAGCTGTCGAGATACGACACATATCTGCCATCGCTACAGATAATTATTTGGCACATCGCCATTATTCTATTTTATTGAGACGGAATATCACTAGGCGTACTCATAGTTGCACACAGCCACGGTATTAACGGGTCTATGTAATTTAATTTAGTATAATATTATTGAATATAGTAATATTATTTAATCTTGTGTTTCATTTGTGTTGCAAGATATTGTTAAACGGCGTCTTGGCGTGGCTAAAGGTTCCGTGTTACAAATGGTCGAGCACGAGTCAAATCTTTGAAGTTATTCAGTCTACAAAGTCGGATAACGAAATATTTTCAGAAAAATCACTCAGGATCTAACTTACAATTGACGGACCTTACACAAAAAGCCATTGTCAAGCGCGCAAAGTTTGTGTAAATTAAGCACATGGTATTATCATTACCTATTATTATTTGTCTGTTCTCTGATATTCTCAAACCTGACAGGAAAAGCCACGATAAACCAAACTGGCGACTTCGTGTCTGGACCTTTTATTATATTTGCTATATTGATTCTCTTTGTTGCATGAAGAACTTGGACAATGGATAAAACATGGACAATGACTCCAGACTTGACTCCAATAGCAACGATCTATCAGCAGTTAACATGCCTAGTGGCGGAAATTTTCTAAATAGACCGACCACTAGTCAAATAGCTCAGAGCCCATTCTTGTCCGTGACATCATGTCAAACGACGTGGCGGGGGTAGAGCAGCTTCAGTTGACAAATACTGCCAACACGTTTGACACTATTATCAAGCATATGACTGAGAACAAAAATCACATAGCATCGATACAAAATCAGATGACTGAGAACAAAAATCACATGACATCAATACAAAATCATGTAACTGAAAACAGTGGTCACATAACATCAATAGAAAATCAGATGACTGAAAACAAAGAAAAAATTGACAAATACAAGTCAGTTTTAAAAACGCGACATGATGAGATTAAGGCTGAATTAAGAGCACTTAAAACTTGTAATGACACTTTGTGTGAAAGAGTAGATAAAGATTAACACGAGACTGAATGGTCAAGTGTCCGAACCTGACTTTCAGCAGGAAAAAACCCCCAAAAGACGTAAAAGATATTCAAACTGAAGTCAAATATTTAAACGCTACATGCGGTGAGGAGCTCTTGGCACATATGTCAAATCTTATCCGTCAGTTCATGGCTCAATAGAAACATGCATTACTGAAATTGAAGGCAAAGTTAACACTATGGATAAACACCTTACTGACAAACTGTAATTACACTGATAACCATTTTGCCAACATAAATAAAGTATTTCATGACTGAGTTGATCAGAAGAATAAATATTTTGGCCAATGTATACAGGAAAAATTACCGACTGTTGTGCACGATACCGTAGCCGAATTTGTCAAAAATAATAAACATGTCATAAATGAGGAACGCTCAATCCAACGTAACACAACAGAAGGAACTTAACGATGACATACGATCTGGCTGTAGTAATGCTAATAATCAAATAGCTCGCTTTGGTGATGGAAACAGATACATGTATGCCACGTATCCTCCGCACACAACACACACCTCACAGCAACACTCCCGCACACATGACCCCTAATTACAATCGTACATTTATGGGCAGTACATTCCTTTCCATTCACCAGTCGATCACTACAACAATTACACTGTAAGCAATAAACATTACAGTGTCAAAGAAGAAAGTCTGATTAAACATCGACAATTTCAACCTTTCATTCCAGAAAAACGTACTGTACATCCAGTAATTTTTCTGCAAGCGTTTAGAAATGCGTTCGCAAGATGATGGAGTGACCGAAAGAGAATTTCTTACGTTGTAGGTTACATCCAGGATGACGGAGCTGTCTGGGCCTATAACGAAACATCTACATCTACATCTATACTCCGCGAGCCACCTTACGGTGTGAGGCGGAGGGTACTTATTGTACCACTATCTGATCCCCCCTTCCCTGTTCCATTCACGAATTGTGCGTGGGAAGAACGACTGCTTGTAAGTCTCCGTATTTGCTCTAATTTCTCGGATCTTTTCGTTGTGATCATTACGCGAGATATATGTGGGCGGTAGTAATATGTTGCCCATCTCTTCCCGGAATGTGCTCTCTCGTAATTTCGATAATAAACCTCTCCGTATTGCGTAACGCCTTTCTTGAAGTGTCCGCCACTGGAGCTTGTTCAGCATCTCCGTAACGCTCTCGCGCTGACTAAATGTCCCCATGACGAATCGCGCTGCTTTTCGCTGGATCATGTCTATCTCTTCTATTAATCCAACCTGGTAAGGGTCCCATACTGATGAGCAATACTCAAGAATCGGACGAACAAGCGTTTTGTAAGCTACTTCTTTCGTCGATGAGTCACATTTTCTTAGAATTCTTTCTATGAATCTCAACCTGGCGCCTGCTTTTCCCACTATTTGTTTTATGTGATCATTCCACTTCAGATCGCTCCGGATAGTAACTCCTAAGTATTTTACGGTCGTTACCGCTTCCAATGATTTACCACCTATGGCATAATCGTACTGGAATGGATTTCTGCCCCTATGTATGCGCATTATATTACATTTATCTACGTTTAGGGAAAGCTGCCAGCTGTCGCACCATGCATTAATCCTCTGCAGGTCTTCCTGGAGTACGTAGGAGTCTTCTGATGTTGCTACTTTCTTGTAGACAACCGTGTCATCTGCAAATAGCCTCACGGAGCTACCGATGTTGTCAACTAAGTCATTTATGTATATTGTAAACAATAAAGGTCCTATCACGCTTCCTTGCGGTACTCCCGAAATTACCTCTACATCTGCAGATTTTGAACCGTTAAGAATGACATGTTGTGTTCTTTCTTCTAGGAAATCCTCAATCCAATCACAAACCTGGTCCGATATTCCGTAAGCTCGTATTTTTTTCACTAAACGTAAGTGCGGAACCGTATCAAATGCCTTCCTGAAGTCCAGGAATACGGCATCAATCTGCTCGCCAGTGTCTACGGCACTGTGAATTTCTTGGGCAAATAGGGCGAGCTGAGTTTCACATGATCTCTGTTTGCGGAATCCATGTTGGTTATGATGAAGGAGATTTGTATTATCTAAGAACGTCATAATACGAGAACACAAAACATGTTCCATTATTCTACAACAGATTGACGTAAGCGAAATAGGCCTATAATTATTCGCATCTGATTTATGACCCTTCTTGAAAATGGGAACGACAGATGCATGACATATGAGCAATCTGAAAGTGCTTTCTTGGCCAAATTTTGATCGCACTCGGTACAAGAGACAATTATCAACCTGTACGAAATAAACAGCAAAACTCGAACAGTAACAACGGCAATGCGTACCAAAATTCAGGTCCACCTCCCCAGTACAACATCAGACAAATTACACCACAGCCTGTAAAAAATCAAATTTGGACTTTACCCACAAATCAGCAGGTAAGTCAAGGTGCTCGACCACAAAATCCACAACAGATTGAAGAGTAGAATACACAATACCCTAATGGAAACATAACTGAAGCGTCAAATGAAACTCACCTCCGCCTGTGTCATCACCTGCACCTATTACGACGATGCCAAGCTAAAGACAGTCACTGCTGTACCTCAGGTCTTGGCTGAAAAATGTTTGGGCTGCGACTTCAAAATAAAATCATTGTTTGATACACCCACTGATGAACAACACAATGATTATGTACCAAATAGTTTCAAACAGCAACCACTGTTATTTAAACGCTATGTTCATGATGAGAGCTTATCTGATGAACTATAGCAGGAAAGTACACAATGTCGTTCATCTAGCAGTGAAACAGTTTTAGCTACAACTACTGGTATAGTAGGAGGTATTCCAATCAGTATTCTTTTGGACACAGCGGTGGCTGTGTTTTGTCGTATACTTTCTATCAGAAAATGACTAAATTTGAAAGTGTACCAGAGTTTCCTGTGCAGAAGTGTAAGATTTTAACTGCCGTAGGTAATAAGTCTAGTAGAGTTACGAAACAGGTTTTTGTGACCATTAAGATAGGTAATTGAACAGTACAACGGCCATTTCTCGTCGTCCAGAATCTAATTACTAATTGTATTATAGGTTTAGATACGTTATGTGAGGACAGTATTATTGACTTCTCGAAACGTAAATGTTTTCTTAGACATAAGGATAGTGAAATCACGATTGACTTGGATACCAGGACTCTCAAACATGACAAGTATTGTACAGGGTACAAAATTCAATTTTTGCAAGAGAGCGACGAAACAAATATACAGACACTCGCACCAGATATAGAATATGATGATTTGAAAACACTGATTATCCATAAGTGAAACCACTGATATTACTGGTGATGAAAGCAATGAGCTTTATCAAATATTATCTAAGTATATATAGGTCTTTAATAAGCGACCAGGTGCCATTAAAATATATATTTTTATAAAATTGAAGTCAGCTCTCACCAAATTTTCTATGACGAAACCTGTAATGTACTATTATCTCAAAGAACAGATGTTATAGTGGAAAATCATCGAACCTTCCACATCTTCTTACTGTAGTCCATTACTTGTTGTCAAGAAACCTAACGGAAACATTAGAGTGGTGTTGGATGCATGTGCCATAAATGAAATTATGCTACCAGTACGCACTAAACCAGAATATTTATAGGAACAGTTACAGATATTTTTAGATGCTAAGAACTTTTTCACGATCGACTTGGCAAATTTGTTTTGGCAAATGGCAGTCACTCCTGATTCCAGAAAATATACTGCTTTTATATTGGGGGTGGGGGCGGATATATCGCACTGAGCTTCAGTTCAGACGTAGTTCGTTCGAGTGGATCTCTTGCACAAGGAAGAAAGGACGTCGATTACTGAATTGTGTATTTTACCTGCCATGAGACAGATTAATGTAACCTCAGACCATGTAGCATGAAATTAAGTTGAAACCAGAAGAGAGGCAGGTGCTATGTTAAGTGAGGATATTATGACGCTGAACACAAGGTAAAAATTCTTATTAATGGTTCTGCAAAATACGGATGCTCCTAGAAATCAAAAGGGGAAAATAGTGGCGGACTACCGAAGATTAAATGACATTTGTATTGGCACTTTATTTCCGTTACGCCACATTGATGATATTTTAGATATGTTAGTGAAAGCCAAGTAATTCAACAGTTTAGACTCTGCAAACGATTAAAATCAGATACTGCTGAATGAGGACGACGGAGAGAAAACGGCCTTCTCTGCTTCAGAGGTACATTGCGAATAAAAAAGGTTAGCAATAGGAAGCGTATATAGTGGAGCCAATTTTCAGAGATGGATGAACACAGTAATAACCAGACTTCAGGAACAGAAGATGTTTGCCAATTTAAATGATGTGGTCGTGTTTGGAGCTATGTTAGAAGAGCGTAATGCCAGAATTGGAGAAGTATTAGTGACGTTATGATGCATAGTATAAAATTGCAGCTTGACAAGTGTAAATTCCTACTCAAAGATGTAACTTACTTGGGGAACGATTTATAACAGAAGTACTGAAACCCCGCTCACAGACGGTGACGATGTTGAAAAGGTGTCCAAAACGCAGCACCACGAAGCACTTAAAGAGCTTTCTAGGGTCTGTGTCATTAAAAAGTCGTATTATCAAGGACGTGCGATATAAAAACCGTTATATGAATTACTGCTGAAAGGAGAAAACTTTGAGTGATCGACGCAGCTATCGAGGAACTGAAACAAAAAATAGTTAAACCGTCATATACACTATCCTGAGTTTATGAAGCAGTTCATAACTGCAACAGACAGTAGCAAGCAGTCGATCATTGCCTTACTAGATCAGAATCTTCCAGTAGCCTTCGCATTCAGTACGCTGAACCACACCACTAGAGGATCTAGTACGATCGAGCAAGAGCTCTTAGACATAGTGTGAGAACTATCGACCTTATGTGCATGGAATGTACTGATCACAAATCCTTGAAACGGTTGGCGAACGTAAGTCATCAGTCGTCAAGTTTCCAGAAGTTCAAGATCAAACTGGCAGAATATGATTTTGAGATAATATACAAGAAGGGATCACAAGAAACATTAGCAGACGGATTGTCACAGATAACACAAGACCCAACTGCAGGCACTAGGAATGTGGAAGAGATCGATGATGAAGAACAAGACGCCCAGCAGCAAATGAGTAGTGAAGAGGAGAAGTACACTGTTCTGAATCAATTTCATGCTACCTAACAGGAAATATTTCTTCCCTTTTAATCCTGCTACCATAACTGTTTGAAGTTCATAAGCAGATACAGGAACTTTAGAATTTTTTATTATATCTTCTCGTTGTTCAGTCTTATAAATTAATTCGTATTTAACAATAACCACACAAAATTCAACAGATTGAGCTATAATTTTCCCTTCCTTTAACGACGTATCTTTTATTTCTATTCTAGCATCATTGTAATCAGCCCATCTAGGATAGAATCTCCAGCACTTGTACTCCAAGTGAATATTGCAGTAAGATCTCCATCCAACAAGATTTCCTTATAACTTATCGAAGTGGCTGAAATACCTCATTATTCTTACTCTTTATTTTTTAATTATTATATGTCCTTCCATCCTTATTTTATCAGCAAGAGGTCAAATTAAATGTCACAAAAATGATGCCAAAAGAAAAGGCAAAGCCAACAGCTTTGCCATATAATTAATTTTTATTGGATTTTTAATTATATGGTGGGGGATCTTCTCCATCAGCTTAAGCAGTAGTACAATTTAGTACAGTTAGGATATACCCATCCATCACTAATATTTATATTAATCAGTATTCTTGTTAGGAATATTTAGATTATTTTTACTTTTTTGATTCATGGGGAATGAGTAGAATTGAAAGCTTCCTATTTTGTTCATTATTTATTAATGCACAAAATTTCATTATGATATTTCTAAAAATCTGTCACATAAGATCCATTGAAGGCAATTAAATGATCATCTTCATCAGTTCCAGTTGTTTCTAATTCCTGCACAGTATCAAAAATTGGAATAAGTATGGGATGATGTAATTCATGAAAATTGGTCCACCAACTTCGCTATTAGGCTTGAATGGAACAAAAATATTTGTTTCTAATTGAAAGTGGTCAGTTGCTTCACAAACATCCCATCAGCTAAATTAAAATTAATATTAATTAACTCAAATGGATTAATTTTAAGCACATTATTAGCAATGGTTTTTTATTAGCTTCAATAGTTTGAGCAAAAAACCAAGTAGACTCCCAGTACTATTTTCGATATTTGTATATTATTTACCACCCCACTCTATAATAATTCTATACAAAATTCCATCTGCTTCACTATAAATATTTGGCTTTTTTGAATGAATGAATTTTTCCAAACTTTTTAAACTATATTGGCCAAAAGGAATTTCTATCGGTTCTCCATTACAATACAATCTGTTATTTTTTGTGTAATATTTATAGTTATAAATGTTGTATAGTAACCAACTAGTTCTACATTATTAAAACTTTCTCACATAGGTACAGTCAACGTTTTTTTGAGAACACATGACTTACCACTCAACTGAAGTATGTGACTCAATCAATATTTATAAAATTGCATTTAACTAAACGAAAACTGGTTATGAACCAAAAATAAGAACTCAAAGAGTAGAAATCAAAAAAATAAACATGGTTAGCTTTTAGCTAATTCTATTTGACGTGCTATAATAGGTCCAAGTGACTGTGGAAAAACAATATTACTGATTAACAACTATGTTCTAGTTTCAAGATGGTTAAACTGGAATATGATAAATCACTTGTATGTTCATTCAAAAAGTTTAGATCAACCGAAATATCAAGATTTTATAAAAATGTTTAAGAAAGTTGAAGACACAAATACTGCTTTATTGATAATAATGATGAAGTTATACCACTGGACCAATGCCAACATAATTCACTTTTAGTATTCAACGATTTCACACTTGAAAATCAGGGTATAGTTACAGAGTATTTTACTAGAAGTATAATGGATTGTGATCCCTATTACCCATTGTAACCTGTTGAGTCTCCCAGTATAAAGCTGGTAAGTTAAAATCTCCACCTAAAACTGTAATATTACCACGAAATTTACGCAAAATATTCTCCAAGCTTTCTCTCAACTCTTCCACCACTACTGTGGCTGAGGCATGGGGTCTCTACAAGTATTTGATGACCATCCTGATGCATCCTTCATACTTGTGTTCAACTAAATTACTTCAGAGTCTGTCATACTCTCACAAGCTATTACTGTATTTTTTTATTGTCATATACGAGCCTCTGCCATTAGTGTTCAATGCATATTTGAAGTTAACATTCCACTCGGAATTTAGAATTTCGTGGCTGTTGTCTTCTGGTTATAGTCAGTTTTCTGTCCCTACTAGTCTGCTGGCGGTGTTAAAAAGGAAATTAGTTGTGCAATCTTTCGATAGACACTCCTCCAGTTAAATAATACTACACTAACATTTTCTTTCTCTGACCTGTTATGAAGAATGCTGCTCTCATCTGATATCCACCTTTCAAGACACTGTCCATTCCGTTCAGCTGCTCTTCCAGGTCTTTTGCTGTCTCTGACAGAATTACAATGTCTTCTGTGAACCTCAAAGTTTTTATTTCTTCTCCATGGATTTTAATTCCTATTTCGAACTTTTCTTTTGTTTCCTTTACTGCTTGCTCAATATATAGATTGAATAACATCTGCAATAGGCTACAACCATGTCTCACCCCCTTCCCAACCACTGCTTCCCTTTCATGCTCCTCTACTCTTATAACTGCCATCTGGTTTCTGTACAAATTGTAAATAGCCTATCGCTCCCTGTACTTCACCCCTGCCACATTCAAAATTTGAAAGAGAGTATTCCAGTCAACATTTTCAAAAGGAGAGTATTCCAGTCAACATTTTCAAAAGCTTACTCTAAGTCTACAAATGCTAGGAACGTAGGTTTGCCTTTCCTTAGTCTATTTTCTAAGATAAGTCTTAGGGTCAGCATTGCCTCACGTGTTCCAACATTTCTATGGAATGCAAACTGATCTTCCCCGAGGTCGGTTTCTGCCAGTTTTTTCATCCATTTGTAAAGAATTCTTGTTAGTATTTTGCAGCAGTGGCTTATTAAACTGATAGTTCGGTAATCTTCACATCTGTAAACACCTGCTTTCTTGGGAATTGGATATATTATATTCTTCATAAAATCTGAGGGTGTTTCGCCTGTCTCATACATCTTGTTCACTAGATGGTAGAGTTTTATTAGGCCTGGTTCTCCCAAGGCTGTCATTAGTTTTAATGGGATGTTGTCTACTCCTGGGGCCTCGTTTCGACTTAGGTCTTTCAGTGTTCTGTCAATTTCTTCACACAGTATCATATCTCCAATTTCATCTTCATCTACCTTCTCTTCCATTTCTATAATATTGTCCTCAAGAACATCGCCCTTTATCCGCCCTCTATATACTCCTTCCACTTTTCTGCTTTCCCTTCTTTTCTTAGAATTGGGTTTCGATCTGAGCTCTTGATATTTATGCAAGTGGTTCTCTTTTCTGCAAAAGTCTCTTTAATTTTGCTGTAGGCAGTATCAATCATACCCCTAGTGATATACGCCTCTACATCCTTACATTTGTCCGCTAACCATCCCTGCTTAGCCATTTCGCACTTTCTGTCGATCTCATTTTTGAGAAGTTTGTATTCATTTTTGCCTGCTTCATTTACTGCATTTTTATGTTTTCTTCTTTCATCAATTAAATTCAATATCTCTTCTGTTACCCAAGGATTTCTATTAGCCCTCGTCTTTTTAACTACTTGATCCTCCGCTACCTTCACTATTTCTTCTCTCAAAGCTACCCACTCTTCTTCTATTGTATTTCTTTATCCCATTCTTGTCAATTGTTCCCTTATGCTCTCCCTGAAGCTCCCTAAAATCTCTGAATCTTTCTGTTTATCCAGGTCCCATCTCCTCAAATTTCCACCTTTTTGCAGGTTTTCAGTTTTATTCTACAGTTCATAACCAATAGATTGTGGTCAGAGTCCATATCTGCCCCTGTATTCACCTGACCAGAAATCTTGTTCCTTCTGCCACCGAACTTCACTGATTCCCACAATATCCAACTTTAACCTACCCTTTTCTCTTTTCAAATTTTCTAACCTACTTGCCTGATTAAGGGATCTGACATTCCACAGTCCGATCCGTAGAACACCAGTTTTCTTTCTCCTGATAATAACGTCCTCCTGAGTAGTCCCCGTCTGGAGATTCGAATGGGGGACTATTTTACCTCCGGAATATTTTACCCAAGAGGACGCCATCGTCATTTAACCATATAGTAAAGTTGGATGCCCTCGGGAAAAATTACGGCTGTAGTTCCTCCTTGCTTTCAGCCATTCTTAGTACCAGCACAGCAAGGCCGTTTTGGTGAGTGTTATAAGGCGAGGCAACCATCCAAACTGTTGCCCCTGCAACTACTGAAAATGCTGCTGCCCCTCTTCAGGAACCACACATTTGTCTGGCCTCTCAACAGATACCCCTCTGTTGTGGTTGCACTTACGGTACGGCTATCTGTATCGCTGAGGCATCAAGCTTCCCCACCAATGGCAAGGTCCATGGTTCATGGGGAGGGTTTGAAAAGTTAAGGTCATTTATTTTGAAATCTTGAAAATTTTATTGTGGGCCTTCAGCCGTTTGTCTATCCACCATTGCCTTAAGGCTTTCAACCTATATAATTTATTTTATTTGTAATTGCAACTGCGTGTCTTTAGTCACTTCAAATTACCTTGTCGATTTTTTTAAGATTTCTTGTTTGGAGTCCTTCAACCGTGAAAGATTGGGAGTTTAAAACCCGTCGTTGGAGAAGTTCGGCTATGTGCCGCTTTGGTTGTAAATGTGTTATTAGATTATAATAAATTTCAGTTTCAAGGCGAAACTGACCCCACTCTTATTTGGCCCTTTCCACAATCCTAATCACCTGTTCTGCCCAACAGGTTTAGCAGGTGTCTCACATAGCATTGCTGTGAAGGTACGTTTCCTCAACTCTTAATTATATCCCTTGTTCTTTCACTCTAATTAATAATGTTTGCGCTATTATTAATTAATGAAAATTAAATAAAATTTGTTACATGTGAGACTAAAACCCAAGTACAATAGTTTCCATGAACAGTTACATATTATTTTACTTCTATTACTTTTAGGAAGTACCCTGAAATGATGAATTATATTTGTTGTTTGCAACATTTTTCCTCATTATAGTTATCAATAATACTTTATCTACATTAAAGTTACTAACAAAATCATAAATCTGAGAAATTTGCAGAGAAAGGAACTGTAGAAAGTACAGTAGGTGTGTGGGCTGGCGGTGGGACCGTTGAGGAGAGGGGCGCCACTTCCGCAGTACATCTGTACGAAATTGGTACTTGGGTCTCTTATATGGTGAAAAACTAACTCGGCCGTCACATATAAGGGATTTGAAAATAAAATCATTTATCTAGCTGGACATCACGAAGGGTTTGAATTTTACTCTGTACCGAGCAATTGGAGATCACGAGCACCCAGTACCAAAATACTCAGGAAGTAACCCCGTGCAGACTAAGGAGTTCTGTCGAAAGGTCTGGTGTGACCGTGGCTGTACAGCATTGAAATGTGCAAAAGGAAGGTGATGTATGCTATAAAAACAGTCTCGAAACACAAATATTGTGGGTAGAATGCAAATATACATTTAATGTTACTGATTAAAATAAATCACATACAGCAAAAAAAAGGTGGCTAGCTATGAGATGCATTCAAGAAGCGAGATTTTCAGAGGGGCCACCAAGACGCATTTCACGGTAAATTACTTTACTTGATGCTGCTAGTCGCTTAGTACTTCCACCAGAGTGAGGGACGCAGACATATCAGATGCGAAATGGGAGAGACAACTTGTAAGTGTGTGCAAGATGGGGAGAGATGGAAGTGGGAAACTACTGTTTTCTTCACTATCCTGTATACAAGAGTGGTTAATGGATTCGGCTTAAGGCAAAGGTGGCGACCACAAAGTGCACAAGCCGCAAAAATGATGCGATGACATGTGTGCAGGCTACTCTTCAGGATTCCTGCTGTGATTGCGGGGTGCATGGAAAACTGTGTTCTGTCATTCATTGATTGTGTGATAAAAAATCACGGATCAGGAGTAGAAAGCAAAGTCTGTCGCTCATATTCAAGTCAAAAGACAAACTTGAGAAGAATTTTTCTTGGTGTATCAATTTATATATTCTTCGTCTTTTCCCTACAATTCATATTACCTTTGTTCCCCAGAATATGTAAATTTATACATTTGTAAATATTGCACACGCATATTCTCTATTTTCTGTGTGCAATGCCTATAAAGATCAATGTTGTTTTTGTTGTTGTGGTGGTCTTTAGTCCGAAGACTGGTTTGATGAAGTTCTCCATTATACTCTGTCTTGTGCAAGCCTCTTCATCTCCGAATAACTACTGCAACTTACATCCTTATGGACATGTTTCCTTTAGTCATCTCTTAGTCTCCCTCTACGATTTTTACCACATATATTTCCTTCCAATACTAAGTTAGTGATCCCTGATGTCTCAGAATGCGTCCTATCAACCGATTCAACCAATTACTTCTTTTGGTGATGTATTGGTAACTTTAGATTGATGAGATAATTTGCTTCTTAGATGTAACACATGAGCGGCTATTACAGTTACAAAGAGGCATCAGTCTGTTCACCCAAAGGTGTACTTCACCTGGAATCTGAAAGAGTGCAAAAATAGATTTCCTACCCCTAAAAATAGAAAATAAAAATCACAAGCACCGGTTCTCAGTGTACAGAAAACCTACATCAACCAGCATAGTTATAAACAACACAGAAAACCACCCGACAGCTCACAAGCAGGCCAGCCTCAGGTACCTCCTACACAGAGTGAACAGAGTTCGAATGGACAAAGTTGGCTACACACAAGAACTAAACGTAACCACGCAGACTGCCACAAAATATGGTTGAAAAATAAATGTTGTTGAGAAACTAAACCGTGAAATAGAAAACACACTCAACAGTATCACAACAGAATACGCGAGGAACAACGACACAACAGAGACCAGCCGGCCGCTGTGGTCGAGCTGTTGTAGGCGCTTCGGTCCGTAACCACGCGGCTGCTAAGGTCGCAGGTTCAAATCCTGCCTCAGGCATGGATGTGTGTGATGTCCTTAGGTTAGTCAAGTTTAAGTACTTCCAAGTCCAGGGGACTGATGACCACAGATGTTAAGTCACACAGTGCTTAGAGCCACAACAGAGAACACACAAGGCAAAGAAGGTAAAGAAAACACAAACAACGATAAAACATGGGATACTCGGACATTTGATATCATAATAACACACAGAATAGGAAATGTCACGAGGAAACAAGGTATAAATGTGGCATAGAAAATGAACACACTCTGCAAAAGGATTAAAAATACCTAACACCACCCCATATAAAATCAGCAAAGCAGATATATACCAGCTTACCTGAAAAGACTGCAATTCAGTATACATTGGGCTGACATGTAGAAATTTCAAGATTAGCTACTCATAACATTTAAGAGAACTCAAAAGTGCAGATCACCTCATGAAAAACAGCTACCACCCAGTGAAATAGGAACAGACCTCCAAATCCTAAAATACAGTAACTATCTGTACCAGTTTTTAACATTAGAAGGGCATTACCACAGCCAGACAGCTTTTAGACAGTGCAAAAAATTTATAAATGACCAAGCAGTACTATATAAGGAAACACTATTCAACACTTTAAACGAATTTCTGGAAAACACAAAATAAAACACACACACACACACATACACACATATACACACACATAAACACACACACACACACACACACACACACACAGACACACATATACATACAGCACACGCACACAGGCCCTCAGAATGGGAACAAACGAAACAGAATCAAAGTTCGCGAACGTCAAACCAAAGCAAAACAGTAAACAAACGACAGTCGGATGCGCATCAGAGATTAAATTTTCGGAATGATTTGTGCATCCTAGACGCAGCAATATAGCAGGACGCAGTATTTACAAACGAGCAGGAGAAAGTGTGAATAGACACTATCAAAATAAGAAATGTAAACCATGAATAACAAACTACACGAAATAATTCGCCATACCTAAGCCTGAACTTTTATCAGTGGCCCCAGGTTCAGGTTAACTACAAAAAATACGTGCGATACATACTTGTCACAGCTAAGGACGAGCAAAATACTACGATGCTAAGGCCAAAAACGGGCATATGCCACTAATTTTACCATCACATACGTTCTAACGATTACATAATAAATTAATAGTTCGATGCAGACGATTTTCAAACATCCCTCATGTTTTCACTTGAGATTGTGTAGTATTTAAGGCTCAGTTTGGTTCGCACCCACAGGACATACACAATGTAAAGTAAAAGGTGAAGAGCACATATAATTTAAATGACAATAATATTTGATGTATCATATTCGTTAACTTGTGTGTGTGTGTGGGTGTCAAGAAAATTATCAAAAAAAGGACTGAGGATGCCACAACTGTGGTGAAATACGTATGGATGACAAAAAAAAACAATAGCTTGTGTACTTGCAAAAGTTCATCATTGTTTTTGTGAAAGCAATGAAATTGAACTCAAAACTCCAATATGATGGTTTCGACAGAGTTCACGAAACCTGTCTATGGCGGTTTATTAGGCCTGTCTAAGCTTCACATGGACATGTTTCGTTTCAAGGTCGCGAACCTCATTTTAAATACCCTAAGTTACTTTCTATGGATACCCACAGCTTCATTCATTAGGGGAAGAGCTATGATGCACATGAAGTAATAAGTTGCAATCCTGATGAAACTGAGATGTCAAGGTTTGAGGCTGTTAATTATAATACCCCAAACATAATCTAACGTTATGTTAGAAAAATTACAATTCTATGGTATAAATGGAATAGCATATGAGTGGTTTAGGTCATATCTACAGAACAGGAAGCAAAAAGTCTCTTTATATGCTTCAAGTGATTCAAAGGAGTTTGCCACTTCATCTAACTGGGGTTAAATTACATTAGGTGTACCACTAGGTTCGATCATGTTTCCCTTCCTGTTCTTGATATATGTAAATGACCTCCCTTCTTATGTGAAACAAGATTCTGAACTGACAATGTTTGCTGATGATACAAGTAAAATTATTAATCCAGTAAAAGAAAGTCCGATAGAAAATGATACAAATAAGGTCTTTAGAAAAGTTATTAATTGGTTTTCTGCGAATGGGCTTGCTCTAAACTTTGAAAAAACACAGTATATTCAATTTTCTGCTGCAAGAAGTATAATTCCTTCAAGAAACCAAACACATCAGAAGAAGTCAGTAGCCAAGGTAGAGCATACTAAGTTTTTGGGTGTACATATAGATGAGAATCTTAATTGGAAAATTCATATTTTGGATCTCCTAAAGCGACTTGGTTCAGCATTTTTTGCAATCAGAATGATTGCCAATTTTGAGGATATAGAAATTAGTAACCTAACATACTTTGCATACTTCCACTCTCTGATGTCATACGGAATAATATTCTGGGGCAGCTGAACACTTAGGAAAAAGGTGTTCACTGCTCAAAAGAAAGTAGTTAGAATAATGTGTGGGATTCATAGTCGCACATCTTGTAGGCATCTGTTTAAAAGGTTAAGAATTCTTACAACAGATGACGGTACATTTACTCAGTAATGAAATTTTTTCTCAACAACATGGACCAGTTTAAAATCAGCAGCGACATTCATGATTACAATACAAGAAAAAAGAAAGCGCTATACAATCCTTCGCTTAACCTATCTTTGGCACAGAAAGGGGCAAAAAATATGCTGCTATTAAACGTTTTGATAAATTAACAGATGAAATAAATTGTCTGACGGATATCAGTAATAGTTTCAAAAACAAATTGAAATCATACCTCCTTGACAACTCCTTCTATACCATAGATAAATTCTTAAATATGAGTAAATAAATCTGGAGATATAATATATGTATTTTGTGCCATTTAAGGGAATGGGATAGATAATAGAAATATTTAGGTATAACGCTATAATGTAAACAAAAAAGAAAAAAGAAAAAAAAACTTGTTTCCTGTGCGTATTTGCTGTGCATTTGACACGTTCCATATCATAATGGTTTTTCCTTGCTATTGATCAATGGAACATGTAACTAACTAACCAACTAACTATCTAGAGCCCCTAATGACATCCTTTTGGTAGCAAAAGATATAAAATAAATTAGTTATTCTGGTCTTCACAGGAGCTACTGGCAACAAAATATTAACACTTCTGAAAGTTTGACTAACAGAAAATACTATGTAACTAACAACGTTTATTGCAAGGAAAAAACTAAATGAAAGACTATCAGATGATACGAAGCATGAAACTCTAAATAAAGAATTCAAAATATATATTCAGCAAAGAAGAGAGTTGTAGCGGCATCGAGCTGCGCCTACGATGTAAAACTTCAATGGAGGTGTTTATTCGCTCTCTTGCAGTACGCCTATTGACAGCTACTAGATTGTTTCAGACCGATCTGGGGTTTTAAAGCTTTTCCAATGTCGTCTTGACGTACTAGTCAGAATTCTGAACAGATGTAAGATAACAGTTACCGTTTAGCCAGACAACGGAACAGTTATTATATGTGATGGAAAAAATAAATCGTGTGATACTTAATCAATTTTGGGACTTAACGGTCGTGATCTGTGATAATCACGAACACTGAAGTATACACCAAACGCGGACATAAACTCCACAAATAGCCTTGTTTAGGAAACATCCACACGCGATCTTGAAGAATTCACAGGTACGCCGTGTTGTCGGAGGCTGTAGTCAATGTCAGAATTCCTGATGCAAGTAGCTTCAATTCCCTGAATGACAGATCTGTGTGCTTTCAAGTGAAGTGGTTAAATAATTCAGACGTGCAATAAACTCAGATATAACTTTAATGTTTCGTGTCGGCTACATCATTTAATGCAACTTTATAACTGTCAAATAATTATTTCTTGAGAGAACGCCGAAGTTAAAGTTGATTTAGTGACATTATTAAGAGGGAACAGTAAGGTTACATCCAAGTACGATGCCTTCTGTACGTTATTTGGCGAATACCTTATCTCTGGATTTACGGCGTAGGAGTAGTTGAAGTAGCACCGTAACGACGCCTTACCGACGCTATAAGACTTCACAAGTCAACATCCTCGCAAGACTATAATGTGGCATCGGCTTGAATTGTGGAATTTATAATTATAGATATTACCTACGTTTGAACATTCATTTGCCAACCGGGCATAAGGAACTACTGTTATCAAGTTTTGCGTAAGCTTATAAGCCCGTCGCGAACACGAGAAGGATATTTGGTTTATTGTTTCAGATAAAGGGAGTTGTTGCGGTACCGAGTGGTGCATGGTGCAGTCGCTGTGTGTGGCAGTAAACGCCATTGCTTAAATTGTAAGCGAGGGTCGCTTATAGATTCCGGCGTGCTGCTCCGTCGATACGCGGATATCTGTTAAAAGGAGATAGTATCTGAAACTAATCAAACAAAGCAAGGAGTTTGTTTCAGCAGCTACAGATCGGAGTTGTCGCGATTGACGGACGCCGACCTGTGTCTACCAGACTTGAACCATCATCCCTATCAAGCCGACACACACACACACACACACACACACACACACACACACACACACACACACACGCCACATAATCCTTATGGCATACCACCAGCAAACAATGAGGTCATCGGTCTCGTAGAAGACGAGATGAATGGCCAGCAGATGGAAGAGTTTGTTGATCTTCATTCAAAATGCGCACATGCCGTACAGACACGTTCAAGCCCTAGACCGGCTAAAGATGTGGAGTTGTGGAACTACAAAAAATCTTTCCGTTGAGAATTAGTTGAAGAGTTTGTATAACAGTGCCGGGGAGGATGCCTTCCCACATATGGTAAGTCAAGTGCATTTTGAATTGTGAGAACATATGATGGACTATATTCCAACGGAGGACTGACTGTCCCGTTACGACGGTAAATGGGTCAATGGGTCATTTGTGAGTGTGGTACTGAAACCCTACCATACTGACACTGCTAATTGAATGACTGAACATACTTGTTTTGTGTGTGTGTGCGTGTGTGTGTGTGTGTGTGTGTGTGTGTGTGTGCATGTGAATGCGTCTGTGTGGAACTGTATGACCTGTACCTCACAGTTGTATATGTTTCTTGCTTCTGCTGTTAATATTAGCATTGGAACAGTTCCAATAAAAAGATAATGTAAGTTAACTTTGTCTTATTAAAATGTTTTTTTCATGCAGAAATAAAACATACCTACGTTTCTTATTATTATTCATTCTTCCTTTCATCCATGCAATACTGCCTAAATAGCTGATTTTTATATCCTGTCAACTCCGCTTGTATAACGTTGAAACCAACAGAAGTAAATGTTTAGGTATACCACCTGTAACTGCAAATTCTACTGACTTAACATACAAGTTATGGTAGCAGATCTCGATACTGCACGCATACATACACTGTTCTAAATCACATTGTAAGCTATATTCACCTACATAGTTCATAGCGTCATCGAAAACTGTTTTCACTTGTTGTTTCCAACAAGTTAGTCAATCTGTTGCAATCCATAATACCCTATATAACCAATACAAATTACCTACACTTGAGTGATATAAACAGACAAAAATTGAAGAATCTTCTAATGATGATAACTTCAATGTAAGAGTTCCAAACAAGTCGGTGATTGTGGCTTGCTTGCAATAGTGCTGATGTCCACAAGAAGATGAGATAAATCATATTGTATTGGCATCAACCTAATATTGTAGTTCATTTGCCTGTATAGTTCTGCGCATTTGATGTCAGTGAGCTTCAATTCCATATTACGATGAATATTTTCAATCTCTTCTGTTACCTCTCAGACACTGAAAACACTCCATCTTCAGGCCACGAGTGGCCTACCGGGACCATCCGACCGCCGTGTCATCCTCAGTGGAGGATGCGGATAGGAGGCGCGTGGGGTCAGCACACCGCTCTCCCGGTCTTTACGATGGTATTCTTGATCCAAGGCGCTACTATTCAGTCGAGTAGCCCCTCAATTCGCATTACGAGGCTGAGTGCGACCCGAAAAATGGGAACAGCGTATGGCGGCCTGGATGGTAACCCATCCAAGTGACGACCACGCCCTAAAGCGCTTAACTTTGCGTGATCTCACGGAAACCGGTGTATCCACTGCGGCAAGGCCGTTGCCATACACCTCAGACATTACCTGATGCTAAACCGGTATTTACACAATTAGAACCACGCTATGTTAGCATGTTCGTTGTGTTTAAAAGCAGCATTTTGAAGTGAATTGATAATAGGAGATCACTGTAGGACAAGCATACCTCTCCAATGACAATGCGCTGCCAACATGGCTCGATGAGTGCTTTACCTCAAACCACGTGATTACTACAGTCGCGGAATGGGAAAGTTTCGTCAGTGCTGGCAGAATGTTGTAAATAGTGAAGGAGAATATATTATTGATGACTAATGTCTCTGTTATGTGTATCTATGTTCTTATAAATCATATAGAGAAAAGCTGCGAACTTATGCACCAACCTAATACATGCAGACTAAGCCATTTACACAGAGTAAATTGAGGCAATTACACTGTTTTGTGAGCAGGGCTAATCTAGGGCCTGGAGGGCAGTGTGCCTGGGGCTGGAGAGGTTTGAACCTAAGACCATAGTGGTAAAGATCGGGGGAGGGGGAGGACGACAGGGGAGTTTCGAAGCATTGCGCACAGCCGAATTTACCCGAAAATTAAGATACCTCCACATGCTGGGGGTTGAACGCAGAGCCTTTAGGCCCAACAGCATAAGCATTGTTGTGACATAACTAGTGACGTCATATGCCCTTTCTTAATACTTGTTTAAATGTGAAAGTATGTCGAACTTGTTACAGAAAGAACGAACACATCCTACTCACAGACTGTATGTTCATTCAGCCACGCTACAACTGACTTAACTTTCACTTTTCTGCCTTCTAGAACATGGATTTGATTCATTGCATGGAACGGCGAATACGACCACAAGGACGAATTGCACCAGTGGGTCATTCGTTCCATGTCAACACACTTAGGCCTCCCTGCTCGACTTTCACGGATTTCGACGAAAATATGAGAGCATTCACACGTGTCCCTGATGGAGACTGATAAAGTTTAAAGTTAGTTGAAAAAATAATGACCGAGATGTAGTCACTTGATTCACAACATGCGCGACTCGGGGCAGAGCGAGCGGTAATTTCTGGGGACTTTGGGCTGTTATGTCTCGGCCAATATTTTGTCGAAAGAAATGAAATTTCACCATTCACTGTGCTCATTGCACAGAATTGAGCTTCCCTTGTAGTCTGCTGGTCAGCCCTGCTGATTTTCTGTAGCAGGATTCCACTTGTTACTGCGCCGCTCCTTTCAGAAGGAAGCCTGTGAAGTTTTTCTACCTTTTGGTCTTCGAAAGTACATCTCACAAAAGAAACTCCTCACCGCACGTCAACTCATATTTAGTGATAAGGTGGCCCAGTGGATAGCCCATCCAAAACTGAACACGTATCGCGTATGAAATCAGGAGCTGTGAATAATGAACCCAAATAGAAACAGTGAACGGTGCAAGCTCGAGAACTAGAAGAGCCACGGCGTCGTGGTTATTTGGTCACGATGTTGGACTGAAACTCGGGATATCTATGTTCAAATCCCAATCGCGTCCCTTTTTTTCAGAAAGTTATGAAGCGTTCGTTCGATCACAGAGGAGTCTGTTTTCTTTCTGTAGTCTTGGCAATTCCCATTCTATAGAATGGTTATAGAACATGTGGCAAGAATATATTACCATCGCAAGTACATGTGATGAAACGTGAGAGCAGGTGAGATGTCACGTAGACCTCTAACAGATATGAAAACAACGAATAAATGGATGTGAAGGAATTCAAGAGTCGAAACTTCGAAAACGCTAAAAACAAACATTTTTTTAGAGCGTTACGGAAACTGTGTCTTAGTGAAACTGTTGGGTTCATTTGTTATGTGACAAACTATTACGTTTTCATGATGTCCCTGAGAGTGATCACATTCACATTCAAAGGAACACCGAGCGAGGTGGCGCAGTGGCTAGCACACTGGACTCGCATTCAGGAGGACGACGGTTCAGTCCCGTGTCCGGCCATCCTGATTTAGGTTTTCCGTGATTTCCCTACATCGCTCCAGGCAAATGTCGGGATGGTTCCTTTGAAAGGTCACGGCCGACTTCCTTCCCCGTTCTTCCATAATCCGATGAGACCGATGACCTCACTGACTGGTCTTCTTACCCAAAAAACCCAACTCAACACTTCCTCGGGCAAGGAGACATACGTCATTCACTAACCAGGTGTACAAGTTAACGTGCATCGTTAAGATGATCCCGGTGGAGTACTCAATTGAGTTGCCCCTTCTCATCAAACGTTTGCGGTTTCCATTCGAGAGCCACTTCTTTCCGACTGCTGCTAGAGCATCTGTGCAAAATCAAATTTTATTATAGGTCATTTCCGTACACACCACTTTTCCTAACGGACGTTACACCACACCACAGAGACAAATCTGAATACAGCGATCAGACGTGTCAATGATCGGACGGACAGCTCATAATTTTGTGGAAAAAAATAGGGCACGAGAGAGATTTTAACGCGGATGCCCCCCTCCCCAATGGTCCAATTCTGTGATATCAACACGATGCCGTGGCTCTTCTAATTCTCTCGATTTGCACATCTTGTGCTTGCACCGTTCACTGTTTGTATTTTCCTTATTTTTTCACAATTCATTGTACCTTCTTCCTGTTTTGTTGCTTGATCTGTGTTCAGTTTTCAACGGCCTATCCACTGGGCAATCTTAGCACTAAATCTGAGGGTATGTGATGGGGAATTTACCTCTTGGGGACTCAGCACTTTGGCATTCTTCAACAAAAACCTACTAGAGCACACAATAAATCCTACGTGCCACAAGCAAAGTAAAGGCCAAATATGCCAAAAAATATCGGGTGACCCGCTGTTAGCCAATCCTGAAATGCAGACGGCAGCAAGTTGCAGGAAAAAAGGCGGCCGCCCCACCTCACTTATACGGAGTTTCAGCATTCCAAAGGGTCGTAAAACTTTGAATCTCGATTACTCGAAAACGCTTCAGAAATGCATCCTACTATCGCAGCACTACTTAAATTTAAGCAAAACTATTCGAATGTCGAGTAAAATGGGTGTTACAGTGAAATTGTGCATCCAATGCGGGGCCAACCTCCTCCAGTGCGGTCACGGTGCACGACAGTTCGTCCACTTCCTATCGCTCACTCACGTTCTCCTCTCAACGACGAGTCACCACAACCCAAAAACTAAAAAACTAAACTTCGCCCGAACAGGCCGTGAAGGTCCCAGCAGCACCGATCAGCCTCCGTGTCATCCTCAGTCCACAAGAGTCACTGGATGTGGATATGGAGGGGCATGTGGTCAGCACACCGCTCTCCTGGAAGTATAACGTTACTGGGTAATTTTCCATAAGTCACTGTCTCGAAAATTAAAAATAATAGACACATATTATTTAAATAAGTACTAAATTAGATTACAAAAGGGAGTAGATTTCTTCCTGGTCAGTCAAATACACTACTAGCCAT
Source organism: Schistocerca piceifrons (assembly GCF_021461385.2). NCBI lineage: Eukaryota > Metazoa > Arthropoda > Insecta > Orthoptera > Acrididae > Schistocerca > Schistocerca piceifrons. Next base: position 467,936,816 of record NC_060145.1, read on the forward strand.
TAAAATTGCTACACCGTGAAGATGACGTGCTACAGACGCGAAATTTAACCGACAGGAAGAAGATGCTGTGATATGCAAATGAATAGCTTTTCAGAGCATTCACACAAGGTTGGCGCCGGTGGCGACACCTACAACGTGCTGACATGAGGAAAGTTTCCAACCGATTTCTCATACACAAACAGCAGTTGACCGGCGTCGCCTGGTGAATCGTTGTTGTGATGCCTCGCGTAAGGAGGAGAAATGCGTACCATCACGTTTCCGACTTTGATAAACGTCCGATTGTAGCCTATCGCGATTGCGGTTTATCGTATCGCGACATTGCTGCTCGCGTTGGTCGAGATCCAATGACTGTTAGCAGACTATGGAATCGGTGGGTTCAGGAGGGTAATACGGAACGCCGTCCTGGATCCCAACGGCCTCGTATCACTAGCAGTCGAGATGACAGGCATCTTATCCGCATGGTTGTAATGGATCGTGCAGCCACGTCGCGATCCCTGAGTCAACAGATGGGGACGTTTGCAGGACAACAACCATCTGCACGAACAGTTCGACGACGTTTGCAGCAGCATGGACTATGAGCTCGGAGATCGTGGCTGCGGTTATCCTTGACGCTGTGTCACAGACAGGACCAACTGCAATGGTGTACTCAACGACGAACCTGGGTGCACGAATGGCAAAACGTCATTTTTTCGGATGAATCCAGGTTCTGTTTACAGCATCATGATGGTCGCATCCGAGTTTGACATCGCAGTGAACGCACATTGGAAGCGTATATTCGTCATCGCCCGGCATGATGGTATTGGGTGCCATTGGTTACACGTCTCAGTCACCTCTTGTTCGCATTGACGGCACTTTGATCAGTGGACGTTACATTTCAGATCTGTTACGACCCGTGGCTCTACCCTTCATTCGATCCCTGCGAAACCCTACATTTCAGCAGGATAATGCACGACCGCATGTTGCAAGTCCTATACGGGCCTTTCTGGATACAGAAAATGTTCACCTGCTGCCCTAGCCAGCACATTCTCCAGATTTCTCACCAATTGAAAACGCCTGGTCAATGGTGGCCGAGCAACTGTCTCGTCGCAATACGCCAGTCTCTACTTTTGATGAACTGTGGTATCGTGTTGAAGCTGTCTACCTATACAAGCCATTCAAGCTCTGTTTGACTCAATGCCCAGGCGTGTCATGACCGTTATTACGGCCAGAGGTGGTGGTTGTGGGTACTGATTTTTCAGGATCTATGCACCCAAATTGCATGAAAATGTAATATGTCAGTTCCAGTATAATATATTTGTCCAATGAATACCCGTTTATCAGCTGTATTTCTTCTTGGTGTAGCAATTTTAATAGCCAGTAATGTATTTCACATTCACTACACCTCACTTAACGCAAAATGTCGTCATTCACATTAACCACAATTTTAGGAAGTAAGTAGTAACTCGACAACCCAGTCAAGTTTCCAATACGGTTATGGTGCAATAATTATTCTTGGGAACGGAAATCCAGCATCCATATTGGTCCCTTCAGAAGTCATTTAAGATGAACATTAAGACAACCGAAAATTTGGAGGGACGAGTCTCTGAATGAAAATGGAGCAGAAAAGGTACTGTGAATATGTGTCTGGAGATGGCCGGTGTACGTGTGTAACGACAACAGATCGTTCCGCTACACAGTACAGTGCTATACACCATCCAAGTCACAATACAATTTCAAAGAGGCCTCCGGCTTACAGAATACTAGATTTGGGAGGTAATGTAATCAGTGGTGACTGTGACATGATAAAACTCATAGTTGTACAGTACAGACAAGAAGTGCTTGTAGATCAGTCGAAAAACTGGTATAATTTGATCCCGGGGAAGATGATTTTAGTTTTCCGGAGCGGTGTAAGGAAACGTGAGATATACCGACGTTACGACTTATCTCAGAAGATACATAGAAGAAAAGCAAAGCAACATTAACAACATTCGCAGATTTAGAGAAATTTTTTACAATGCTTACTGCAGCACCAACTATGAAATTCTCTAGAAAATAGGGATAAAGCACAGGAAACGAAAAACTTTCTATGACTTGTACAGAAACTAGACTAGAGCTATAGGAGCTGAAGAAAATGAAAGTGAAGCAGTAACTGAGAAGGGAGTGAGACAGAGTTGCAGCCTACCACTGGTAGTATTCAGTCTGCACTTTGAGCAAGCAGTGTAGGAAATTAAGAACAAAATTGGGAACTTTCAGGTTTGCGAGAGACAGTAAGTGATTGGAAGAGCAGGTGAACGGAACAGGTAGTATCTTGCAAAATGGTTATAAGATGAATAACAGCAAAAGTGCAACAACGGTAATGAAATGCACCAGAGTTACATTAGCAATGCTGAAGGAATTAGATTATTAAATGAGGGGGTAGATGGGTTTTGTTGTTTGGTTAGTAAAATAAGTGATGACTGACGAAACAGAGAATATATAAAATGCAGACTGACAACAGCAAGCAAAGAGTTTCAGAAAAAGAGAAAATTGTTAACATAGAGTACAAAATTAAGTGATACGAAGTAGTTTTTGAAGTTGTTTGTATGGAGCGTTACGTTCTCCGTAAGTGAAGTGCGGACAAGGAACGATTTAGGTTAGAGGAGAATATAAACTTTTGAAATGTGCCATAAGGGAACGATGTTAAAGCTTACTTGGGCAGATCGAACTGCTGAAGAAGAGATTTTGTACAGAATTCATGAAAGAAAAACTTTGGACTATATCTCGACTAAAAGAAGGCACCGGTTGGAATCGCGCATACATAAGCAACCAGGACACTTGCCGCATGTTAATATTGTGACCGGTGCGTTTGACCTCAATACATCGACAAGTATAATGCATTCGGCTTTAATGTCGCAACCGGAACTGCTCGGAATGCTAATGAGGAGATCGATGTTTTGATAAGAACTGACATCACTGCCGTGAAGCCTGTCGTACGCCTCACGTCGCTGCATTGCCCTCGCCGAACGTAAGTCACATCTTGGCGTCGCGGTATTTTTTTCCTTTCCTTTATTTTTGTAGAATTCCTACCCAAGGCCTTTGCACTCAACTCCTTAAAACAAATAGTGTAGCTGCAACAAATTGTTAATATATGTGTTTAACGATTTCGATGAAAGCAACAAGAAAGTATCACACATGACAATGTGCAGAAGAGTGTGTAAGTAACTGTGGTACAACCAGGGCTGTTGCTAGATGTTTTTCCGCTCTAGGCGAGAATCGAAAAAAAATGACGCACACTCTTTTATACTACCATCGGTTTCTCCCAGTATCCATCCGCCCCCTGCGAAACCACCAACATACAACGGCACAACAATGCAAATATCCTATTATTCTTTTGATCATTAAACTAATATGATCGAACGTCCTCATCTTCTGCCGACAGTCGTCAGTTCATTTGACGCATGACAAATATCAACAGAGGCAAAAACAAAGATAGGGACTCAGGAAGGTATGGTATCAATCAAGTCGCAACACGATCGTAAGAAAGCCCACGCCCCCGTTCCAGCGCTCGACATGGATGAATCAAAGTCTACTTCCGTTTTGTGCTCAGCAGCTGCTGCTATAGTTTTGAGGTAGGTAGAGGCAATCTGTTTACTTTCGTCAGAGTAAGTGAAGATTTATTAATTGTTCCGTATGCCCTTGAAAACAATGAGGTGTTTTCATTTCTAATCTTTTCAATTTTTCCTCCTCATTTGGTCAATTTTTTCACTGCTTGATTCGCAAATAATGTCTGATCTTTATCGCTCTAGGCGGCGTGCTAGTCTTGCACATTGGTAGTAATTATCCTGGTTACAACTGACTAGAGTTTTCAAGTACAGCAGAGAAGAAACCTGTGTTATATGTACACAACTCCGCCATGTAGGGAGTCTAGAGGGTGAATCACCTAGCACATGCACTGCAGTCATTTCGGACCAGGAAGGCACTATTGTTAGCAGTTTCGACAGTTTCCGCACCCTCTTGAAAACAATGCGGTGTTTTAAATTTTCATCTTTTTAATTTTTTCTCCTCATTTGGTCAAATTATTTGCTGTTTGATTCTGTGGTGTCACCGCCAGACACCACACTTGCTAGGTAGTAGCCTTTAAATCGGCCGCGGTCCGTTAGTACACGTCGGACCCGCGTGTCGCCACTATCAGTGATTGCAGACCGAGCGCCGCCACACGGCAGGTCTAGTCTAGAGAGACTCCCTAGCACTCGTCCCAGTTGTACAGCCGACTTTGCTAGCAATGGTTCACTGTCTACACAGAGACGACAGTTTAGCATAGCCTTCAGCTACGTCATTTGCTACGACCTAGCAAGGCGCCATATCCAGTTACTACGAATGTATTCTGAGCAGATAATATTGTGAATCATGTACCGTAAAGGGCGACGTTCTTCATTAATGGACTAAAGTTAAGTATCAAACTAATTACGTCCGCTTTCTGAATTCTAATTCCTTGTCATGTTCCAGACCTCACGCCAGTATAGTTCTTCCCTCCTCACGCCAGCCTGCGTGAGCTACAACGCGTGCATTTCGGCCTCCACTAGTAACACGGTGTTGGCTCTTCTACCAACACAACAGATTCGAAAATAATTTTTTCCGCCCTTCGCCGTCCCTAAAATTTTGTCTCCCCAGGCGGCCACCTAGTCTTTCCTCTTGGCAGTAACTGTTCTGGTTACAACTGACCAGAGTTTTCAAGTACAGCAGAGAATAATGTGTTTACTTTCGTCAAAGTAAGTAAAGATTTACTAAGTAACTGCTCCTTATGCCTTTGAGAATAATGAGGTGTTTTCATTTCTCATCTTTTCAATTTTTTCTCCTCATTTGCTCAATTTTTTCGCTGCTTGATTCGCAAATAATGTCTGCTCTTTGTCGTTCTAGGCAGCGTCCTAGTCTTGCACATTGTTAGTAATTATCCTGGTTACAACTGACTAGAGTTTTCAAGTACAGCAGAGAACAAACCTGTGTTCTGTACACACAACTCCACCACGTAGGGAGTCCAGAGGGTGAATCACTTCACACACGCAGTGCAATCGTTTCGGATCTGGAAGACACTGTCGATAACGATTTCGACAGCACGAAATTGTAACAAAAGGCGCGTATTTGCTGCCAATACACAGATTTTGAGACGTTGGCGAAAGTGCAGTTTCATACAACAGTTACGAATTTTTAAATGGGACAATGTCTGTTGACATTAAAATCCTAAAAGTAGCATAAATGTGAATGTCAGTGATGTTTGTAGCGGGAAGCTAGTGCTAATAATTTACGTGGAGGACCTAACGTTGGTGAGAATGATAGGGTAAATACAGTTGGTGGTGGCGTGTTTGTTGTTGGTAGACGTATTTTATCTTCTAGCGAAATTGAAGTAGTTGGTTCCTGCGAGTTAGCATCGTTAGAGGTAATTCTTGGTAACCGGAATAAAATAATAATTTGATCCTTTTATCGACCTCCCAACACAGATGATACAATCGCTGATAGGTTCAAAGAGAACTTCAGTCTAATTACATACACGTACCCAACTCTTAGAATTATAGTTGATGGTGACTTCAATTTACCGTCGATAAGTTGGCGAAAATGCATTTCTCTGAGCACTATGGCTCTGAGCGCTATGGGACTTAACTTCGGAGGTCATCCGTCCCCCAGAACTTAGAACTACTTAAACCTTACTAAGCTAAGGACATCACACACATCCATGCCGGAGGCAGGATTCGAGCCTGCGACCGTAGCGGTCGTGCGGTTCCAGACTGTAGCGCCTAGAACCGCCCGGCTACTCAGGCCGGCAAAATGCATGTTTAAGGCCGGAGGTAAGCATTAAACATTATCTGGATTTGTTCTAAAGGCATTCTCTGGCAATTATTTCCAGCAAGTGGTTCATGAGCCCACTCGAATAGTAAACGGTTGTGAAAACACACGTGACCTCTTAGCAGCAAATAATCCAGAGCTGATAACGAGCATCAAAACGGATTCAGGGGTTAATCAACATGAGGTTGTCGTAGTGAGAATGAATAACGTAACTCCCACATCCACCAACAATAAAAGAAAGTAATACATATATCTCTTTGAAAAACAGGTATAAATCCGCTCGACGCCCGCGGGGGGGATAATCTCTACTCCTTCCAAATTAACAATGTAAGTTTAGACCAGATATGGGTTGAATTCAGAGAAACAGTATCGACAACAATTGAGAGATTTATACCAAATAAGTTAACAAACGACGAAGTTGATCCCCAAGAATGGCTATGTTTTACAGAAGTTCGAAATTTAGCGCGGACTTCAATGCGAGATGCTTATAATAGTTTCCACATCGAAACCATGTCTCGAAACGTGGCAGAAAATCCAAATAGTACCACGTTCTACGTAAAATATACGAGCAGAAGGACCCAATCAATGTCTTCTTTGCGCAATATCAATGAAAATGCTATCGATGACCGTGCTGCTGAAGCATACTAAACACAGTCTTCCAAAAATTCTTCAGAAATTTTTTTTCTCCAAAATTTTGCACAATTCCAATTAAGAACAGCTGCCAACACGAGTAACCTAGAAATAGATGTTCTTGGAGCAGTGAAGCAAATTAAATCACTTAATAAAAGCAAGTCTTCCGCTGCAGATTGTATACCAATTAGGCTCTTATAAGCGTATGCTGATTCACTACCTCCATATTTAACAGACTTATGCAACCACTAGAGACCAAAGATCCGTATCCAATGATTGGAAAGCTGCACAGGTCACACCAATATTAAAGAAAAGCAATAACGTCAATATGCAGCAGGATTTGAAAATAATGAATTACCTCGAAGAGAACGGTTTATTGCCACATAGTCAACAGGACAGGGATTAAAAAAACATATTTCTTGTGCAACATAACTAGCTCTTTACACACACGAAGTGTTGAGTGCTATCGACAAGGGATTTCAAATTGATTTCGTACCTCTAGATTTCCAGCAGGCTTTCGACAACGCACCTCACAAGCGGCTTGTAATCAAATTGCGAATAGACTCATGATATCCTCTCAGAAAGGTCACACTTCGTGGTAATTGACGGAAAGTCCTCGAGTAAAATAGATGTGACTTCTGGTGTTCCCCAAGATGTTGTTGTAGGCCCTCTGCTGTTCCTTATATATATAAACGATTTAGGAGACAATCCGAGCAGACATCTTAGGTTATTTGCAGATGATGCTGTCATTTATCGTCTGCTAAAGTCATCATAAGAACAAAACCAATTGCAAAACAATTTAGGTAACGCATCTATATGGTGCAAAAATTGGCAACTGACCCTAAATAATGAAAGGTGTGAGGGCATCCACATGAGTGCTACAAGAAATCCATTAAACTTTAATTACACGCTAAATCAGTGAAATCTAAAAGCGTAAATTCATCTAAATACCTATAAATTACAGTTACGAACAACTTAAATTGGAAAGAACATACAGCAAATGTTGTGGAGAAGGCGACCTAAGGACTGCGTTTTATTGGCAGAACACTTAGAAGATGCAGCAGATCTACTAAAGAAACTGACTACACTACGCTTGTGTGTCTCCAAGTATTGTCGCGAGGTGTGGGATCCTTAACTAACAGTAAGATTAACGGAATTCATCGAGAAAGTTAGAGAAGGGCACAACGTTCTGTCTTATCGAGAAATAGGGGAGAGAGTGTCACGGATATGATACAGGATTTTGGGTGAAAATCAAAATAAGGGGTTTTTCGTTGCGGCGAGGTCTTCTCACGAAATTTCAATCGCCAAATTTCTCCTTAGAATACGAAAATATTTTTTTGACGCCGACATACGTAGGGAGAAACTATCATCGTAATAAAATAAGGGAAATCAGAGCTCGTGCGGAAAGATATAGCTATTTGTCTTCTCCGCTCGCTATTCGAGATTGGAATAACTGAGAATTGTTGTGAAGTTGGTTCGATTAACCCTCTGCCGAGTACTTGAGTGTGATTTGCAGAGTATCCGCGTAAATGTAGGTAATTAATCTGTTTTGCTTATGGTAGAGGTTACTCACAGATGAAATGTTACATATGTAAGGATAATTTGCTGCTTCTGGTACAGCCAAGGTGCTACCATAATTACTTTACCCTACTTTAAATTGTTCCATGTAATGAACAGCCCATTAGACCTAAAACAATACAAGGTTACATAATATCGGAAGCTTAACAATCGTCCTGAGCCTTGGAGTTTAAAGATCCTGGATCTTACCGTGGCGTGTATAATTTCATCATACTTAAGCGCTACACCTAAGTACAACCAATCGTCCTAAGCTTTGTGAGCAAATGGGTCTAGGTTCTAGTTTGATCATGTGCAACTTTCTTCACATATACTTGTTTTCAACACGTATATTCTGTAAACTACTACAATGGCACTCACACACCTTAAAATCCAGCCTACTTCCCTAACAGCCTACAGTCTGGAACCGCGCGATCGCTACGGTCGCAGGTTCGAATCCTGCCTCGGGCATGGATGCGTGTGATGTCCTTAGGTTAGTTAGATTTAAGTATATCTAAGGGACTGATGACCTCAAAAGTTAAGTCCCATAGTGCTCAGAGCCATTCGAACCATTTGAACCCTAACAGCCCTCTACCCTTCGAATCATAAGCAACCTAAGACTACATGACATCATACTTAATGCATAAATACTGTCCGGAGTTCACGATTTAAATTTCCAGTGCCAGTGGGAAAGTCGTCATTCATGTACGTTGCGACACTAGAACTTTCCACCACTAGAGAGCACTTGCTAAAAACGGTTTTTCGTAATTCCTTCACCCAAGACGGCTAAGTAAATATTGCAAAATTCGAATCAACAACTGCAAACTACTAAGAAATAGATATTCTAGGTACTGCAGAGCAGCTTAAATCACCTAAGAAAGGAATGTCCTCCGGTCCAGATTCCATACCAAATCACGCAAGATTTCTTATCGCAGATCCATAAACTTATACTTTTTTGTGCTATTATTAACACTCACACAGACTGACGACAGAGCAAAGTATGACAAACAAAATAAAATTCGCAGTCAGGTTTGCAACTCGAGAATACAGTTTCGATCCAGACAAATGTCCGGGGAGTTCCTGTTTATCTAAACACTCATTCGTCTCTGTCAGCCAGCCATCGGTAAGCGATTTACAGTGGCCCTGGTTCCAAGAGGCCGTGATTGAAAACGAGTGCACGCACTCAGCAAACGAAGGTCTGCTGTTACACAGACAAGTATTACAGCGTAGCCGTTTGCTTGCGCAAGAACAGAACTCGACAATTCACTCCTGCACAGAAAACAAGAGTTACTTCAGCTGCTCGCCAGATAAATACCGACTAAAGCCGACGTTAGGAAAAAAGGACAGTCTAGGGAAATAAACTTACTACATTCAAATATCATATGGAAATATAATCAACACTAATTTAAAATGTAAGTAAAACCGTCACAGTACACACCAAAGATCAGACCTTCCACAAACTCAAGAGCAGTTTGTTCTCAGATACATATTGCACAGGTTAACCGTAGTATCATCATACAACTAGACCTATAATAAGGATCTAAACATGCTAGTGGAATGTCAGACTTTGTTTTGTACGATACTTGAAGCCTAAACAGAGTGGAAATACATCCACGTTCATCTCCCAAATCAGCACAGTTTTGTTGTACTGCGACGCATCAGATACTATAGGCCAGAATATAGATGTAATAGTTACACGAGAGTATGCAACTAATAATGGACTTACTCTAAATCTTCAGGCACTTGAGTAACTTTTGTTACTCCGGAAGCAGCATTTAACCGTGAGGACTAACGACAACGCTCGCGTTTGTACAAAATTTTGCTTCCTTCAAGAGATGGCCTTCTATTCCTTCCATATATTCACATTGCTGTTCGCTTAAATGAACGGCTTCCTGTCCCTCATGTGCCGTGTCTCAGCTTCGTCCTTTAGTGGCTGTAGGAGCAGGTTTGTGATAATAAATTTAGTATCAACGATTAGTTTTGAAATACAAGTTTAAATGTTTCATTTCATTCGTATTGTGGAATTGGCAGATCACGTGTTTTAGTTAAATAGACGTTAAAGTGACACTCGGCTGGTAATGACATTGGATGCAAGGGTCTGGACTGGAGGTGACGTTGTAACACATCACAAAGATGATGCAATGCGTTATGGATGCGGCTCTTGACAGACCAGTCAATTTCAGGAATATTATTCTCCATCCTATCGCACACGATACAGCTTGATCCACCACTCCTAATTTCCCGTCATTCACTGTTCGGTGGCATCGAACTTTACACTATCTCAGGTGATGATTAGCATTTAGATCAGTGGGCTCCCCAGACTGAACCATTTTTCTGTTACTGTGGCTTACACGTGTCTTCCTTTGAGCGTAGCAGATAGTTAAAATAATGAAAATATCAAAAGATTTTGTTTGCGTTTAATAGTTTTTAATACTATGAGATTGCATATTAATAGTGCAGTGATAATGTAGTCTAGATATTTAGTAACTGGGTATTTGTTGTTAGATACTTGCAGTATCTAATTTATGAAATGTCTCAGATGTGGTTGGGATCATGCCCTCTAGTACACCTAGAAAATTTCATCACATAGTAATTCCCTGTTTCTAACACACTATGATGTCACATATTAATAATATTATAGGAGTGATTTAGCAAGAGTGTATGTTTCAATATAGTTTTGTGAAGGTTTAATTGTGATTATGCGTCTTTTTTGCTCTGCCTCAGAGCTCTGTGTAATCTCTGCTGTTGACCATGTTTCATGATGATCTACTCCCTATGGTGAACAGAACAAGAAAAATATGACGGGAAGATTCTGGGGAGGACGGGAAGACTGTTTTTTGTTACTTCTGACAGAAAGAGAGAGGGATGGGAGTACAGTGCTTGGCGTTTAAAATGTTAGCAACGCTTATGTGCAAAGTCATCCATATATATCCGGTGCTGAACATGTAGGCATTAGCTAGTTACTACTGGTCTGCTAACCGAATACTTCATTTCGTAGCAATGCGTTTTGTGCCAGCCACCAAGTTCGTAATGTCAGAGAAGATTCACATACATATTGTTTAAATCATGTAAATACTTCTATCATTCTTGACGAGATGGTTCGCTTCATTCTTAACTGCTCCCTCGTTCGCAGCCAGGCAATAGGTGGCATTCCGTGCTAACATCCCACTTGTGCGTTCGAGGCAATTGATCCAGTGAACGCAAAGCTGAGTTCCTCGTAATCTAGGTGTGAATCTGTAGCAGCGTGCTAATTGTTGTACATACCGTATTTATGCACTTGTTTCGTTGACGGTTCCATTGTTGCTTTGTTATCACAACAGTCGCATTGGCTCTTTTCTGTCACTCCAGTACCACTTGTACTCCAGTTCAGTCATTCAATGCCATTGTCTACAATGGAAAATGGTTTCCTGTCGTTTTGGTAAATCAGTTGTGAGTGTGTATGTTGTTCCCTTAATAATTCCCTTTCCTATCCTTGTCCAGTCCGAAATCTCATGTCTTCGAGGTCCACATCGACGATGCGTTTGGCCATAGCCTGCCTCATCTCATACATGACTAAGCCAGGCCTTCTCAGTATCTTCTCTTCCAGAAGCGCTAAACCTCATAATTATGCTATGACGTTGCACACTAGTGTCATACATGTTGTTCTCATCTTAAAACACATAGTATTGATGTATGGAGAGGTCAGCAGGAGCTCTGGTTTTTCTGCTAGGTGGCCGTCCACAATTCACGTACAGCTATGGGATGTCTAACATTTACAAAAACCTCTAATAATTCGCAAGAATCAAATTCAGAAACAATGTTACGTTAGATAATGAATATATTTGAGACTTACACCTTACTGGACAAAAATTTGCGCCATTTTACGTAATACACCGTACCACCATTAATTTAGCCACACACTACGTAGTCATCGTGTCCTGTACCATAAATTTCTCTAATATTTAGCACTATTTCGCATAATATGTCACGATGTTATTAATTTAGCCACACACTGGGCTCTCATAATGTCTCATACCATAAATTACGTCGCTATTCGCATCCATTTAGCATAATATGCAGTGAAGTTAGTAATTTATAATGTCACTGTGTCTTACCTCGTAACATTCACCACCAGTTTATTTAGAGTTTCATGACGTAAACGAAATGAGTTTAACATAATGACGCAAAACAGCATTCATGTGATGTTGATGGCAGTGGGACGAAATTCACGTAATTGATACTATAAAAATATTATGGGATAATCGGTAATATGGTGATAGCGTGGGAAAATAAGTAAAAAAGGTTTACATTGTGGGAAAATAAGGGAAAAAGTTTACACTGTGGAAAAATATGACAAATATTTTACAACTCTAGGAAAATACATAAAACTGTGGCAACAGGGAAAAATCCGGAGAACATTGGAAAATGAGCGTACTTACGTATCTCCCTGTGTGTTTCCTGCTGACGCCTGGAGTGACGAATATCACGTAATATAAATTTAATTTCTTATTATCTTTTATCCAGTCCCTAGACCTCAGGTGACATTACTTAACATAATTACAATAAAATCAATTTTTTATGGACGAACAGCTACACCATGTTCCTCTCCCTACGGCGCACAGCTCCACCCACTGAAGCGCTCCAGTTTTAAGATGAAGTGGGTGGGGCTTAGAAACAATTGATCCACGGGGTGAGGAGGAGAGGGTGAGTGGGGGTGATGGGTGGTGGAGGACCGTGATCATTTCCTCAGGGGAAGGGTAGTGGGTACTGACCATCAGTAGAAATAGCACATGTGTGTAACCTAATGAAGAACTCATAGGTCCAATACTAATAACAATTTAGATGATTCTCTAAAGGCGCACCCACAATTACAGTCAACCTACCAGCAACAGGATTCAACTTGCAAAAAATACAAGCACATTAACTAATGGAAAAAAAGTTCTACATATACAGTGTGGAAGGCGCTGGTTCAATTTCTCTGTTAAAAGACAAGTTTTTCCCTCTGCTGATATCTGGACCATGTCAGTGCATTTGCCACGTCTTAACAACATCAGCTATAACATCACACGTTAGAAAGAAACCTCAGCCACAGCTCGAGAATTAATTAAGCTATGCTCAAACAAAACGCGCCTTTCTTTCTCTTATGTAATGGGATATGTGTTTGATATGTCGAGTGCCACCTTTCCATTTGAAAATCAGGAGTTGCATTCAAGTTGGCTGCTTCCAAAATAGCGGCTATGTTGGTAACATGACCTCACAAGCTTTTCTTTTCATTGTGCTTGACTTTTCGTTTCCGTTTATCCACTTGTATTCGCTTTAGCGGTATGATTACACACATATGGACCACCATACATTGCAGGTATTATTATTTGGTCCTGTTTATATAGTAATATTCTTGTAGTGTGAGGATTGTTCTTGTCTCTTACCTTAATGTATTCAAAATCTGTGTCTGATGTAATTCATGTTGGTTTTTCTGAAAGTGTTCCGGAAAAGTTGAAAGACCAACACTATCCTGACATTAGTTGAATAGATGCAGACATGTAAATCTTAAAGGTAAGCGAGAATAAAGCCCTCCTGATCTTGCAACAAAGTGCCACATCATAAAACAATAGCAGAAAGGAAACAGCTCTTAAATCTCGAGACGAAGTTGCAGATCAACACACTTTTAAAATTATTATTAACAAGCTTCAGCAGCACTTAGCCACTGGTTTCACGTCAGGTTATTATATCTAAATAATTAATTTTCCAGGTCCTCACTGAAATGCGTTTCATCTTTTCTCTGATGTTTTCAAAGAAACGTATTCTTCCAATGAAAAGAAGTCTCAGAGCTTTGATTTTAGATAGAGTGCAGGTAGAAGCACACAACGGTGATGTGCCAGGTACAATGGTTGTAAAATACCAGGACTGGACGAAAAGCTGATAGCTGCCACCTTGTAATACAGAGATGTGTGTTCCGAAGCGGCTGGAAAAAAACATCGAAGACAAAATACTTGGTCCTGCAGGTTGGGGATTGTGCATTGGGCTCAGAAACCCATCATGAGATTCTTAATTACTATGCTCTAAACAATGTATCTGTACAGACTAGAAACATGACACCTACGAATGAAGGACGTGATTTTGGGTACGTAGTACGGGTTAGACTGCCGAGACGTCAAACCTTTCAGGCTTCTGTACCTCAATCGGTAGAAACGGAACCCTTACAGGGTCACTTTGTAGTCCATCTCTGTGTCTGGCCGACACTTAAAACCTATTTTCTCAGGAACAGGTAAAGGTATAACGTTGAAATTTACATCAGGTACTGGGGTCTACCGTCCCTTGGCGGTGCAAAAATTGTAAGCTTGTAAGTCAACGCTATCAAAGTTTTTTTTTTTCATACGCTGATGAGCCAAAATATTTGGACCACCTGCTTAATGGTTTGTTTGTCCGTCTTTGTGTCTCTCATTCTGAGGATCATCGCCCCGAGAGTTGGGTGTTACGTTTGAGGATATATCTGGCATTAGATGTCTACGTACAGGTCATATAACTCGCGTAAATAACGGGCCGTTGATATGTGCTCCACAGCAACCCAGATAGGTTCTATAGGATTTACATCAGGCGAACATGGCCGCCGACACATCAATGTGATATCACTATAATGCACCTCAAATCACTGTAACATGGTTCTGTCTACGAGAGACGGACAGTTATACTGCTGAAAAAATACATCACCGTCGGGAAAGACATCAAATATGAAGTGTTGTTCTCAGCCGTTAGCATGTTTTAGATTACTGCCACAAGTCCCATGGAAGAGCAGGAGACTGTCCCCCGTAGCATAATACTGTTCCCACCAGCCTGCGTCCGGGGAGCGCTGCACTTACTGGGCCGCCGTTTACATCGATGACGGCGTTTGTGGAGACTACCATCGACATAGTGTAACATAAACGTTATTAAGCTGAAGAGCCGACACGTTTCCACTGATCGACGGTCAATCCCAATGCTCCCGCGGCTGTTATTATTGTAACTGACAATGTCATTGGGTCAACACGTGAACACATAGTCTGTGGAGTTCCTTGCTCAATAACGAATGAATAGTGTGCTCCGAAACACTTTCTGTGCACCAGCACTGTGCTCTTTCGGCAGAAATACCACAGAGCAGACAAGTCTCCGAACCCCAGTGTAGGTTCAATCATTTAGCGCCTAGTGGTAGTACGACTGTCCTCCTACCTCTTTCCACAGATACTCGCGACAGTAGCACGTGAACATTCGACCATCTTCTCCGGTTTCGACATACTCGTTCACAGGCTCTGCGTAATAAGAACCTGACCTCTGTAAAAGTCGCTTACTTCAATGGATTTTGTCATTTGCAGCTCATATCTTAGCTAGGTTGATCCCCGTCCACATCTGCTCCGCTTACATACCTTTGATACCTCGTCACCTGTCCGCAACGCCACCAGAAGGCATCCAACGTCGCGTTGGGCAGTGGTCATTTTGCTGGAACAGTCCACGGGTGTACTGCCGGTCCACAGTGTCCAACGGGCACAATATTTCGGCCATCAGACATGTCGCCATCGTCAGGCGCGCTGACGAACTGACCTCCTGGGGGCAGGCGCCCGTCTTCAATCCCCTCCCCTCCGCCTCGAGAGGGGAGGGAAGTTAAGACGGCCGCCCGCCCTCAGGAGCTCATTTCGTCAGTGCACCTGACGATGGTGACGTCTGATCGCCGAAATATTGTGCCCGTTGGACTCTATGGACCGGCAGTACATCCGTGGACTGTTCCAGCAAGAAGCACGCCGGGAGAAACTGAAGACTCACAGTAGTCATGTTGTTTCGGCTCGTCAGTGTACACAACAAATTTTGAAACTCGCCTACTAACTCACCAAAGCCCATAGGGTACTTGCTATTGACCTAGAATAACAAATTTTGGGAAGAATCAAGATTTTACAGTACAAGTAAAGAAAAACATCCGAAAATTGTTAATTTATAATTATATCACAATTTTTTTCATTTTTTTGCCATTTGTCGTCTATCTATCTGTTTGTCCATCTGTTACAACGCTTTTTCCTCAAGAACGGCTAGAGGCATCGAACTTAACGTTGTGTTAATTACTAAGGTCTACAGTCTCTTAGCGGCGCAAAATTTAACCTTTTAAGTAATGCAACAAAAAGAAACGGGCATATACGTCACATACTGTCACAATGGGGTGACAAAAGTCATGGGATACCTACTAAGACAGTGTCGGATCTCCTTTTGCTCGTATTAGTGCAGCATTTCGATGTGGCATGGACTCAACAAGTCGTTGAAAGTCCCCTGCAGAAATATTCAGCCATACTGCCTCTATAGCCATCCATAATTGTGAAAGTGTTTCCAGTGCACGATTTTGTGCATAAACTGACTTCTCCATTATATCCTATAAAAGTCGATGGCATTCATATTCTCGATCTGGATGGCCAAACCGTTCACTCGAAATGTCCACAATATTCTTCAAACGAATGGCAAACAATTGAGGCCTGGTGACATGGCGCATTGTCATCCATAAAAATTCCATACTTTTTTGGGAACTTGAAGTCCATGAATGTCTACAAATGGTCTCCAAGTAGCGAAACATGACTCTTTCCAGTCAGTGACCGGCTCAGATGGACCATTATGGAGTCACCACGAGCTTGCGCAGTGCGTTGTTGACGAGGTGGGTCCATGACTTCGTGGAGTCTGCACCACACTCCAAGCCCGCCATCAGCTCCTAACAAATGAAATCGGTACACATTTGACCAGGACACGATTTCCAGAAGTCTGTCGTCCGACGGCTATAGTCACGAGCTCAACAGAAACGCTGCAGGCGATCTCGCTCTGCTAGCAAAGGCACTAGAGTCAGTCGTCTGCTGCTGTAAGCCATTAACGCCAAATTTCGCCGCTCTGTCCTAACGGACACGCTCGTCGTACGTCCCACGTTGATTTCTGCTGTTACTTCACGCAGTGTTGGTTGTCTGTTACCACTGATGACTCTAAGTAAATGCCACTACTCTCGATCGTTAAGCCGCCGGCCGCTGGATTGTCCTTTGTGAGAGGTAATGGCTGAAGTCTGTATTCTCGGCACACCCTCACCACTGGACATTGAATTCCCTAACGATTTCTGAAATGCAATGCCCCATGCGTCTTGCTCTAACTACTATTTCGCGATCAAAGTCTGTTAATTGCAGCCGTGCGGCCATAATTAAGACGGAAACCATTTACAGAACCATCTGAGTGCTAATGGCAGTTCAGCCAATGCACTACCCTTTTGGTACGTGATACTACCGCCACTTCACAAGTGCCTATCGCTTCCAAAAGACTTTTGTCACTTCAGTGTGTATATATGAGGTCATTCTGAATAGTAGTGCCTCTGAATTTCTTATTTGAATGGTCTTAATGCTTTTTAAGTAAAACAAACCTCGTTAACGCTTCTATATATTTTATTCTCTACATACTCAATATATTGCTCCCAACAAGAGACCAGTTTGGTCATACCGTCATAGTAGAATTTTTGATTTCGCTGACTAAGCCACAAGCACATCTCTGCTTGCACCACTTCATCACTGTCAAAGTGAATTTCCATTATGGTGTTCTTTAAGTTTTGAAACATATGAAAATCTGATGGGACCAGGTCGAGACTTCAGGGAGGGAGATCGATGACGGTGAACCCAAGGCATCAGATTGTTGCATATGTCGCAGCTGCTCGTGTATGGTCGGTCATTGTCGTGTTGAAGAAGAGGTTTCTCCCTGTGTGGACGAACTCATTAGAACATAACTTTTTATTTTAAAAAAACTTTAAGGGTTTTCACATAATACATTGGCGTTTTCACCAGGGCCAAGTATATTTCGGGTCTGTTGTTCTAGCGGTAAAGAGCGTTCGTTCAATCCTAGAAGTCGCGTTATCGAATATCGGTCGGACCACGGATTGTACCGTCTTCATTTCAAGTTAGGTTAACCCTATCAACGATATGTGAAATCACCAGAAATGACACTTGGCTCAGATTCCTTATCAAACTGCAGGTCCCCTTTCCCTTGTCGGATAACTGGGGCTAGATTAGGGACACTTAAATCACCAAAGTGTCGTCCAATAGAACGACTTGCACCAGGTCACTTAGCTACACGAAATTGTTATTATTATTATTATTATTATTATTATTATTATTATTATTACTATTGTCCATCGCCCACTCTACACATCACATCTCTGCTGCAGTATTTAACACACATGCTCAAATTTTTCGCATATGATGTCACACACACAGACTATAAAATATGAAATTGAATTTATCAACTCTGTATTCGCTGTGTTTGGCCTAGAATATGCACAAATTATTAACCTATACTTGTGGAGATTTTGCTGCAGGCGAGCGAACAACTGTAGTGGTGGAGCTCCATTGTGATCGATCACAGTGCGGTAGGAGTGCTGCAGTCCGACAGTTGAAACCCCCACACTGATGTGCCTCACTTATAACTCGTAAGCTATAGGGAAGGGGACGTAGATAGCAGTGGGGCTCTATAGTGGACGACCTCTGTGCGATACAGTCGAAGACAGTGAAATTCTATCCATAAATATATACAGTGCAAGAAAAAAAGAAGCATCACGATGGAACCACCCGAATTGGGTAAATATTAGAGGAATTAATCAAGACAAAGGATTTTACAAATTAGAAAAATCAATAACGATTTCATCCTTCTCTGCCCTTATGCATGCAGTTATACCGCTTGGCATTGATTTATAGAATTGTTGAATGTCATCCTGAGGGATATCATGCCAGATTCTGTGTAACTGACGCTTCAGATCGTCAAACCCCCGATACGGTAGTGGGCCCTTCACGTAATGTTCTAAGTATCCTCAAATGGGAACGGATATGGCGATCTCGCTGGCCTCGGTAGAGTTTGCCAAGCATCCATACAGATGGTAGAAAATTTTGCTATGTTGGGAAGGGTAGTATCTCGCTGGAACGTGAGCCCAGGATGGCTTGCCATGACGGGCACCAAATGGAAGGAAGGATATCGTCCACGTACTGCAATGCTGTAAGTGTGCCACAGATGAGAACTCGGTCTGGCTTCAAAATGAAATGGGACCCCGGACCACCACTCAGGCCATGAGGCAGGCGACAGTCAGGTTAGTATACCAACACTGTGTGGGCCATCTACAGACTCGTCTTAGCTGGTCATTGGTGTTCAGATCGAAGCGTGAGTCTTCACTGAAAACAATTATACTGCGGTCAATGAGTTTCCAGACCGGAGAAATGTCTGGAGACACTCCAGACATGGGGGAAAGGGCAGATAACAAATTTTTAATTAATTTGATTTTTTTAGTGTATCATTACAACCAATGCTCTAACGAATATATAGCCTGTCCAGTGTCAACAGTTACTCATGGTAGTACCGAAAAAAAACAGTCGCATGGACAAAGAAAACGTGTGTAATCTGGCTCGGTAGCCTAATTATCCTCGAAAGGGTAATGACGCACGCAACGGATTAAGTAAGGAGTTGGAGTATTCAGAGCAGGAGACACGTGATTAGCGTCTCTCTACTTTTCTGCATTATTTTTGTGTTATTTATTCAATTCCTTGTTTCAAATGGTTCAAATGGCTCTAAGCACTATGGGACTTAGCATCTGAGGTCATCAGTCCCTTAGAACTACTTGAGCCGAACTAACCTAAGAACATCACACACATCCATGCCTGAGGCAGAATTCGAACCTGCGACCGTAGCAGCAGCGCGGTTCCGGACTGAAGCGCATAGAACCGCTCGGCCACAGCGGCCGGCTCCTTGTTTCCAAAACATATTAGCTACTCCACAGGATAGACGATATGGAAGGAAATATCCTTGAATTCAGTGACTGGAACGTTATTTGTGTTAATTACAGGGTTTCTACTGCATTTATAAACATCATTTATTTTATTAATTCCAGGAGTTCGGACGAGTAAACTGGAACACTATAGATACAGTCGTTACAAAATTATGCGTCCCAAAAGTCCTTCAAGTATTATAAGTCTCGTAATGGGTTTGGTGAGGCACACAGCTTCTCATCAAAAAGCGATTTTTGTACGCAGTTAATCGCACGCTGGGCAGTCATATCCACTACTGGCTGCTGTGGACAAGCTCAGTGAATATAAAAGTACACCAGACAAGTGGTGGTGTCCGTATCAAACGCATCTTTTCTCCAATAAGGCCCTCAGAGGAATTTTAAATACTATGAACATGTGAGGTGCCGGCAGATAAAGGTGTAGCTACTACCCACACAAAAACCACCAATGAAATTAAACTGGCTCAGTAAGTCATGTGAACTACCTAGGACTGAATACTTTAGAATCATTAATCTCTGCAGCAGAAAGCTCCAAAACACACTGATGGGTCGAAGTTCAAAGAAAGGAATCGCCATCAGTGTACAGCCTCTCCACAGATTTAGTTGATTCTATAACTGAGCTACGATGTCTGAGGACTAATTCTGTTCAGTGGTAGGTATATCACATACGTTTTTGAGCCAGTTTAACTTTATTCATGGTTTCCTCGTTAGTGCCGAATGCAACTTTTCTGCCAGCACCTGCACCTGGTCACATTTTCACCACTAGTAAGCCGTTGTTTCATATCCTGTTCCCTATTAAACTCTGTGTATGTTTTTGAGTCGGTTCCGATCAATCTCATACAGCAAGGCATCATGTGGATTTGTAGTCTCAAGGAATGTGCCTCCCAGTAGATACGTGCATTTTTGTAGCGTGGATGGTGGTCAAATGTTCTGATGATCCCCAAGAACTTGGCTGCCCACAGGAACATTCACACTTACAGCACGGGAAGGGCCACTTGCACCGATGGTACCAAAGAACTTGCTATCCAGTAGATGCGTGTATGCATACAGTGTGGAAAGTGGTCATGTGAATTGATGATCCCAGAGAACTTGGCTCTTTGGAGTCATCAGAACATGTGAACGTTTCCCATGATGTAAGCATACATGAATACACTAGGCGACAAGTTCTTTGGGGTCATAAGTACATGTGACCCTTTTTGCGTGCTGTAAGTATACACATATCTACCAGGTGTCAAATTATTGCGAATGTCTGTACATGTGACTATTTTCCATGCTTTAACTGTATATGTTATCTCCTGTGACCTGAGTTCCTTGGGACTGACAATACATGTGAAGCATCCCCAGGTTGTAACTGTACACACACCTACAGGAAGCTTGGTTCCATAGGATCACTAGTGAACATGACCGCTTCCCATGATGTAATCATGCCCAAATATACTAGATATCACGCCCTGTGGAATCGACAGTACAGGTAACCACTTTATGAGCTGTAAGTGTATAATTATCTACTAGAAGCCTCTTATTTCGGATCGTCAGAGCATATGACTGCTTCCCAAGCTGTAAGTGTGCACATATCCACTGGGAACCAAGTCCTTACGTTAATCAGTACATGTGACCAATTCACTTGCTGTAGGCACACACGCACACGCTGCCACTCGAGTTCTTTGGAATCATCAGTAAATGTGAATGCTTTCCATTCTGTAAGTGTACCAATATCTGTCTGAGATCCTACTTCTTTGTGATCGTCAGTGTATGTGATCATTTCCCATTCTCTAAAGACACATCTCCATTGGGAGCCGAGTTCTTTGAGATAATCTGTATATGGTATCATTTCCCATGCTGTAAGTCATACATACACACATATCTACTTGCTGTCAAGATTCTTTGTACCATCAGTACCTGTTCATGTGGGGATCAAAGGTCTATGGGATTACCAAAACATGTGACCACTTTTCATGCTACTGACATATACGTATCTACCTTTAGCCACATTCTTGGAATCATCATCACGCATGACATCTTCCCACACTGCAAGTGAATTCGTATATACTGAGTGCCATGATGTTCTGTTGCTAGTAAATATTGTACTGACAGTCCGCCATGCGGAGTGACTGCGCCGTTTGAGGCGCCATGTCACGGATTTCGCGGCCCCTCCCGCCGGAGCTTCTAGTCCTCCCCTGGGCTTGGGTGTGTGTGTTATAATAAGTTAGTTTAAATAGTGTAAGTCTAGGCACCGATGATCTCAGCAGTTTCATTCTTAGGAATTCACAAAGGCACTGTACTGACAGTCACATGCGGTAAGCATAAATTTGTCTGCTGAGTAACAATTTGTTTGGGATCATAAGATCATAAGTACATGTGACCAGTTTCTATGGTGTAAACATACATCTACATGTATATCTACTTACATACACATCAAGCCACCATATCGTAAGGGCAGGGGTTACCCCGTTTCACTGCTAGTCATTTCCTTCCCTGTTCCACTCGCAAAGAGAGCGAGGGAAAAACGACGATCTACATGCCTCAGTATTCCCACATCTTATCTTTGTGGTCCTTACGTTAAATTTATGTTGGCGGCAGTAGAATCCTCCTGCAGCCAGCTTCAAATACCGGTTCTCTAAATTTTCTTAATAGTGTTCCTCCGAAAGAACGACGTTTTCTCTCCAGGGATACCTATTTGTGCTCCTAGAGCAGCTCCATAGCACTTGTGTGTTGTTCATATCTACTGATAAGAAGTCTAGCAACTGCTTCTGAATTGCTTCGATGTCTTCCTTTAATCTGATCTGGTGTGGATCCCAAAGACTCGAGCAGTACTCAAGAAAATGTCTCACTAGCATGATATATGCGATACATCAGTACATACGACTGTCTTCCATACTCTAAACTTTTACATATCTACTGTGGATGAAGTTCTTTGGGATTATCAATATATGTAACCCTATCAGTCGTCAGTTCATGTGACCTCTCGCCCCATTTAAGTGAAGACACTCGTATCTCCTGAGAATGAAGTTCTTTGTGGATATCAGTACACGTGACATTTTCCGTTGGTGAAGGGTACATACATGTAGCCACTGGAGCAGGTTCCTTTGGATTCGTCAATACACACAACCATGTTTCACGTTTCAAGTGAAGATGCATCGACTGAGATCCTGGTTTGTTAGATCATCAGTGCGACATGACCGTATATCACACTGTAACCTGGGCAACAGATTTTGGGATTGTCAGTACATACCACATTATACAATTCTGTAAGTATACATTGATCAGCCAGAACATTACAATCAGGTACCTAATAACCGGTATGTCCACCTTTGGCACGGATAACAATAGCAACGCATCACGGCATGAAAGCAGTGAGGCCGTGGTAGGACACTGGAGGGAGTTGCACACACGTCACCTAATTCCAGTAAATTCTGGGGAGGGGGCGATGAGCTCTGAAGCCACATTCAATCACATCCCAGATGTGTTCCTTCAGGTTCAAATCTGGCATGTTGGGGGGGGGGGGGGGGGCATCACATCAATTGGAAGTCTCCACTGTGTTCCTTGAACCACTCCATCACACTCTTGCATTGTGCCCAGCGTTAAAGTAAGAGGTTAGCTCCGCCTGCCTGTCCTGTTTTACCTCTCTTCTCAGCTGACTTCTGTAACGAGGGGTGGCCGCCAAATCCCACGAAGTGTGGAAGTGACTTCTACTTGGTTTCGCCAACTGTAGAAGACGCTCGTCACAGCACTCCTCGAACACGCGGTGAGTCGTGCAGTTTTTAAATATTCGTGCCGAGCCTCCAGGCCATCACATTCTGCCCTCATTCAAATTGAATAGATCGCACACCTTATCTATTCTGCACATGGATAACGTGCTCACACTACATGCATTGCGCGTGTGTCAGACCAGCAGTCATTTCTAGCCAGGTGACGCTGCTATTGACTCTGCTATCGCCTAGTTGGTTTACAGCAGCAGTAGGTCGGTGGTCGTAATGTACTGGCTGATAAGTGTTCATGTCACTACTAGGTCCAAGCTCTTTGGGATCATCAGTACTGCTGATCGTTTTCCACGCTGTAAGCAGAGATCAATCCACCAGGGGCTAATGGCTGTTTTCGATGCTACGTTCAATCGTATATATTCTGCGGATCAGCACTTTTGGAATTATCTGTACCCATGAGAGTCTTTCACGCAGTAACCACGTGTGTCTCTACCGAGGGCCTTCTTCTTTGGGATACACAAATTTACTGAACATAGTCGTGCTGACAATAAAACGTTATTAGATTTCCAGATTAGTTGTACGTGGGAAGTCGAGTGCGAGGAGTGAGCCTGTCAATTGCGCTGCACGTGCAGACAAGGAGAGTCTTTCATGGAAGAAGTGTTATTGAAAACTAGAAGATGTTAGAACATATAAGTGTCGACAACAAGTGAAAGTGGAACTCTTGTAGGTGGAAAGATGTTACTTAAGTAATTCATGGGGAGACACGATGGAAATTGGATAACTAAGGAGCTTTCGAATTCAGTTGGTTTAAGCATGTAAAAACAAGTATCGCGTCTGCACGATGAGAACCAGTTTTTGTCCTTACTGTCCTATACCATATTTATCCACATTTTAGAAATTTTTGATATGTTCCTTCCTTCAGTTAAATCACATGAAACGTTGACTAGGTACACCATAAAACAGTTTTATTTTGCAGCACAGGAAATAACTTGTCACATTCCGTATTAACACAAAAGTAACTTCTGAAGAAAAGAAAGTAAAAAAAAGAACTACCTTCACTCCATGAATGATCGAATGAACTGAGTTACAAAAAGTAAGTCACAGATTGACTGCTTTAAATTCTATATCAGTGTACACTACTGGCCATTAAAATTGCTACACCACGAAGATGACGTGCTGCATACGCGAAATTTAACCGACAGGAAGAAGATGCTGCGATATGCAAATGATTAGCTTTTCAGAGCATTCACACTAGGCTGGCGCCGGTTGCGACACCTACAACGTGCTGACATGAGGAATGTTTCCAACCGATTTCTCATACACAAACAGCAGTTGACCGGCGTTGCCTGGTGAAACGTTGTTGTGATGCCTCGTGTAAGGAGGAGAAATGCGTACCATCACGTTTCCGACTTTGATAAAGGTCGGATTGTAGCCTATCGCCATTGCGGTTTATCGCATCGCGACATTGCTGCTCGTGTTGGTTGAGATCCAGTTACTGTTAGCAGAATATGGAATCGATAGGTTCAGGAGGGTAATACGAAACGCCGTGCTGGATCCCAACGACCTCGTATCTCTAGCAATCGAGATGACAGGCATCTTATCCGCATGGCTGTAACAGATCGTGCAGCCACGTCTCGATCCCTGAGTCAACAGATGGGGACGTTTGCAGGACAACAACCATCTGCACGAACAGTTCGAGGACGTTTGCAGCAGCATGGACTATCAGCTCGGAGACCGTGGCTTCGGTTACCCTTGATGCTCCATCACAGAAAGGAGCGCCTGCGATGGTGTACTCAACGACGAACCTGTGTGAAGGAATGGCAAAACGTCATTTTTCCGGATGAATCCAGGTTCTGTTCACAGAATCATGGTGGTCGCATCCGTGTTTGCCGACATCGCGGTGAACGCACATCGGAAGCGTGTATTCGTCATCGCCATTCTGGCGTATCATCCGGCATGATGGTATGGAGTGCTATTGGTTACACGTCTCGGTCACCTCTTGTTCGCATTGATGGCAATTTGAACAGTGGACGTTACATTTCAGATGTGTTACGACCCGTGGCTCCACCCTTCATTCGATCCCTGCAAAACCCTACATTTCAGCAGGATAATGCACGACCGGATGTTGCAGGTCCTGTACGAGCCTTTCTGGATACAGAAAATGTTCGACTGCTGCCTTGGCCAGCACATTCTCCAGATCTCTCACCAATTGAAAACGTCTGGTCAATGGTGGCCGAGCAACTGGCTCGTCACAATACGCCAGTCACTACTCTTAATGAACTGTGGTATCGTGTTGAAGCTACAAGGGCAGCTGTACCTGTACATGCCATCCAAGCTCTGTTTGAGTCAATGCTCAGGCGTATCAAGGACGTTATTAGGGCCAGAGGTGGTTTTTGTGGGTACTGATTTCTCAGGATCTATGCACCCAAACTGCGTGAAAATGTAATCGAATGTCAGTTCTAGTATAATATATTTGTGCAGTGAATACCCATTTATCATCTGAATTTCTTCTTGGTGTAGCAATTTTAATGGCCAGTACTGTAGTTTGTGATACAGGCACTAAGACCAACACTTTACAAGTGTTGGAGAGATAACAGAAATGAATACCATATACTCCCCACCCGGTGGCATCGAATTTGGCAAAATCTCATGTCAGGGTGACAGTGAAGAGCTGAGGAATCGATCGTGGTAGGGCGTACAGGTAAGATTTACGCGATACAGCTGGCTGCACTGGAACTGCCAGCCGCCATTGCGGCGCTGGCCTAAATAGTCGTCTCGCAGAGTGACACTTCTGTTTGATTGGCTCAGACATAATTTCGGCAGAAGCAGGATATAGCTTAGGCTGTGCGAGCCTCGGAGCTGCTGCTGACCCGGCTGCCGGTTTAGCCCTCTGCTGAACTGCTAGTGAGCTGGCCGGTTTGAATTCCCGCCTCGCGTGGGCTGGGCTACCACCGCCGAGATGTATGCTGTGGAGGCAGCTGCTGGCACCTGTTGCACTCGTCGCCACAACAGTTCCCGGGGAGTAATCTTCCAGGAGGGTAGGGGTAATCTTCCAGGAGGGTATTCACTGAATGCTGCCTAGTGATGTTGCAGGGACATTATGCGGTAAGGAAAGTCTGTAAATGGGTAATCACTCTAGTGAAGATACGGACTGCAAATTGTGTAATCTACAAGCGTAAGGAACATTGACACTGTGCAGATTGTTGTAGACTAGCGCCTGGAAATGAGTTGGGGAGTGATGGTGCTGAGCTGGTTGGATGTGTGTGGGTGTGCTGGCAGTGGAGGGCTGGCTTCCAGGAGCCCAGACAGTCAGCAGTCGATGGTTCGAGTCATGGAGATGCCAGTGGCAGCTACATCAGAAATATGGAGTCGACTGGTTCAGTCTGAGCCTCACTGTGCGATCCACCTGTACCGATAATGAAGGGATAGTACTGGGGGATCGAAATACCGCTTGTCTATTTCTTTCGCTTGTAATGACTTCTCTGGGGCACTCAGTTGCAGGCTTCTCAGAGAGTGCATTTGCACATCTTAGGGAGTATGCACATCAGTTTTGTGGGGTAGACAGCGACTTGCTCATTTAGCACTGTAGTAATTCTGGGACGGATGGCTTCATACTCAAAGTGACAATCCGCACGCGTTAGTGTACTGTACTTGGTCTCTCAACTGGTCCCTTTTTGTAAACTGGCGACACTGACCATATGGTAGTATAGTGGTAAGAATTCTTCCTATACTGCCAGTGTTACCATTTTTAACGGTGCTGGTAAGTCAGTTCGAGTTTGTAATTCCTTAAAACTGTCTCACAGGTAAGACTGTTGGGTCACATGACCATCAACAGCAGGGAAGATTAGTTCTGGCAATTCTATGGTTTCAGTGCGGCTGTTGGTGATAAGTTCGGCGAGAGTGCATAAGAGCCTTGTGACGGTCAATAGGACGTCAAAAGTATACAGACAGTCCTTAGAAATGCCCAAATTGTGATTTACAGTGACGTCCTTTTCCATTATTTGCGTCATGTGAACGGTGGCCACAGTATGTAGCCGCCTAGTGCTCTTCACCAGGTGATTTTCGAGAGTTCTGAGCTCCGTAACGTGCAGTTTAATACTTCCTTGGTTCCACATCCATTTGTACATGTTGCAACACCATATTTGTACTTTTTAAGTCTTCCACATTTACAATTCCTAATACCGTCGTTACGATTCTTGCACCTGTATCTAACGAGCCCCTGTTCTGTCGAAACTAGCGGATCAACTGTGTGGCCTTGATGGCAACTCCTGCAAACGTACGGAAGCTGACTGCAATAACTAATCTTCCCCTGGAGTGCAATTCAACCCAATCTTGCCTTGCATCAGGGACTGTAGTTTCGCAACTCACTTTTTTACTGCCCATGTGGTAAATTCCATGCTTAATGTTCACTGATGTTCTGACATCACCATGTTTGACTGTTGTGTCAGTAGTATACCTCACTACACAAGGAATGTGCTCTGAGAGCTTCTGTCACGTTGTACTCGTACCTGGCCAACAGGCTCAGTAACACCACAGGTTGATGTCTCTCAAACTCTCCTTCGCCTTACATTCGACGACAGGAGCTGGAACTGCTACCCTCAGTTCACTGTAGCTAGGAAAAGGAAACTGTATGGGAATAGGAAATTCTGTGTCAGTTTGTAGCGATGGGTCGGAATACCTGCAGATACATCCTGCCTTAGTTACCTAGTTTTAGCTTTCTCTCCCGTGTTTTGATCAGCTACATTCGTTCCTACTTCACAAGGATCTGCCAGTGTTTCAGACACTTCTTCTCGTTAACCCTGAAGTAGGTGATGGCTCTATGATTGGAAGGGAATGTAGTTCTTTACGTAATGCTCTACATCTTTTTGCCCCATCTGCCACCAATAATTTTCCACAAAGCTGCGCTCTATGACATGTCATCCATAATGCTCTGACAAAATGAAATTGTGAGCCTGCCTCAGTACTTTTTTCCATAAACTTGCTGCCACAACTACGCGACAGCCGCCTGTCATTTGTTCCTACAGCACTCCATCTTCATAGCTGAATTGTGGTTGTCTTGTGAACTGTTGACAGTCGTGGTCCACGGCTTGCGACTATGTGCATCTACATTACCATGAGCATTCTCTGGATGATATACAATTTCAAAATCAAATTCTCTTAGCAGCAAAGCCAAGCAAGATCACTTGAATGGTTGAATATTTTAGTCCCAAAAGCCATTTCAGTGCTGTGTAATCGCTTATGACCTCAAAACGTCACCCGTATGTATAGCAAAAGGTAAGTGATGTAAAAATTAGTGAACATTCCTTTTACGATGGCTGAATAGGTCTTCTTCACTTTATTGAGATTTCTAGATGAATGGGCTACTAGGTGTTTTTCCCATCTATCTCTTGGCTCAAAACACAGCTAGAATTTAGTTTTTCAAATCACATTATATTGAAAATTGTTTTGTAGAGACAGTGAGAACAGGACCAGTGGTCAGTAAATCTTTCAATCATTCAAACGATGCCTTCATGTCTGTAATCCAGTGACATTTTACTCGCTTAATAGAAGCATAAGAGGTCTTGTTACATATGCAAATTGTGGAATAGATTTTCTATAAAAATTAGTTACCTTAGATATGACTGTAATTTACTTACTACTTCAGGAGCTTGTATAAGTAATGGACCAATAATGGCACATAAAATACCACAACTCCTGTAATACAGTTTTCTAAACTAAGTTTCCATGATCTCATACATAGCCTATGAAATACTTTTCGTAGATGCACCACATACTCCTAGAGGTCCTTGGAGAATACAGTGATATCGTCTAGATAGACAATGCACAATTTCAGGCTCATACCTCATGGCTCCCCATCTAGCCAGCATTGTAAACAGCCTGTACATTTCTCAAACCAAGTACCATCCAATGACACTGGTAGTGACTAAATGGAACCGAAAACCCTTTCTTGCGTTGATCCTCTACTGATACTTTTAACTGGTGGTACCCACTTCATAACACCATTGTCCTGGTCCGTCCAAGATCTTTGTAATGCTACACACTGGGTAGGCATTATGCATCCATAACCGTCCATTGCATCAAAAATCAGTTTTCAGAGCAAAGCCCATAAGCTTTCTTATAATCTGGGGACGTTTTTTAGGACAATGATTACATATATCGCTGAGGGGCTGGTGCTCTTTTATAAAATACCAGCCTGGAGCTGTTGATCAATAAACTCCTCCATGAGAAGGATGCAAATGGTGTGGCACTCAATATGGTTTTTCGTATGCAGGTGACTTGTTCCCAGTGAGCGTTCTATCCTTCGCTAGTGGTGTAGCTGACAGTGATTAAAGCAGGTTAAAAATGTCCCATTATTTCGCCAGTAACTTCTCCATGTCCACTCTATTACGTTCTTTTCCATATGACACCCTCCTCTTACAAGGGAACCTCCCCATCGCACCACCCTCAGATTTAGTTATAAGTTGGCACAGTGGATAGGCCTTGAAAAACTGAACACAGATCAATCGAGAAAACAGGAAGAAGTTGTGTGGAACTATGAAAAAAAATAAGCAAAATATACAAACTGAGTAGTCCATGCTCAAGGTAGGCAACATTAAGGATAACCTGAGCTCAGGAGCGCCGTTGTCCCGTGGTTAGCGTGAGCAGCTGCGGATCGTGAGGTCCTTGGTTCAAGTATTTCTTCGAGTGAGAAGTTTAACTTTTTATTTTCAGACAATTGTTATCTGTCCGTCCGTCCGTCCGTCCGATGCGAGGTAACTGCGCCGTAGTATGGGGACGCTACACTTAACACAAACATCGAAACTACAGCGCACGGAAGAGAGAGTATTCCTGCTAACGAGGCTCCCTACCTGGCAGTTGACTGTTCGTTACTTTGGACGAGAGTGCATTAAATACGTGAGATGTATTCCGTGGGCAATATGAGTTCTGCAAATGTAACTCGCGACTTCAATAACAAGGTCAATGAATATTGAAGAGGCACGTCCTTTCGTCTACTAATCGCAAGGTTTTGCGGTGCGGTCGCAAAACATAGACACTAAACTTATTACAGAGACATCAATGAACGAACGGACAGATCATAACTTTCCGAAAATAAAGAAGGTAAACTTTTCACTAGAGGGGAGACTTGAACCAAGGACCTCTCGTTCCGCCGCTGCTCACGCTAACCACGGGATCACGGCGCTCCTGAGCTTACGCTGTCCTTGATATGGCCTATCTTGCGCATGGACTACTCAGTTTGTATATTTTGCTTATTTTTTTCATGGTTCCACACAACTTCTTCCTGTATTTTCGATTGACCTGTGTTCAGTGTTTCAAGGCCTATCCACTGTGCCAACTTATAACTGAATCTGAGGGGGTGCGATGGGGAGGTTCCCTTGTTAGTAGAGCTAGGATTCACAGAACGACCTAGCTTCGATTATTCTGGACTGACATCCCTATTCAGCTCATCTTCCTGAAACATTCCTAAATTATCTGACAGTGCACCTCTTTATAGCCTCATCTCTTATGAACCAAAATTGTTTACCCTGAGGTGCACCATTTGGCTTCTGCTGTTTTGCTTCCCACAGGATAAACTACACCATACGAAACATTTTGCAGGATTCAGTTCCTCTTTTTTGGCCAGGGCTCTACTACACATGAAGAAGTTCTTAGGTTCATACAGAGCAGCCTTCCTGTAATTTTCAGTATCAGATCGTGAAAACGCAGTCTAAGAGACGGTTTATACAGATTAATTGGCTTATCCAGCGTCCTAGGTGTTCCTTGTGAAAGTTTGGTTCTTTCAGCAGCACTCAGACATCGTAGTTCAGGTACAGAATCAATTAAATGTGTGGGGAATCTATACAATGAAGATCAATCCTTTGTGTGAACTTCGACCAAAGTAAGCGAACAAGTTTTTGGAGCATTCAGATGCAGGGATTAATGACTCGAAAGTATTCAGTCGTAGATAGTTCACATACCTTTCTGAGCCATTTTAAATTAATTTCATTGTTGGTTTCTGTGTGGATAATGGCTACGTCAGTACATGTGACCATTTTCCATACTTTAACTGTACATGTTATCTCCTGTGATGGAGTTCCTTGGGACTGTCAATACACGTGAACCCTTCCCAAGTTGTAACTGTACATACACCTTCTCTAATCGTCGTTGTATAGGATCATCGGTATAAATGGCGGCTTCCCATGATGTAATCTTAGGAAGTTTACAGAATGTGATTTTCACTCTGCAGCGGAGTGTGCGCTGTTATGAAATTTTCGTGGCAGATTAAAACGGTGTGCCGGACCGAGACCCGAACTCGGGACCTTTGCCTTTTACGGGCAAGTGCTCTACGATCTGAGCTACCTAAGCACGACTCACACCCCGTTCTCACAGCTTCACAGCTTTACTTCCGCCAGTAACTCGTCTCCTACTTTCCAAACTTCACAGAAGCTCTTCTGAGACCCTATCCTTTTTTCCAGGAGTTATAGTTCTGCTAGGGTTGCAGAAGAGCTTCTGTGGAGTTCGGAAGGTAGGAGACGAGGTACTGGTAGAATTGAAGCTGCTGGGACGGGTCATGCTTGGGCAGCTCAGTTGGTAGAGCACTTGCACACGAAAGGCAAAGGCCCCGAGTTCGGGTCTCGGTCCGGCACACAGCTTTAATCTGCCAGGAAGTTCCATATCGTTTACATGTCTGTTCATCCAAGCATAACTACTGAAACCTACATCCAATGCTTACCGTACTTTTGTGCAGTATCCTGAAATTGACTGAGAGTTCCATTACAAACACTCGTCAGCACATCGTCTGAGGAAGTAAAAAGTCGTCCTGCAAGGAAGTTCTCTCAAAAAGTGTCACAGGAGTCAGTCCTCGAGCCTCTATTGTTCTCCTGCCACGCCGTCTCGTCGGCTCTATCCTGTAACTATAAACTCTATTCCTCCAACTTACTTATGTGAAGTTGTCAATACTGCCATAATACAGATGAGGACTTGTATTCAGTGTACAATCGGGCGAAATCCTCGGAGAACTGCCCCGTACTCTTGTCGCCGGCATCTCATTACCGAATGGTAAAACTGTGAAGAATTTGTATGAGCACTTACACTGGATGAAAATTACTGTCACCACGTGAAAGACGTCGTCCGCTTGTCTCTATACCCTGCACAAATTTAGGAAAATAGTTCCCCAGAACGTGAAACTAAACGTTTTCAGACACTCGTTCTGCCAAACCTCCACTTTTTCCCCATAACCGAACACGATACGAGTAGAGAAAACTCTAGACTAATGAACCTCAAGCTTTTTCCACAAAGGCTTTTGTATTTGCTTTATGGGTTGGCACCTCGAGCCTCATGCGTACCGATCTCAATATCAATTGGCACTTACATAAATTAATATACTGTGAGCCACCAATGGATCAGCAACAACAAGGACTCGATAAGTTGGCCGACGACCCCAAAGAACTGATCATTAAAAGTCTGCACCATTAGGAACACTTCATATCGGCTGTGTATGTTTCAAAAAAATGGTTCAAATGGCTCTGAGCACTATGCGACTTAACTTCTGAGGTCATCAGTCACCTAGAACTTAGAACTAATTAAACCTAACTAACCTAAGGACATCATACACATCCATGCCCGAGGCAGGATTCGAACCTGCGACCGCAGCGGTCACGCGGTTCCAGACTGAAGCGCCTTTAACCGCACGGCCACACCGGCCGGCATGTATGTTTCAGACAGCTGCCATCATCAGTGGTGTAACGACTGTGACACCACCGTTACGTAGTGAAGTGTTGTTGGTTTTATTATGCAGAGAGCAATGAGATTAAACACTGAATGACTTCGATTAATAATAGTGTGTGTATTTGTATTTAAATGTGCTATTTAATACGAGGAGCTACCAGAAAAGTTTGATAAATGATTTAAACGCCAGTTTTCTTCTACTCACTGCATTCTACTACAGTAAAGTAAACTAAGCTAAACTCCGCCCGAACAGGCCATGAAGTCCCAAAGTACCCACCGGCCGCCGTGTCATCAGACACATTCATAGCTCCCCTGAACACCCTAATTACCGTCTTCTTTTCCCAACCACGCCGGTTCACCTCCCGCATAGGCGGCCCATGTCAGGGCTAATGATTGCAGTTCGCGTGCAACTGGAGTCCGCCCACGTAAACCTCCGTGGTGTAGCTGTAGGTAGAAGCTTCGCCTGGACATTTCGTGTGGCCCTAAGGACTCCGCTAACCTTGCGGTTCTCCGCTGTCACTTCCTCTCTATTCTTGAAGTGTTCCAGGGCTCTGACGTGGTTTACAACGGCGGCTCGATGGCTAATGGTAATATTGGCTTCGCCTTTGCCCACAGAGGCCATATTCAACAGCATTCCTTGCCTGATGGCTGCAGTGTATTCCCTTCAGAGCTGGTGGCCATATCTCGTACACTTCAGTATATCCGTTCATGCCCTGAGGAATCGTTTCTCCTGTGTACTGACTCCTTGAGCAGCCTACAAGCTATCGACCTGGCCATCCTTTGGTGGCGTCCATCCAGGAGTCCGTATGTCCTGGACCGGTCCCGTCGTTCAGTGGTGTTTGGGTGGACACTAGGACAGGTCGGCATCCCAGGCAACGAGCTTGTCGATAGGCTGGCCAAACAGGCTACGCGGGAACCGCTTCTGGAGATGGGCATCCCTGAACTTGATCTGCGTTCTGACTTACGTCGCAGGGTTTTTCGGCTTTGGGAGACGGAATGGCATAACAGTACGCACAACAAACTGCGTGTCATTAAGGAGACTTGGAATGTGTGGAAGTCTTCCACGCCGGCCTCTCGCAGGGAATCAGTTGTCCTCGGCCGCCTCCGCACTGGCCACGCTTGGGCGACCCTCGGTTACCTCTTGCATTGTGAAGACCCACCTCAGTGTTGGTGCGGCGCCCGGTTGACAGTGGCGCATATTCTGGTGCACTGCCCCACTTTACGGACCAGCGACGGAATCTTGGGTTACCATACTCGTTGCCGCTCATTTTATCTGACAACGCCTCATTCGCTGATTTAGTTTTACGCTTTATTCGTGAGGGTGGGTTTTATCATTTGATCTAAGTTTTAGCGCATGTCCTTCGTCCCTCTGTCTCTTCCACCCTAGTGTTTTTAGGGTGGATTTTTTAATGTGTTGCACAGTGGCTGGCGTTTTCCTTTTATTCTCATGGTCGGCCAGCCACTGTAATCTGCTTTCTTGTTTTACTCTCTTCTGTTTCTAGCGTCTCCGTTGTTTTCTTGTAATCTTTTGTTCCTTTTAGTGTTCGTTGAGTTTCCTTTGTTCTTCTGGATTTTCCTTTCTTTCCGTTTTGTGTTATATCTCTCGTGTGTTTCATTCTGACACTTGTGGCATTGTTTTATTAGGAGCAAGGGACCGATGACCTCGTAGTTTGGTCACTTCCCCCCTCTTTTAAACCAATCAACCAACTTCGTCACTATCAATCCTGAAGTTAAGTTTCTCGCTGTTCTCATTTATACTACTTCTCATTACCTCCGTCTTTCTTCGATTTACTCTCAGTCCATACTGTATACTCATTAGACTGTTCATACCGTTCAGCAGAAAATGTAATTCTTCTTCACTTTCACTCAGGATAGCACTGTCATCAGCGAATGACTGATATTGTCGCAGAAGAAACGGAGTAGCGCAGTCACCGTGGTGTAGTGGTTATGATACTAGACTGTTGCATGGGGGGGCCGTGAGTTGAAACCTCACCCGAACTGTACCGTTTTAATGTCTGCATTCGGTTCGAGTACATTCTAGAAGTATCTACAAATGTCAAGAATCATTGTACTGGAATGTTCTATAACTGTATATATACCGTGTGTGTTCTGGCTCGAGGCAGTTCGCTCTACGCTCTTGTATATGCAAGTGCTGAATAAACCTTCGTTAAGTGAAGTTAGTGTTTGTCATTTATCTAATTGCACCTTCTTCTACTTATTCTTCTGGTAGAGGCGCTGGGTGTTGGAACTTGTGATGGCGCACATTATCGACAACACAGGCACCCATCAGGCCACGACAGAGCCGCCGTTTACGTGGCGAGAAACCCGAGTTCGAGCCGCATTCAACAGATCAGGACAGAAGAAGAAGAGGACATTACGATGATATGAACTGTGTGCCACCACATGAGAACCTTCCATCCAAGATCCAAACAAGTGGCTAAAGGTATGTGGGCGTATAGCCAAATTTAACAAATGGGATGACACCGTGTGTTTGGTTAACGTATTTTTCTACTTGGAGGGCACTGCCAAGCAATGGTATGAGAAGAACGAGGAGAAGTTCGCAAGCTGGGAAGTTTTCCAGGCGGAACTGCATATGTATTTCGGTGACACACAACGACAGAAGTGCAAGGCTGAAGATAAATTAAAGTGCAGGGCACAGCGTCCAGGAAAAACTACAGCATCCTACATTCAAGACGTCTTGGAGTTGTGTAAAATAGTGGATCCTAGAATGAAGGAGGAAGATAAGGTTTCACATCGCATGAAGGGTGTTGTGGAGGACATTTATCAAGCCCTACTCCTGAAGGAGGTTTCGACAGCAGGCGACTTCATAAAATGGTGCCAGTAAGTCGAGACAATGCATGAAAAAAGAATTACACGCAAGAAGTTTTAACAGCTTCCAAACGTTGTATCGATATCTGTGTTGGAGGAAGGAACTGATTTCACAAGTGTTCTGCGTCATA
Organism: Schistocerca piceifrons; assembly: GCF_021461385.2. Classification (NCBI taxonomy): domain Eukaryota; kingdom Metazoa; phylum Arthropoda; class Insecta; order Orthoptera; family Acrididae; genus Schistocerca; species Schistocerca piceifrons. Next base: position 467,972,941 of record NC_060145.1, read on the forward strand.
TAGTGAGAGAGGAAGTTCAGAAGGCACTTGGATTGCACGGCGAGCATAAAACCGAGACGCTTCAAGAGGTCATAAGGTAGGAAGTGGAACAGACATTGAAACCAACCTCTCGTCCTTCATTTCGCTTCAAAATGGTGAAAAAGTCGAGACCCAGGCGGAGTTACGTTCCTACAACGCCGCATGAGGATCTGGAGGACCCAGAATAACCAACCAGTATGTTTCCAATGCGGAAGACCGGGACATGTGGTGCGCTATTGTCGAGAAAGGCGGCGGATATTTGATGACGTCCAAGCCAGAAGACGGCAGACCAATCTTAGCCGACGCCAACTCCAGGGCGACGAAGATGAACAAGAAGATGTGGGTGCAGGAATACGTAGGTCACCATCGCCGCAAGCTAGCCGCTAGAGAGGACGCTCCCCAACAAGCCGATCAAGGTATCCATCGCCGTTTAGAAGCTCCAGCCGATCACCTAGCCGCCTCAACCTGGAAAACTAAAGGGTACGACCTTCCTTGGAGGTGAGGCCACCGAAGAGAAAAATCCTCCGCCTTCGATCACTGCAAAAATGATAGGAAACTATGTCGATATCCTCATGGATACGGCCGACTAGGCCAAGCTCTTGTGGACTCTGGAGCATCATATTCAGTCATTTCGGAGGAGTACCGTCGCCAGTTGCCGAAAACCGTATTCGTCGACAGCAAAACATCTCTGCTGAAAGTGGCCAGTGGGAAACATGTAAAATCTACAGGATGATGTGTCTATCGTGTGGGTATAAGTGGCCATACAAAGCCCTTAGAATTCATCGTCTTACAAAAGCGAAGTCATGTCGTCATTCTCGGATGGGACTTTTTAAAAGCTTTAAAAGCAATTATAGATTGTGGTCGCTCGAAGATTATACTGCACGAGATGAGATACTGTGGACAGGAAGACGCACATCCGAGTGTGTGGAGACTATGTGTGCTGGATGAATTGATCATTCATGCAATCAGTGCTAAAAAGGTAACTGTCATGTGTCACGCCATGCATCAATCCATGGCTCTTGTAGTGGAATGTGAGGGAAGCATACCACTGAAGAATAACTTGGTCATCCGAGCCTCTATCGTCTCGTTTAAGAACGGATTCGGTGGATAGTTAACTGTTGCCGAGAACCGCAGATCCTTCAAAGACGCATGTGCGTAGCAAAGGCTGAGCCGCTAATTGAAGAACAGCTGATCGTCATAGAAACCTCCCATGCCGAGTCTGTGGGAGAAATTGGCGCTACCACTACATTATCTTCTAGCTCGACTATCGGCAGATCTCGCTAAGGAACAACAGAAGAAGCTACTTGTCATTCTTCAAGAGTTCTCTGAATGCTTCAATCCACAGGTGAAGAGCAAATTAGACAAATCGACAGTGAAGCACCGGATTAGCACTGGAGACCATCAACCAATAAGCCAGAGAGCATACCATTTGTCAGCAACGGAGCGTCGAATAATTCGCGACGAGAAAATGATGAAGAATGACATCATTCAGCCTTCGCAGAGCTCATGGTCGTCACCAGTGGTTGTCATCAGGAAGAAGGATGGCAGTTGGCGTTTGTGTGTTGATTGTCTGAAGGGGGCTAAGTTTCTCTCAACCATAGACAAGAACTCGGGATACTGGCAAATCGAAGTAGATGAGGCTGATCGTGAGAAAACTGCATTCGTCACGCCAGAGGGACTGTGTGAGTTTAAGGTAATGTCGTTTGGTTTGTATAATGCAGGAGCAACTTTTGAACAGATGATGGATAATCTTCTAAGTCACCTGAAGTGGACGATTTCTTTGTTATTTAGATGACATTATAGTGTTCACAGAGACATTTGACGAACACGTAAAAAGACTAAGGGCCGTTCTTAAGAGTCTCCAACAAGGCAGACTGAAACTTAACCAAAAGAAGTGTCTCTTTAGAGAAAAAGAAATCAAAATACTTGGACACCTTGTGTCAAACGAAGGTGTGCAGCCAGATCCAGAAAAGTTGAGATCTATAACGGAATTTCCTGTTCCTAAACAAATTAGAGATGTGAGAAGCTTCCTCGGGTTGTGTTCTTATTGCCATCGTTTTATCAAAGGCTTTTGTATCAAAGCCAGGCAACTCCAAGAGTTGTTAAAAGCCGATGCTAAATTTATATGGGGAGGTGCTCAACAAGATTCTTTAGATGTGCTGCGTAAAGCTCTGACGACTGACCCTGTACTGGTCTGTATGGTGAGATAGCACCTACAGAACTACACACAGATGCCAGTGCGTATGGGATCGGTGCTGTTGTGGTGCAAATTTCGGATGGAAAAGAGAAGGTTATACCCTTTGCTTCTAGAGCACTTGCAAAAGCCGAGACAAACTACTCAACTACAGAAAGAGGATGTCTTGCTGTGATATGGGCCTTGTGCAAATTTCGAGAGTATTCTATGGAAGGCCATTCACAGTGGTTACAGACCATCATTCACTTTGTTGGTTGACAGGTGCTAAGGATCCAACAGGACGACTCGCCAGGTGGGCACTACGTCTTCAAGAGTATGACATTACCATAGAGTACAAAAGTGGAAGAAAACACCAAGATGCCGACTATCTCTCAAGAAACCCTGTGCAACACCATCAAAACTTTGAGGATAGTGACTGTCTAGCTGCATTCCAGGATCTCTCTGCTGAGCAGATAAAGGACGCCAAGATATCTCAAATTATGCTTGCCTTAAAACGGTCAGAGGATGTGAAATGCCTCTGAGCACTATGCGACTTAACTTCTGAGGTCATCAGTCGCCTAGAACTTAGAACTAATTAAACCTAACTAACCTAAGGACATCACACACATCCATACCCGAGGCAGGATTCGAACCTGCGACCGTAGCGGTCTGTCGGTTCCAGACTGTAGCGCCTAGAACCGCATGGCAGAGGATGTGAAAGGACAATTTAAGGTAGTTAATGGATTACTTTGCAAGAAAACTTTGGTCCGTTTTCATTCTTAAACACATGCGCTTAGATGTTCTATAGAAATTCCACGACACACTTGAGCCCAGACATTCAGGATTTATTAAGACATACGATAGGATCCGCAAGCGGTTTTTCTGGCCGGGTTTACTTAGGAGTGTCCGTCACTATGTGTGGCACTGTAGAGAGTGCCAGAGGAGAAAGGCAGTTCCTCAAAAACCACCCGACTCATACCAATTCCACCAGCCGAAAAACCTTTCCAGCGTGTTGCGATCGACCTCCTCGTACGATTTCCAACGTTCCTAGTGGCAATAGATGGATTATTGTTTGCACTTATTATCTGACACGCTAGGCCATTACAAAAGACGTGAAAACAGCCGAAGCATTCGAGGTAGCCAAATTCATCGTGGAAGAGATTGTATTAAAACACAGTGCCCCAAGGTCGTTAATTACGGATCGAGGGAATGTTTTTCAATCGAATCTTGTGACAGAGATAAACCGTCGGCTCAATATTACTCATCGCATGACGAATGCCTATTATCCGCAAACTAAATGGCTTACTGAACGCCTTAATAAGACCTTGGCCCACATGCTATCAATGTTCGTCATTGTTGAGCAGCTCAACTGGGATGGGGTGCTACCTTTCGTGACGTTTGCCTACAACACCGCCAAACAAGACACCGCAGGATTTACGCCATTTTGCTGGTGCATGGGCGTGAGGCGACTACGACGATGGACACTGTGTTTCCGTTACATCCTGATGACGTGGACGACGACTACATCGCCCAGGTGTTAACCAGAACTGAGAAAGTTCGGCAGTTAGCTCGACTCCGCACGCTGCAGGCTCAAGAAAACGATCGCCGAAGGTATGACGCGAGCCACCGGCCTGTTGTCTACCATCATGGTGACCTCGTCTGGATCTTCACTCCCGTTCGGAAGGTTGGTCTCTCTGACAGGCTCCTCAGGAGTTACCTTCGACCTTTTAAGGTTGTAAAACGGTTGTCTGATGTTACTTATGAATTTGAAGATTTTGACCTAAACACAAGACGACGGAAGATCAGAGATGCGGTCCACGTCCTTCGAATGAAGCTCTATAAGGATCCTGCAACCCAGGGTAAATTCGAAGCTCCAGCGACAGGCAACAAGCGGAAAGATGACGAAGAGCGTAGGGGCAAAGGAAGTTCTATGAAGATCACCGCCAGGGCGAACATCAGTCATCGGGAGTTGAAGTGTGCAGGACCGATGACTCGTTCCCGAACTAGGAGGACGTAACACCGAGACGCTGTTCTCTTAAGGAGAGAGCAATGTCGCAGAAGAAGCTGAGCAGCCCAATCACCGTGGTGTAGTGCTTATGATACTACACTGTTGCGGGGAGGGTCGAGAGTTCATAACTCACCTCAACTATAAAATTTTAATTTTTCTGTGCTGTTCGAGTACGTTCTAGAAGTATATAAAAATTACAAGAATCATTGTACTGGAATGTTCTGTAACTGTATATGTACCGTATGTGGTCTGGCCGGAGTAAGTTCACTACACGCTCTTGCATGTGCAAGTGCTGAATAAACCTTCGTTAAGTGAAGTTAGTGTTCGTCATTCATCTAATCACACCTCCTTCTACGTGACTATATCCTTTTTTAATTCCACTCCTGATTTTTTCTTTTATTTCCATCATTGCTTCCTCGATGTACAGATTGAACAGTAGAGGCAAAAGGCTGCATCCTTGTCTTACATCGTTTTTAATACGAGCACTTAGTTCTTGGTCGTCCACTCTTTATTATTCCTTCTTCATTGTTGTACATTTTGTATATGAGCCGTCTCTCCCTCTAGCTTACCCCTACTTTTTTTAGAATTTCGAACATCTTCCACCATTTACATTGTCGAACGCTTTTTCCAGGTCGACAAATCCTATGAACGTGTCTTGATTTTTCTTTAGTCTTGCCTCCATTATTAACCGCAACGTCAGAATTGCCTCTCTCGTTCCTTCACTTTTCCTAAAGCTAAACTGATCGTCATCTAGCACATCCTTAATTTTCTTTTCCATTCTTCTGTACATTATTCTTGTAAGCAACTTGGATGCATGAGCTGTTAAGCTGATTGTGCGATAATTCCCGCACTTGTCAGCTCTTGCCGTCTTTTTCCAAAGTCAGATGGTATGTCGCCAGACTCATACAATCCACACACCAAAGTGAATAGTCGCTTCGTTGACACTTCCCCCAATCATTTTAGAAATTCTGATGGAATGTTATCTATCCCTTCTGCCTTATATGACCGTAAGTGCTCCAAAGCTCTTTTAATTTCTGATTCTAATACTGTATCCTCTATCTCTTCTATCACCTCCTACTTATTTCATTCCTCAGTGACTTGTATTTCTGTATTCCTGAGGTTCTTGGAACATTTTTGCACTTCCTCCTTTCATCTCTCAATTGAAGTACTTCTTCTGTTACCCGTGGTTTCTTCACAGTTCCTTCTTGGTACCTGTGCTTTCCTTTCCAGCTTCTGTTATAGCCCTTTTAAGAAATTTTCATTCCTCTTCAACTGTACTGGCTACTGAGCTATTCCTTATTGCTCTATCTATAGCCTTAGAGAACTTCAGCCTATCTTGTCTACATCTACATCTACATCCATACTCCGCAAGCCACTTGACGGTGTGTGACGGAGGTTACCTTGAGTACCTCTATCGGTTCTCCCTTCTATTCTAGTCTCGAATTGTTCGTGTTCCTTAATAATTCCGTATCCCACTTCATTCCATATTGATTCTTCCTGACTAATGTCTTAAATTTCAGTCTACTCTTCATCTCTACTATATTGTGATCTGAGTCTATATCTGCTCCTGGGTACGCCTTACAATGTAGCATCTGATTTCGGAATCTCTGTGTGACCATGATGTAATTTAACTGAAATCTTCCAGTATCAACCGGCATTTTCCAAGTATACCTCCTCCTCTTGTTATTCTTGAACAGAGTATTCGCTATTACTACATGAAACTCAATTAGTCTTCCTCCTCTCTCATTCCTTGTCCCAAGCCCATATTCTCCTTTAAACTTTTCTTCTACTCCTTCCCCTACAACTACATTCCAATAATCCATGACGTGACTATTAAATTTTCATCCCCCCTTACATACTGCATTACCCTTACAATGTCCTCATACACTTTCTCTGTCTCTTCATCTTCAGCTTGCGATGTAGGCATGTATACCTGAACTATCGTTGTCGGTGTTGGTTTGCTGTCGATTCTGATAAGAACGACCCTGTCACTGAGCTGTTCACAGTAACACACCCTCTGCCCTGCCTTCCTATTCATAGCGGGTCCTACTCCTGCTGCTGTTGATATTACCCGATACTCATCTGATCAGAAATCCTAGTCTTCTTTCCACTTCACTTCACTGACCCCTACTACATCTAGATTGCGCCTTTGCATTTCCCTTTCAGATTTTCTTGTTTTCCTACCACGTTCGAGCTTCTGACGTTCCACGCCTCGACTCGTAGAACGTTATCCTTCCATTGACTATCTTTTTCTCATGGTAACCTCCCTCTTGGCAGTCCCCTCCCAGACTATTCCGGAATCTTCAGTTACAGAGCACATGTCCTGTGGATACACGTTACGTGTCTTTAACGCAGTGGTTTCCATTGCCTTCTGCATCCCCATGCCGTTGATCATTGCTGATTCTTGCGACTTTAGGGGCAGTTACCGACCCCTAGGACAAGAGAGTGCCCTGAACCTCTATCCGCTCCTCCGCCCTCTTTGACAAGGCCGTTGGCAGAATGAGGGTGACTTCTTATGCCGGAAGTCTTCGGCCACCAGTGCTGATTATTAAGCAAAATTTAAGCAGCAGCGGGATTCCTAATACCGCCACAAAAAATACAGTATACTAAGTATAAAGAAAATAAAGAGCAAAACACAGCCAAACAGGCCCAAAACATTTAAACTCGGTACTCCCTTGTATTCTTGCGCTGGCTGGGCTGCCACTACATCTGCACTCTTTCCATTTATACCCTCCATTAGTCAGCCATTTCATCCTCAAACAGATGTTCTGGTACCAATTGTAAAGGTGTGTCATTAGAAAGGTGTGGGCGAGTGGCTTGCTGCCCTATGTGGCAAGCGAAATAGGCACCTTCCTTGTTGCCAGAACCCTTTATTAAAAACCTTAAATAAACATACAGCATCATGTCTGCATCAGGCAGGCAGAAGATGGTGGGCGATGGCAATTGAACCCAAGCATGCTGGCCCAGGAGTACTGAAGCAAGTTTAGATCGTAGCATACATCTTTTGCCACCTTTACTCTGTGGTGCTTGGCTGCTGGCTATGTGTTGTGGCCACTTAATAACTGGATTGGTGCTGCAAAACATTTTACTGATAATCAGTGGCAATACAAAACACACCACCTCGAAAATACTCACCTTGCCAATTCTTACAATGCTCCATACGAATTTTCCATGACAGGGCTAGAAGTCTGCTTCTGTCAGCTTGTTGAGAAGCTCCATCACTTTTGCTTTACTGAATTCCACAGTGTCAAATACATTGATCAGCAAGAAGATTATGACCACCTTTCTAACAACCAGTATGTCCACATTGGCACTGATAACAGTGGCAGTGCATCACGGCTTGAAAGCAATGAAAATGAGGCCTTCGTAGGTCGCTGGAGGGAGTTGGCACCATAGTTGCACACACAAGTCATCTAAGTCCGGTAAATTCTGGGGAGGGGGGCGATGAGCTCTGAAGCAAAATTCAGTCATATCTCAGATGTTTACGATGAGATTCAGACCTGGCGAGTTGGATGGCCAGCACATCAACTGGAAGTCGCTACTACGTTCCTCGAACAACTCCATCACACTCCTGGTCTTGTGACATGGCCCATTATCTTACTGCAAAATGTCTCTGCCGTCAGGAATCGTGATCGTATCGTAATGAAGGATGTGCCACCCCTTGGCCGTCATGGTGCCTAGCACGAGCTTGACTGGACCCATGAATGCCCACGTGAATATTCCCCAGAGAATAAATGAGCCGCCATCAGCTTGTCTGTTTCCCACAATACAAGTGTCAAGATGTTCCTCTGAAGATGACATATTCGCGCGCTCCCATCGGCACGATGAAGAACGTGTCGGGATTCATCAGACCATGCAACGCTCTGTCACTGTGTCGAAGTCCATTGCCGATGCTGACGTGCCCATTTCAGCCATAGTTGACAATGTCATGAGTGTTTGGTGCACTTCTACTGTGCCCGGCATTGAAGTCTCAGCTCCTCCAAAGCTCGTCGCCTCTCCTGTTTTGAATATGCAGCCAATGACGTCTGACATCTGTAATGAGGGTTGGCCGGCCGGTCTCATGACTCTTGGACGTGGATTCACTTGATTTCGCCACGTGTTGAAGGAACCAACCACAGATTCCGAAATGTCATTCCTCTCCAGGTGACACTGTTATCGCCTACATGGGCTTATATCGATAGTACGTCGGCGGTCGTAATGTTCTGGTGATCAGTGTACCGTCCCTGTAACCGCTGATTTGACATTAGCAAAGGAAAAAATGGTTTAGAGGCAAAGTGGGGTGAATATGGTGGACGGCGCAAGACAGCAATGATGTGTTTCGCAAAGATCGCCTTTACGGCCTTTCATTAATAGTCACTGTTTCATTAATTACCTTACACTTACAGCTACGGTTTAATTGTATGTGAAACTTCCCCTTTGAAAATTAAGAATGACAGTGCTGGAAAAAGTCTTACGTTACTTGATTTTCAAACAGCTGAGCTGAAGGCACTAACTACTGATAGGTGTAGTTATCAAATGAAAGATTTTGATAGAGAACAAACAGTCTAGTTACCTTAATTGTGTTCAAAAGTCATATATATTTGTGACATCCAATTAAACAAATTTCCTTTTTCTGACGGACAGACGTCCTCTCAAAACTGTGGCATCTCTCTCCCCACATCCACCACTGCTGGCGGCTCACCTCCAACTGCCCAAAGCTACGCGCTGTTCACACGCAACTGCCCAACGCTACATTCGAATATTCCAACAATGAGTCCAACCAACCACAGACTGTACACAACCCAGTCAGCGATTTTCATACAGAGCGCTAGGTGGCGTCACCAACATAAAAACCTAAACAGCCTACTTACATATGTCGTACTGGAATATTTCGTTTTATAGATACGATTTTATTCTGAAACTCTTTACTGGCTTTTACACAATTGTGTGTTTTACTTTGCCAGGCTAGAAGCTTCACTTTATTACTGTTTGCACTTTTTACGTGGACTTTATTCCACGTATTGTACATTGGTCGTGTTTTATTGTCAGACGCTCCTTTTGCCATGTGAAGTAATTTTAATTAATGACTACGCATACTGCATTTTAACTACTGCATTTGCGATACTGGTTATTCATCTACCGTAGCTATTGTTCCTTCTGCTCGCATCAGTCATTTGTATAAATATCAGACACATCCTCATTATCACCAGCACTTACTGTGTACCTACACGCATAATTTGACGTTGATACATACATCACAATATTTTATGGTATGTGCGGCTCGTATACATGGCTGTTACTCGCGTAAATACATTTTATTTTTTATATAACACCAGGCCTTTCATGGATTTAGCGTCAGCAAATTGAATTTAGTTTGTTACACCCTGTTTTTGTTTGTAACCGATCGGAAGATGGCAGCAGCTGAACCCGGTAATGGAAGTGTAAAAATCTGTGTGATCAAGGCGGACCTGTAAAATAAGAAATTGTGAAAAACATATCATAAATTCTTTGAAAATGAAGCAATTAATGACCTTGCTGCGTGATTTGCCATACGGGATCCGTGCCAAAAACTTTCCAAGCACTAAAAATTTTATATGTATGCCAGAGCAAACAACCTGGATTTACTTCTCCAAAAACATCTTTTTAGAGGTATTTTTGTGAATTAAAATAAATGTAAACAGCGTCCAGTTCAATTACAATTACAATACATTTGTTGAGTGTGATACAAATATAGATTATGAAATTCATATTAGGACCAAATTTGTGAGCCTCTCGAATTACTGTCGCTTCCATACTGAAACTAGAACGACGCAGGTTTAGTCATTGTTGCTGTGGTCGGTATCTCCTGTGCAAGCCTCTTCACTGCCTATCTACTGCAGCCCACGTCCACTTGAACGTGCCTACTATATTCAAGGCTTTATCTCTGTCTACAATTTGCACACTACTTCCCCTGCCCTCTGTTCCCCGCTTTCCCAAACTGACAATTTCTTGATGATTCACACTGTGTCATATCAACCAGTAACCTATTTTCGTCAACTTAAAGGAGTCTTGTCACCAATTCGCTGTACGTACTCATTAGTTACTCCATCAACACACATAACAAATTTAAAAAGCTTCTGTTCTGTTCTTGGCTGAACTATTTACCACGCAGATTTCACTTAAGGGCAAGGCCACGCACCACACAAATAGCTCAAAGAAGACTGCCTAGTATTCAAATTTATATTCGGTGTTTACACATTTGTTTTTTTCTTTTTCTAAAACATTTCTCCTCCTTCTGCCAGTCCTATTTTATTTCTTCTCAACTTCGACCTCCATTAATTCATTTGCTGTCCAAACAGCAAAACACGACTAATAATTTTAGTCACCCATTTCCTAATTTTTATTTGTGTCAGCATAGCCTGGTTTAATTCGAATATATTCCATGGCTTATCTTTTATTTTTGTTGACATTGCTATCATATCCTTCTTGCAAGACACTAATCACCAACTTTAACTGCTCTTCGAGGTACTTACCTGTCTCTGACAGAATAACAAAGCCGTCTGCTAATGTGAAACGTCTTTGACCTTTTCTGTAATCTGTAATCGACTTTCCGAACTTCTCCTTGGTTTCTGCTCAGTGTTCCAGCTGAATAAAGCTGAGGATAGCCTACAACCCTGTGTCACTCCCTTCTCAACTACTGCTCCCCTTTCATGTCCTTCGAAACCTATAGCTGCAATCTGGCTTCTGTACAAGTAGAGAATAACCCTTCCCTAATGTATTTTCAGAACTTCAGAGAAGGTACTCAAGTAAGTAGCGTTTTCTGATTCCATGTCCCCTTTTTATAGGAAGAAATATCTCCAATGGTTGCCGTGGCAAGACAGGATGTGCGTTCGGAACCCCGAGTGCCAAAGTGGTATGCCGGCCGGTCGGTGCTGGTGACAGGGGCCACCGGCTTCCTGGGGATGGTCACCGTGGAGAAGCTGCTGCGATCCTGCCCTGACATTGGCACTATCTACATGCTGGTGAGGCCAAAGAGTGGACGGGACCCCCAAGAGAGGTTGGAAGAATATGTGTCCAGTGTGGTGAGTGTCCCTGTTGTTTTGATGTACTACACAGGTGAACCAAAACTTTATAAGCACTCCCCAGTGGAATACTGACGTTTCAATATTGATTGACATGGCGTTGTGGGAACATGACGCATTAAAGAAGATTCAGAGGCTGAACAGAGACGAATGGAGAATCATTCTAGTGATGATACAGGTCACAAATGGGGAAATCCAATGAGGTAGAGCTTTATGGCCTCCTGTCTGGGAACGAACACCTCAGAAACAGCGAAACTTTTGGGCGGCTCACATTGAATAAAGGTGAAACTAGGAGTAGGCCACTAACTGTTGGACACCCATGCCACACCACAGAACGTGCAGGTTGTAGGATTGCCCACTCTACAAAACAGGATAGGTGGTGATTTATGGCACATCTGTCGACAGAGTACAATACTGGTGTAAGAACAATTTTTTCAGAGCACACTGTTTAGGTACATTGTTTAACATGGTGCTCTTTTGTAGACAACACCCACGTGTTCCTGTGTCTACCAACGAAATCTTCGGTTACGATTATGATGGGCACGGGATCATCGAGATTGCACCGTGAAGCAATGAAAACGTGTCGCTTTGTTGGATGACATATTATTGTTACACCATGTCGATGGGCTGGGCCAGATACGCCACCATCCTGAAGCATAGCTATACATAACATGTACCGTACCTCATACGCAGTCTGGTATGGGCAGTTTTACGCTCTGGGGACGTTCACCTAAATTTTCGTGGGATCGTTAGTGATAATGTAAACCACAGTCACACCTGTCGACAGTCTGAACATTACTCCGAACCACCTGGATTCCGTCATCCTTGATGTCTTCCCTAGGTTGCTGACATTTGCCAGCAATCACATCAGAAGGCCAGAATAGTGTTACGGTGGGTAGACGAGCACGATAGTGAATCCACGTTGATGTCACGGCCGCCAAAGTCGCAAGATCTGAATGCAATGGGAGGTATGTAGGACACTATCGGGTGTTTGCTCTGTGCCCACAAAACACTGGCCCATAATTTATAAAATTTACGTTAGCCATGCGTAGGTACCTGGTGCCACGTATCTCCAAAAACCTACCAAGTATTTGTCGAATCCAGCTCACACTGAACTGCTGCTGTATTACATTCCAAAGCTATATTAGTACGCTATTAAGACGGTAGTCATGATGTTTCGGCTCATGACTGGATATTATAGGCGCCGCTGACACTAATGTATGCCAGGGCTGTCGTCTCAGGATGATGTCGATGATTTGTAAAGAGTGCGTACTGCCAACTGCTCAGTGATCTTGGAATGAGACCCTATAAAATAATACGAAGTCCCCAGAAATAAAGTCCCCAAAACTGATAGTGAACGATCCTTTTTAAATCGGGCATATCCTATGTCTTGACACATATGGTAACCTGCACGTAGCACTTTCGGGGATGGCCTGTTCTACCTGTTGCACTACCTTCCAATTACCATCTCCTCCCCAATATTTCTGGACAGGCGCCGGCAATGATGGTACAAGAGTCAAGTGTTCCCTGAAATGTACAGACATGCCCAACATTTATGACCATCATATGACTAGGATGTTGCAGCCTAATGTTCACTGCTGAAGTCATTTCAATTAATTGACATGGATCCTGATACCATGTGAAGAATTTCTTTGTTTTGCGCTTCATGTTTTGCAGGCTCATCAACATTACTCAGTGCCCTACTTGGTAAACAACTGCCTTTGCACTGCACTGTCCCATTAGTTCCTGAAGTTTTGAGGCCTTTGTATTTGCTTTCTACGCCTATTTCCATCCCTCCTGTAACGTGTTTGTGAAATTCTTTACATGCTCTCCATTCTTCCCCACCCTATACGTAATTCACGTCAACATTGATGGCATTTTATGGCGACATACTGGTTCATATGGCGATAGGCCTGTACTGTTCTGAAACTTTGTAGTAACATGTGATGGCTTATGGTAACAGGAAGTCTCAATTGTTGTCATGGCTATTCACACAGTGACTTGACGTTTTCCTTATTGTCCAACGCGCTGACTCTGTTCCTGCATTGGTCTGTGAATCTCAAGTGCTTCTTAAATTACAAATATGCAGCAGATGACAAAGCTGTTTCATCAGTTCTGATACAAAACTATTGCTGTGATTTATAGTTAATTTTTCTGGGACACTGAGCTTCAACAATAAATTATTTACCACGGCCAATATCGATGTGTTGGGTTGCTGATTTAGGATAGCTACTATCCCCACTTAGGGTGAAAGCCAATCTGTAATGATAAATACATAGCGATTCTTTTCCAGCATTTTCTCAAAATGTCCCAGGATGTCCATACCAATCATTTCAAATATGTTATTGGCTGCAGGTAATCTCTATAGTGGAATACAATGATGATTCAGCACAGGTCAGTGTGCACATGATACAAAGTTTTTCATATGCTGCTTGACATCCTGCTTGCTCATATGCTACCAGTAGTGATTAGCACCTGCCGTTCAGCAGTTCTTTGACCCCTATGTCCTAATAACATGTTATCATGTGCCTGTCTCAGTACACCCCAGGAATTTGGGTAGCACAGTGATCCCAAACCCTGGACACCTGGTCAACGATCAGAAGCCAGATGAGGTCATCCAAAACATGGCACCTCTTTTTATAGCCGCCATTCGAGCTCTGGAGGCATGATATCCAGTAGCAAAGCATGGACACCAATTAGTAGATGATGCAGATAGACATAGACGAAGATGAAATGGCCATGTTGGACACATTGAGGACAATCAGACACATGATGAGGCTTCCTGGAAGGAGGTACTTCTTTCGAAGGCAGCCACTCGAGACCTGGAAGCATTAGATCTAGCAGTGATGTGCGGATAGCCGATACAAGATTATTCAGCTTGACATAGACGAAACTGAGAGTACCACGTGGGACCGACTGCTGCAGTGGGGTAGGTCTCATTGAAGGCGGCGACTGCGGATGAGACGTAGCTAGGCCGGAGTGATCAGTACTTACAGGAGCTTGGCCTGGCTTTTTTATGACCTGGCGTCACTTTTGGTAACAGACGCTATAGGGGCGCAGCACTGGGTTCCGGCATGGGGTGATTCAAGTCACCACTACAGTGGCCTGACCATCATGCCATACTGCAACAACGATATTACAGCCTTAGCTGACTAGCCTGCTTGCTATGGGTAGTGCATTCTGGATGGAGGGATGCTGGCGCCACATTTGAGATTTTTATCCTCTACCTTGAGCATATTACGACGAAACTCTCTTTTGCTGTGAGCTGAGAGTGGCGGAATTTGCATTAATCGTATCCATTGTGGGCATAACAGGTGCAATGTGGTATCAAAGGTAGTAAATGTATCTTACAGCTTCTATAAGTAACAAGAGCGACGGTACAAGCACAGTTAACAAGCACAGTTAACAGCATTCCAAAAGCAGTGTTTATATTTGAACACCGATCTGCGCCGCGCTTGATAGCTGAGCAGCGCTGGGAGTGTCTATAACAGGGCCGACCAAACGCTGCACAGTGTGCAGACGTGCGGAAGCGCTGCACATGTGCGCACGTGTGCGACAGCGACATCTGTTATTAGACATGTGTCCTAAATGAACGGCGACGGCTCCACTTCCCTGTTTATGTGGTACAAGCAAGAGGAAAACTGGTCATTAAACCGATTGTTTCAATGTGTACTTACATTTAGGGTTTTTTTTTTAATGTGTGAAGGGCTACGCTCAGCTGAAGTCGATAAAACATAACATTCATCTAACTGTCGGTTATTATGCAGATTTCAGACGGAACTGATGAAAGATATAGCAGTAATGGTGTCGAAATAACAGGTGATCAGCGAGAGGGCTGCGGTTATCATTCTGTTCAGAGGTCAGTGAGACAGAAATTATGTGAGTGTAACTGAGAGCACCGAGAATTAGTTATAGAAAACCTTGCATTAGTTTAATGTTATTTGAAATCGTGAATAAGGTTCGTTAGAAGTCGCTAAGTGCTCTCTTTCTTAAATACTAGCTCAAAAACATTACGCGTATTTACGTGCCGTCAGTCAAGCTGCATTAATAAAAACCCACGGTTGTTAACTGTATTACATGTCTTACTGGGTTAAACTGTTAACATAAAAGTAAATTTCTCAATGAGTAGACTGTGACAGTATTTTAAATGTTTAATACGCGAAATACCTTCCCATGGTTGGCTTGCAAGCTGTGGAAAGAGCACTATAATGCGCCAATATAGAGTATCCCAGCAAGTGGATAAAGCGACACCTGTGTGTAGAAACATGCACTACATGAACGCTGACGGCTGCGGCGTGCACGCTGTGACCCGGAAGTTGCACACGTGCAGGAGCACCGCACGCGTGCAGAATTTCTGGCCGGCCCTGGTCTATAATCAATGCTTGACTTTTCCTCGCTGCCACTGATGATGAATGTCGCGTGTGTTATTGATGAAATACTTTGTGGGCCGGCATAGCTAGACCAAATGACGACAACTTCACAATTATGTTTGTTTTGGTCAAAGTTTGAAATGAACTGACGGTTAAATTGCAAGCAACATGAATATGAAAACGTGAGTAGCAATTGCAATCTGAACTGTATGATCTCGAGAAAGATAAGTTTCAGGAGATTTCGAATATTTGTTGCCCATTAATCGGCAGATGCTTCGTCATGTGAATATTCGTTCGTTTTGGAGCTTGTTTCCACCCTAAGATAACGTTAAGTATCTCTTTCGTTAATTTTTCTTTGATGCAGTGAGCAAATCCTTTTAACAATCGTGAGCCACATTTAGGGATTATATAAGGTGCAGAACAACTTTAATTCATCTAAAAAATTCATACATAAATATTCTACGAAATTTTATCTGGTGAAAGTAGGCAAGTTTAATAAAACATATTATAAGTATTCAAGGTTGTGGTAGGAATGTGGAGACTGTAAGATCTCATCGTGAGGAATTGTTAACTAAGTTTAGATATACTGCAGGTCATTTAAACTATGGTTTGAGATTAGATGAACCCTGGGAGGAATTGTCATACCACATTGGAATTTCAGCCGGAGGTGGGCCATGCGGAAGCATGGAAGAATTTTTGAATAGTGGAATGGGCTGAATCTAACTGTAGAGAAAGTTAGTAGTACAGACTTAAAGAAAACTATTAACCTCTTCACCCAGAGTTCCTTAAAGAATAAAACTCCTGCACATAAAACAATTTGCGACGTCTGATTATAAATGTCTTTAAATGTTAAATATTTGACATTAAGCATGTAAAATCTTTAGCGTGGAAGATGCAAAACCGTAATTATTTTGGTTTAACTTGTTTGACGTTGTTTACAAACTGTTGGATATTGACCGTTTCCTTGGCTTTGACACATTCTGTGTCACTGCATCTAAGAAAAATTAACAAAAGAGATACTGAATGTTATCTTAGGGTGAAAACAAGCTCCAAAAGGAACGAATATTCACATGACGAAGCATCTGCCGATTAATGGGCAACAAATATTCGAAATCTCCTGAAACTTATCTTTCTCGGGATCATACAGTTCAGATTGCAATTGCTACTCACGTTTTCATATTCATGTTGCTTGCAATTTAACCGTCGGTTCATTTCAAACTTCGTCCAAAACAAACATAATTGTGATGCTGTCGTCATTTTGGTCTATCTATGCCGGCCCACAAAGTATTTCATCAATAACACACCCGACATTCATCATCAGTGGCAGCGAGGAAAAGTCAAGCATTGATTATGGACACTCCTATCGCTGCTCAGCTATCAAGCGTGGCTCAGACCGGTGTTCTAATATAAATACTGCTTTTGGAATGCTGTTAACTTTGCTTGTACCGTCGGTATTATTATTTATAGTAGCTGTAAGATACATTTATCACCTTTGACACCGCATTGTACCGGTTATGCCCACAATGGATACGATTAATGTAAATTCCGCCACTCTCAGCTCACATTAAACACCAGAAGACAGACAACGTAAGTGAGGGAACTGTAAACAGAATGGGAATAGGAAGACGTGTTGTTGGTCAGAGAATTAGGAGAGCCAGAGGGAGAAGTGGACATGCCAATAAATACTGGAGAGGAGGAAGTTCACATAGGGCATACAATCAAGGTAGATATGACCACAGCCAAGAGGATCCATGTTCATGTGGGACGGTTTCATGGAATAAACAGCAGATTTTGAGAAGATTATAGAATAGTTAATCAGAAATCAAACGGACAGAAGAGAAACTGAAATCAGTGGAACTCTTCTGACGCCATGTTACATAGTTGTGAGTGTTACACCATTCTAGGTAGAAAGATTGGAAAGTCTGTACTGGTACACTGTCATATCAGACTAACTCGTTTTCGGAAAAAGTTTCTTTGCACATACCATTAACATGGGCTTTTATTGTATTGTGCCTACTTGTATAAAATTTTGTTTTAATATAATGGCAATTGTTTTCGTCAGTTTTAGAAATTAATGCAGAAGTGTCGTTTTGTCCCGCCAGTATACCCAGATGACAGTGACTGTGAAGCAAGATGACAATATTAAAAACATTGGATACACTATTCCTATTACAAATTGTAAGACAGTACGTTAATTGAATACATATTGATATGAATTTCTCAACGTACAGTATGTAATGCAACAATCATCATATTGAAAATTAACAGAACATAATATTTGAAAAAAAAGTCACACATAAATTTTGCTACTTCGGAGACTGATCTGGCATTTGGAACACTCCCTCCAGGCTTCTGGTGTAAAATCTAATGACATGCATTCACTGCTCATCACATTATTTGAAAGATTTCAGTTTTTGCTTTAAATCGTCTTGTCCTTTGATATCAACCAATATCTGTTCCGTAGTTGTGCTTCTTGAAAATTCTGCACTTTACCGTTTCTTCGTGTATCGCAATTTGTTGACCAGAGGCTCCCAAATTTTTAGCGATGTAATAATATATATTTTACTGAACCCTAAAGAACCTGGAGCTTGTTTTGTGTTAACTCTTTCATTATAACCATTTAATGAACATCATACAAAATTGCGTACATTATACACTATTGACTTCTACAACAACATAGGAAGCGACACATAAGGACACAACACACAGGATTACACTGTATTGATTCCACTGTAAATGAATAAAATTGTTTCCCTTTAGTAGGAGGTACGAAGCGTTCTTTGTTTTAATTTTTTACCAACTGTTTAATGCCAGGCTTGATAGAAGATAGTTGAAGACGCTTGTTATGTTTAATATTCAGTCTATGGGGCTAATTTGTCTTTGTAGCTGCATACGCTGAAAATTCCAATCCACATCAATGTAGTACCGCAAATGGAAGAAGAACAGTCACAGCTTGTGTGGGAAGTCGTGGGGAAATCATCAAGTGACATTGTTTTGAATAATGATTGCACGCTTGAATATGATGTTATTTCTTAAAAAGATTCTGCAAATTCTGTACGATAATTTATTTTCACTTCTGCTCTTCAGGAAAATAAGTTTCAAAACATGCTCAGCTATCATAGAGACATAAGACCAATTCTTCAAGTATTTTATCTAATAACTCTGATGTCTCACTAACGAACACAGTCGGTATTATAAGTTTTCTAATGGTGTATTACCAACACTAATGATCCAAGGATCTGTCTTTTAAGGTAGCTATTTTATTAGTAGTACTATTGAAAACTGTTGTCTGTTTTATACGTGAAGATAGATTTACGATTAATTCATTAACTTTTCCAAACAGAGCAACTAACAAACTTAGCCTGAACTACCAACGTACATCAGTCAAATGATCATTTAAATTGGAAGAAATGTCAGTCATAGAAGCTTGTAATTAAGCTCTTAGTTGGAATAATATTGCTAAGATCTTAGCTCGAGATATCCAAGTGACCTCAATGTCGGTAGTAGGTCTTTATGATTGCTCCCATAATCTTCTTATAATTCTGAAAACTATCAGTACTGGAGAAAGTGTGATTTAATGTAACTGATTCTTTTTACTGATTCACAGAGAAACGATTTTAGATTTGGCAGAATATTCTTTATCACGGACTCTTGCCTGTAGCAGCGGCGCTTTACTTTTTGTTGGAGATACCGCACCAGCTGTTTTACCAGTCATTTACCTTGCCTCGATCATACAGATACAATCGTTCCAGTCCTGATGATTTATTTCAAATAAATAGTTAACCATGTCAAAAAACTTCTTTCCCGTAATTGTAGTTGGACGAAGAGCGCAGATAAGCAAGTTTTCTCCATATGAACGTTTATATAGATATCGCACAATTATTAGGAAGATGGCCAGTGCAGCAATACAAGTCGACTCATCTATTTTCAAGACGAATTATTGGGGTGAAGGAGGCCAGCTAATTCTTTTTTGATGTAGTCTGGATTCTGCTGTCTCACCAACGAACAGGATCAGTATTATAAACATTTCTATTTCTCTATTGAAAGAGGGTCGTCCGAAATTGATACGGTATAAAGATACTTTGCAGATCTTTTCGTGCGCTATGTCTGCCAGAGATGGTTTTATTAAATTCTCAGCGACAGTGTGTGCATCGCCCACTTGTGCAAGGCGATAGCCGACCAAATGTGATGCCTCCATGGCTTTTGTATTTACAGTATGGGTCACAGACGCCATACTTTTTTACATCTTAATAATTGTTCTTCCTCTTGTATAAAAAAGTACTTCGTTATTTTCTAAGGATTCGGCGATTACAGTTTCCAAATATCAGTCTTCTTAGCAGATACCACGGAACTGCGTGTAAACATATAGAAAACTGCAGGAAGGAGAGCCGTTAGAATCAACAAACTCGAGACTGGTGTAAGATTTCTTATATTCTCGTTTTTTTTCACTTTTAGTGAGTCGTTAGATATCTTACTGCGTGAAATCATGGAGCCTGAAGTCGTTACATCACCTTTTTGAAAGTCGTGGTCTTGATTAGAAATCTTTGCGGTTGATCACCTTGGCGAAATACCCGTGACCTTTAAATGCAAGATTTTGTTGCTGCTCCTTAAAGCCAATACTGCAGTCCATCTTTCAAAATTAACAGCTTAATTTTACAATATGACAACATAGAATAATATCGCAGAAAACTGCGAATATTAAAACTGCACTCAGTAACAAACACGAATCGAATATATTGTAGTCCAAGAGCGGTGAGCGGATTCGCTGTGCCGAATTGTACTGTACGTTGCAGTCGAAAACTTGAGTCGGAAGTGTCCTCTGTTCTGCGCGGCGCAGTTCATATAGTGCCGGGAGAGGAGGGGAGGGGAGGCTGAATTACGAAATTCACGCAGTTTGAGGTGTTAACGGATGAGAGAGCATAGAGGATTATTAACAGTGTGTATAGATGAGACAGTGCGCAGCGAGAGAAAGAAAGAAAGAGAGAGAGAGAGAGAGGCAGAGAAGGAGAGAACGTCAGCACAGACCGCTGGATGTCTGTGTGTGTAGTGGCGAGTATTGAGTCACCATATAGCCACTTGTACAAGTTAAATTCTTCTGGTTGCAGTTTTTCAGAGTAGCATCGTTATACGCTCATTTTCGGCTACTACGCACTGTGCATATATATTTGTGTATGTTCCACATCTCCTGCTAAAGCACTGGTTGGATGTCAACAAAACTTGCTACAAGTAACACTTACTGTCCGGCAAGAACCCGTGTGGGGCTAAGAACCGTCTACTCCCGATGAGTGAAAACTTAGTGTACCTCAAGACGCGCAAATATCCAGACTACATTCATCCATTATTTCAGAATGAGACAACAAACCTTACGCATAATTTCAAACCTATGCGAGAAGTTTTCTAGCTGATACCCTCACAAAATGGTAAAAGGAAACAAGTTTAGCGCTGACTACATTTTCGCTGTACTTGCTGTAAAGTCGCCCCACCAGGCACGATCTTTTAATTTGCAGCTGACTCCATTTCCAACTGATACATAGTTTAGGAGATATGACGTCTTAAAATTGATCTGCTTGAAAACGAAACTGGAGGGTGAATTTCGCTAGCAATGCAGGAGAAATATGTGTGCAAATAAGTTTGAAATATGTTACATATATGTGTAATGTATATGTACAAACGCGTACTCGTGAAAAACCATGCATAAAATACCACTCCTAAACCCCTGGATCGATTTCATCCAAACTTAGCGCTCATATTGCTTACTATCTGAAACGAAATACTGGGGGATAGCGGTGATAACGTGGATAGTGGCTGTGGGAGGTGAAGAAGGACAGTTAGAAAGGGGGAAAGAGGAAATGGACACAGACATGGGGGAAGGAGATAAACTGAGAGGTGGGATTAGAAATTTGAAAGAAGGGGAAGGGGACGAGATTGACAGAGAGACGGTGGAGAAAACAGTGACACAGTGAGAGGAGCAGGAGATAGAGAGAGGAGGAAATGGACAGAGAAAGAAAGAGAAGGAGAGGGACAGAGAGAGCGGCAAGGGAAGATGGACATAGGGGTAAGGGAGGAGGAGGGGGTAGACAGAGATGGGGGTGGGTGGAGGCGGGTAAAGAGAGGGGAAAGGAGGAGAGATAAAAATAAATACACACCCAGACAACTCTGGGCACTCAGCTAGTAACATTTACAAAACCAACATTGGTGTAATATTTATGACAGTTGTTTTTGTCAGTGTATGCGAAGACTTGATGTACTTTGTTCTTTGGGTTGAAATTATTTTGGTGTAGCTATCGCAGAGGCCTAGAGGAGCCCTAGGCTTTGGAGAGCACACTCTGAGTGCCTCGCCCAGTAGTGGTGTTACCTAAAAGTAGGAGCATGAACTAAGTGATCAGTGCCTGGAACGTCATATTATCTCCATATTCCATACTTAGGTTTAAAATGTTACTCTGATTGCTTCCCTTCAACTTCTTCACTTTTGTTTATAACGATGGTTTTGGTTCTTCCAACATTTACTTGTTTCCTCTCCTATTCAACTCTTTCATCCACTGACATCTTGTTTCAAGTTTTGTTTTCTGAAGGCTGCTATCACCAAGTCTTCTTCAAGGGAACGCTAACTTCAACGGGGTTCGACTGCTGCAACATATTTCCGCCCATGAATCCGTAATTCACAGCTCTTGGGTAGATCCTGCAATTTGCATGAAAGCACGTAAAAGATCTGTAAAATGCCTCGCTACGTTCCTCTATAGACATCTAGGGCTCAGCCGTTGGGACTGTGTCACATGCATGTTTCATGAAGCCACATGAAAGATCTTGCTTTCTTCTCGAGTAGATATTGATTGTCCATCCTAAGCATGAAGATGAGTTCTTGCCTGGTTTTGTGTGGGAGAAAGCTTATGTACCCTTCTTTTAATTGTGTTCAATCTTATTCCTCAATCTAGTAAACTTACTCAACCTAGACCTTTTCAGCTACTAACAATGGTGAAATGCCCATACTCATTGTAACCCCCTCTTCCCATATTACCTCTCTTAAACGGTTTTCTTTCTCTTCAACTATTTTGAATAGCAGTTTACTTGCAAAGATTTTAAGCATTTGTATTTTGGTGCCACCTTTTTTTTTAAAAAAAAAAAAAGCTTCTTAATAATCATCTTCTTATCGCCTGGTTCTGTTTGAGTTCGGACATCAAACGCTGCCGTCCTCCACACATATATTTCTGCCAATCGGTTCGCTTCCATAGCGTTGGTTTCATAAATGGCGAAGTAATTCAATTTAACGATAATTCATTTGCTGTGTAGTGGTTAACTTAATCGTTCTTTGTAAAGTATAGGAGCAGGAGATGGAGCTCTGAGCTTTTCTGGAATGGTTCTCGGAATATCACACATTCCTTAAAGGATAAAAGGCACAAAGGACACTAGTACGATCAATTCTAAAGTGCATGACAACCGATTTAGAAGGAAATCAGAGACATTCGTAGTGCGTCTAATAGATGTAGTGGTGTGTACATGTTGGGAATGTGGATCTCACGGGGAGCGTGCAAGGGATAAGTCCCTGCAGACGCACTATCTTCTGTGCCCGCGGTGGCTCAGATGGATAGAGCGTTTGCTATGTAAGCAGGAGATCCCGGGTTCGAGCCCCAGTCAGGGCACACATTTTCAACATGTCCCCAATGAAGTACATAAACGCCTGTTTGCAGCTAGGGTGTCCATTTAATTATAATTTCATTTCTAGCGAAGCTGCATGGTCATCCACAGTAACTGTTCTTTCGGGAACAGATACTACCGTCATATATATGTGAAAATTTGTATGACGCTTCACTTCATCATAAAAATAATAACTACATGACCCCATTAAGCTACTTCTAATAGTTTTCGAGTAATTTACTGAAAAGTAAATCTGGAACAAAAACGTCCTTATTTCTGGTAGATTAAGTATCTGTTATATTAATGCTAGAAAGTTTTGGTTACAGCACGTCATGAAACCAATTAAATAATATATCTATAACTAGTTTTAGGACCTTGATGTTAATAACAACCAATACAAGGTCTCTTAAAGTTGTAGTTCAGAGGTCTTGTTCTAGTGTCAGTTCCGTTCTGAAAATTCTAGAAGGCAAAGTTTTAATGCACGAGAGCTAAAACGTTTTCTGTGATTGTAACCATTTTATCTACATGCATGAAAAAATTACGAAGATTCTAAATTGATTCATAACATTGTTATTAAATATTGTGTGTCCGCGAAAGCGGCCGTTAGAGGCTGCTACCGTGCGCATAGGGTGGATGACAGCAGGTGTCCCTCGGCAAGACGAGGCTTCACTTCGCACCCAGCCAAAGAAAGACCCGCGTCAGTCAAACGCAGGAGTGCGCACTGCCTCGCATGACGTCAGAAACAGGCTGTTACAAAACGCTTATTTTCAGGAATAACAGAAAGTGAACTCGCAAGGACTGTACACCGTCCTGGATCGCTTAGATTTCGTAAAAGTAACTGTTAGTGTGTCGCCCGTAATGATAACAAATCCGAGTGGCAAGTGGTGACAATTATTTTTCACTTTTATGGCGACCATTTATATTAATTATCAGTAGTCATGGCGAAAGACAATTTAGTAGGAACTTACCTTGGAGGTCGCCTCTGAACTGCTCGTAGTGCTGTTTAGGGTAGAGAGATTTAATGTCAGTATGAACATAATGAATGTTACAGTCTTGTGCGCTTGAAACTTTAAAAAATATATGTACCAATTAGAACTCAAAATCTACATTTGTAATCATAGTCATGATCCAGCAGAGCAAACAGAGAGCAGAAACATTTTTTCAGTGGGCTGCACAAGAACGTGGACTTGCAGACTGGGAACTATGGTCGCTTTCTGGCTGACAACAGAAATAGTTACCAGGCGCTCTTAAAAGACGGCGAACAATATCTACAACGGTTCCAATTTCCTCCTATGACTAATAATGATTATAAGTGTGGTAACCAAGAAAATAAATTGAACTTCAGTGCATAAAAGCTATGGTTTATGCAAAAAAAGGAAAAGATAAATATAAAGCCTTTGATTCAGGCTAAATAGTGAAGTAGAAAATCTTGTTTTTTCGGATATAACCTGTTGCCGATATTGCTGCTGGTAACTTCTCGATTACTTGAACTATTACAAGAAAGTAAAATACGAGTATAAAATGTGTTTTGTCCTCCCTTACCTTTAAGTTGAGAACAGAAGCTTAGGCTATGTTATCTGTTCCTCAGGAGCATGCAGGCTTCATGAAACGCAGCCTACATGCTGTAGTGGAAAAGGAAGCAAGGACGACACAATCTTTGCAGTGAATCATCCCCTTTCATTTTCGTAATAAAAAATTATGGATAAGTTAATTCCCACCCCTACTTCTAAAGATTTAGGGAAAGTGTCGTATGGACGCTCACATTGGTGCCTACGATAGTGATGCATTATGTGACTACTGAAAAGTGAAAAAAATTGTGTTTCTCTGTCATGTAAAGACTGAAAAACATACGTAAAAAATTTCTAATTATAGA
The DNA here is from genome assembly GCF_021461385.2 of Schistocerca piceifrons. NCBI lineage: Eukaryota > Metazoa > Arthropoda > Insecta > Orthoptera > Acrididae > Schistocerca > Schistocerca piceifrons. Next base: position 467,998,055 of record NC_060145.1, read on the forward strand.
AAATTTTATTATTTCTATGTAATACATGTAAATGATTTGTATAAGTCCATTATGTCATGTTTCTCTCTCTCTCACACTCTCTCTCTCTCTCTCTCTCTCTCTATCTCTCTCTCTCTCTCTCTCCCTCTCTCTCTCTCTCTCTCTCTCTCTCTCTCTATATATATATATATATATATATATATATATATATATATAATTTGTATGTGCACTGTTTAAGCAATTTTGATAAAAATCAATTTCATTTAAAAGAGGTCAACTATAAGAACATACCTTGTTTCTAATATTTCATTTTGTTCAAAAATAAATTTTTCCAGAAAACTAAATAAGGGATGGTGTGGCGAAACAAGCGCTGTATCGTTATAGAGATAAGGAGTGTGCCGGGTCTTACCCCAGTTCACTGCTAGTAGCGCCACGTCACCATAACATGTTTGTGCGCAGCAAGCCAGTATTGCACCATAATTAACAATGAAATTAAAAGTTGAAGTTGCATTTTCAGACACTGTCAACAAATGCCTTAGTGTAATAATGTTTAAACTGTCAAGTCTCAGACTGATTAGGTCAATATTTTTACCTAAACACATCCTATTAAGGAAAAAATAAGTGGTGCTAAATGATATAATCATAGTCCTGATCCAATTGAGCAAACAAAGAATTGAAACATTTCTTTCAGTTGGCTAGACAAGAATGTGTACTTGCAGACCAGGAACTATGATCACTTTCTGGCTGACCACAGAAATAGTTGCCAACCTCTCGTAAAAGACTGCGAACAATATCTACAACAATTCCAATTTCCTCCTGTGATTAATAATGATTATTAATAAGTTAACCAGTCCGCCGCCCCACGTAGTGGTCTTGACACGTAGCTCGGCATGTGGTTTTGGTTTAGATTAATAAATGTCCGTTACTAATCATAGATGCCATAATATGTGAATGATTGTAATCACTGTGAGTGGAAAGGTTCAAGGGTGTTAGAGAAAATCGACATTTAGAGTGCTGAAGGCTATTATTTCCCTTTTTGGTGACGTAATTTACACTCTGCATTTGTTACACAGCAACTGGACGATGACAATCTATATTGAATAGAGTATGATGGTCAGTGCCACTAGCATAGTCAAGCTTGCGGGATTCAGTGTGAATTTCACTGCTCCTGCTCCCTTCTCAACCAGAAGTCTTTAAAATAACTTTTTTCATCAACTCATTGAACCAAATCTGATTAGGGACTTTAGATCTTCTTTTATATGGTCTTCGATCCATCAGCTTACCGGAATATACATGGAATTCGCTCTGTCGTCAGCAGTGCCACGTTTGTTTGTGTAGCTGTTCTCGAAGCTTCGAGGAGAGCGGCCCGACTTCGCACGCCATCTGTCTGTGATCTCCGGCGATGTCAGCTCGCCGGACTTCTGGCTGGCAGAGCAGGACTTGGCTGCCCTGCAGCGTGACGTCAGCGTCGTCTTCCACTGCGCCGCCAGCGTCCGCTTCATCGACAGCCTGCGCAAGGCCGTCAACACCAACGTGGTGGGCACGAAGCGCATGCTGCAGCTGGCCGAGCAGCTGCCCAACCTGCAGGTCTGAGGAATGTGTAAAACGCCGTAACATGCTCTTAGAGTAAGGTAGTGTATTTACACCGATGAGCCAAGAGCCACTCATTGAAAACAATTGAAGCATGCTGTAGACATGGTGATACATCATTGTAGCTTGATACATGTACACATAACCAGCGGATATGTAAATGATTAGAGTTACAATTCTTTTTGACCAGCACAATGGTCACCAGTGTGCATTAGTTTTATTCATGTTTGCTGTTGTTACCAGGGCACGATCACAGTGAAGGACATGAAGATGCTGTGTACTGTCATGAAGTAGCTGAATCACCACATGACAGGGTTAGAAAGGGGCCTCATTGTGGGTCTCCATTTGGCTTCCAAGTTGAATCATGTTGGTTCCAGATTTGTGGGGCATTGGGATACGCTATTGGCCTGATGTTGGACTGCGTGGAAATACTCATCGTCATGGTTCCTGTGGACAGCATCTGACCCCCACAATGCTAGGATCATGGTATAGTACACCAAGCACATCATAGCCCCTTGACATCTGTACCTACAAGCAGAGAATAGGTAAAAAGCTCCCTTCAACGGTGCCAACCCACATCATTGGTTGGGGACTAGTAGCATTTGGACTAGGAAATTAGTGTCGCATACGTAGGCTGCAGTTAATACCACAGCACAACTTGCCACATCTGGGGTGACACTGTGACCGAGAATTAAGGACTGCTAGTGAGTGACGTGCGGTTCTGCGAGTTGGTGACGACCTAGGGAGAGGTCCCTTACATCCAATGTATTGGAGGGGCAAAACGCTGTTCCTCCTGCCATCATGGGTTAGGGAACCATTGTATATGAAATCAAGTCTTGATTGGTATCTATTCGTAGAAATGTGACAGCACAATTATAAACCATGAACATCCTGCAGCATCATGTGTTAACTCTCTTGTGAAGTATCATGATACCATTTTTCATCAGGACAACGACCTTTCGTATGAGGCATGTGTCTCTATGAACTGTCTGTGGTACAGTAAGTTACTCCTGCGGCCAACAACATACACATGTCACTGACAGAAAATGTGTGGACATACACCTGTCCCCAACAGAACATATATGGACACAATTCAAACGTCAACTCCATCACAGTGTCGGATTCATGATATCCCTGTGGTTGTGAGCCGCATTCCCCCAGGAAAGGATCCAATGACTCTATGACATCTTTCCCAACCAGATTAGTGTGTGTATCCAGGCCAGTGGTATCATACTCATAAGTGGGCACATATTGCCATGTTCTTTGCAAAAATGACTAGACTATGTAATCACTAAAATGATGTCATATACCCTCTAAACCATTTAAATTTCATTTCGTTTCCTCCTCCTCCTAGTCTGGGTTTTGCACTTTTTTGTCAAGCACTTTGTTTTTCTGAGTAATGCCATAATGGTCCACATTTGGAACGCAATGAAGTAGCCATTGTGCATGGGGTCGATTCGACAAGACCTCAGTAGGCCTATTCATTGGTGATGCGGTTAAATTACGCGCCGGTGTTTTCTGGGCGTGAGGCGTGGGCCCAATAGTGAGCCAGAAGTATTTCCACAGGTTCACATAAGAAAAATTTGGTGGCCAAAACTTCTATGTATGATTACTATCATGCTACTCAAACCACTGTCGGACGATTCTGGCCTTCTAACAAAGGAAGCTATCCTGATGCAAGATGCTATTGCCATTGGGGAGGGGGCGGGGGAGGTCATCATAGTTGAAGGGAAGGTGGTGCTCCACATTCAAGTTCACATAGTCTACAGCTCTCATGGACCCTACGATTACTGTCAGTACTGTCACATGTCCCATGGAGTCCATGTGAATGACCAGCATAGCTTTGTAGTAACCCTATTAGCATGTGTCCATGGCACATTGCATGTTTTGTGCAGCCGTTCCCCACAGAACCATGACCATCGCCCTAGGGAAACAAGAAACTGTGTTTCAGCTGATCAACCGAGCCATTGCCATTATTTCGCTGTCCTGTCTCGATGATCCTGTGACTACCGCAATGGTAACTGACAACTTTGTTGGTCGACATCTGATTATGTAAAGTTCTTCGCCTGTAGAGGACTACATTCATAAATGTGCACTGAATAGTGAGGGCTGAAACACACATACTTGTATTAGAATTATACTCCGTCGTTAGGTCTGCCACATATCGCCCACCACCAATCTTGCTTCAAAGAGTGGCCAAGCATCGGAGTTCCATGTTCTGTAAATTACATGGAAGTCCAACACCCTGTCGCCTGATCATGAGTTCTACTTTTTTCAACCACTTCCCATAGATGCTCACAGTAGTAGCTACGAAACACCCGATCAGCTTTGACGTTTCGGAGACGCTCATTCTTATGAATGGATTAGATTAGATTAGATTAGATTAGATTACATTAATACTTAATCCATAGATCATGAATATGCTACTTTGTAATGATGTGGAATATGTCAGTTTAACAAAAGATTTCTGTACATGCCATCATTCAAGTCTTTCTTTTGCAGTAGAAGGAGTTGTCATTCAGAAATTCTCTTAATTTCTTTTAAAATGTTGGTTTCCAATCTATCAGACTTGTAATGCTATTTGGTAAGTGACCAGAGATTTTTGTGGCAGATAAATTTACCCAATTCTGTGCCAAAGTAGTGAATTCAGACTGTCTTCCAATTGCTTCTGTGTTGGGATGGGTTATTAATAACAAATTTCATAACGGAATATATATAGTAGTTACTTTCGTGGACTTGAAGAAGGCCTATGGCTCAGTTAACAGACAAACACTATTCCAGATACTTTATGAATCAGGGATAGATGAAAACACCAGAAGACTTGAACAAACGCTCACAGATACGACATCAAGAATTAAGTTTCAAGGCGAAATTTCTGAACCATTCAAAATCAAAACAGGAGTTCGACAAGGAGATGGACTCTCCCCAATTCTCTTTAACTTGGTTTTAGATAAAAGAGTAAAAACATGGGAAAGCACATTAAAAAACAGAGCCTTAAAGGGTATAAGAATGGGCGAAGGAAAGAACAAATTTGAAGTGAAATGTTTAGCCTTTGCGGAGGATATGGCATTGATAACTGAAAACCTAACAGACACAATAGTTATGCGTGATCTGTTACACGAGACTGCTGAAAAGACTGGGCTAAAAACATCCTATGTAAAACCCGAGTACATAGAACACAAACATAATACAGAAAAGTGTATGAACACAAAGTATGGAAAAATTAAAAGAGTTGATAGATTCAAATACCTAGGCAAGTGGAACCAAGCCAATGGACTGGATAACACAACAAATAAAGAAAGAATAAAATGTTAGAATTTGTATATAAATTAACACAAAACTACTACAATAAGAAATCAATATCCATACAAGCGAAAATTAGACATTATAATTCAGTTATTAGGACACAAGCAACGTATGGACCAGAGTGCCTAACATAATACTAAGAAAAATTCTACGTCTTGAGAAAAACAAGGAAAATAGGTAGATTAAAAGGAGAAATGAAGACTTATACAAAAATACAGAAAAGATCACAGATACAATGAGGAAGAGACGGCTAAAATTTTATGGACATTTAAAAAGAATGGAAGAAACACGGATTACAAAGAAAATTTTTAATTACGTTAGTAAGCTGAAAAAAACTGTAGGATGGATAGAAGTAGTAAAGCAAGACGCCAACAAAATAGGTGTTACAGAAGAAATAATACGTGACAGGAATCACTACAGGCTACTGATAGGAAACGCAAACTATGAAGAAGATGAGCCGAAACCTCGACTCAGTGTGGACAGAAGAGCAGAGATGAGCAGTTGGCGAGAAAATGAAGAAATACTGGTAAAAACAGAAGAAAAAGAAACACCATAAGTCTTAACTTTTATGCGGTCCATAGCTGGCCAAATTCATAAATAAATATATATATTTACACCGATATTGACAGTAGCTTCACAATATATATATATATATATATATATATATGGATATTCACAGGAGCTTCACAATTTTATATATATATCTATATATATATATATATATATAATTGTGAAGCTACTGTGAATACCCATAGCTCCTTAAATAAATGTCTGCAAGATGATCTTGGATCCAGCGATTATTCTGAGTACAAGTTTTGTGCAATTAATGCGTTTTTACTTATTGATGAATTAACCCAAAATATGATGCTACATGAAAGCGGAAAATGAAAACAGGTCTGTAAGCTAATTTACTTCTATGTTTATCACCAAAATTTGCAATAACGTTAATCACAGAAGTAGAAAATGTATGGAATCATCTATGTGTTTCTTCCAATTCAATCCCCATCAATGTGCCCACCCAAAATTTTGCAATATTCTTCCTTAGCTACAGACTTCTTTTCAAATTCTATATTAATGGTTTTGTACCATTTACTGTACAGATCTGAATATACTGTGTTCTATCAAAATTTTTGACAGTCAGTTAATAATTTTCTGCAGGACATTATATTCAAATTCCTCAGCGATTTCCTGTTTGTTGGCTGTTATTACTAAACTTGTATCATCAGCAAAAAGAACTAGATTTGCATCATCATGAATATAGACTGGCATGTCATTAGCATACATTAAGAACCGAAAGGGACGCAATATTAAACATTGTCAGACCCATTCTTGATACCACCCAAATCTGAGAAATCTTCTGATTTTTGCGCATTGTGTGAACTGTGTGTTTAACCTTCTGCACTATCCTAGTTAAATATGTATCAATTCATTTAGGCACTGTCCCACTCATACCACAGTACTTAAGTTTATCTAGAAGAATTCCATGATTTATACAGTAAAAAGCCATTCATAGACCACAAAAATCCCAACTGGTGATGTTCGGTTACTCAGAGCATTCAAAATTTGATCAGGGAAAGCATATAGAGCATTTTTTGTTGAAAAACCTTTCTGAACACCAAACTGGCATTTTGTTGGTAATTTATTTTTTCAAATACTTGAAGTTACTCCTGAACATATTACATTTTCAATAAGTTTTGGCAAAGGTGTCAGAAGTGAGACTGGGCGGTAGTTGTTGGCTTTGGACCAATCCCCCTTTTCATGCAATGGTTCAACAGTAGATTTCAGTCTATCAAATAAAAATGTCCTATTTCGGTGAGCTATTACATATGTGGCTGAAAATCCTACTTAACTGTTTAGAATAAACATTTAGTACTTTGTTGGAGATGCCATCAATTCCATGCAAGCTTCTAATTTTGAATGAGTTTATTTTTTTCCTAACTTCAGAAGAAGAGGTGAGAATAATTTCAATTTCATCAAATTTCATAGGTATTGCTCTTCCACATACATAGTTTTACCTTTTCTGATGAATATCTTTATACCATTTTCTCCTGTTTTCATTCACTTTGAATGTAAACTGTTTGAATGTTAAGTGTCGGACAATAAAAATCCGTCCTCTGTCATAGCCGCTTATGCTATTGGATTTCCTTATTTTCGGCCTTTATTTCCTTTTGAATGATTCCTTACTGAGCCACGTGTTTGTAAAGCCACCAAACGACATTAAATCTCGTGGTGGGTTCTGGTACGTAGTTCCAATCGACAACAAGTGATAAATTGCATCCTTTGTAACTGATGGCCCATGTTAGGCAATAGTGAACAGTGACCACCCCAGTATATTCGTCCTCGCTGCAGGAATGCGTCAAGACCGCTCCTGACACTCCTGCTCTATCTCCTGTACAAAACCAACTTCCCATAAGAGCCCTCTTCCCTGTTTTTTCATCAGTAAGCTAACCACGCCAGTTTCCCTGCGGTCCACCGCACCCTCCATTCGTCCTATAATTCCCTGCAGCTCCAGCTCAATAACTTCAACAATAACTTCAACTCCTTCTGTAATCAGTGATGGCTTTGCAACAATCCTCAAACAGCCAGACAATAAGTTATTGTAAAATGTACCCAAGTCGCCGTTCCTGAGATCTTACCTTAAGTCCAGAACTGTCCGGTTTATCTAATTAACAGGAGTAAGTCAGAACAAAGTATGATACGATACTTATCAACACTTCTTTTGTGAAAAAAAAACATTCTGATTTAAAATGTGTGGACAGCTGTAACTAGTGAAATTAAAATGCTTCAACACTAAATAATGGATTAAAATTTGATAACTTAATATTCAGTTTAATTTCCTTTTCGAGAACTGTGTACACAGTTTTGCCTTCTCTTCTGAGAACCTGAAAGCTTGCATTACTTCCATAACTACTTCGCTGTGTAAACTGTCAGTGATGCATGAGGAAGTTAGTAAACTACATGTTATGACTTTCGATCTAGGATTCCATTAGGCAGAGTATCCATTTAAATAAAATAATTCTGTTTGTATTTAAAATTACCTTTATTTCAGGAACACGTACTGCTTTATAAGTACAACATGTATTGATAAAACAATTTTACCAATAGACTGTTTAAAAATATTGTTTTTCAGGTATTCCTGTACATCTCGACCTCCTTCTGCCACTCAGACCATCAAGTCGTTGAAGAAAAATTGTACCCAGCAAAAGCAGACCCAGAAAAGATTATGAATATTGTTTCGTCAATGGACGACGACCTTTTAGAGCTTATAACACCAAAGTAAGGAAATAAAAACAGTTCAGTTTTCCAGTTGTGAAATAGCTAGTAATCTAGAATAATTAAAATTAATTTCATCAGCCAAACATTATAACACCCACCAGTGGGCTTTTGGTTGCTCTGAAATTCAAGATAGCAACAAACACTTATACAAAATATCACACCGAGTCAGCAATCACATAGAATCTTATACCAGTTTGCGTAACGTGTTCGAATGTTGGCACTCACCTCACATAGTACCCAGGTATTATGAAGAGGTGTCTCGTGTTCTCTGGAATGGTGTTCGATTACATCCTAAATGTATCTGACAGAACCACGATCTGGCCAATGTAAAGAGAAGGATGTCAACTGGAATTCTCTTCTGTGGTCCTGACAGCCCCCTTCCCTTGATGTAGGCCTTGTTCTTACGGGACATGCCCAGTAACTGAAGGTAAGTAGATACATCAAGAACTACCTATCTCACTACGACAATAGACGGAGAAATGACATGAACAGTTTTATGAATGAACTCATTATTATAACTTTAACACCATTTCAGAGATTTCTTTTGTTATCATCGGCGATTTCGTTGGACCAGAAGAGATGCACGTGCAGAGCTTTTACAAACCATTATGGTCAAAATTATATGGCGGTTGACGGTCACAAACAGACTGCCTTGAGGTGATCAACTTCATGAGTTCCATTTTCAGCCCTTAAGGACCATGAACGACGACCCGCCACCGTGCCATCGTTCGCCAATGGCGTCATCAGAATGTGGTATGAAGTAGCGTGAGATGAGCACCCCACTCTCCCCGCCAGTGTCAGCTGCAACTGATGCTTCTCAGCCAAGTGTCAACTGGTATCGAGAAGCTGAGTGTTCTCCATTCCAGTGTTTGCACAATTGAAAAACACAGTACCGGGAATTCTTCCTCTGCCAATTGCATGGCCATCAGACACCCCGACACTTCAGCTATGGAGGCGAAGGGAGTATGGAACTAACAGTTGGTAATGATATTTTGTTTTTTATTGAGATGAAACTGGGGACCTGTTGGACGACAGTGAGATAGGATTCGTCGAACTAGAAAAAGCGTTCGACAATGTGAAGTGCTATAAGGAGTTAGAATTCCCGTGTGTGTAAGCTACAGAGTCATAATATACAATAAGCACAAGAACCAGGAGGGAAAAATTAAAACGGGAGACAAAGAATGAAGCGCTCGGACTGAAAAGGGTTTCAGAAAAGGACACAGCCTCTTGTGATTGGTGTAGTTCATGCACTTCACCTTACAGCCAGTGGAAACCACGGAAAAACCCCAGGCAGGGAAGTAGCATTCGATCGATAGTTTTTAGCTTATCTTGCAGTGACTTGCATGTCGTCAAATGATTACACTGAGCTGATTTATTGGTGATTTAAAACTAAGTTACTGGATTGTAGTTGTTTAGCTAAATAGTGCAAAAACCTAGTTTGTTACACTTAAATTGTTGGAGTTACTGATATGGTAGCTCATATGGTAAGCAAGGCTTTATGATTAGATTGAAATAGCACTGAGTCATGAGGGAAAAACGTACATCAACGCTAGGACTTAAATTTTGAGGAGACGATACACCACTGTCCTCCAGTATCCTCAATAATTTAGGAGAATTCGCGTGTGAGTCCTGGGTAGTGTTAATGAATCCAATTAGCAATTTCATAAGCGAGGAGAAGATATTTGAGTAGTTAGTAGCCATCATGTTTGTCTCTTCTATGAGGGCATTGTTGACCACAGCGAAGTTCTTCTTGAGTAGTAACGTGTATGTAATAATACGAACATCATTGGCATTTGTACTGGGGCGAAGGCGATCTGTGAGGGATAGATTTCTGCGATCGGGCTCCAACAAGCTGTCTGCTTGACTTGTGGAGACGTTTTCTGGAAGTACCGATATGATTATACGTAGAGTATTGAAAAGATCTTGTTGTCGTCTTCTGCAGAAGTGTACCGTAAGTCGCTGGAGAAGCCAAGTGTTACTAGTGATTGGATAAAAGCGAGAGTCATTCCCATTTCTATGAAGGGTGTGTACAGGCACACCAAATTATAGCCAAATGTATCTAAGGTCGGCCTGCTGTTGAAGTTTGAAACATATTCTATTCTCACGTTTTACGACATTTCTGGAGACTAAAAATTTCCTCTCTGGGAAACAACAGGAATTCCGAAAACTAAGAACGTGTGAAACTCAGCTCGCTCTATTGATCCATGACATGACGATCTCATTTTACTGGCACTCAGGTTGATACCGTCTTCCTTGACTTCTGGAAGCATTCGATACAATTCCGTACTGCCTCCTTGATACTGTCTTCCTTGACTGCTGGAAGCATTCGATACATTTCCGTACTGCCTCCTAATGAACAAAGTACAAGCGTAAGAACATCAGACCAGCTCTGTGATTGGATTGCTGAGTTTCTAGCAAACAGGACACTGCCTGTCATCCTGAATGGAAACATAAAACTAACGTTGCATCTACGTCAGGGAAGTGTTTTGAATCGTTACTTTTCTCAGTATGTATAAATAGCTAGTCAGAAGTTCCATGATGATTTTGATGAAGATGCTGTCATACACACAGAAGCCACAATGCAAGTAAATTGTAGCAGGAAGATCTGCACAGCCTAAAAACATTGAAAAATGTAACACAATGTGCACAAGTAAGTAGATCGCTCAGACCAATCATTTCGCTAGAACCATTCACATCATAAAAGTATCTTCGAGTATGTGTACAGAGAAAATTAAGGGGAGTTTGCTGGCAAAAATTCGAAAATTTTCACGTTTTGCAAAACATGCCCTAGAATATTACATACTCTTTCCTCCACAAAATAGTGCATAAATTATCTGTGTGTGACGTTTAGAAGTATTTTATTTTTAATTTTGAAGTCTTACATGCGTATCTGCGAGATCACCAAATTTCGGACGTGCATCTGTTTGTATGTGAATATCTCGGAAACTACATTTTATAGAAGGCTTTGATTTTCATCTCTGACAGAAAAAAACGTGGGGCTCGATGTTAGTCACACTGTTATTTCGCAGTCGCTTGGCAATTGTTTGTTAATTTTGAGTGAAACAGTGACTTCCGACGTAATCTGGTGCAGTTTGACGTAATTTAAACATGTCTAGAAGTGCTAGTCTATTCAAGAAACGTAAGTTTGGTGGAAACCAACACACTAGAAGTGTAAAACCGTGTGTTGTTCAAGATTTGGAACCCAAAATCAGTGCAAAATCAAATAACCTTGATGTGCCACCAGAGAACAAGAGAGATGTGACCTCACCCAATGCAAGTAAAACTAAATTACATAAACAATTCGAGGAACTACGATTACTGCAGGATAATTTAGAAAATAGTACTCCTTGTCTGGGCTATGTTTTGAGTGATATGAACATTTTAATTCAGGTGTTGTGTGATAAATTGTGCTGTAATATTTGTGGCGGAAAAGTAATTATTGAAGAAGATATTCCAGCAAGAATAGGACTCACTACGACAATAGCTATTATTTGCACTGGCAGTGACAACAAAAAGTCATTTGTAACGTCAAATGAATTCAACAATAATCTTTATGGGGTAAATGCAAGACTTAGCTATGCCACGAGAGCTATCGGAAATGGTATTAGTGCAGGTCAGTATTTCTTTTTGGTTATGAATCTACCACCACCACCTTCAAAAATTCAGAGGTATACTAAAGTTATAGGAGAAGCTGTTGAATCTGTCGCTTCTCTGTCAATGAAGGCTGCAACAAATGAAGCTGTTGAAGTGAACGAAGGCAAAACTGATATACCAGTTACGTTTGATGGGACAAGGCAAAACCGTGGTCACACGTCAAAAAACTCAGTTGCCACAATGACAAGTGTAGACACAGTCAAAGTAATTAATTTTGAGGCACTTACAAAACATTGCTGTAGTTCCTATGACAAAAATGGAAAAAATGATGAAAACTGACAGAAAATTATGATGGTTCAAATGGTTCAAATGGCTCTGAGCACTATGGGACTCAACATCTTAGGTCATAAGTCCCCTAGAACTTAGAACTACTTAAACCTAACTAACCTAAGGACATCACACACACCCATGCCCGAGGCAGGATTCGAACCTGCGACCGTAGCAGTCCCGCAGTTCCGGACTGCAGTGCCAGAACCGCACGGCCACCGCGGCCGGCTATGATGGAACTAGCGGAGGAATGGAAACCGATGCCGCAATGAAAATGTTTAACAGATCACTGCAGGAAAGGTATGTACGATACACCCAGTTCCTTTGGGATGGAGATTCTAAGGCGTATAGGAGTGTTGTTGAAGCAAACTCATATGAAAATATAAAGAAATTGGAATGTGTTGTGCATGTGCAAAAGAGGATGGGCACACGTCTCAGAAAATTAAAACGATCTCTTCGCACCACCATGACAAGCCACTTACAGGTCGACTGACTGATAAAACAATAATCAGCTCTAGAAGCATTACGGAACGGCCATCAGAAATATCTGAAATTATTTAGAAAGTATGAGGAAAGCAGTCTGGGCCACATACTTCCACAAACTTTCAACCGACAGAAAACCGACACATGCACTCTCCCCACCTGGACCTGAATCGTGCTGAAGTTTCAGGAGTGTCTTTTGAACACAATAACTCTGTTCCTGAAGCTGTTATGGAAGCAATAAAACCAATTTATAGGGACCTAGCTTACCCATACCTCTTCCGAAAGTGTCTACACGGGCGAACACAGAATCCTAATGAATCATTCAATAACATTATCTGGACACGAGTGCCCAAAAATGTTTTTCTAGGGCTCAATACACTAAAATGGGGAGATAGTGATGCTGTATTAACATTTAATGATGGAAATATGGGAAGAAGAAGAGTTTTAAAACATCTTAACATTACTCCAGGCTACCATACTGTAAAGGGCTTGAAGTTATTGAAGAAGATAAGATTCGCCAAGACACAGCGTGCAGCTCAGTTCACCACCAAAGAACCAAGATCAATCAGAAGAAAGAAGCTTTTGGAGAAGGAAGCTGGCAAAGATGGTGATGCTGATTATGCTACTGGGTGTTTTGAGACTTAATTTAAAATTACAAGTCAATTTTTATCATTTTATACTTTAAATCTGATTTTCTCAAAATGACATTTTTTATACTTTATGTTCCTTTATATCAAAGCCTACTTGTGATAGCTATATGAAACTTTGCCACCTATTTCATTGTAATATATTGTACCTACTGAAGCACAACCATAGCAATAACTTGAATCGAAGGCCATCTAGGCCAATATGTGTACAATTATTTCTAATAAAAATAGCATAATGGAAAATACATATACATCTCTCCTTCTTTTTTACCTAATCTCTTAATTCTGGTTCAGAAGACATAAATAACATGGATAACACAGCTGTAAAAATTGTACAGTGTTGTCTTCATTAGTTCCAGAGATAAAGGTACATGAAGTAGGCTAATCTAACATTCTCCGCATAGGCCCGGCAAACTTACCTTAAATGAAATGATTGCATAAAGTTAATTGCAGGAGTAGAAAACGAATAAGCATTCAGGATCAAATTTGCAATTAAATGACATTTAAAAGTGTAAATGGTCTAGAAACCCGACAATCTAGAGCAATGACATTACAAGCCCCACTCCCCATATCAATGAAGTTATCATTCTTATCAGCGACGTCATTACCCTTGTCAGTGATTTCATCATGATAGTCATACGACAGGCCTCATCTCTCTCTGTCCTACATTTCCCCTTCTCCTCCTGTTTACAGCCCATCACACCATAGTAATAAGATAGGGCAACCGATCATTTGAATTGCGTAAAAATGGAGTAACATTCAGAGATATGCAGTATTTCTATACTAAAAATTGCGTACGCTTCACTTTAATAGCGTAGAAATAACGTCATGTTCAAACATATTTGCCTCTGACTGCATAAAATGTGGCCTTCCTCAAAGATACACATTATTTGCATGTTGAGAGGAAATGTACCGAGGCCTCACTTGAATTGGCGCCATGTTACAAGTAACTGAATGAACTGAGTACGCAAACACAAACACACACACACACACACACACACACACACACATACACACACACACATACATACACACTGTGTAACTACTGTACTGTCTCAACGTTAAATTTCATATCACATTTTTGTACAGAACACCAAAAAAATATGTACGGTACAATACTTTCATATTTCCTCCATCAAATTTTGTCTGATTTATGCACCTCAGTACATTTCCTATTTCTCTCCGGATTGCTTCATCATTCAGTTTTGTCTCAGACTTGTACACAACATTATAAAATTACGTACAATATTTCAACATATGCTTCATAATCGTCTGTTTTATACATCGGAGTAAGTCTTCTATGTCTCTGTCTTTCTAATCTGTAAAAACTGTTTTACCTCAACACTAAATTTCATCTGACATGTGTGTGCACAACATAATATAAGTTACGTACAATATCGTCACATTTTCTCGATTATCCTCATCACAATTAGCAAATTTTACCTTCGTGTCATGCTTAAATTTTAATATATTACATAGCGTACGAAGACATAAAAACACTCCAGATATACACTACTGTCCATTAAAAATGCTACACCACGAAGATGACGTGCTGCAGACGCGAAATTTAACCGACAAAAAGAAAATGCTGTGATATGCAAATGATTAGCTTTCCAGAGCATTTACACACGGTTGGCGCCGGTGACGACACCTATAACGTGCTGACACGAGGAAAGTTTCCAACCGATTCCTCATGTAAGGAGGAGAAATGCGTACCATCACGTTTCCGACTTTGATAAAGCTCGGATTGTAGCCTGTCGTGATTGCGGTTTATTGTAGCGCGACATTACTGCTCGCGTTGGTCGAGATCCAATGAGTGTTAGTAGAATATGGAATCGGTGCGTTCAGAAGGGTAATACGGAACGCCGTGCTGGATCCCAACGGCCTCGCATCACTAGCAGTCGAGACGACACGCATCTTATCCGCCTTGCTGTAACGGATCGTGCAGCAACGTCTTGATCCCTGAGTCAACAGATGGGGACGTTTGCAAGACAACAACCATCTGCACGAACAGTTCGACGACGTTTGCAGCAGCATGGACTATCAGCTCGGAGACCATGGCTGCAGTTATCCTTGACGCTGCACCACAGACAGGAGCGCCTGTGATGGTGTACTCAATGATGAACCTGGGTGCACGGATGGCAAAAAGTCATTTTTTCGGATGAATCCAGGTTCTGTTTACAGCGTCATGATGGTCGCATCCGTGTTTGGAGATATCGCGGTGAACGCACCTTGGAAGCGTGTATTCGTCATCGCCAAACTGGTGTATCACCCGTCGTGATGGTATGGGATGCCATTGGTTACACGTCTCGGTTACCTCTTGTTCGTATTGACGGCACTGAACAGTGGACGTTACATTTCAGATGTGTTAAGACCCGTGGCTCTACCCTTCATTCGATCCCTGCGAAACCCCTAGATTTCAGCAGGATAATGCACGACCGCATGTTTCAGGTCCTGTACGGGCCTTTCTGGATACAGAAAATGTTCGACTGCTGCCCTGGCCAGCACATTCTCCAGAGCTCTCATCAACTGAAAACGTCTGGTCAATGGTGGCCGAGCAACTGGCTCGTCACAATACGCCAGTCACTACTCTTGATGAACTGTGGTATCGTGTTGAAGCTGCATGGGCAGCTGTACCTGTACACCCCATCCAGGCTCTGTTTGACGCGATGCCCAGGTGTGTGAAGGTCGTTATTACGGCCAGAGGTGGTTGTTCTAGGTACTGATTTCTCAGGATCTATGCACCCAAATTGCGTGAAAATGTAATCACATGTCAGTTCTAGTATAATATATTTCTCCAATGAATACCCGTTTATTATCTGCATTTCTTCTTGGTTGTAGCAATTTTAATGGCCAGTAGTGAAATTTATTTTCATATACTGATCAGCCCAAACGTTATGACCACCTAACTAGTAGACAGTTTGTGGCATGGAAGCAATGAGGTGTTGGTAAGCTGCTGGAGGGAGTTGGCATCATAGAGATGTCAAGGTGCTGTTCCCCTGGAAGACCAATGATTCGCGACTTCTCATTGGTCACCTTTCAATGCCGATGGTCACATGCCCATTTCAGTCGTAGTTGATGATGTCGTGATGTTCACATTTGCACAGGCATGGGTCATCGCTGCAGAGGCCCATCGGTAGGAGTGTTGGGTACAGTGTGTGTTCAGTTACAGTTTTGCTCTGTCCATGATTAAAGTCTGATGTTAGTCCCGCGACAGTTCGCCACCTGTACTGTTTTATCAGTCTGTCCAACCTATGACGTCTGACCCACTGCGTTTGGATGTTGTTTCACATTGGTTTCGCCATGCGTTCAAGACACTCACCACAGCACTCCTTGAACACCTGACAAGTCACACAGTTTCCAAAATGCTCATTCCAAGCCTGTGGGCCATCACAATGTGCGCTCAGTCAGATATATCGTGTGCCTTCCCCATTCTACACACAGACAGCACGCTCACTGATACCACATGCAAGGCGCTTGTGTCTGAGTACCAGTCATTCCCCTCCAGATGTTGCTACTATCACCTGGGCGGGTTTATATCGATAGCAGGTAGACGGTCATAATGTTCTGGCTGATTCAGTGTATATATACAATAAGTCACAGTCGTATTCGCCTTACAGCACATGTCACTTGTGATCTTATGCTGTCACACGGTAGAAACATACACTGACCAGCCAAAACTTTATGGCCATGTAACGCCGGAAATGCATATCCTCCTATTTCCATCTATTGTACCATAATTTTTTCCTTATGTTGTTACCCGAATATATAACATTTCTGTGTCTTTGTATATTGTAATTGTTTTACTATTTGTATATATACGCATTTATGTCGATGTATAATTGGTTTGTTTTGTGAATATAATTTGTATTTATACACTGGGTCTGGCCTAGGGAAAACTATACTATCGAACGAATACATCGATAGGTCGTGTGGAGAACGAAAGTGTGTAGGATCTTTGGTAGTGTGAACTCGGCCGCGTGGAGCGCGGGCAGAGCAGTGGGGGTCTGGCTGCGGTGGTGCAGTGGAGCAGGTGTGTTGTGTGAAGCTCCCGCGAGTTGCCGCGCTTTCGGGGTTTGGCAGCATGTAATTGCGCTCGACTTGCGATGATAGTTTCTGACATGGTGTTGCGTGTTGCGGACGGGAAGCATTAGCTGGCGCACATCAAGAGCCCGTTTCGTCTGGCGGCCGTGTCGAGAAGAAGGCGCGCCAACATCCAGCTTCTGCAACAGCGACGGCCGACAATGAGTGACTGTCGCCACCTCCTCGATCGACGACTTCAAACCTTCAATCAACCAACAAGGAAGACTAAAAGCACGTAAAGTTTCACAACTGTATGGCAGACCTCAGCTTTTCAAACTGTTCCATTTGCCTCGCAAAATTACAGCAACTTAGCATGAACTTTTGTTGCTCATTGTCCCAATTGCATTACCAAGCAGAGTCCCTTCCTTTTCCGAAATGAACCCGAGTGTCGTTGAAATTCAGACGCCAGCATTAAAGTACAATCATTCCATTTCACTGCTTTAATTTCAAAGTTCAGTTTAAGTATTCATAGCTGGCTACAATATTTAGATTACACAAGCACAAATTAAGAGTGCGAGTTTTGTTACCGTATTTTAGCTTACCTGTGACTGCAGCTCAGCTTGGTACGTACTAAATTTTACTATTGTTAATTGTTCAGAATCATTTAATTCAAGTTCAAAGCTAAATCTCTTATTTCTAAATTGCGTAGATTCAAGTAGCTTTTGAAATGATTGTTGAGGTAGTCCAAGACTAACCGTATTTTACTGAATTTCGATGTGCTTAAGAAAGAAAGCTTCTTATTAATTTCAGTCACTAAATTAACTTTCAGTTTTCCGGTTTTATTAATTCTTTTGCTAAATTAAGTCAGAGTGCAGCGAAAGTTATTACTTCTGACAAACTTTCAGTTTTCACACTACACGTGTCAACCTTCAGTTGCCACGCTTCTAGTGCTAATTATATGTGTAATTACCTTTCTTTTTCAGTTACTATAGTAATTGTCCTTAGGACTGGCGACTGTAATTTCCCCCAAATCTCAAATATCTAATTACCGCTAGTCAATTGTTAACGTAACGGCCGCACATTTACTTTCTTCATTAACTTTACCCCTTTTCAAAATTAATTTCCACCAGTTTCATTTGCATTTTTCCTTTCATTTAGTGTAACCCTTTCCTCCCTCTTTACCGACAGATTAACTTCGGTGACGATTGCTTTTCCCAAATTTCCATTAGGTACACGCGGTTTAATTTTTCACTGTCATTAAGGTCGATAAGTGAGGGGGAGGTTACACGTGGCGGCCGTGACAGGACAATCTTCAGATTTGAATTTGTTCTGGACACGAATTTTGCATTGTGCAAATCTCGTAACAAAGTACTGGTTACGAAATGGTCGATACGTCAGCGAGAATATTAGTGGGAGGAATCCTAATTAGATTTGAGATTTGTTATTTATATTGAAAATTATTAAAATGAGTGAAGGCAACAATTACCAAAATTTGGTAGACTTGGATACGGAACAATCGGTCGAACAGTGGGAAACGCGCACCGCAGAACCCATTATTCAGGGGCAGGCGGCTAGCATGAAAGACGCGACCGCCGAAACGCAACAAAGAGCAGAAATGGAATTCCAAACTTTAGAAAATGTTTCGGAATCGAAAGTGAAAATCAAATATGAATCCCTTGATGACGAATACGGGGGGGACAATTAAAGAGGAAGCCTCTACGGAAGTAAAACCTGTAGTTTCCGGGAATTTAACTGATTTATTGAATGTTTTGATTAACGAAATCAAGAGTCAATCGGCCAGGCAAGAAGATCAGGCTGCCAAGCAAGAAGCTCAGGCTGCCAAGCAAGAAGCTCAGTCTGAAAAAATTGAACGGATGCTAGACAATCAGAACAAAGCTATTAATGTTGTTAACAACAATGTTGAAGTTGTTAACACAAAAGTTGATAAAATCAAAGACGATATTGTCGTGATTAATACCGAAATCGGTAATCTTAAACAGGAAATGATAGGCGTTCAGGCGGAAATTGCGAGTATAAATACTAGTTTTGATTCCGAAATTAGCAGAATCGAGAAAAGTGTAGGAGACGCAGTTGCTCCGATCGTCGAGAATAAGGTGACGGAACAAATTCAATTAGTGACAAAAGAGGATCAACAGAAGGTGGAAACTTTAAAGGCTTTAGTATCCGAAGTAGATACCGAAGTGACGAAGCAGGCTAATACCTGCGAAGAGAAAAAGAGGGAAGTGGAAACGCTTGCGACAACCACTTGCCAAGTGATTACGAGGGTGTCGGAATTAGAAAGGAAACTTGGCGAAAAACAGAGCTATGTGCCAATCTGTGCACATAGTTCGGAGTTGTTGACGAAAGAGGAGCGGTTCGACCCCTTGAAAAAAGGCGGGATACACCCGACGGATTTCATTAAAAACTGGAAAGAGTTTTACCCAGATCATGGACTAATGAGAGAAAAATTAATGCGGTTATTGATGTGTTGGCTGGTGATGCCAAGCGTTGGGGCTTAAACCTCAACATTACGAACCTGACTTTTGACGAGTATAAAAATTTGTTTCTAGCTGAATACTGGTCAGAGCAAAAACAGCAAAGTGTCTGGCGCGAATTTGTCGTATCGAGGACTTTCGATGCGAATTCGCGCGGTTCGATGAAGGAGTTTTGTGAGGGCTGGATCCGCAAGTTGGATTATTTGCGTGATCGCCGCACGGAATCCGAAATAGTCTGGGAACTCTACAAAAAGCTTCCAGATGATACAAAACGCTACGTAGGAAGCAATTACAGGACAATAAATGATTTCCTGGAAAGAGTGGAGGACGAGGACAATTGGCGCAATAATCGCGACAGTGGTAGAGGCCGTTTTAACAACAACGGGTACCACAGCAACCACAACAACGATGACCATGGGAATAATGCGTACCGCAACCATGGCGGCAATAACAATAATGGTTCGGACCGTAATAACAATCGGTAGAATGCAAATAATAACAGAAATGACAGAGACCAGTATCATACTAACGTCATAAGGGCTTCACAGAATAGTAATAACGCTAGAGGGTGTGATCAGCCGCCTCAGCAGCATCCGGGGAGCGTATCTGCTGGGACGAGACAGGGAAACCATTAGCTGCGCCGGTGAGGGGCCGACCGGGCGTGGAGAAATTTTGGCGGCCCAATAACAGGAGAAAACCCAGGTGTCGTCGTTATGAAAATTCCGTGTGGAATAACCAACGGCGGGATAGTGTGCCAGTGTTAGGAGAAAGGAGTGCATCCACAAGTAGTAGAACAGCTGTGTACACGGCAGTAGGAAGTACATTCACTGTCAGTGAGAACAATTTAAGTAGTGTTCCGGAAATCGATTATAAAGTGGCAGCTGTAATACCCACAGCGGAACTGGAGATTGAGTTTAAGAATGATTCGCAATTGTTCAGAGAAGATCAGATGTCGGATAACACGTCCGTCATTGAGAGAGGGGATGCAGAGTGGGATGAGGTCTGGTTAAGGCAGTTCGGTCGCTTATACGACGAACTAAGAGATTATAGGGGCCTGTACGGGAGAAGTATTTCTGGAGAGCGCGGGCAGAATTTGCCGCGTCTCGTCCCGCAGGAAGATAGTGTTTGTGAAATGATATAAAGTTCTGGCCCTAACCGGCAGACTTTACTAGAAACAGTTGATGTTAATGGGGAGCACGAGCAAGATTCGTCGTGTCTCGTCCCACAAGAGTTGGATGACAGAGTGGAATAAGATTAGGAGTGTCTCCACTCAATTATTACGGTCAAAAAATTGGTTTATGGTTAATTAAACGAATGCTAAATTTTGTTGATGTTTTGAGCATATTCATTTCCGCTGTTTCTTTTTTGGGACATTTTCTGAGTCTGTTTAGGTTACACGAACATCCTCAGACAATGTGGGGCACGTGTAACGCCGGAAATGCATATCCTCCTATTTCCATCTATTGTACCAAAATTTTTTCCTTGCGTTGTTACCTGAATATATAACATTTGTGTGTCTTTGTGTATTGTAATTGTTTTACTATTTGTATATATACGCATTTATGTCGATGTATAATTGGTTTGTTTTGTGAATATAATTTGTATTTATACACTGGGTCTGGCCTAGGGAAAACTATACTATCGAACGAATACATCGATAGGTCGTGTGGAGAACGAAAGTGTGTAGGATCTTTGGTAGTGTGAACTCGGCCGCGTGGAGCGCGGGCAGAGCAGTGGGGGTCTGGCTGGGGTGGTGCGGTGGAGCAGGTGTCTTGTGTGAAGCTCCCGCGAGTTGCCGCGCTTTCGTGGTTTGGCAGCATGTAATTGCGCTCGACTTGCGATGATAGTTTCTGACATGGTGTCGCGGACGGGAAGCATTAGCTGGCGCACATCAAGAGCCCGCTTCGTCTGGCGGCCGTGTCGAGAAGAAGGCGCGCCAACATCCAGCTTCTGCAACAGCGACGGCCGACAATGAGCGACTGTCGCCACCTCCTCGATCGACGACTTCAAACCTTCAATCAACCAACAAGGAAGACTAAAAGCACGTAAAGTTTCAGAACTGTATGGAAGACCTCAGCTTTTCAAACTGTTCCATTTGCCTCGCAAAATTACAGCAACTTAGCATGAACTTTTGTTGCTCATTGTCCCAATTGCATTACCAAGCAGGGTCCCATCCTTTTCCGAAATGAACCCGAGTGTCGTTGAAATTCAGACGCCAGCATTAAAGTACAATCATTCCATTTCACTGCTTTAATTTCAAAGTTCAGTTTAAGTATTCATAGGTGGCTACAATATTTAGATTACACAAGCACAAATTAAGAGTGCGAGTTTTGTTACCGTATTTTAGCTTACCTGTGGCTGCAGCTCAGCTTGGTACGTACTAAATTTTACTATTGTTAATTGTTCAGAATCATTTAATTCAAGTTCAAAGCTAAATCTCTTATTTCTAAATTGCGTAGATTCAAGTAGCTTTTGAAATGATTGTTGAGGTAGTCCAAGACTAACCGTATTTTACTGAATTTCGATGTGCTTAAGAAAGAAAGCTTCTTATTAATTTCAGTCACTAAATTAACTTTCAGTTTTCCGGTTTTATTAATTCTTTTGCTAAATTAAGTCAGAGTGCAGCGAAAGTTATTACTTCTGACAAACTTTCAGTTTTCACACTACACGTGTCAACCTTCAGTTGCCACGCTTCTAGTGCTAATTATATGTGTAATTACCTTTCTTTTTCAGTTACTATAGTAATTGTCCTTAGGACTGGCGACTGTAATTTCCCCCAAATCTCAAATATCTAATTACCGCTAGTTAATTGTTAACGTAACGGCCGCACATTTACTTTCTTCATTAACTTTACCCCTTTTCAAAATTAATTTCCACCAGTTTCATTTGCATATTTCCTTTCATTTAGATGTAACCCTTTCCTCCCTCTTTACCGACAGATTAACTTCGGTGACGATTGCTTTTCCCAAATTTCCATTAGGTACACGCGGTTTAATTTTTCACTGTCATTAAGGTCGATAAGTGAGGGGGAGGTTACAGCCACCAACTTAATAGCGTGTGTGTCCATCTTTGGAACGAAATAAATAATTGATTCTACGTATCAGAGATTCGACGGTTTGTCGGTAGGTTTGAGGAGGTGTGTGGCATTAGACGTCTACGCACAAGTCATGTAATTCGCGTGAATAACGGGCGACTGATTTGCGTAATTGCTGATGACGCCCGGTGGCGGCACAGATGGATTCCACGGGATTTACATCAGGCCAATTTGGTCGCCGACACATCAACATGAGTTCACTGCAGTGCCCCTCAAACGACTGTAGCACAGGTCTGGCGCCGAGACACGCTTAGTTACACTGCTGAGAAGACACATTGCCGTGGGAAACACATCAAACATGAAGTGATGTGTGTTGTTCGTAGCTGTCAGCGTGTCTTCGATGCAAGCGAGTGAGAGTGTCTCCCACAGCATAACATTGCTCCCAGCAGCCTGCGCCCGTGGCGCGCTGCATGTTTCGAGTAGCCGTTTACATCGATGACGGTGTTTGTGGAGGCTACCAACGACATAGAGTAGCATAAATGTGATGCAGCCGAAGAGCAGACACGTTTCCATTGGTCGACGGTCGAATCCCGATGATCCCGTGCCCGCTGCAATCGTAACTGACAATGTCGTAGGGTCAACACGTAGGGGCGGTCTACTGTGAAGCTTCCTGTTTGACAACGTGCTGTGAATAGTGCGCTCCGAAAGACTTGTGCGTGTACCAGCATTGTGCTCTTTCGATAAACATGTTGCAGATCACCATCTGTCTTACTTTACAGGGCAGAAAAGCATCCAGCCCCCACGCTCTGTGAAGAGTCGTGGACGTCCAGCCATTTATCGCCTAGTGGTTATTTCACTGTCCTCCTGTCCCTTTCCTTAGATGTTCACGACAGTAGAGCGTGAACATTCGACCACTTTCGCCTTTCTCAAGATATTCGTTCACAGAATCTGCATAATATAATCTGCCCTTTGTCAAAGTCGCTTATTTCAACGGATTTCCTCATTTTCAGACCATACCTTCGCTAGAATGATTCTCCGTCCGTGTTTCCTCCGCTTTCATGTCTTTATTACCGCATCACGTGGCCGCAACACCACCAGGAATTGGCGGTGGTCATAATGTTTTAGTTTATCAGTGTACAAAGAGAATCACCGTTTTCAGCAATTTTCGGAATATGATCTGTTGCAATCAATAGATCGTTTTAATTTACGTAGATACTTCAGACATTTTCATTACGCAACAGGTATCTATCTGTATCTGCCTTAATAAAATCGAAATGGCACTGTTGTGTTAGCAGAAGAGCCAACACCGTGTTACTAGAGGAGGCCGAAATGCACGCGTTTTTGCTCACGCAGGCTGCCGTGAGGAGGGAAGAACTATATTGACGTGAGGTCTGGAACATGACAAGGAATTAGAAATCAGAAAGCGGAGGTAATTAGTTTGATACTTAACTTAAATCCATTAATGAGGAACGTCGCTCTTGTCGGTACATGATTCACAATATTATCTGTTCATAATTATAGTAACTGAATATGGCGCCTTTCTAGGTCGTAGCAAATGACGTAGCTGAAGGCTATGCTGAGCTATCGTCTCTGCAAATGAGACCGTATGTAGTAAGTGAAGTGCTAGGGAGTCTCTAGCCTAGACCTGCCGTGTGGCGGCGCTCGGTCTGCAATCACTGACAGTGGCGACGCGCGGGTCCGACGTATACTAACGGACCGCGGCCGATTTAAAGGCTACCACCTAGCACGTTTGGTGTCTGGCGGTGACACCACAGGCACTGTACTGCATTTTGTGTCACGTTTTATGTAATGTATTACTGAAGGAAAAAAAATCGCTACACCAAGAAGAAGCTGTGCGACATAAACGAAAGTTGGAAGGATTGTCTCTACATCTGAAAGATGATATCTATTCAAATTTCGCCCCAGTCGCATGTACAGTGCTTACAAATATGAAGGCCTGAATTGAAAACTGTTGTTTCATGTTGATGATTTTGCCAGTATTTCTGTGACTATTTGGGTCTCAACTGAAATCAATGTGGTAACAAGAGAGTATGAAAAGAAAGATAATGTGTTAATGCTTTCTAAGAAAGAAGTCTCATGGAAAACATTCTGTTGTTCCAAATTTATCATATGTGAATACTAAAATAAAAAAAATCATGTATTAAGTTCTGTATAAAGTAATAATAATAACAATAATAATAATAATACTGTTATTAAGATTTTTAAAACAATATAGTTTAAGTACTAATCTTATTGTTATTATTATTATTATTATCAACAATGTATTGGTATATAAAAATGTCAACACTGACCTTTGCCTCTCTCAAGCAAGTACTCTACCGACAGAACTACCCAAGCACGACACTACCTCTGCTAACACCACGTCTCCCACCTTTCAGACTTAGCAGAAGCTGTGAAACTTGTCAGATTGGCACTGCTGTTAGAAAGGACAGTGTTAAGACATGACTTAGCCACAGCCTGCAGGACGTTCCCAGAGCAAAATTTTCACTCTGCAACGGAGTTTGCGCTGATATGAAACTTACTGACAGTTTAAAATCGCATGCCATACCGAGACTCGAGCTTGGACCTTTGCCTCCGCAGGCAAAGGTGCCAAATTCGACTGTTGGTCCGGCACACAGTTTTAATCTGCCAGGAAGTTTCATATCAGGACAAACTCCGTTGCACAGTGAAAATTTTGTTCTGGATGTAGGCAACTGTAGGGAAAGCGTGTTAGTAAAAGTATTTCTCAGCATTATAATTGACGTGAACAATACAATACATTCCCACAGTAAAAGAGAACAGAGCAGCGGTTTTAAGCATGTGTATTATTTTTACATTAATTTCTGAAAAAGCGTTTGGTTCGCAGTGAAAGCCAATGACCTTTCATGTGAGAAGTAAACACTCTTCCAGATTAAACAAGGAGCCACAACGTTCTTCTTTTTGAAAACATATTTTAATACCTCTTATTGCTCCACTGCATGATACACTCCGAATAATAACTGCCGTTTCCGGACAAACTGTTCTTCTGCTAGACACATTTGAAAGAAATATGTTAGTTCATATCACTATTTTCGAAATCAGCTGTGTCCTTGTTGTTCACTCTCTCACAACATATCACGGTTACTATGCAGGTGTGTTGAGAAAGTCAAGTTCCCTATCACTGATAATTAAGAATCTGGACGGCAAGTATATTGTGCAGTCCTCGACATAAATCAGTACCAGTGCTCCTGCTCTGGTATTGACACATCTTGCGCTCAGTATTAGATGGCGCTCACCCTTCACCAACACCTTTTACTCCTCCCTTTGCCCAGATGACTTAAGCTGCATAACATGTAAGCACAAGAATCCGTAGTCTCTCGTATTACAACAAGTAACAGATAAGCAAGATAGGAAATGTATTAGTAGAAGTGGTATGTGATTCATATCGGATCTAAGTTTTGTATCCAAAAAAAGATAACACATTGAACAATGACAATGACAATGACTATGAAGACTACAATAATGCTCACATATTTGACAAACTACTGGTAATGACTATTCAGCTTTTATAACTCTCCACTATCGAGAGCCAAAAAGTTGTGATAGGCAACAAATGTGACTTGTCAGCAAGTCGCCTCTTATCGATACAAGCATCATATTTCGCTTTTCCACATTTCGAAGGAGCATGAAGTCAGAGGTATGCATGCTTTGTGATACAAACGACGAGACTCGTTTACAAATCTGCAAGTTGTGCGAATATGTTTCCAACAGCAAAAAAAAAGATATGAGCATTTAAAGAACTCAAATATATAATGTGTTGCCTCTTTCCATCTATGTGGTACACCCATGACAGTGGATGAAAACAATTTTGCGGTAAAAAATTGTAACTATCGCTCTTAAGTCCAGCTACGAAAATCCAAGCCGCCATGTCTAACCACCTGTCA
Organism: Schistocerca piceifrons; assembly: GCF_021461385.2. Lineage (NCBI taxonomy): Eukaryota > Metazoa > Arthropoda > Insecta > Orthoptera > Acrididae > Schistocerca > Schistocerca piceifrons. The sequence goes on from NC_060145.1 coordinate 468,024,732, forward strand.
GCGATTGCGAGGAAAACGTGACGAGACAGACGCCAGCTAAGCATGGCCTCACGTACTGCACCCTGCTAGAAATCCAAGTGGAACATGTGACATTGGCGCGACCATTCCGCCTGCAATTTCAATTCCCTAATCAATTTGAATCTCATCCCTTGCCATAGGTTCCCCAGATGCAATGCCGCATACTTCCCCATTGCTGCCATGTTAGAGAGTAAAACTGTAACTAATTTCTCTCCAACCTGCAGAGAAAGTTACAATAGTGGACATAAGCAGTATGTGAAGCCATACTTCATCTTTATGATGGCTTGATCTCTACTATAGATGCTTCCAATGAGGTGGCTGAAAGTCTGTAGAAGAATGACAGCCCATACTTCGTGAAGAGCAAAATCCTGAGAATGTTGGACATTGAGGCCTGGAGGGAAGCTGGCAATGTAACTCATAACAAAGATTTTCGGTCTGATTGACATCAGGACTCTGGACAAGCCGGTCCACTTTAGAAATGTTGTTGTCCACAAACCATTGCCTCACACATGATGCTTTATGACAGGGTGCATTGACATGTTGATACAAAGCAGCTATAATCACTAAGCTGTTCCTCTACTGTTTCCATATTTTAAAATGTGTTAATCTCTTTCTGTATTCAACGTTTTCTTGAGCGCAGTATGGGGATCACATCCTAACTACAAAAAAAAAAGAAAAAAAACCCCGCCCATACTTTAATATTACCTTCTCCTCCGTAATTCATTGTTGGCAGACAACATTATCCAAAGGATTGCCACAGAGTGTATTGCGATTTACCTGTCCAGTCATCCAGTGTTCAGTGGCTTCGCTCTTTACAGCACCTCAAGTACTATTAGCACAGATTACAGAAATGTTGGGCTTATGTTGAGCTGCTCGACCGTCGCACCCCATTCTTTTTACTTCCCTGTGCATACTCATTGTGCTAATATCCAACTTCTGATTTTACTATGTTGTTTACGACGAACCCGTGTCAACTACATCTGGACCAGGTGTGGCTGGGCTTGTTGTTCCTTCTCGTTTTCGCTTCACATAATCAACAGATGTGGGCACCTTTCATAGAATTGAATTTTGCCTGATGGGTTTGCTGCTTACACGATATCCAATGATTAGTTGACTTCTATGTCCGAGCAAATTTTGCTGTTACTGTTTCTCTGCTGATAACACTGTGTACCCCTCCTTTTTATACCAATAAGTTCGTCACGGAACTTCATTCACACAAACTATTAGTAAATAAGTTTCCACAATGCATGCACTCACACATAGCATCAAAAGTTTTACAAAAGGAATTTCATTCACACAGACATCATAATTAGCCAGGAAGATAGTTTTATTCTGACACTGATGCACTCATGTTATAGTAAAGGACTTTTGTCTCTTTGTGATGCATTACAGTTTGTCTCCTTTGTGTGTAACACATTTCTACTAGCAAACAAATGTCGATGTTTTGAAAATATTTGGATGTCATCTCTGTTGGTCTTCCAGCTGGTTTGATCTAGTTCACCATGATTGATTTCCCATGCATAAGTTTTCCTTAACAAAAAAATTTAGTATGTAGATCACCACGTTTCCTGTAACGGATCGTTCGGACTGGAAGCTGTGGTGGGTGGCCGGCAGTGTCCTGACAAGATGCTGTGTGCGGTAAGTCGCTGTCATCGAAGCTTGCGTGACTTGCTGGTATGCTGTAGAGAATTAGACGCTGATTCAGTGTGAAACTATAACTGTGCCAGGCAGTGTAATCTATGCAGCACAGACGTGCAGAGCAGCCAGTGTAATCTATGTAGCACAGACGTGCAGAGAGGCAACACCACTTACATTTGAGTTTCTTGAATCTGCATATCTGTTTCCTGTTGGTTGGTATGTGGAAATGAAGTATGATGACAACAGTGATAACGCATGATTTAGATAATGCGTTACAGTTTCCTTGATTCTGCATGCTTTCTATTTTTTTTTTTTTTTTGTATATGTGGAAGAGAAATATAATGCATATGCTGAAAAGACGGTACTTGCCACATTTTGTTTTGCCTTTAAAGACAGATCTGGAAACAGGTGGGGAGTTGTTTTTAGGCGTTTCACATGAGGCACACACTGTTTCCTTCCCCACTAATTTCTGATTTAGCAGAAGGGCTTGCAAGAAGTCATCACTGTTTTTCTGACTCTGGAGGGAGGTGGAATATAGAAGTGGAACTTCCACTCAGGGCATGATACTGATGTTTTGCTGTTGTAACTGTTACTGTACTTCAGTGCCTTTCATCTAGGACATGCGTACAACCAAAAAGAAGTATCATGCATATGTGTTACTATTAACAACCTTACCTCTTTGACCTATTGATCACATGCTGTTTCTCACTCTACATTGCGATGACGGTTGCCGTATACCCGTGAAGTTCGGCGATACTCGTCTGCCGCCCAGGTAGGCGCTATTCAGTCAGCCGGAGCGCTGATATCTTGATCCTGGTAGGAAGGAGGGACCTCCACGTCCTCCCTTTTGTGACGAAGGCAGACTGTGGTGCTGACCACAGCAACTGGTGATTATGGGGAGGTAGCCATCTGTCCCAGTAGCGGTTGTTGTTTTCCACAGAGTGTAGGAAATCTACAACAGACTTGTGCCGTACGTCACTTCGGTGCAGTCAGGGTATCGAGCGCGAACGTCAGGTACGCCATCAATCCATCTGACAGATGGCCTTGCGAGCTAAACTGCTGGGATACTTACGGAGGGAAGTAATGGCTAATATTTACCCGACGTCATTCGTCATGATCGCACAGGGCTTGCTATTACGAAGGTATCAACGGTTTTCTTTCTGCTGTGCTTGCTTAACGAGTTTGTTATAGAGTAGAACTGGTTCGTTAAAGCTCTTGGTACCGTTTTTTGCATTCGCCTTAGTATTTCTTTCGTCGCATTACTAAGGTTACATGACCCTGTTTGGCTGCTCTGACCCACTACTCTCTGCACAAGCCTCCAGTCTGGCTCACCAGAAACGCCTATGTGTTATGCCCTGATCGAGTGTCGGTGGTGAATTATTTCCATTACGGCCGCCTCGTGTTGACATTGCCTTAACGCGGCGAGATAACTTCGCTCTCGGACTTGGAATATTTTACCGGTTGTACTGCCCTATACAAGGTTGGCATGCAACACAATATTAAAGCTGAGAAATGCATCCTCGCTCCCTCGCCGTGACAAATGGCGCGTATGCATCACACGCTTTGAGCAAAGTTTGAGATTAATTATCTTTGTGTTGTGGTTGTCCATAAAGTCTTTGCTGCTAATAGGGGTGATGGCGAGTTCTTGCACAAGTCCAGCAACGTTGCCCAGTCAGCTGGATTTTGTGCTTCAATGGATTTTTTATTTGCAGATTGCGTGGTTTTGACGATCCACGTGCTGAAGGAAGAGATGATCATTTTCCATATCGTTCCCAATAGTACCACCTGAGCATTGTGTAGCTACTTTGAGGTACTATATCATGTGACCAGGTACTGAGCTTACACTGGCTTCATTGAAGGTAGGGAAAGAGTTGCATATGTTTGGTTGGTTGATTTGGGGCAGGGGACCAAATAGCAAGGTCATCAGTACCATCGGATTAGGGAAGGATGGGGACGGAAGGAAATCTGTCGTGCCCTTTCAAAGGAACCATCCCGGCACTTGCCTGAAGCAATTTAGGGAAATCACGGGAAATCTAAATCAGGATGATCGAACCGTCGTCCTATCGAATGCGAGTCCAGTGTGCTAATCACTGCGCACGGTTAATTTCCCTGTGTACAGCCTGTCCGTGATTCTTACCCATATTCAAGTGTCACCTCTCTATCGTGAAATCTGATGGTGGTTGCGAGGAGTTGCTGTGATCAACGCACTGGGCCTGCGTTCTGGACGATCTGAGTTCAAAACCACGTGTGGCCATGCAGATCCCAGGTCTCCAATCGCCAGGTCGATTCCACTGGTAACTACAGGGCTAGTTCCGTTCCTAGTGCAGATTAAATGCAACGTCTTATAATGGCCCACTGTCCCATGCAACTTTTGGCTCAGAATCTTTTCAGCTACTGTCATACTTTCGGAGTTATTCTAGGTGGCAATGGTTAGTGACTCACCCTGTACATGGACTGCCGGCCGGATTGGCGGAGCCGTTATAGGAGTTTCAGTCGGGTGCCGCGCGACCGCTATGATCGCAGGTTAGAATCCTGCCTCGGGCAAGGATGTGTGTGATGTCCTTGGGTTAGTTGGTTTAAGTAGTTCTAGGGGACTGATGGCCCCAGAAGTTAAGTCCCATAGTGCTCAGAGCCATTAGAACCATTTGTACATGGACTTTTTTTTATAGTGAACAAGGAAATGACTGCTTAATTTGTCTAGAGTAACAGAAAAACACCTATGAATATACAGTCATTCATCAAGAGTATTTTTGAACAAATATTTTAAAAATGGTTGTTAATTAACATGCAAAGTATCAAAAATACGAATGACCTGACTGTTTCCAAAAATTGTAAAGTTACTCCTAATGGCCTCTTCACTAAGACTGCCTATCTCATTGATATATTTTGTTTTTCTACTCTTTCTCGTATTAAGATTAGTAAATGTATCTTGTCCTTTGTGAACGGATTGGAACATTGTAACTGCTGGAACTGTTGACAATTTATAATTAATTAGCTAAAACCAGTTGCGTTTACATGTGCTTATTTTCCTATGAGGACGTATCAAGATTGCTGCCATGCCATCCTCATATGTTTACATTTGTTTACTTTCTGTGAGCATTATTTCTTTACAGGTGCCATTGCAGAATGTCGCAACAGAATTTTAGATAGCAAGTGTAAACCGTCATAAGTGAAGAAACAGTGTTCACAGCCAGTAAATAAATGCAATCATTTTCAGGCGGAGTGAACATAAAATCAATGTACTCTCAAAAACGCGTCTTTTGAGACATAATTTGCTGGTGTTGGGTGTCGGGAAAGCGGTTCTATTCTTATTGGTGCGTTACGATACAAACGTTAATGTCACGGACGTGTAGTTCTGACTTTATGCGCTAGGAGCGTTGTTGTCACTTTGCACGACGAGAGGGCCCTTCGAACTTAAATAAGTATGTGGATGAGGCCCATGGGTCATGCCTGCTGTAAACCCACTAACAACCAGCCCGTAATTTACGGGAACTGCAAAATCTTCGAATACACGTAGGTTGCTACACAGCTCTGAAAATCTATAAAGAAATTGTCGAATACAAGTCACGCAGAATCACTTATGTACTGTGTTTTAAATGTAGACTAACAGGCTATCAAGCAGGTGATCACAATGTTTTTCCTGACAAGCTAGATGATTGTGGAATAATGTGCACATTAGTGAATGTAAATAAATGTTGTTACAGGTTGTTGGGGAACCTACCAAACACGTACGCCTTTACGAAGAACCTGACAGAGGAGCTGGTGGCGAGGTACTCCGACCGGCTGCCGATCGTCATTGCCAGGCCGTCCATTGGTGAGTGGGAGCCTGGATCACTTTGTGACAGGCCCATTTATTTCGGTATCCCTTCCAGGCAGCGATGTATAAATGCTGCTGCATGAACTCCCTTGTGGCAATGATATCGATAAGTACTGCGTAGAACATCACCATTTTTAAACTGTATGGACCACTGGGCTGAACCTGTAGTGGCAGCCCTAACAAGCAAAAGTATCGCTTTGGAGCAATTTTCTAGTGAAATGCCTGTGAATCAGCATTTAAAATTTGTTATTGAACTATATGACATATTACTATACAATGATATAATATCAAGACACGAATTAAAATAGCCAGGCCATAGCCAGGACTTGAATATGGATCTTCTTCTTAATAGGCAGATGCGCTAGCTGTTATGTATTGTACCAGTGTAACTAATAGCTGGATTGACCATCCTAGTCCAATGCTCTCCCTAACACGCCTTTAGCCTAATTCCCCTTTGTTAAAGCGTCATTATTACCAAGCCTCTCCAGTATTGATGTAGCACCCTAGCTTTGTACGTAATGGGGAAGTCAATCACGGGAGAGCCTCAGGAATATTGACGATTTAAGAAGGGGAAAAGAGGCTGAAGGGGTGAATTGAAGTTTGCGTAAGGGAGGGCGATGGACTAGCGTTGTCGGAGCAGATGTGTCTGCTATTATGCTTTGGTAGTGTAACGGTTAGCACATCTGCCTGCCAAGCAGGATACCTAGGTTCAAGTCCCAGCTGTTGCACAAATATTTATGCATTTCTTCAGTTTCTGTCATTATTGAAGATAATGTTGAGACTTATATGTCTCGAATAAATTAAATTCCATCATAGGAATAATAGTATATACTTAGTGGTCTATAGAACTGATTGGACAGAAAAGCTGAAAAGAACTAAAATGATTAATATATTCAACACAATTTATCGATGGCGATATGGAAACTATATTTTTTTTAAAGATCTTAAAAAGGTGAAATTCATATCCTAATATTCCATCTCAATCAGTACGCAACAAAGATAAACACATGGTGATTAATTACACTCTATGTCTGGGACCGACACCGAAGCCCCGGCCGCGCCCCAATTTCCGTCCAGCGCTCTGACGGGAGCCTCGGTCAGATAACCCCCGAAGGGCACCCGCCCTTTTCCTGAGCAGGTCCGACGAAAGTTGGAGAGGCCGGCGATGACTACGGCAGCGGCGGGTTCACGGCGGACGAAGGGGTTGGCTGCAGCTCCATCGTATCCACAGGTGGTGCCGAAGAGGTAGTCGGTAGGATGCGAAACTGGGGACAGAAAATGTGAAAAAATCTCGTAATCCACGTCCCACTGAACGCACCTAACAAGTTGTATCATCATAATACACAAAAAAAAGATATGGCGTCATAAATAATTAAATGAGTGGAAAAATCCCGCATAATGCATGAAGTTTGAATACGTTCATTCTTTACTGCTGAGAAACTGCTACAGACGACTCAACTTAAGGCAATACCTGACACCTGCCAACCATTTTGCCAGCTTACAATTGCGAAGCGCAACCTGCTGTAGGCGAAAACTATAGCTGTATACGAAGGTATAAAGAAGCGTTGCCATGGAGACACAAAACGCGTTGTAGACACGCGATGTAGCCGCCCTAGTGTACAGCAGTTGTCTGTAATCATGTTTCTTAATATGGATGCTGCACCCGTAAGCTTGTCCATTAATCATATTGCTCTGTATGATTGTTCCATAATCTCAAAGGTGTTTCAGCGACACATGAAAAATAATTTTTTTCGGCACTTCACCACAATCACAGTTCATTTTTTCCGTTTCTAATAGAATATTGGCAACATGAATACGTAGGCAATGCTGGGTTTGCTTCAGCTAGTATGCGATATATGTAGATCGGTAGTCACAATGAGGTGTCGTTCTTATTCTCTATCGTAAAACTAACCTTTTTTATTTCCCTCACACTCACCTGTCTCACTGGTCAAATGGCGCCTGTCTTCCTTACCCGGTTTGTTGCTTACAGGAGTTGGAGGAGGGTTGCTGTGTTAAGATGTCGTCAAGTACCCTACGAGCTTCGAATGTTCACTTCCATCTCTTACGTTTCGTACACGATTGTCCTTCTCTTCCTCAATGAAAGAGACGAAAATCAGCACACAACCCGTAACCATTTCTACACACAAGTCTTTAATGGATATATTTCATAGCACCCAACACTAGTTGAAGAAAGAGCTATTTTGAAAAACTTTCTTTCCGACAGTGGTATCGACCTGGAAGGAGCCGCTAGAAGGCTGGGCAGCGAATATGAATGGACCAATCGGCTTCCTCGTAGCTGTTGGGAAAGGTGTGGTGCGGGTTTTCATGGCAGACCTCAACATCGCATCAGACCTCATACCTGTCGACTGCACGGTTAACGCCATCATCATAGTGGCGTGGCATGTTGCAGTAACGAGGTACGTATTACTCCTATTTACTATCCGTTTGATAAAAAAATTCGAGTAGACGGCATACTGGAGCAGACTTGAGATTGGATTCAAGACTTGCGGATAGAACTCAACACGTCGCTCTTAATGGAACAAAATCACCAGATGTAAAGGTAATATCTGGAATACGACAGGGAACTGTGACAGGACCGTTCCTGTTTAGAATATATATAAATGATGTAGAAGAAAGCGTCAGATGCTCTTTAAGGCTATTCGCAGATGATGCAATTGTCTGTACCAAAGTAGCAACGCCAGAAAATAGTAAGAATTTACGGAACGACCTGCAGAAACTGATGAATGGTGGAGACTCAGGCAGTTGACCCTGAACGTAAATAAATGTAACATTTTGCGCTTACATAGGAAAAGATATACATTACTGTTCAGCTACACTATTCCTGACAAACAGCTGGAGACAGCGTCAGCCGTAAAATATGTAGGCGTAACTAACCAGAGCGACCTTAAGTGGAATGACCACGTATAGCAGATAATGCGGAAAGCACATACCAGACTCAGACTCATTGGAAGAATCTTTGGAAATGTAACTAATCCACGAAGGATGTGGCTTATAAGGCGCTTATTCGCCAGATTCTTCAGTATTGCTCATCTATCTGGGATCCCTATCACGTAGGTCTGATAGAGGGTACAGATAAGATCCAACGAAGAGCGGCTCGTTTCGTCGCGGGATCGTTTAGCTGGCGAGAGAGCGTTACGGAGATGTTAAACAAAGAAAGGCGTTGTGCCTCAAGGAGAGATTTACTACTGAAATTTCGAACAGTAGTTTTCAGGAGGAGTCGGACAACATATTACTTCTCCCCACATACATCTCGCTTATTGATGAAGAGGAGACAATTCGAGAAATTAGAGCCAATACAGAGGCTTACCGACAATCATACTTCCCACGCACTATTCGCGAGTGGAACGGGGTTGGAGGGATCAGATAGTGGTACCAAAAGTACCCACCGCCACACAATATTAAATGGCTTGCGGAGTATGATGTGGCCTCGAATATTGAATTAATAAACTCCAATGCTTATTTAGTAATGTAAAATGTTATGTTGTGATTAACTGATATTATTCAAAAAAGTGTTGTTTTTTGCGGCCGTTAGTTTGCATGTTATGCGATCTGTAATAAAAGATACGGGCAACACAACGTAAAACAAATAGCAGCATTTATTAGAATAGTGTACAACGAAATGTTTCGCTTTGAGTGGTGATTTATGTGTGGCTATGTAGTAAAACTTTGTTCACTAATATAACCTACCATAGTCAACGAGAACTATCTAACCTGTAGAAGTTCAGTATGGAATGCAGTAACCAACAGTTTTGTGTTCTTGATCTGAATACGAATATTACTTTGATACCTCGCATTTACTATCCACTGTTTTATTGTGGCTGGCTGTAATAGTAGTAACTGTTGCTCTGTGTTGGCTGTGCAACTGGAAATGTGCAAACTGATCAAATGCAACTGATAATTCCAAATAGGCAAAGTGGGACTGCAACTGGATGCGTGTGCCTTTATGTCTGCATTACCCATGACTGGCAGAATAATGTCCATCTGTGCTCTATTTTGGGGGAGAAAAAACTGGGTGGAGATATCAGCCCCCTCTGTTGTGGCTGACAAAACTAGAGGTGTATGGAGCTGACTACTTGAAAATCTAATGGCAGAAGCATAAATAGGTTCCATCTATGAGCACCATGCATGTGGCGACAGACCAGCTCTGAGTGGTACCTGCTGTGGAGATTGCCCAGATGGTGGTGCCATCTGCTGCCATCACTGTGCATCATATGACTGCATACACAGCACAGTGCTTGTCACAGTGCTATTGCCGTATTTAAAATGTTTACAAAAATTCCTAAACACACACAAACTCTTTCTCTCTCTCTCTTACACACACGTTTGCACACACACGTTTGCACACACACACACACACACACACATTGTTTATTAAGGTGATTCAAAATATTAGTTTCATGTCTATTATCGGTGAAGTATGACTGTGGACTCTTGAATTGAGTGCACCAACGCTCTTTCCACATCTAAATTGTTCTTAACTGTACCAAACACATGCAGTTAAAAACAGTATGCTAAGCAGGCAGCTGACACTTCAGTTTTGGCATGATTGACACTACATACAGAAAGGAAGCTGAAAAAGCCTATAGCTGTGCTATATACATATTGTCTTAAAAAATACAGTAAACTGGCTACCTGTGACAGTTGACACACGCCAATAGACACAGTGAATACAGTACTCTGTCAACGATTGCAAGTGGGCAGTTAATGTATAAGGTAACTTATAACTGACACCTAAAACATGAATATGGACTGTGAAATGAAATGCCACAATGCCGTTTCCATTTCTAAATTGTCTGTAATATATTTGAGGCTCCAAATTTAGGCCTACTTGAGAATATATATTTTTGAAAGTTTTTCAGCAATCCTTCCTCTCACTAAGCACCATTTTATGGGAGAGGGGAGGAAGTAATGCATCATGTTCGACATTATTTCCAAATATAATTGAGGTAAATGACTGTATAACGTAACTTTTTCTTAAATTAACCTCGGACCCACCTATGATAGCATGTTTAACCACTGCCATGAGATTTTTCTGACAGTGTATCACAAAAAGCCAAACTAAACGTGATGCGTTTTCATGTGATATTTAACGCGTTGCGTCTCCTAAACTACATATTTTCGTAACCCACATGGATAAACCAGTAATGCTCCAATTACAGTTTCGAGATACACACCATGGACCAGGCCAATGATGGATAAGTTTTGAAAGAGAGGAAAGATCAATACCTCGAAAATACAACCTTTGGACGAAAATAAAATTATTTGTCAAACATATTCAGATTTCGAGTACAAAACACATTTATTTGCTTATTATAATGCTCAAGCGTAATTACTGTTCTCTGATCGTAAAGGAAATAATGATCATTTTTCCAATATAATTTTGTCTGTATTATTTATCAAAACATGTAAAGATTTCAAGTGTCAAATATATGTGGCTCTAATTTCATAATTGTTCTGCAACATTAAAAAATACACATTGCATGCATAAGAGCACTACTGACTTGGCTTACCGCTTAAGCTGCTCTTTTCAACGAACTTAGTTTCATTATTGTTTCACACTTTTAACAGACCAAAAATTGTGAAATTTAAAACTTTGCATGCATATAGATCGTAGTATGAAAGGTCAGTCGAATTGCTAGAGGTCTGTAAATTTCTGTCACCATATTTCAGCTGAGCTAGTTAAGACTCTGCCAGCATATGCGTCGTGTATCCAGTTGTCACTGTGCTTGCACTGCTTGTTCGCATGTGTTTCTCCTTGTGCCAAGGCCAGCACTACCACTCAGTAAGATCCGTGATGAAGACGTGTTGTTGGAGAGGGCATCGTGTTTCTTGCATGCGAAGTGTGCCATGAAGAGAGAGAGGGCAGTGTCTTCTTGTTGGCAGTCAGGCCGGTACTACGACTGCAGTGGCTATGCAGTTGTTTATACTAGCCCCTCATGTACCTCAGATGACTAGATAGTGTGGATCACACGCCGCTTCCTGGAGAGAGAGCGTGACAGACATATGTAGCAGCATGAGTCGTAAGTGTGGTTGCTATTGCGACTGTTTCTAGGGACCACTGTGGTCGATAATAGCTGTTCCAATGCCATATATAATTGGACACCAGGTGCGGTGACATCTGCTATGTCCTTACCGATTCATGATATTGGTAGGTGCGGTTTTACTTCTCATGGCCTGCATCTCAATAGAATAGGGAAGGATATCTGGCTAGGTTGATAGCAAATTCTTCAAGGGAGGAAACTACAACTCATGGGAGTATTAGTTTTTTAGGTTAAGCTCATTATCTACACATTCAATATTGAAAGAAGATGTATCTGAAAGTGTTAAGCATAATACTTGTGAAGACAAAATAAAGTACCAGTTAATATACTACATAAAAATATCAAAGGTTTAAAAAACAAAATTAATGAATTTCAGATCTGCTTAGATGAGCTGCAGTCCACAAATCCTGTTGATATTATTTGTATTGCTGAACATCATTTAGGTACTGAAATTGAAATCCTTAATATGGAAGGATATATCTTAGCTTCAAAGTATTGTAGAAAAGAGACAGAGAAAGGAGGAGTTGCCATCTACCTTATAAAGGGTCACAATTATAAAAACACTGACATTCTTAAATACTGTAGAGATCAGCATTTTGAAGTATGTGCCACACAAGTAGAAACACACAAAACAAAAATAATTATAGTCATTATATACAGAACTTCAACTGGTAATTTCCAGCTATTCACTAAACAGCTTCATGTAGTATTATATTTCTTAACTTATAAAAATAATGAACTCGTGTTAAGTGCAGATTTTAATTTTAATTTTCTGGAGGATATTTACTCAAGATCCATACTAGCGTCTCTTACCACTTCTTATAATCTCATTCCTTCAGTACAGTTCCCAACCAGGATTATGTGTACCAACAGCACCGCTATTGATAACGTTTTCATAGATACTACCACACTAGAAATTCATAGTATAAATCCAATAATTAATGGCCTTTCAGATCATGATGCCCAGTTGCTTACATTTAATATAGTGGGATCTGATTCAACTAATAACAGGAAGTGGGAAACTATACGAATAATGAATGAAATAAGAATTGAAGGTATAAAAAACTGTTTGAGGAATACAGACTGGAAAGATGTATACAATTCACCCAGGATAAATGAAAACTATAACTGTTTCTCTAAATCAGTCATAGATCACATTCAAAACTACTTCCCTAAGAAAGTAATCAAAGCAAATAGATTAAATGTTTCAAAACCTTGGATTACAAATGGAATAAAAGATCTTGTAAAACGAAAAGAAGACTGTACTTAATGTCAAGGGAAAACGATGACTAGAGAGCTAAAACAAATCACAAATTATATTATAAAGTTCTAAACAAAGTAATCAGAACCTCAAAATGTATTTATTATCAAGAAAAAGTAAATGCCTCTAATAACAAGGTATAAACTATATGGAACATAGTAAAAAGTGGAACAGGAAAAACTAACCAGTAAAATGCAGAGGTTATGTTAAATATAAATAATTATTAGACATATCCCCAAAATTACAGACACTTTCAACAACTTCCTCCTTTCAGGAACACAGTTCCTCAGAAGACAGCTTAAAATATTTAAAAAATGCATAGCCACAGAAGTTTGACAAAATTCAACTATATCCTACCTAACTGAATGAGATTTCTTATATTATTAGCTACCCTATTAAATGCTCCAGTGGTTATGATGAAATCAGAATATGCATAAATATGCTATTGTCAAACCATTACACAAAAAAGGTGACAAATCATCAGTGGAAATCTTCTGTCCCATTTCATTACTGGCAATACTTTCAGAAGTGTTTGAAAGGGTTATGTACAATAGACTTTATAAACACATAGTACAGAAAAATATTCTCATTTGCAATCATTTTGAATTTCGGAAAGGATTGCCAACTGATCAAGCTACATTCACTTTCACAGATGATACATTAGAATCAAAAAATGAAAAGTTATCATCACCTGGAATATATTGTGATCTGGCTAAAGCTTTTGATTGTGTAAAGCATGATATTCATCTACAAAAGTTAAAATATTGTGGGGTAACAGGAGTAGCAGGCTCATGGTTCTCATTCTATCTTTTTAATGGAAAACAGTGTGTGTCTGTATCAGGCTTACCACATAACAATAGTCATTCAAAATAGTAAACCATCCGACAAGGTGTGCCCCAAAGCTCTATTTTAAGTTCCTTGTTGTTCCTATTATATATTAATGACCTTCCATACGCAGTCACAAAACGCAAATTTTGTTTTATTTGCAGATTGGTACAAAAAACTGTACCTGTGATCTCACAGAGCAATCAGCTAATGACGTATTTGTAAGTATCAAAGGGTGGTTCACAGCAAATGGATTGTCACTGAATTTGGACAAGACCCAGTACATACAGTTTAGTACCTCACTAAGAGTACCTGACCCTATAGGTATAATGTATTCAAATAACGAAATTAAAGCTGTAGACAGTGTCAAAATATTAGGGCTACAAATTGACCACAACCTGAATTGGAAAACGCACATTCTAGACTTAATGAAACTCCTTAGTTCAGCTACATTTTCAGTATGCATGATAGCAGAAATACGTGATTTAAAAATGAATAAGTTAGTTTATTTGGCCCGCTTCTATTCACTAATGAGTTATGTAATCATCTTTTGGGGAAACTCCTCTTACAAAGAGAACATTTTCAAAATTCAGAAATGAGTCATTAGAATTATATTTGGTGTCAGTCCTAGATCATCATTCAGACACCTCTTTAAGAAACTTGGTATTCTAACTACTACTTCTCAGTACATATACACATTGATGCCCTTTGTCATTTCCAATATGTCTCTTTTTACACAAAATAGTGCAAAAGGTGATTGTAATACCAGAACCAAAAACAATCTGTATAAGGACTATAAAAGCTTAACATTAGTACAAAAAGGAGTCAAATACATGGGTACTCAAATATTTAATAACTTACCAGAGCATATCAAAGGTCATGTAAGTGATAAAGATCTGTTTCAGAGTGAATTAAAGAACTTCCTGTAGGCCAACTCCTTCCACTCCATCGATGAATATCTTCACAAGGTTTATAGCTCATAACTCTGTCTGCATTAGAATTATACAATATCCACTTGTCTGAGTTTAAAAAAAAAAACTTTGAATCTTTCCGCATCCCAGAAACTTCTCTCCAAGGGATCCATGGAAAACGATAAATGTAATGTAAACGTAATGTAATACGATAATGATGTATTGCATGGCCCTCGACTTGACGTTCATGGTATGTTTTGGCGTGTCACTGTTAATTGGTTTATATAGGGCAGGCCAAATTTGCTGAGTCCTTCCTGTAATGTGTATTTGTGGACGACGCTTTGTAAGCCCTTTGTAATCGTTACTCATATGTGAATGGGTAATTTTCTACTGCTCTGCGACTTATATCAAATTACATGTGCTTCTTGATAGATGGTCTTGCAATATCGATATAGCTGTGCATGAACTGTTTTGTAGGCTGCGAGAATCGTTTGTCTGTTCAGTTTTTAAAGTATTTGTGTTTCAGGTAATGGTTGCACATTAGGCTTAAACATATTGATTTATGAAAGGGTATGGCCATGAACCTGACTTGTTTTTGATGTGTTTGGAAAAAACGTGAACATCAATACAGCTTCCACAGGAAGGCCAGACTAATATTCCAACACCATATATCCAGAACTGATTAGTAGCCAATCTTGTCAACCTTTCTTAAATTGTATTATAATAACTATAGATTTCAGAATCCTGCTTTCGATAATTTTTAAGGTTAAAATTTGATAGTTACCCCAAGATACTTGCTCTAAGCTAATAATATTATCAACTATGGTTGCAGTCGCTAACTTGTCTCTGTTTGGAAAAATTATTTTTGTTAACATCTTATTAGCGAAGTAAATGTCCATTATCATTGTGTTATGGAGCAGGCCAAATTCTTTTGTGAACGTTCATCAGACTTATTTACTGTTTAAAATAAACTATTTGAATTTTCAGTGTGTTTTTCCAGTCACCCAATCATCCCCTTCAACATTATGTACGTTAGATCAGCAGGAGTTGCATGTGTGTTTTGTAATGTTATAGGAACGATTTTTATGTACTTCCATACATAATACAGACAATTTTTAGGTTCTTTAATGTGTGGTACAATAAATGAACTAAGCTCTTCGATAAGAGCAGCTTAAACTCTAAGTTGTTACAGTAGAGCAGCTACAATCGCATGTGTTATTTTGTCCACTATTAATGTACAGAACTCTTACGAGTATGTTGTGACAGTAGTGCCACATGTGGTTTGTACTCGAAATCGTTATGTATTTGATAAAAACTTTTATCTTGGTGTTGAGATATAGAAATTTTCTCTCTTTGTGGAATCTTTTCCATGATCCTCTTTGATTACATTTGTCTTTACATTTCGTAATTGCGGCATTACATCCTTATCCCTGAGTATCAGAACTAATGCAGTTTCAGTGGCACAACGCTTTAAACATTTTTTCAAAATGCATCGTTTTTCTACGGTTTGTCATGTCAAAGTGCCGAAGGAAAATATTGCCCATGGATAAACATGCAACTATGGGTGGTACTCCAAACAACTTTAATAAAAACTATGTAATCCAATTAATAACATCGATTATATTTTCCTAGTATACAATATGATGCATCATCATCTTCCCACCTAAAATGGTGTTCAGTGAGGTGAAGGATTACCGAAAAAATTTCTAAACACCGCAGATGCTGAAAGTTCCAACAGTAGCAAAGCCTCAAGTAAGGCTGCATTCGAAATGTCAGTACCATGACATATTTTGATAACTGTTACAGACAATTCGCAAATAGCATTATGCCACTTCATTTGGTAATTCACAGTGCTTTTTATGTATTAAGTGTAAATTATACATCATATGCTCTGTTCTGGTAACTGACAGTTGAAGGAGTAATTCAGAGTGTCTATTTGCATGTGTCAACTATCACTTAACAGAACATTTGTTTAGCACAGCTACAGATTTGATCAGGATCGTTTTTTGACATAGCCAAATTTATGCCTGAAATGAAGTTACAGCCGAATGCTTAACACATTATTTTTATCTGCACGCGGAAACAATATTTATCCCTGAAATGAAGTGACAGTTGCATGCTTAGCGCGTTATTTTTATCTGCGTGTGTGTTGTATTGTTATAGAAAAATTGAGAGATCGGAGTCATGTTTTAGGCTCCAATTATGGTGGTTATTTGGACGGGGAAACAATAATTTGAGGATTGACGTAAACATTTCGTGTGTGTGTGTGTATGTGTGTGTGTGTGTGTGTGTGTGTGTGTACGTGTTTTTCACAGAAATATTAGACATTATAATAACATAGATATCGACATAGATGTCAACCCTGACGCCCCGCTTTTCGCTTGCTTCGTTACGAGATAAGTGATTTAGCTAGTAATTAATAGTTTTCGCTATTATATAGTATTTACGTGCATTAGTGTCATTTAGACGTGATAAATTGAAGGTTTCACATTTCATTTGCGTCTGAATAAGATAAGCGAAGTTCCTGTTTAGGACAGTCCACGTGTTCGTAAATGTTTGTTTGCATTCTTAACTGACGTTAAATACGCGAGATTAACAATTAAATCAGTGCACAATACTCAGTATTTGCGTTTATTAGTGTGATTTAGACTCAATACATTGAAGGTAGAAGTTTTTATAAGTTTTATTAGGTCATTCTTCTCATGCACGAAAACGTTTGTTTACATTATAAACACAAGAGTTAATCAGTTTAAGTTACTGTAAAAAAATACTCAGTATTCGCGTTTATTAGTGTCATTTAGATTCAGTACATTGAAGGTAGCAGTTTTTATACATTTTATTAGGAATAGTGATACTGACAGTGAATTCTATCCTCACTTGTATACGTTTGACTAGCGCAACCTGCGACCGTTAACAGTTAAGCAAACGTAAATTACGTGGTAAATTACACTACAATATCTCAGTAAATAAGTGTTACAATACAATTTCTGAGCCCTTTTACATGCGGTTTAGTTAGCAGAAAACTAAAACTCACCTCGCCGTCTGCTTAAATTCCTTAGCTTTTGTGGGCTTTAGTGTACTGTAAGCCCATCAGTTCCTAAAAAATAGAGTTCGTATTTGTGCTTTACATTCTGAACTCTGATTGTTAGCTAAAGGTTTTGTTTTGTATATGCATCTGTCAGTGTACAATACTCAGTATTCACGTATATTGTCATTTAGACTTGGTACATTTAAGGTATCAGTTTTTATAGATTTATTAGGTCATTTTCGCGTGCACGTAAAAGCTTGTTTACATTATAAATACGAGGATAATCAGTCGGTGTAACTTACCGTAGGTTACTGTTTAATTCGTTAATAATATTCACTAGATAACCCAGAGCAGTTTACTCTAGGTCACTGTCTTATTCTTTAGTATTCACTAGATAGCCCCTAGCAGGAAAATAAGCACCAGATCTAGCTTCTACCATACATTTTTAACGTTTTTCATTATTGAATGTCCTTTCTGCCAACTACAGTGTAGCTGTAGTTATTAGCTTGATGCATAGGGACTGTGTCTGTTGTTTGCGGATGCAGGAGGAGCTGGCCACAGTCCAAACGCAGCTGGAAGCTTTGGTGGCCACAGTCAACAAGCTCCAGAGTGCACGTGTTGGGTGGGAATGGGGTGCCTGGAGCAGCCTCTGCTGTACTAGATGTGCACGGGGGGGGGGGGGGGGGGGGAGGGGGGGGGGATGTCACAGCTCTCTGCCACTGAGCCGATCTCAGGTGCGACTGAGCCGGCCTGCCCACTCTCATCTCAGTGTGGGTGGCGGACTGTGTCGAGGTCTCGAGCCTCAAGGTGCAAGGTGAAGGTTGTATGGGGGATGCAGGCTCCTGCCAAATCCCATGCACTCTGCTAATAGATAAAGTGTGCTCTCTGATGCTGGAGGGGGGGGGGGGGGGCTGAGCCAGATCAGAATGCAGCTTCTTCCAGGATAGTGGCCGCTCCTTCAGCAAGGTGCGGACAGGCACGTGGGGTTAGGCGTTTGTTAGTTATTGGGAGCTCCAATGTTAGGCGGGACGTGGAGTCCCTCAGGAACATATCGTCTAGGGCGGGGAAGAAGTCCAACATCCACTTGGTGTGCTTGCCGGGGGGCCTTGTCTGGGATGTGGAAGACGCTCTTCCGGTGGCTATCGAGCTTGCAGGGTGCAGTCAGCTGCAGATTGTTGCAAATATCGGCACCAACGATGCCTGTTGTTGGGGTTTCGAGGAAATCTTTGGGTCCTTTCGACGGCTCGCTATATTGGCGATGGGGGCCACCATCTCTCTGCAGCATCGCACCCAGGGTGGACCGGGGTCCTATGGTTTGGAATCGAGTGGAGAATCTAAACCAGAGGCTGTGACGAAAATGGTTGCAGATTCCTCAACCTACGCTATGGGGTGGAAGGTTTTAGGACGCCCCTCGATAGATCAGGGGTGCACTACACACAGGAAATAGCTATATGGGTAGCACAGTACTTGTGGCCTGCACATGGTTTTTTTTTAGATTAGTTTCATCCCAGCGGGAATCAAACCGTCGGCGTGAAAAATTACCAGTTCGTGGCACTGATGTGGGAGTGCCAACTTTAAAAATTGTTGGTTCGCCTAAACAGATCATTCCAAAGGATTTAAATATGCTAAATTTCATGTTAGTAAATTGTCGAAGTGTCTGTAGCAAGATCTCCGAGATACTCTCCGAAATCAACAGTAGCAATACCAATATTGCATTAGGTACCGATAGCTGATTGATACCAGGCATAAATAGCAGTGAAAATTTGAACTCGGTTTGGACAATGTTTAGGAAGAAAAGGACCGATGCTAAGGAAGTGGTTTGTTCATTGCAGTTGAAAGTTATTTAAACGCAGTTGAGATCGATACTAGGTCGGACTGTGAAATAATCTGGATAAATGTTGATTCATCGGGTTTCTGCCGGCTATTGGCGTCTTTCCTGCACGATATTTCAACTGCGTGACTCGCAGTATTCTTCACGTGCAGTATGAGACAGCACCTGAAGAAGACTGCGAGTCAAGCAGCTGAAATATCGTGCAGGAAAGACACGAATAACTGGCAGAAACCTGATTAATCAACATGGCAACTCCTTGTCTGGAAAGTCTGAATAATTACAGTCTGGATAAAGCTGTCAATCAGACAAGGATTGACTATTGTATTACGATGTTTTTATAGACCACCAGCATCCGCAACAATCGTCGCAGAAGGTTTCAGGGAAAATCTTGAGTAAATAGGGAATAAATATCCAAATTATAAATTAGTTACAGGTGGAGACTTAAAAATGGCATCCATTGACTGGAAAAATTACACTTTCATCACAGGGGGCAGAAGCAAAAACTCGTGTGATGTTATTCTAGGAGGGCCGTCAACATACAACCATGAGCAATTGGTTAGTAAACCAACTAGAGATGGGAACATATTAGATATCTTAGGACAAACATACCTGATCCTTTTGAGGAAGTTAATCTAGAAGAAGGTATTAGCGACTATAAAGTCGTTGTGGCTTCTATGTCAGTGGAAGTTGCCAAACAACTAAAGAAACAGCGTAGAGTTTTCTTGTTTGGAAAAGCAAATAAAACTATCATTAACGAATATCTTCATAGTCAGCTCCAAGCATTCATAGCGGGACACAAAGATATTGAGCAACTTTGGTCGGAATTTAAAGGTATTGTCCACCATGTGCTAGAGAGGTATGTGCCTAGCAATAATATAGGGGAGGGAAAGGATCCACCTTGGTACAACAAACATATTAGGAAGTTGCTGAGAAAGCAGAGTATTTTGCACAGTCGTTTTAAACGTAGTCACTGCCCCGCTGACAAACAGAAATTAAGCGAAATGAAAGCAGCTGTCAGAAAGTCAATGAGAGATTCTTTTAACGAATTTGAAAGCAATGTTTTTTTATCTGCAGATAAAAAATTTTGGTCGTACGTTAAATCAATGAACGCTACAAACAATTCAGTACCTTATCTTGCTGACAGTACGGGTAATGTAACGGATGATGATAAACAGAAGACCAAAATTCTAAACCTAGCTTTGAAAAACTCGTTTACAGTAGAGGACTGCAGCACCATTCCCCCTTTCAATTATCGAACAAACGCAAGGATGGCTGACGTAGTGTTTAGTGTATCTGATCGTTAGTCGCTAGGAAGGCATCTGACCCAGACGGTATCACGGTAAGATTTTATCTGCGTACATCCTAATTTAAACTGGATAAAGGTGGAACACAGCTAGTATAATGTTTATTAAAAACGAAATTCCTCCAACTGTACTTAAGATTTTTTATTTACTTCACTACTAGTTTCGACGTTGCGTCAACGCCATCTTCAGGCCCGTACACTTTGATGAAATCTGTTGTGTGTGGCTCAGTGTAGAAGTCCGCGGTGAGATCAACACGTGCTCCACATGGATCCAGATTCTTTCACATATCATTGGAACAGCGGAAAGTTCCACGGGCCTGGAAGAAGGCTCAGGTCATAGCAATCTACAAAAAGGGTAAAAAATCCGATGCACATAATTACCGGGCAATTTCACTGACATAGATTTGTTGTAGAATCATGGAACATATTTTGTGTTCAGACATAATGACCTTTCTAGACTCTGAGAAGCTCATCTGCAGAAACCAGCACTGTTTTAGGAAACAGCGGTCATGCGAGACACAGCTGTCCCCAACAGGCTCTAGATACCGGATCCCACGTTGATGCCACATTTCTCGACTTTCTAAAGGCGTTCGACTCAGTTCCGCACTGTCGCTTGCTCCAAAGGTGCGCGCTTATGGCCTATCCGATGACATATGCGGTTGGATAGATAGTATTCTAACAGACAGGGAGCAGTATGTCGTCCTGAATGGGGTGACTTCAACAGAAAGAAGCGTAACTTCAGGTGTGCCCCAGGGCAGTGTAATAGGTCCGCTGCTTTTTACGATCTACATAAACGATCTGGTTGATAGTGTTGACAGCGGCATTAGACTGTTTGCCAATGATGTTGTAGTCTACAGGAAAGTAGTATCACACGAAAGTTGTGAACAAATCACTGAGGATTTGCAGAAAATAAATGCGTGGTGTAATGACCGGTAATATTAGTAAGTGTAAGCTACTGCATATAACAAGGCGAAAATCCCCGTTAATGTATGAGTACAAAATTGCCCAGTCTTTGGAAGCGGTAACACCCGTCAAGTATCTGGGTGTGACTATTCGAAATGATCTCAAATGGAATGATCAGATTACACAAGTAACAGGCAAGACGAACTCTAGACTGCGGTTTATTGGTAGAATCCTGAAGCGACGCAGTCCTTCAACAGAGGAAATAGCTTACAATACGTTAGTTCGTCCAGTCTTAGAGTATTGTTCGTCTGCATGGGACCCTTACCAGTTGGGTCTGATTCAAGAGATTGAGAAGGTCCAAAGAAGAGCGGGAAGATTCGTGACTGGTACATTTAGCCATCGCGAGAGCGTTACAAATCTCATAGAAAGTTGGGACACACTTGTAGATTGACGGCGCGCTAAGCGGAAGGGGCTGCTGACTAAATTCCGAAATCCCATCTTCGCCGAAGATGTAGAGCATATATTATTACCACCAACTTTCAAATCGCGCAATGATCACCATTCAAAGATAAGGGACATTAGAGCTCGTACTGAGGCGTTCAGACAGTCGTTTTCCCTCGCGCGATCAGCGAGTGGAACAGACGGGGTAAAATATGACTTTGACACGAATTGTGCCCTCCGCCACACACCACTTGGTGGCTAGCGGAGTATATATGTAGATATGCACATGTAGACATTTTGTATGTCAATGCTTACATGCTTCTGCATACATTTTAGATGTGGAAGTAATAATGTGGCACTTGACAAGTATAATGTGTTTTGTAGAACAGTACAACAGACAAACTGGATTACTGTCACTATGAAACGTTGTGATTTTTTTGTGTTGTTAGAGCAACTAAAACTCTATAAACAAACGGGTGATCCTCTATGATGAGAAAGACTGCAGCAAACATAGAAATTTTGCAATGAGTTTCAAGTAAAAAGAATGAAGTAAACAAGAGGTAATGGCATTGTTTCGTTGAAATTACTTTGGAAAAGTAAATAACCAAAAGGTGTTTTGCATGCGGACAATCCAATATTCGCAGAAAAGCTGGAAAGACTGCTGTAAAGCTGTGAACAGATGGGCGCAACAAACCACATACAGCGAATTAAGAGGTTTTGGGAAGAGGAGAAGACCAAAAAATGTTCAAATATGTGTGAAATCTTATGGGACTTAACTGCTAAGGTCATCAGTCCCTAAGCTTACACACTACTTAAACTAAATTATGCTAAGGACAAACACACACACCCATTCCCGAGAGAGGACTCGAACCTCCGCCGGGACCAGCCGCACAGTCCATGACTGCAGCGCCTGAGACCGCTCGGCTAATCACGCACCCTCTCAGACCAAGCTGATAAGTTGAAATACGGCATTTAATTAGGCATAACAAGTAAGGAAAGAAACAAAAAGAAGAGCGCATTTTATATAGTATAAATTAGGTATCTGTGGCGCATTGAAGGAGAGGGCGACAGTATGCTATTTGAGGGAAGGGGAGGAGGGAAGGAGGAGGAGGCAGTCTCAGACTGTGTACTCTCCCAGTGCTGAATCCAGGATGTGAGCTTCATCTCAACAGCCGCTACGATACTGTATCTCAACCGCTTGTACCCTGTTACTGGGCTGGAGTGCTTGCATTACTCTTCTACCATATTGTTGTTGTTGTGGTCTTCAGTCCTGAGACTGGTTTGATGCAGCTCTCCATGCTACTCTATCCTGTGCAAACTTCTTCATCACCCAGTACCAACTGCAACCTACATCCCTCTGAATCTGTTTAGTGTATTCATCTCTTGGTCTCCCTCTACGGTTTTTACCCCCCACGCTGCCCTCCAATACGAAACTGGTGATCCCTTGATGCCTCAGAACATGTCCTACCAACCGATCCCTTCTTCTAGTTAAGTTGTGCCACAAACCTCTCTTCTCCCCAATCCTATTCAATACCTCCTCATTAGTTATATGATCTACCCACCTAATCTTCAGCATTCTTCTGTAGCACCACATTTCGAAAGCTTCTATTCTCTTCTTGTCCAAACTAGTTATCATCCATGTTTCACTTCCATACACGGCTACGCTCCATACAAATACTTTCAGAAACGAATTCCTGACACTTAAATCAATACTCGATGTTAACAAATTTCTCTTCTTCAGAAACGCTTTCCTTTCCATTGCCAGTCTACATTTTATATCCTCTCTACTTCGACCATCATCAGTTATTTTGCTCCCCAAATAGCAAAACTCCTTTACTACTTTAAGTGTCTCATTTCCTAATCTAATTCCCTCAGCATCAACCGATTTAATTCGACTACATTCCATTATCCTCGTTTTCCTTTTGTTGATGTTCATCTTATACCCTCCTTTCATGACACTGTCCATTCCGTTCAACTGCTCTTCCAAGTCCTTTGCTGTCTCTGACAGAAGTACAATGTCATCGGCGAACCTTAAAGTTTTTATTTCTTCTCCATGGATTATAATACCTACTCCGAAATTTTCTTTTGTTTCCTTCACTGCTTGCTCAATATACAGATTGAATAACACCAGGGATAGGCTACAACCCTGTCCCACTCCCTTCCCAACCACTGCTGTCCTTTCATGCCCCTCGACTCTTATATCTGCCATCTGGTTTGTGTACAAATTGTAAATAGCCTTTCGCTCCCTGTATTTTACCCCTGCCACCTTCAGAATTTGAAAGAGAGTATTCTAGTCAACATTGTCAAAAGCTTTCTCTATGTCTACAAATGCTAGAAACGTAGGTTTGTCTTTCCTTAATCTAGCTTCTAAGATAAGTCGTAGGGTCAGTATTGCCTCACGTGTACCAATATTTCTACGGAATCCAAACTGATTTTCCCCAAGGTCAGCTTCTACCAGTTTTTCCATTCGTCTGTAGAGAATACGAGTTAGTATTTCCATCTGTGACTTATTAAACTGACTGTTCGGTAATTTTCACATCTGTCAGCACTTGCTTTCTTTGGGATCGGAATTATTATATTCTTCTTGAAGTCTGAGGGTATTTCGCCTGTCTCATACATCTTGCTCACCAGATGGTAGAGTTTTGTCATGACTGGCTCTCCCAAGGCCGTCAGTAGCCCTAATGGAATGTTGTCTACTCCCGGGGCCTTGTTTCGACTCAGGTCTTTCAGTGCTCTGTCAAACTCATCACGCCGTATCGTATCTCCCATTTCATCTTCATCTACATCCTCTTCCATTTCCATAATATTGTCCTCAAGTACATTGCCCTTGTATAGGCCCTCCTACCAATGGAGGATAAACTATAGTTACCGCAGTCGATAGAACAGTGGATTCGTAATCGGACATCACATCAACGTGGAGCCGCCCTCACTTAGGTTCTCTGTCATTCCAAGCGACTAGAGGCGAGTACCTGGCTGGGTCTTTGCTCAAAATTCAGGCTTCTGTTCGAATCCTCCTCCTTCTTCCTTCCATCAACAATCTCTAAAGATCTTGGCAACAATTCTACACTTCCTCCTTCGTTTCATATTTTTCTATAATCCGCAGTGGTAATACTTTTGAAAAGACTCTTCAACTGAAATTGAATATGAAGCTAGTGTGCTGCGTTGGCCGTAAACTTCAAAATGCAACATTAAATATATCAAAAATTCGACGACTGGATGCTTAAAAACATTATTACTACCATCAAACATGAGGATTACATTATGCAGAAGAACAGAGTATCTTCGATACGCAATAACGGGAACTATTATGGACAAATACAGCCACATATTCCCTCCAAGCCCTGGTTTCACATAATTAATACAAATAAAAGGTTTATAAGGTCCATTATTCACACGCAATCGAATCATTGATCATTCCCCAGCCGCCTTCACTGAATACCATTTGGGGTAATACTCATTGTGAATGTGACGGAGTAACAGTATGAGATGCGAATAAGATTTTTTTTCGAATGTAAACCAGAAGATTGTTTCCAGACAATGGTTAATCACATATCATCCCCCGCCTGGATAGTCGCACGTTGTAGCACCCTGCTTTCATGATTGGGACAAGGCACGGTGTGCCAGTCAGTGTGGATGTGGTCTTAAGGGCGTTTCCCACATCCCACGAGGTGAATGATGGGCTGGTACCCAGGTCTCGCCTCAGATACACGATTCGCAAATGTTTAGGAAGACTTTCACATGGGTAAAACTGCACACACTATCCACTTGGTCGGTAACGAGGTAGCGAGAGGATGGGATCTTGTCACCCCCTTAAATGATCTGTGCCAGCTCTAACAGTAGCCACGGCAAACCTGCAGAGATGTTGGCGAAAGGCAAAAGAAAAAAAGAGATATTAACCAGATACCAGCAGACATTACTAACCAACATAGTAGGCCTTGTTCATCAAAAGAATACATAATTTATAATGATTATGAAATTTTTTGTGAATGTAACTTTTGTACACTACTGGCCATTAAAATTGCTACACCACGAAAATGACGTGCTACAGACGCGAAATTTAAGCGACAGGAAGATGCTGTGATATGCAAATGGTTACCTTTTCAGAGCATTCACACAAGGTTGGCGCCGGTGGCGACACCTACAACGTGCTGATATGAGGAAAGTTTCCAACCGGTTTCTCATACACAAACAGCACTTGACCGGCGTTGCCTGGTGAAACGTTGTTGTGATGTCTCGTGCAAGGAGGTTAAATGCGCACCATCACGTTTCCGACTTTGATAAAGGTCGGATTGTAGCCTGTCGTGATTGCGGTTTATCGTATCGCGACATTGCTGTTCGCGTTGGTCGAGATCCAGCAGCATATGGAATTGGTGGGTTCAGGAGGGTAATACGGAACGCCGTGCTGGATCCCGACGGCCTCGTATCACTAGTAGTCGAGATGACAGGCATCTTATCCGCATGGCTGTAACGGTTCGTGCAGCCACGTCTCGATTCCTGAGTCAACAGATGGAGACGTTTGCAAGACAACCATCTGCACGAACAGTTCGACGACGTTTGCAGCAGTACGGAGTATCAGCTCGGATACTATGGCTACGGTTACTCTTGACGCCGCATCACAGACAGGAGCGCCTCCGATGGTGTGCTCAACGACGAACCTGCGTGTGCGAACGGTAAAACTTCATTTTTTCGGATGAATCCAGGTTCTGTTTACAGCATCATGATGGTCACATCAGTGTTTGGCGACATCGTGGTGAACATACATTGAAAGCGTGTATTCGTCATCGCTATACTGGCGTATCACCCATCGTGATGGTATGGGGTGCCATTGGTTACACGTCTCGGTCACCTGTTGTTCGCATTGACGGCACTTTGAACAGTGGACGTTACATTTCTGATGTGTTACGACCCGTGGCTCTACGCTTCATTCGATCCCTGCGAAACCCTACATTTCAGCAGGATAATGCACGAGCGCATGTTGCAGGTCCTGTACGAGCCTTTCTGGATACAGAAAATGTTCGACTGCTGCCCTGGCCAGCACATTCTCCATATCTCTCACCAATTGAAAACGTCTGGTCAATGGTGGCCGAGCAACTGGCTCGTCACAATACGCCAGTCACTACTCTCGATGAACTGTGGTATCGTGTTGAAGCTGCATGGGCAGGTGTTCCTGTACACGCCATCCAAGCTCTGTTTGACTCAAATACCCAGGCGTATCAAGACCGTTATTACGGCCAGAGGTGGTTGTTCTGGGTACTGATTACTCAGGATCTATGCACCCAAATTGCGTGAAAATGTAATCACTAGTCAGTTCTAGTATAATACATTTGTCCAATGAATATCCGTTTATCATCTGCATTTCTTCTTGGTGTACCGGTGTACCAATTTTAATGACCGGTAGTGTAGATAAAATCATAGAAAATATTTTAAACACTAAAAAAGAAAAATAGCATTTTAAACACTAACAATGAAAATTATCCCAAGACTGGGGCAATTTACGGTCCACTATCAACACTAACTTGATGTTTGTTACAGGCAGCCGAATCCGTATGTTTGCAACATAACTAACGGTCGTCAGAACTACGTCACCTGGGGAGGCGTCATGAAGAATCTGCAGAGGATAAATGCGACGGAGGTTCCTCTACGACCAATTTTGTGGTATTGTCAGCCAATTGTGACGACTTCAGTCGTGTGGTACACAATCTGCCACTTCTTCCTCGAAGTCTTGCCTGCACATATTCTCGACTTCTTCATCCGTCTTTGTGGAAGGAAACCATTGTACGTATAAACACATACGCTCAAGTACTCATCATGATAGTGATTTAGTGTCATACTGTGGCAGTACACTTTAGATAGACTGTCATCAAATGGAACAAAATGGTTCAAATGGCTCTGAGCACTATGGGACTTAACATCTGAGGTCATCAGTCCCCTAGAACTTAGAACTACTTAAACGTAACTAACATAAGGACATCACACACATCCATGCCTGAGGCAGGATTCGAACCTGCGACCGTAGCAGTCTCGCGGTTTTAGACTAAAGCCACAGCGGCCGGCTCCAATGGACCATCCTGGTATCATTATCGTGAGCTATGTATTGTAACACGATTCTCGAGTGTTGGCACCAGTTTTAAAGTTTATGGAACTTATGAGCCTTTGGCTGTTTAATATGACAATACGTAAATTAAATCTTGGAAATGGCAAGCGCTGACAACATTATTGAAGGAAAAACGAAGAATCTTTATTAGGCTCATAAGGAATGAGATTCTGATGTGCCAAAACGTTATTGAGCCAGATCGCTGGTCGATCATCAGCGATCATCTTTGGTGCGTCCCCGAGAATGAGCATCTTTGTGTTTTCGGCTGGGGCGCACGGGACGGCGTGAGGCAGTCGGTTTGGGGCGGCCCGTGAGACTGGCGAGTTGTGGCTCGGACGTAAGCACATGTGTGATGCTTGTTACGCTGGGGCTGTTTGCTAATCGTGAAACTCCTGCGACGGTTACTGGTTGCCTGGAAGGCATTTAATATAAGGTTTTTTGGATATATGTTAGTGGGGGGGGGGGGGTACTGATTCAATTTTGCTTTTCTCTTTCTTTGAACTACGGAGAATTGTTTAGTTTATCTGGTTATTGGCTTAAGTCGCGCTTCACGCACTAAATCAGCTGATATTAAAATTGTTTTTTTTTTATTCCTGTTTAATGTCAGACAGATTCAAATGTAGCTTCATTTATCTTATTTGAAATAAATGTGCTGGATTGACCTTAATGAATTATGTGCAATCGAAGTAAGGGACCCAGTCCTTCGTTAGTGCTTAGTGTCATGTGGCGTGTGCTTCGGGTTGTGAGCCCCGTCCCCGGACCAGTTATGACCTCTTGCTTAACTTCATCCACATGTAGAAAGCAATACAGCAGATATTCCGCGTGGCATGAATTCGAAAAGAATCTTGGTAGGTTTCCGTTCGTAAGTGACATTTGGATGTCAAGGCACAAGTCACGAAAGTCCGGTCAGCTACGGGCCAGTGGTTAGAGGGCATGGAACTGGCACCCACACCATCCCAGACATTTTTCATCGCCTTCAGGTCAGGTGAATTTGGTAGTAAAAACACCAGCATTTAACTATCCTGTCCCTCTAACCATTGTACCACTATTCTAGCCTCATAACAGGACAATCACCCTGCTGATAGATGCCATGACCATCGTGGAAGACATCCAGCATACAGTAATGTTCGCGTGAGCCATGGGTGTCATGGTGCCTGTGGTTAGTACCACAGGTGCCATGGTATGTCCACCATAGCATAATACTGCACCCATAATCCCACATCCGTGGTGTGGTGGCAGTTTCCAACAGCTGTTAGCTTGGATACTGGCGTATCTGAACACTACTACCACAAACAACAAACGTGATACATCTGATTGGGTGACATGTTTTCATTTCATTGGTGTACGATCCAGTGTCAATGATCCTCCCCCCCCCCCTCCCCCGCGTCGTAATTGACAATGTCGTTTGGTCAACGCTAAGGTCACCTGCTGTGGATCCTCACGTTCACCGATGTGCACTGAACAGTTTGGTCCGAAGCACTTGCGCCTGTCTGTACCAGCACTGTAGTCAGATACGCCACATATGGTCACGTAACCTGCTTTACAGAGTGGGCAAGCATCAGATGTCCACTTTCTGCTGTGAGGCGCTGACGACCACATCTTGTCGCCTACTTCTGGCTTCTCCATTTCTCAACCATTTTCCTCAGATGATCGCGACTATAGCTCAGAATAAGTCACCCAGCTTCCCCTTTTCTCAGAAGCTCGTTTCCAGCCACCTGCCTGAAACAACCTGACCATTGTCAGTGGATTTCCCCGTTAGCGATGATT
The DNA here is from genome assembly GCF_021461385.2 of Schistocerca piceifrons. Taxonomy (NCBI): domain Eukaryota; kingdom Metazoa; phylum Arthropoda; class Insecta; order Orthoptera; family Acrididae; genus Schistocerca; species Schistocerca piceifrons. Next base: position 468,054,631 of record NC_060145.1, read on the forward strand.
CGCCATTCTCCTCTGCTCTGCTCATACACATACCTTCGATACTGCGCAGCGCCATCAGTCGGCATTGTGTCTGGCGGTAGTTAATGATAACATATATTTTGTATGTACAATGCAAGAAGATATGTAGCACAAGAATGTAACCGTTTCATATTCTAACACTCGTGTTCTACAGTATCTATTGATCAAGTCAGTAATCCTCCCTGTTCTCCTTACAGATAGTATTGCGAGAGTATTCAGAAATATTTTCGATTAGAGCTATAGAATTATCCAATATTTATTTCATAAGAATTCTGAGTATTACGGAAATTTTCATTGTACCAGTAGATTAAAATTTTGTACTGTAAGTTGTCACATTATCCCTCTCGTTGACCTAGATAGAGAATAAAATAAGACCACACCCCTTTATTTTGAGATTCTCATCATAGTGGCGTTGTGATTTTCTCACTTGTCATTTCATTAATTGAACGCAAGCTAGCAACTGTAGCCAGCAGAGAAGGCGAATGGGGACATCTTGACAACATTAGAATACACAAGGTAAGAAAACGTCGCATTCCACCGATATAGGGAAGAAGAAAATTGCTAGACATATTGACTACAAATTCCTCAGAGTAACCCTCCACACGCAACAGTTTGCAAACGACGATTCAGACACACTAAGGAGTAATGGCAGGGCCATTCCGTCTCTCACCATAATTAGTTAACTATTTAGGAAGTGTTGGATACTGCTACAACCAATTTCTTCACTCCTTTTCCAACTTCATATTGCATATCGACTTATTGATGAAAGGTAGCCAGCCGTCTACATTTTGCCATCAGACAGTACGTTACGTTTCTGAATTCTCACAACACTTGCTCACCCCCTGCATTGGTGCTCTTCCGTCTTCAATCTCCTTATTAACTTATCGATAACATGTAGGCAGTCAGTTGGAGTTTTTAATAATTGAAGATACAAAAGACACACTTGTTATCTCTCACTTGCACTGACTCGACACGTTTAATGCTGCTCCTCCTTCTTCTACCTCCATGTTGGCTCACCGAATGAAGTGGGACAGAGATTTGCAGAATGGACCAGAATTTTGGAGAATAATTGCTCAAATAAATGTCTGGCCATCCAGGTAAAGGAATTCTGTGGTTTAACTAAATAGCTGCAGGCAAATTCAAGTATGAAAAGGGCGCAGTCAGTATTCTTCCCTATACTTTTGTAATCCAAACTTGCTCTCCGACACCATTGTCTTCACTGTCGACAGGACCTTAAACTCTAACTCTCAAAACTGCCTAATTGATAATAGGTAGATAATCGTCTGCAACTTGCAATAATACAATAAGGTACACTTCCCATTTCTGTTACACTCACTCCCCCTTTCGTCACTATTCTACTATCTTGAATCTCTAAATTGACATATTAATAACAGGCAGGCGTTCTCCATCACCCAATAAGCTACGTTTCTGATCCCTCACCTGCGCTCCCTCACCCTTCATCAGTCTCCATATTGACTTACCCAGCGTGGTGGTGCAGAGTTGAATTTGGGTTTGCGAGAATGGTGATTCAAATACCCCTGCAGCCTTACCAAATTAGGTATTCCTTGGCTTCTGTAGATCACTCCAGGCAAATGCAAAGATAGTGCCTTGGAAAGGAGCATGGCGTTATCACTCCTCCTTCCGTAATATTAGTTTTTACATTGCCTCCAACCAGCTCGCCTCTGTAAGGACGTTAAATTCCAATTACCAGTGCTGACTTATCGATAGTAGGCTGCCAAATACTGATATCCAGGAAAATGCCAGTATGGGATCTTTGAAAAAGCTATCGCCAATTTCCTTCCCCAATGTTTCATAATCCAGGGTTGAGCCACTTCTCTAATGATCTGTCATTAGAATTTCAATATCGAATGTTTCATAACAGACTGCCAGTCGTCTATATTTCTTTATAATACACCTAAGAGAAAAGAAAAACAACGAACCACGAATGAATAATCTGAACGGGACGGAAACAGGTAGATGTGATGTACACTTGACAGGAAAAAAAGTGTGTCACTGCCGAATACAACCAACATAACGTAGCTGTGTTTCAGGTCCTCTAAACACCAAAACCCCGTGGGGTACAGTCGTTTGACTACACACACTGGGTACCGCAAGAGACTACTAGAGACCAAAGATCTTTATCGCAGTCAGTCTAAGCGTCAACTAAAATCGTCATACAAAACATATTACAAAACACGTTCTTAGCGATGAGACACTCCATAACACTCATAATAAACTAACCTTAATTACAACAAGTGATATTCCAAAAGCTCTGAGAAAACGGATTATTTTACATATATCGTACAGTAATCCTTAGTCAAAATTAAATACTTGAGACGATATATGGAGCTGTACGGCAATTGGAAAAAAAATTTTCGCTCTCAAAAAGGTTTTCCATCCCCGTGCTGAACGTCGCTCAACTTCGAGTTGCTCTGGAAACTTGATATTGGACGAACCAGTAAAAAAACGCGAATAACGGCAACAAGCACTCTAAAAAAAATGTTCAAATGTGTGTGAAATCTTATGGGACTTAACTGCTAAGGTCATCAGTCCTTAAGTTTACACACTACTTAACCTAAATTATCCTAAGGACAAACACACACACCCATGCCCGAGGGAGGACTCGAACCTCCGCTGGGACCAGCCGCACAGTCCATGACCGCAGCGCGTTAGACCGCTCGGCAAATCTCGCGCGGCCAAGCACTCTACGGAAATCTCAACATTAACAGCGAATCACCAGTAATATCATTGTTCTCGTCAACAGCTAAGTGTACACAAATTTGAACTTTAAATGACCTGACCAACGTCGTCGTTCTGGATCCGGATTCAAACCCAGCACCTATAGCCATTGCTAACTAAGCTAAGTTTTCTTTGTACCTTATTGAGACCCGATAACGAAGCATAAGGAGACGTGAAGTATAGACGTTTGCATCAGTATCAGTTATCAATTCAGATCCTGAAAATAAATGACGATAATATTTGTACTGCACTGAGAATCCTGTCATAACAGTTACCTTCCTGGGAACTACCCCCAACGACGTTTAATATGGTATCATTCACAAGGAATCGGTATACTCATGTTTAAAATTGAAAAGCCATCATGTAAAGCTTGTAACAGGGATGCGAACCCAACACCTAATAGGATTGTTAACGAAGTACGTAAAATCAGAAGTTAAATATCAAATGTTTTCACCAATAGTGAGATGTTGGAACCTTAAATGACGATAGAATTGATTTTGCCTGTATGGGATTCGAACCCAGCATCTAGCGCCGTCGTTTTCTAGCCAGGAACAGACCATAAATAGCTATTGTTGGTTCACCAGTAGCGAGATGTGCGCGTGTTTAGCTAGACATCAGGCGACGAAAAGTTCTGTGCTGCATGGAATTCAAACCCTGCACACGTGGTCATGAAGACTCTTTAACTATCAAATTTTTTTTCCAGTAATAGCTAGGAGTGGCATGTTTGTACTTTCAATGATGTGATGGAAAATACTCTGCTAGTTAGAAGTTGAATCCACAACATATCGTCGTTGGTGATCACAACGAACACAACGTCAAACCCAAGTCAGTTTTCGCCAGTAGGACGGAGAGGAATGTTTGAATTTGAAAAGATGTAAGGAAACGTTTGATCTTGTAATGATGTGATAAAAAGCTCATCATGTGGCTGTGAGGTGAAACGAACACGTTACAGCTGACAACGCACGAAGAGACGTTGAAAATGCAACTAGTTTTCACTAGTAGTTCGGAGTTCTTGATATGAAATAATGAAAATTTTGTGCTGATCAGGATTCTAAACCAGACAGTTGCCTTTCGAGGAGGCCTAGAAGAGTTTGCAATCTTGGGGAAAGTGAAATCGAATTTGAATCCCAGTCCAGAACCACAATTTCCAACGTCTCAGTTTCAAATAAAGTAAGAGCCTTGTGTACTAACATGGCCATTTCTTCATTAAATGAAATACGTTTTCTAGTTTACGACGACTTGCTGGTGACCGAGTCTCTGCCTTCCGGGGTTTCTCCATTGTCACAGCTCAAACGAATGCCGCTCTGCCCCAGTCGGCAGCAAAGGGATGTTATCTTTACTGTGGATATAGAACTACGGAGCTTACTGGCGTTCTGCACTTCGCGTTACTAGGGGTGAAGAAACTTGTGTGTGTTAAAAATCTACGCCTGACGTGAGATGTGAACCTACACGTTTTACACATCAATACAAGATTAATCCACCAGACCACACAACCCCCTGCCAAACACATAATTATGAATTGCAGAGTATTCATTTGGAATGTTGATGCAGATGTCAAGGGAAGGGTAACAGGAAGGAGGGCGGGATCTGGGAGTGGATTTCAAAAAAAGGTTCAAATGGCTCTGAGCACTGAGGTCATCAGTCCCCTAGAACTTACAACTACTTAAACCTAACTAACCTAAGGACATCACACACATCCAGGCCCGAGGCAGGATTCGAACCTGCGGCCGTAGCGGTCGCGCTGTCCCAGACTATAGCGCCTAGAACCGCTCGGCCAGCCCGGCTGGCTGATAGAAGTGTAGAAGTGAAATATAAGCGTGAAATGTTTGCGAAGTATTGCTTACTTAGAAGTGGGCCACAGATCGTTTTATCTTAGGACCGAGAGATAAGGAGGGACTGTTTTCCGAAGGAAGAATGGGTTATAGGGAAGGGGAGATCAAAGAATACGGTTTCATAAGTGTTAAGAGGAATGATACAGAGTAAAGACAGCAGAAATTAAAAGAGAAAATGTAGCGTCAATGGAAACCGCTAGATTTGTTTATAAAGTTTTGGGGGAATGGAATAGAAGGGCACTTGCGGCGATGGTGTCAGAGAGAGAGTGTGAGAGAGAGAATAGAGGAGATATTAACAACGAGTAAACATAACATTAAATCGTTTGTGTATTGTGTGGAGGACGGAGGGTGTATTCATGGATGGAGGGGAAGAGAGAGATGTGTCTGAAATAACCAAAACTACTGTGACAGAGTCCATCTACACTGATTAGTTTGTAAGTATCTAGACAGGGTATAAATGAAATCAAAGTAGAATATTTAACAAACTGTATATTCAAAAGAAACCCACTTGAATTAAAAGGGCAACTCTTAGGAAAACTAACCCATATTGTATCTTTTCTGTTGTCACGCGGTCTTCCACTAGCTCCCAATGTGGAAAAATGACGAAAAAGAAGACATAACAAAACATGTTAAGGACTCTAATATTTCATCCAGAATCCTTCATTATTTTGTACTTCTATCATGCGTCTTGGTATAGAATGTGTAAGCCGTCGGACGTAACAGCCTGAAGAAGCAACTTTCTCCCAGGCTTCCAGGACGCAGTCCCAAAGAGCGTCCGCAGTAGTTGGTTGGTTTCGTGGCCAGTTCTCTATTAATGTTCTGGCGACCTCAGCCCACATGTTTTCCATGGGCCGTGGCGGCCAGTCCATGACGTTGATGCCAATCGTGGAGAGCCGCTGCTGAACAAATGCAGACTTGTGACGTGGAGAATGGTCCTCTTGCAATTTCTCGTTGCAGTGGTATGTGGTACCCCATATAACTGCCATCTGGTTTCTGTACAAATTGCAAATAGCCTTTCGCTCCCTGTATTTTACCCCTGCCACCTTTAGAGTTTGAAAGAGAGTATTCCAGTCAACAATGTCAAAAGCTTTCTCAAATGCTAGAAAGTCAACAAATGCTAGGAACGTAGGATTGCCTTTCCTTAATCTTTCTTCTAAGATAAGTCGTAAGGTCAGTATTGCCTCACGTGTTCCAACATTTCCACGGAATCCAAACTGATCTTCCCCGAGGTCGGCTTCTACCACTTTTTCCATTCGTCTGTAAGGAATTCGCGTTAGTATATTGCAGCTGTGACTTATTAAACTGATAGTTCAGTAATTTTCACATCTGTCAACACCTGCTTTCCTTGGGATTGGAATTATTATATTCTTCTTGAAGTCTGAGGGTATTTCGCCTGTCTCATACATCTTGCTCACCAGATGGTAGAGTTTTGTCAGTACTGGCACTCCCAAGCCCGTCAGTAGTTCTAATGGAATGATGTCTACTCCCGGAGCCTTGTTTGGACTCAGGTCTTTCAGTACTCTGTCAAGCTTTTCACGCAGTATCGTATCTCCCATTTCATCTTCATCTACATCCTCTTCCATTTCTATAATATTGTCCACACGTACATCGAACTTGTATAGACCCTCTACATACTCCTTCCACCTTTCTGCTTTCCTTTCTTTGCTTAGAACTGGGTTTCCATCTGAGCTCTTGATATTCATACAAGTGGTTCTCTTTTCTCCAAAGGTCTCTTTAATTTTCCTGTAGGCAGTATCTATCTTACCCCTAGTGAGATAAGCCTCTACATCCTTACATTTGTCCACTAGCCATCCCTGCTTAGCCATTTTGCACTTCCTATCGATCTCATTTTTGAGACGTTTGTATTCCTTTATGCCTATTTCATTTAATACATTTTTGTATTCTCTCCTTTCATCAATTAAATTCAATATTTCTTCTGTTACCCAAGGATTTCTACTAGCCCTCGTCTTTTTACCTACTTGATTGTCTGCTGCCTTCACTACTTCATCCCTCAGAGCTACCCATTCTTCTTCTACTGTATTTCTTTCCCCCATTATTGTCAATTGTTCCCTTATGCTCTCCCTGAAACTCTGTACAACTCTGGTTTATTCAGTTTATCCAGTTCCCATCTCCTTAAATTCCCACATTTTTGCAGTTTCTTCAGTTTTAATACATTCCTGGAAATGTAAAAAAGAACACATTGACACCGGTGTGTCAGACCCACCATACTTGCTCCGGACACTGCGAGAGGGCTGTACAAGCAATGATCACACGCACGGCACAGCGGACACACCAGGAACCGCGGTGTTGGCCGTCGAATGGCGCTAGCTGCGCAGCATTTGTGCACCGCCGCCGTCAGTGTCAGCCAGTTTGCCGTGGCATACGGAGCTCCATCGCAGTCTTTAACACTGGTAGCATGCCGCGACAGCGTGGACGTGAACCGTATGTGCAGTTGACGGACTTTGAGCGAGGGCGTATAGTGGGCATGCGGGAGGCCGGGTGGACGTACCGCCGAATTGCTCAACACGTGGGGCGTGAGGTCTCCACAGTACATCGATGTTGTCGCCAGTGGTCGGCGGAAGGTGCACGTGCCCGTCGACCTGGGACCGGACTGCAGCGACGCACGGATGCACGCCAAGACCGTAGGATCCTACGCAGTGCCGTAGGGGACCGCACCGCCACTTCCCAGCAAATTAGGGACACTGTTGCTCCTGGGGTATCGGCGACGACCATTCGCAACCGTCTCCATGAAGCTGGGCTACGGTCCCGCACACCGTTAGGCCGTCTTCCGCTCACGCCCCAACATCGTGCAGCCCGCCTCCGGTGGTGTCGCGACAGGCGTGAATGGAGGGACGAATGGAGACGTGTCGTCTTCAGCGATGAGAGTCGCTTCTGCCTTGGTGCCAATGATGGTCGTATGCGTGTTTGGCGCCGTGCAGGTGAGCGCCACAATCAGGATTGCATACGACCGAGGCACACAGGGCCAACACCCGGCATCATGGTGTGGGGAGCGATCTCCTACACTGGCCGTACACCACTGGTGATCGTCGAGGGGACACTGAATAGTGCACGGTACATCCAAACCGTCATCGAACCCATCGCTCTACCATTCCTAGACCGGCAAGGGAACTTGCTGTTCCAACAGGACAATGCACGTCCGCATGTATCCCGTGCCACCCAACGTGCTCTAGAAGGTGTAAGTCAACTACCCTGGCCAGCAAGATCTCCGGATCTGTACCCCATTGAGCATGTTTGGGACTGGATGAAGCGTCGTCTCACGCGGTCTGCACGTCCAGCACGAACGCTGGTCGAACTGAGGCGCCAGGTGGAAATGGCATGGCAGCCGTTCCACAGGACTACATCCAGCATCTCTACGATCGTCTCCATGGGAGAATAGCAGCCTGCATTGCTGTGAAAGGTGGATTTACACTGTACTAGTGCCGACATTGTGCATGCTCTGTTGCCTGTGTCTATGTGCCTGTGGTTCTGTCAGTGTGATCACGTGATGTATCTGACCCTAGGAATGTGTCAATAAAGTTTCCCCTTCCTGGGAAAATGAATTCACGGTGTTCTTATTTCAATTTCCAGGAGTGTATAAAGGTCATAACCAATAGATTGTGGTCAGAGTCCACATATTCCCTTGGAAATTACAATTTAAAACCTGGTTCCTAAATCTCTGTCTTACCATTATATAATCTATCTGATACCTACTAGTATCTCCAGGATTCTTCCATGTATACAACCTTCTTTTATTGTTCTTGAACCAAGTGTTAGCTATGATGAAGTTGTGCTCTGTGCAAAATTCTACCAGACGACTTCCTCTTTCATTTCTTAACCCCAATCCACATTTACCTACTATGTTTCCTTCCCTCCCTTTTCCTACTCTCGAATTCCAGTCACCCATGACTATTAAATTTTCGTCTCCCTTCACTACCTGAATAATTTCTTTTATCTCATCATACATTTCATCAATTTCTTAATCCTCTGCAGAGCTAGTAGGCAGGTAAACTTGTACTACTGTAGTAGGCATGGGCTTCGTGTCTATCTTAGCCACAATAATGCGTTCACTATGCTGTTTGTAGTAGCTTACCCTCACTCCTATTTTTTATTCATTATTAAACCTACTCTTGCATTACCCCTATTTGATTTTGTATTTATAACCCTGTATTCACCTGACCAAAAGTCTTGTTCCTCCTGCCACCGAACTTCACTAATTCCCACTATATCTAACTTCAACCTATCCATTACCCTTTTTAAATTTTCTAACCTACCTGCCCGATTAAGGGATCTGACATTCCACACTCCGATCCGTAGAATCCCAGTTTTCTTTCTCCTGATAACGACATCCTCTTGAGTTGTCCCTGCCCGGAGATCCGAATGGGGGACATTTTACCTCCGGAATATTTTATGCAAGAGGACGCCATCATCATTTAACCACACAGTAAAGCTGCATGCCCTCAGGAGAAATTATGTCTGTAGTTTCCCCTTGCTTTCAGCCGTTCGCAGTAACAGCACAGCAAGGCCGGTTTGGTTAGTGTTTCAAGGCCAGATCAGTCAATCATCCAGACTGTTGCCCCTGCAACTGCTGAAAAGGCTGCTGCCCCTCTTCAGGAACCACATGTTTGTCTGGCCTCTCAACAGATACCCCTCCGTTGTGGTTGCACCTACGGTACGGCCATCTGTATCGCTGAGGCACGCAAGCCTCCCCACCAACGGCAAGGTCCATGGTTCATGGAGGGGGTCCGAATCTTATCAATGATGGGCTTTCGTCAAGTTGCGTCTTATTATACTGTATACGTATTTCTATTTTGGATATTATAAAATTCACAAGTTTTCAGTTTTCATCTTACATGGTTTACATGTTTACACATTTAGATGTTTGAAAATAACGGTTTGGAGAACCAAAGAATTACATGTTTTATTTTGTAACAACAGAAAATTCTTTTTTTTTGTTTCTTATTACTAAATTATTTCTAAATTCCACGTATGTATTACTTTCAGTATTTCTGTGGCCTTGTGATCTCTACTATGCCGTATACCTATCTGCATATCGTGACACTTTATTATTCGTGTTATCACTTGTGTCTGAACATTCATCCGTTTCGATATCGGTGTTTGAATCACTTTTGTGCCATGCATCACGTGATGGTGTAAGGTGGGTGGGTGGTCATGATCTTGTATGTATGTGGTCGTTACGGCTTATGAGTCTTGTGTAGCGCTCTCGATACGTTATCGGTGATGCAGTTAAGCATGCCCCATTTGTATGGATTCCTTAAAGATTGTCCTTTGTCGTCGACTCTGTCATCGGACTTACGTGTGTTTAAGGGTGGCACATGGTAGTGTTACGTGTCTGGGGGATCGAAGACATGTCCCCATTCTCATGTACCACTTTCTCAAAGGCCAAAACGGTGCAAGTGTGTAGCAAGAGGGTCATGGCCCGACAGGAGGAGTATCATACCGCGGCTTGGGTCAACCTCTCTGGGCCTCCCGATGTTCACAGGAAACCACGTGACTGCCCCGCCAATCCAAAGCCGTCTTGAAGACACGCCGCGACCGCACGTGAGCGAGGCGCCACCAGGGAACTGCAACGGAGCCAGCCTAGTCGAGTCAGCCAAAGCCTCAGCGGTTCATATTCGCGTTTCTGTACTGTGATCATTCATGATGATTAGGTTCCTTTTTTAGACCTGTCGTGAGGTTTGTAAAAACCAGAGCTACTCAGATTACGTATACTTCTAACCATTTCTGCTTTCTAGGTACCTAGCTATTCCTTGGCACCCACCTCTGGCGGATCTGAGGTCCGTAAATCGTTCCTGGCAAATGCTAGGACTGTTGTTTCGAAACGGCACGGCCTTTCCTTCGGTAACATTAGCCTGTGCACTGCATCCAATAACCTTGCCGCCGGTATGATCTTAATCTCCAACTACCAATATTGGCTTATCGATAATAGGTAATCAGTCGTCCACACATCATCATCACTAGAAACAATAACGTACACTAATGCCTCACTGTATTCCCCTACCCCCACCAGTTCCCGACTCACTTCTTCTTTCCTTTTACGTGTAGCCAGTAGTCTACATTTCTCAATAATACGCAACACCCTTAGTTACTTCTGGCGTTGCCTCTCACCAGGAACAACGCAGTGGCCGACGGCCTTCACTTAACGAAGGTAGCAGTGGCGTTTGCGTAGAGTTGTCAGTGCTAACAGACATACAGCACTGGTTGAAATAACCATAGAAAATGTGGAACGTGTGATGAGTGTCTCAGCTAACAGCTCAGCACAGATTGCAGTGACCGTCCTGGGGTCGTGACCGTATCGGAAAACCGTGGCCTGGCCATGTGAGTCTCAATTTGTAAAGGATCACTGTGGGAGTAAGAATCACCCTCCTATCAAACCGATAGGGGTGGGTGTGGAAAAGGAGTGTAGCCCTAAACGCGAGATTGGTTGGTTGGTTTCGGGCGAGAGGACCAAATAGCGAGGTCATCAGTCCCATCTGATTATGGGCGTTACCTTTCAAAGGAACCATTCAGGCATTTCTTGAAGCGTCTGCTGTACAGCGAGCTACGTTAATTTAAGTATTAACTGTATTTTTTTTTACTTGTCACTTCTTCTTCCGTGTGTTTTTGCTTTTAGGAAGCTTTAATTGTCGAGTGCTAGTAATAGTGTTCCATAGATTTCGTGTTTGTTTTGAATACAGTCAGAGAGAGTCCCTGTAGTCAGCCATTGTGACGGTAGTGTTCGTGTCTGTTTTGAATACAGTCCAGAGAAAGGTAGTGCTAATCTCATTGTTTTCAACAAGAAGTGTCTAGTAACCACAGTTCAGTCAACTATCAGCCGCCTTTAGTGAATAAACAGTCTAGTTAAAAGTTGATTAACTCTCTACAGTAAATTGGTTTCTTAGGATGGATAGGATGTGTGACTGCTGTGTACGGACGCAGGAGGAGCTGGCCACTGTTCGCGAACAGCTGAATGTGTTGATGGCCGCGGTCAGCCGTCTTCAGGCTGCTGCCTTGGAGTGTAGCGACAGTGGGGAGTCTGGTGCGTCGCATGGTACACCCCAGGCGTTACATGCTTCACCCACTGTCCCTGCGGGTAACGGGCGCGGTTGGCCCACCTTCTCCCCAAGGGGAGTGGCGGGTTCAGCGGCGTTCGCGGCTCACGAGGCGGAGGGTAAATGTGGAGGCTGGCCGTGTGGCATCGCCCGCTCTGCCTGTGAGTGGACATGTGGCCGCTCCTTCAGCAAGGTCCGAGCAGGCACAGGGGGGAAGAGGTTTATTAGTTATTGGGAGCTCCAACGTTAGGCGGGTGATGGAGCCCCTTAGGGAAATAGCGGGAAGGTCGGGGAAGAAGGCCAGTGTTCACTCTGTCTGCTTGCCGGGGGTCTCATCGGAGATGTGGAGGAGGCTCTGTCGGCGGCGATAGAGAGCACTGGGTGCACCCGACTGCAAATTGCTGCTTATGTCGGCACCAATGACTCCTGCCGTCTGGGTTCAGAGGTCATCCTCAGTTCGTACAGGCGGTTGGCGGAATTGGTGAAGGCGGAAAGCCTCGCTCGCGGGGTGAAATCAGAGCTAACTATTTGTAGTATCGTTCCCAGAACCGATCGCGGTCCTCTGGTTTGGAGCCGAGTGGAAGGCTTAAACCAGAGGCTCAGACGATTCTGCGGAGATCTGGGGTACAAATTTCTCGACCTCCGCTATCGGGTGGAGAAATGTAGGGTCCCCCTGAATAGGTCAGGCGTGCACTACACGCCGGAAGCGGCTACAAGGGTAGCGGAGTACGTGTGGAGTGCACATGGGGGTTTTTTAGGTTAGAGAATCCCCTCCCTAGGCCCGACAAGACGCCTCCTGAGACGCAGCAAGGTAGGAGTAGACAAAATGCAACAAGGAATAACAATATTAATGTGCTAATAGTAAACTGCAGGAGCGTCTACAGAAAGGTCCCAGAACTGCTCTCATTAATAAACGGTCACAACGCCCATATAGTACTAGGGACAGAAAGTTGGCTGAAACCAGATGTAAATAGTAATGAAATCCTAAACTCAGATTGGAATGTATACCGCAGAGACAGGCTGGACAGTGAAGGGGGAGGCGTGTTTATAGCGATAAGATATGCAATAGTATCGAAGGAAATTGACGGAGATCCGAAATGTGAAATAATTTGGGTGAAGGTCACGGTTAAATCAGGCTCAGACATGGTAATTGGATGTCTCTATAGGCCCCCTGGCTCAGCAGCTGTTGTGGCTGAGCACCTGAAGGATAATTTGAAAAATATTTCGAGTAGATTTCCCCACCATGTTATAGTTCTGGGTGGAGATTTTAATTTGCCGGATATAGACTGGGAGACGCAAACGTTCATAACGGGTGGCAGGGACAAAGAATCGAGTGAAATATTTTTAAGTGCTTTATCTGAAAACTACCTTGAGCAGTTAAACAGCGAACCGACTCGTGGCGATAACATATTAGACCTTCTGGTGACAAACAGACCCGAACTATTTGAAACAGTTAACGCAGAACAGGGAATCAACGATAATAAAGTGGTTACTGCATCGATGGTTTCAGCCGTAAATAGAAATGTTAAAAAAGATAGGAAGATTTTTCTGTTTAGCAAAAGTGACAAAAAGCAGATTTCAACGTACCTGATGGCTCAGCACAAAAGTTTTGTTTTAAGTACAGACAGTGTTAAGGATCAGTGGACAAAGTTCAAAACCATAGTACAATATGCGTTAGATGAGTATGTGCCAAGCAAAATCGTAAGAGATGGAAAAGAGCCACCGTGGTACAGCAACCGAGTTAGAAAACTGCTGCGGAAGCAAAGGGAACTTCACAGCAAACATAAACATAGCCAAAGCCTTGCAGACAAACAAAAATTACGCGAAGCGAAATGTAGTGTGAGGAGGGCTATGCGAGAGGCGTTCAATGAATTCGAAAGTAAAGTTCTATGTACTGACTTGGCAGAAAATCCTGAGAAATTTTGGTCTTATGTCAAAGCGGCAGGTGGATCAAAACAAAATGTCCAGACACTCTGTGACCAAAATGGTACTGAAACAGAGGATGACAGACTAAAGGCCGAAATACCAAATGTCTTTTTCCAAAGCTGTTTCACAGTGGAAGACTGCACTGTAGTTCCTTCTTTAGACACAGATGACAAAATGGTAGATATCGAAATAGACGACAGAGGGATAGAGAAACAATTAAAATCACTCAAAAGAGGAAAGGCCGCTGGACCTGATGGGATACCAGATCGATGTTACACAGAGTACGCGAATGAACTTGCCCCCCTTCTTGCAGCGGCGTACCGTAGGTCTCTATAAGAGCGTAGCGTTCCAAAGGGCACAGGTCATCTCCGTTTTCAAGAAGGGACGTCGAACAGATGTGCAGAACTATAGACCTATATCTCTAACGTCGATCAGTTGTAGAATTTTGGAACACGTATTATGTTGGAGTATAATGACTTTTCTGGAAACCAGAAATCTGCTCTGTAGGAACAAGCATGGGTATCGAAAAAGACCATCGTGTGAAACCCAGCTCGCGCTATTCGTCTACGAGACTCAGAGGGCCATAGATACGGGTTCACAGGTAGATGCCGTGTTTCTTGACTTCCGCAAGGCGTTCGATACAGTTCCCCACAGTCGTTTAATGAACAAAGTAAGAGCATATGGACTATCAGACCAATTGTGTGATTGGATTGAAGAGTTCCTAGATAACAGAACGCAGCATGTCATTCTCAATGGAGAGAAGTCTTCCGAAGTAAGAGTGATTTCAGGTGTGCCGCAGGGGAGTGTCATAGGACCGTTGCTATTCACAATATACATAAATGACCTTGTGGATGACATCGGAAGTTCACTGAGGCTTTTTGCGGATGATACTGTGGTGTATCGAGAGGTTGTAACAATGGAAAATTGTACTGAAATGCAGGAGGATCTGCGGCGAATTGACGCATGGTGCAGGGTATGGCAATTGTGTCTGAATGTAGACAAGTGTAATGTGCTGTGAATACATAGAAAGAAAGATCCCATATCATTTAGCTACAATAAAGCAGGTCAGCAACTGGAAGCAGTTAATTCCATAAATTATCTGGGAGTACGCATTAGGAGTGATTTAAAATGGAATGATCATATAAAGTTGATCGTCGGTAAAGCAGATGCCAGACTGAGATTCATTGGAAGAATCCTAAGAAAATGGAATCCGAAAACAAAGGAAGTAGGTTACAGTACACTTGTTCGCCCACTGCTTGAATACTGCTCAGTAGTGTGGGATCCGTACCAGATAGGGTTGATAGAAGAGATAGAGAAGATCCAACGGAGAGCAGCGCGCTTCGTTACAGGATCATTTAGTAATCGCGAAAGCGTTACGGAGATGACAGATAAACTCCAATGGAAGACTACAGGAGAGACGCTCAGTAGCTCGGTACGGGCTTTTGTTGAAGTTTCGAGAACATACCTTCACCGAGGAGTCAAACAGTATATTGCTCCCTCCTACGTATATCTCGCGAAGAGACCATGAGGATAAAAATCACAGAGATTAGAGCCCACACAGAGGTATACCGACAATCCTTCTATCCACGAACAATACGAGACTGGAATAGAAGGGAGGACCGATAGAGGTACTCAAGGTACCCTCGGCCACACGTCCTTAGGTGGCTTGCGGAGTATGGATGTAGATGTAGAACAGAAAACCTAAATCAGGATGGCCGGACGTGGGTTTTAACGGTCATCCTCCAGAATGTGTGTCCAATGTGCTAACCACTGCGCCACCTGGCTCGGTCACGAAGCGAGAATAGCCATTGTTTGGTCCGCCGCTATTCGAGAATGAGAGTACCTAGAATTTGCAACAAGTTTCACACTTAATTTCAGACTTTATGAAATTTCTTCTCGCTGACGACCCCCAAGAAATGATGAAAGGAAAAAAAAAGTTTAGCACATGCCACATTTTCGCCGGCCGGGGTGGCGCTTCAGCCTGGAACCGCACGATCGCTACGGTCGCAAGTTCGAATCCTGCCTCGGGCATGGATGTATGTGTTGTCCTTAGGTTAGTTAGGTTTAAGTAGTTCTAAGTTCTAGGGGACTGATGACCTCAGATGTTAAGTCGCATAGTGCTCAGAGCCATTTGAACCATTTCAAACGCCTGCACCAATGAAACTACTATTTTCCGAATGTTTTTGTACCTATTTTTAGGATTTCTTGCCTTAACTGTTGTTGTACCCTTCCTAGTATGAGTGGGCACAAGATGTCCCCCATAAACACCTTGAAAATATATGTCTCTCTTAAGTTAAAATCTTCTGGTTTGTTAGGCCGCGTCATATTTCCTTCTAAAATAATTGACATTTCGACCCCTCTGCTGGGATCTTCTTCAAGATATTTCGTTGTCCAATATTTCTAGACCAGTGTCGCGTTCTCTTATAAAGGAGCGTTTTCTCAAGTTTGTGCTGGAAAAGGTGGAGTAGTGGTTAAAATTCTTGTGGCTAACAATGGTGGGCCATCGTCATGGGCTAATATTCCAGCGCTTATGCAGAAGAAGGGACGTTATTAGCTAAACTCTTGTTGATACTATTGGTAGCCCATCGTCATAGAATAGAAACGCACTATTCCACACCCACGCTGGAGAAGGATTACTGGTTAAAATTCCACCTTCTACTTTTGGTTGCCCATCAGCACTGGCTAGATGCGAAACGGACAGAGCAAGAGAGGGGAAATGTTTACCCAGAGTATTATTGTCCTCCGACGTGACTTTCACCGTATTGTTTGTACTGCTCACACACCACGGCCGCACAATCACTTCCTTGATAGCGGGAAGACACGATGCCGGAAGCCTATGTCCGTCCTCTCTATTGAAATTAGGTGAATTCTTGTAAATTTCAACCGCTTCTGGAACCTTCCTTCTATGAATGTTCGTTTCCTTAGCCAGTGCACGTATGTTATCAAAATCGATACCTCAGCCACAGTTCTCATGATGGTCCGCTACTGCCGATTTCACACTTTGTTTTAGCCGCATGTGCCGTTCGTGTTCCCTAATGCGTTCATTAACAGTTTTTCCTGTTTCGCCCTAATATACATTTCCACAGCCACATATCACTTCACAGAAGCCTGCATTGTGAAGGCAATCAGATGCAGACCTTTTTCGTCAGAAAAGATCTTTTATTTTGTTTTGACTGAAGGAAGAAAGCTGGACACCAGTTTTCTTTACAATTCTGCATATGTGATCAGTGACTCAGAAATGAATGGTAAGCTAACGGAGTGAGAAGGCTGTTCCTCGTCATTCTTATTAGCGTGATTAATATTCCCCCTAAAAGCCCAGACGATTGAACAACAACCATAGCCATTTGCCTCTATTGTCCTTCTTAAAAATTCTGACTCCGATTCCAGGTTGTCGTCATCGCTTTTATGGAAGACACGTGGTAACAGAGATTTGAGCATTGGTTGCTTCTGGGCTGGGTGGCGGTGCGAAGTGGCATCTGTTTGTGTTGGTCGGCTTTCTATACACTCTGTAACCTAGAGTGTCATCAAATCTTCTGTATAGCAGCACATCTGGGAAAGAGGGATCGATGTCACTCTCAACCTCCAAGGTATTTGATGCAGTGGCGAATCTCATTTAAGAAATTGTGGAACGCATCAAGTTCTTCTTCGCTATGTGGCCATATAGCAAATGTATCAACCAGATAGCTGAGGCAACAAGAAGACTCCAAGGGAGCACTACTTAATGCCTGTTGATCAAAAACTTCCATAAGAATGTCAGCTGCAACTGACGATATGGGTGAGTTCATAGCAAGGCCGTCAGCCTGGTCATAGAACTGACCAGGAGGAAACAGCTCGAACGAAGACATAATTTAATTAAGTCACAAACATCTGGAGCAACTTTCTCCCTTATGACCTCCATTGTATCTGATACTGGGATGTTAGTAATGAAAATATCACATCGAACCTAATAAAAATGTCACCTGCAGATATCTTCAGTGTGCGTATAATTTCTAAAAAATGTTTCGAATCTTTGACAAAAGCATTTGTTTTACCAAATAGACGTCTCACTTTGCCAGTTAAATGACGTGCTACAAAATAAGTTGTCCAGTCAATGCCACTACGATAGGCCTCGCAGGAACCGATTCTTTATGTATCTTGGGCAGTCCACTCGTTCTGGGTGACACGACACAGGTATTCGAGGTGTTACATTCTTTGCAATATGGCTGTCCAATCTGGAGTCAGACATCAGGTTTTGACTTTCCAAATGATTCTGTTCGCCGGATCGGCTTTCAACTTGCGATACACATCTTCCTGTGATAATCCACAGCGTCCAAAACAGCGGTAACATTCCCCTTATCCGATTTCGTTACAAAAATGCTTTCGTTTCTCATGAGATCAATGACAGTTTCCCCTTCCTGCGTCTATATTTTGCCTTTGAGAGATTACGATTTCCGTAGAACTCTCGACACATGGTGTCTTACTTCTTCGGCCTGCACTTTCGGAAGGTGAAACAAGGGTGCTTCGACGGCACTTACGATTTCTTCAACAGGTATTCTCTTCGGTGTTGTTGCGAAATTCAGACCTTCGCCAGAAGTTAAACAGGAGCTTCATGGAGTACTTCTGACGAGGGATTCACCACTACTCGTTTCGGGTCCACAGTGGCGTCTTCCTTGCGCACTTTAACCGCTAGCTTTTCGAACTTCTCTTTTTGTTTCATAGCACTGAAATCCGAAAACCTTGCTGAATGATCAAACGTTAATGAGTCCGCTTTATCCCAGTCCTGGGGTGAGAGAGCTGCCGCCAGTGAAAAGACAGATCAGTTAAAACAGAGCCAGCATAATTCAAGTCTCTGAGTAATTGCTGGATTCTTTCACGAAGAAGTACTTGTCTCGCCCTTTGGTACATCCTCCTGGCTTTTACTGTCGGCACATGGTGGCTAATTCTGGCGGGTTTGGGAATAACGTCACTATCACGACACCGGGAGAGAAAGGCCAGGTCGCTTAGTAATTTACCTCTTCTTCTGTGGAGGTTTTCCAGTCTTCTGCTGGTGGTAGAAACCTCTTGCTCATACGAGCGTTCTATGTAAGTCTACAGGCTTTCGTAGCCATTGTCACTAAAGTTAAAAAAACTTCTGGGTTGTTACGCTGCGTCATCTCAACCAATAACCATTATCTAACGTATGTGTAGAATAGTGCCTTTCTATCCAATAACGGTGGGCTACCAATAGTATCCACAAGAGTTTAGCCAATAACG
Organism: Schistocerca piceifrons; assembly: GCF_021461385.2. Classification (NCBI taxonomy): domain Eukaryota; kingdom Metazoa; phylum Arthropoda; class Insecta; order Orthoptera; family Acrididae; genus Schistocerca; species Schistocerca piceifrons. The sequence continues at coordinate 468,073,427 of NC_060145.1, forward strand.
CCCCTTCTTCTGCATCAGCGCGGGAATATTAACCTGTGACGATGGCCCACCAATGGTGGCCACAAGAATTTTAACCACCAGTCACAAACTCGGTGGAACTCCCCTTTACAAGTGAACGCGACAGTGACAGTCTTCTAGCTATAGTGAGCCCCGAAATACCCCGTGGGAAGTCCCAGCAGAGGGGTCGAAACGTCGATTATTTTTTTAGAAAGAAATATGACGCTTCCTAACAACACAAAAGATTTTAAATTTAGTGGCACTGGCCACGAAAGCCTGCAGACTTACATATAACTCTCTCTTGTTTTCAAAGCTACTACTTTGAAAATATATGCGTTGCTTCCTCTGAGACAGTAGCTTCCAATAATGTTCTGTTCAGTTTTGTAATTAGCATACGTTAAAAGTTGTGTTTTGTTGTACTGAGCACTGGTGGGTCAGTATGACCCTAATCTAAATTTCTTCCTGTTTTCTGAATGTAACATTTATGGAAATAAAATGATGAGTGTTACGATGAACCACCGTAATGTATGTGTCCATATTAGTTCTTTATAATTATCCAATACATCAGGTGGAAATTACTTGAGGTCTTTATGACCCCCAGCAAAACTTCGTGAAATAAAAAAAAATCCTGATGCTAAGAGGGATATCAATGAAGATCCAAGATGTTTGTAACTGGCGGAAATAATGTTGTCTTGAGAAAACTTGCTACAGATTCCAGGCCATGCGGGTCGCAGTTGCACCGCCCCTGCCCCCACTGCTGCCGCTGCCACCACCACTGCCGGTACCAAGAAGTAATGTCGGTCTGCTGATGATATACTACTCTGAGTACATGTATTACTCATATTGACAGGATGATATATTGTTAACGGAATGGATTAACTCCACGTTTCACATATGTTTTCACTTGTTACGACTGGGGAGAAAGAAATAAAATAATCTACACGTGACGGTGTACATGAAACATGCGCAGCAGTGTGGTTCATCACTCAATGAGCGCTGATATAGTGGCTGCTGTCATTGGTAGCCATTGGGTGGCTAACCGCTCTCTCCACTCACATGTGCTGATTGATTCAAGGGCTCGCTGCTTCTCGAGAGATAGCACCAACTGAGTCTAACACGCTCTTTCACCGTGGGCTGATATATCACCTGACAAGCTGACCAGATGCGTAATGAGATATTCGTATCACACATCAACAGCAGAAAGATTTATTACGTGCATAACTCATATCACGGGTTGGAAGACTAGCGTGATGAACAGAAGCCATCCAGCTATGCTAACTTCTGTAACACGCTTCACCAAATAGGAGTAAGAATACATTTATTTACGGCTATTATTTTCAGATGTGTACATGCTTTCATTCCAACGAAACACTATAAGCCTTGTTTCACTCTAACGAGCCTGGCAGTATGTTTCAGACAGCATAGGAACCATTGCATTAATACCCACAAAAACGCTATTAAACAATACTTCACCCTGATGATCTGCAGATGAGTATGTTTATGCGAAGACAATGCAATTTTGGAGGGGATCTGTTCCATTTCGTATAACCAGCGGTGACAGCAGGGGTGGTTATGGGGCAACTGATCGGTATCTGTAGTCTCTCAATGACATTATTTCTGTCTCTTAGGTAACTCATGGATTTTTGTAGGACTCGTACCATGACCACTAAACAGATGATACGTCCATTCTACTTTCATGCAATCTCCTCCATTAACTGAAGGAATGGTGATGTGTAGTTACTTAATATATGTGGGGAAATGATCAAGAAAGCTGTGTGATTATGCACGACTTGTCTGTTGTCCACTGTGGAGAACTGGCTTAAATGTATACAAACGTCAGTGATTTTGATGGATAATGTTGTAATCTTATTTTAGGTTTAGCACATTAGAGAATACCCAAAAAAAAGCTATTTATAAACCGCGACTTGATGCGGCAATATTGTGTATTACATAGGAAAATATCTGATCCTGGTATCACATTAACCATCTGTAACATACTAATTATAATTCTTACCTACACTGACCACTATTAAGGTATTGTGATTGCAGTGTCAGAATTTAGACTTGGCAGACAGTACTTCCTCTTTTTTCACATAGGGTTAAAAACAATGTTTTATTGTACTCTGCACACAATACTGTTGTAACTATTAGCTGTATCATCTATTAACAGGTGCTTCATGAAGTAGTAATAGCGCACCTGCAACAACTTTTACACTCCACTAAGTTGTATTAGTCTGCATTGCATGAAAGAAAAATACACACAAGTCCATTAGTAAGCGTACCAGCTATAATGTACCACCCAAGTAATCTTTCAGACACTTTGTGGATTCCTTCTATATTGATGGGGGAAACATGTTAGGATAAGCAATAAAAACAGATATATTCTTGTACATTTGCACGGAGAATACAGGAAAATGTGGGAAATATGTAAAATACAGAAGATTTTGTAATAATATTGAAAATCTTGAAAAAACACATTAAAATTTTAATTCATGAAAAAAATGAGGAACATCTGGGATACAAGAAGTTTGTATCTACTACAGGATAGATGCTGTACATTGATTTAAATGCAGAAAAACTCGTAGTTTTAGTGGTGTTTATTATATGTGCAAGGTACTTCACACACACACATACAAGACAGGCGTGTGTTTTGGATATTCTGTATAGCTTAAGATGAATTAGAAATCCTGTTTTGGAATTAGCAAGATATGCTGCTTAATTATATGTATATGGCCAAAGTACTTGGGTATTTTTTGTTAAGGTGAAACACCACACACAGATATTCTATATAGATACAGCTAACATCCAGAGAGTTTAATACTGCATAAGACTACACTGCAATCTTGACACCTCCTTTGAACTACTGCTAATAATATCATCTAGCATGACTGGTTGTGGTTACTCGGATCGTATTAAGCGTTTATACTCCAGTCCCTCTCTCGACGTATAGCATGAGAGTATGCATTTTTCAAACTAACAAGCAGCATTGTGTGCAATGTGCCCAGAAAACTGTAGTATGCCTCTAGTGGTTGGGAGGCAGTGTCATAAAAGTGCCCTGCCTAAAGATGAACATAGTATTCCATTTATAACTACTGTGTTTGATACCACTCAAATAAGAAATGGTAATAAAGTGCCACACACAAATCCAATGAAGAGAAACAGAAATGGAATTGTAACGTTATACTGACATGCTAAACAGTCGATTACTGCTGCAAGAGAGGTACAATAAGTTGGAGAGAGTTTTCCTCTTGGGCGTATTGGAGAGAGTATATTACTTTCTCCAACATCATAGATTTAGTCAGAGGCCTTTCTGTTTCTTCTTTCTGTTTTTTACAAATTTTTTTCCATACCAGTGGAACAAGGAACTGGATCAAACATTACATGTACTTTGCACCACACAACATCAAATAGCACGTGGGAGAAATGACACTAAATACTTACATATCTCATAGATCTGTGTGTAGTAATGCTAAGCTAGGCACACCTCGAGCAATAAGCTAGGCACACCTCGAGCATTAAACCTACTTTTCGGCATATATACACAAAACATGTTATTGTACATTGTGGAGGGCTATTTGCACAGATTTAGTGGTCTCCTGCCTACATAATACTGAGTAAGGAAAAGTGACTGTTTTCATGTGATCTAATCTCTCATTTCCTTCCTACAACCTCTGTGTGATATTTATGTTAGTGACGACAGAGGAATTATCACACCATCCACCATCATCCCAGAAAAGCTGCCGCTGCTGTTAGACACTCTATTGAGAGAATTGTTCCACACACTTAATCTCTAGTCGACTCCATAGGTGGCTATGTTGCTCAGATGCGAAGTGACAGATGACGGTCATGAGAGTGACAGCATCTCAGGTGGGCGTCAACTGGTGGCAAAGTGCTATCTGTCCAATCTACCATGTTCTGTTGTAGCTCTTGGGAGCTGTAGTGCACCCACTCACTCCCTACAACTGTGTAAGTGGGGGCCCCTAACTGGCATGTACATTGATCAGCATAATAAAAACTTCATAACCTTCCTACCCTACAGTGAACCATAGTGTAAAAGTGGATTATGTAGTCAAGGCCTCGTTCAACAGTGCGTGTTTTCACTCGCATTCCTATTCAAATCATAACACTGATGTCTGCAGCTCATCGTCTAGTGGCTAGTGTTGTTGCCTCTGGATCATGGGGTCCCAGGATCGATTCCCAGCCGGGTTGGGGATTTTGTCTGCCCAGGGACTGGGTGTTTGTGTTGTCCTCATCATTTCATCATAATCATCATTTGTGACTAAAATGGACTGTGTAAAATTGGGAGTTTGTATGGGTGCCGATGACCGCACAGTTGAGTGCCCAGAAACTGAGCATCATGATCATCATAATACTGATGTTCTGTGTACTCTTCATGAGTACAACATGGCTGTAGAAATGTTCCTAATTCTCGATTTATTTCCATACACACAGTAATATCATGCTATCTGTCTTCTCTCTGGTGAGCTGGTAGTGTATCACCCATTGTTTCGTTTAACATACACCTAATCACATGGTCCACACATATCTATCCACGTAAAGTAATAATTTTCTCACCATAGTAGGTTGTCAACTGTTTCAATATGTAAATTGTTTAAATGATGTACTACATTACTTGTTACTTACTTATTTATCATCTCAAAAAGAGTGGATATTTTTTAGAAAAATAAGTAAAATTGTAAGAAATATCCCCAGTATTGTATATAGTGATGGAGGACGACTTATATAATAGGGTGCTTGCAGAAATGTCATTGGGCACAGTAACCTGCTACAAACTGCAGAAAATGTAATTATTTAAGAAGCTGCTAGACATATGCCAGGTGTGCAGATGGGCAGCATACAACCCTGTCCAATGATGTACAGTACACAAGTCAGTCTGATGGTTGGACTGTTGTAGGATAATCAGCATTTTTGGGAAATAAATAATTATGGTTGCTCATTGAATAATGACAATAAAAGTAGTATGCTATTAATTACAGTAACTGGAAAATAGATTATTACTAATGAAAGTTATGAAGACAAAAGGGTCTTAGTAGTCCCAGGATGATACTATGAGGACATTGATGCATTGCCTTGAAGGATAAATGTTTGAGGACATTTGTCAAGAAGGGCATTGAACCTTTCTAGAGGTCTGGCACCACTGCCGCTTTGACCCATGAACTTTGGCAGATACAGCGACAATGGAGGCAGTGCTAATTCCTCTACTGACCCCCTACTCACAATAGGTATCAACCATGTAATTAATGCAGAGTGCAGCTTGCAGCTATCCTATCAACGACCTTGCCGCAGTGGTAACACTGGTTCCCGTTAGATCACTGAACTTACGCGCTGACGGTCTGGGCTAGCACTTGGATGGGTGACCATCCGGTCTGCCGAGCACTGTTAGCAAGCGGGGTGCACTCAGCCCTTGTGAGGCAAACTGAGGAGCTACTTGAAACGTCCCCTTTGAACAATTTTACATGACTGTGCTTAACCTGACACACAATATTTTGTTAGCGCAACGCAATCTGACTTTCAAAATTCCCTACTAAAGAATGGCCCTGACTAACATTAAACTATTACCTTTCACAAATCACTTACCTCACAAAAATCTTCGCTGCTCAAGCTGCTGCAATACAGCGAGCGCCACTACTGCCAGCTAAATAAAAGATTCAAACTACTGAAGGCACTAACTACTGATAGGGATAGTTAGCAAATGAAAGATATTAATAGAGAACAAACAATGTATTTACCTTAATATCATCACAAGTCATAATATATATATCAGTTCATGACAAATTACAAACCTCCGCCATCTCTCTCCCCACATCCACCACTGCTGGCGGCTCACCTCCAACTGCGCAACGCTACGCGCTGTTCACAGCCAGCTGCCTAACACTACAATGGCAGACAACAATGCAAACTAGCCACAGACTGCACACAGCACAGCCAGTGATTTTCATATTGAGCGCTACGTAACGTTGCCAATAAGAAAACGTAAACAGCCTACTTACATAGAGAAAACATAAACAGCCTACTTACATAGCCCCCATGCTCCCCACAAAAAATTTTACAAATGGGATTGGGCAGTGGCCAATAATGATTTGATAAAATTTTTCATAATTACAATAACAAAGAAATCAAATGCACACACTTATTGATATTATGTTGGTCAAAAGCTCAAATTTTCTCACAGTCCATAAAGACAGTCCTAATCGTACATAACAGGAGAATAGCAGTGTTTTTCTCAAAGTCTGAGCAGTAAAAGAAAATGCACACAGAAGTAGTGGATTTCCATGCAGTCTTGAAGAAGTAGTGTTGTCCTTCCAACGGAAAGACAGTGCTGACTCTCGACATGCAGACAAGTATTGGTCCACAACAGAGCAAACCCACAGCAGAGTCAGTCGAAGTTTTGATGAATATTGGTAGGTAGGTCATCACAGAGCAGACCCACTGTAGTCCTGGTAGAGATTACGGTATTGGTGGGCCATCAAAGATGTAGACCCACTGTAGTCCTTGTAGAGACGGCCAGCAGCCATCTGTTGCAAATGTGCAGGTGCACAATCACCATCGAAGAGTCTTGCAGAGAATATAGCAAGTCCATAAACCACCACTTGTGCACTCACAACGTTTTTGGAATTGTCCTTAGAACCAGCAATGCTGTTATCCAGTCCCTTGCTGAATTATTAACACACGTGCAAACACTATCAGTCCCTACTTCTCACATATTGTCCATGTACTATGACCAACAGAAACGTGTGCAGTGAAATGTAACTAACAAGTTAATAATGTCATGAACTGGTGACAATTACAATTTTATAACATAAGAATACAATTACAAAGGTACAAAATACATAATTAAAAACATAATAATACAGATAACATTTGTAGTACAGGCTTTACAAAAGAATAGAAATAAACATATACATGAGTGTTACAAAAATAGTGACATAAGTACATACATAAAATAATGAGAATAGTTTTCGAAACATTAATTTCACACATGAACATTGAAACAGAACAGAATTGTAAACAACTTTACAAAGAAAATAACATATTATTAATGCAACTTATATTTGAGGATAACAGTATTCCTCCTCATAGTGAATATAGCTTAGTATTAGAAGAGAAAAAAATTCTATGAAACAGTACACAGAGACAGGAAGAAAACAAATACTCAAGGGTACACAAACACATAGTGGGATAACACCAATAGGAAAGGACAGGGTTCGTTTTCAGTGTAACGTTTGGTACTGCAGTCCAACCCAAAACTTCATATATCTTTCCTCTTATTTCATCCTTTGTTTCCACCAAAAAAAATTCTATCTAAGCATGCTTTCTGTATTTATTTGTTCACACATTTCTTACCTCAACATTTATTTCCAAGAAAATCCTACCTAAACCTGTTTTCTCAATGCATTTCTTCCAATTCATCGCAACTCATTCTCTTAGAGGCTACCCCCTCTTAAGCTAACTTAAATCTACTGAGCTCAGATGCTAAACTAACGGACGAGGCAATGCAGCATCACATAACAAATCAACACAAACAGCAATGCAAAAAAATGCAAATTGGCAAAGCTAGCAGCATAAATGAGCAAAAGTCAAATTCAATAACACTATGCCTGGCAAACAGCAGCAACTTATACCTAAACATGACATAGCGCAAGCAGAAAAAATATTACACTAAAATGGCCATGTCTAATACCTATGTCACATCTTAACATTAGAGTGATGCATCACAAAAACTTACGCTAGTAGATAAGTTACCAAATCGTAAAAAAATTATTTATGCAATTCCTGTGAAGGGAAATTTCTTTTTGTGCTCCCTCATTTGTTTTGGATGGATCATAAAATTATTTACTGGATCTGTAGGCATAAAATATTTATATTAGTACATATATTAAATTTTATTTTAACCATTGCTGCAGTGCAGCTAGAAACTTGATATTAAACAAAATGTGTAAATAAATACATAAAGCAAGCCATATGGCATTTTTCTTAACTAGCAAGACAATAGCTGTTAAATGTTTCTCATCGTTTCATTAGGCATTTCAGTAAATATCATAAATTACGAGCTCCACAGTATGCTTTCAACAAGGAGATGTCAGTAGCGCGTACAATGGCCTTCCCTTTCTTTTTTTTTCTACCTGTGCCGCTGAAAAGGGCTCGCAATAATGGCTTTTTCTCCAGGCGTCTGACACAGCTGGGTGCCCGCGACGCATTACGTGCAGGTGGTCACTTAACTTTCTTACGGAAATATTTACCGCTACAGTGACAGCCTCACATAAAAATATTTCACAGGTCAAGAATTAGCGTTGCAAATCTGTAGAAACAAAACCCTATAAATATAACAGTGTCCAAAAAATGTTCAGTGGCATTGTGATACATTCACACATGTCATAACTCTTAAAGTACGATTCTTGGTTTCCAACATCCTTTTTCACAAGTCAAGAGTCCCTACCCACTATTCATTACTCCATACCTTATTACACATATACGTATCCATCGACACTCGTCAATATTTCGTCATTATAAATATGAAGCATAATCAAATAACTCATATAGTAGCCTCAGCCTATTAATCGTAAACATACCTCAGCAGCATAATACACATCGTCGTCGTAAAAATAACATCATAACACCTCAGTCAAATCTCAAAATCGTCGTAGCTTCCTCCAATAATTAAAAAAATTCTCTGCTCATGTCAAAAGTGTCATCTGCCTCAAACGTACTTTAAAAATCATAATCCCTTTACCAAATACATCATTCAAAGCTCTCATAGTATCACAATGGTTCCAAAAAAATATGAAGAGTTCACACAGTACAGACAAAATACAATTTCGTAAGTGTGAAGTTATCCAACGGTGTAATTACGTAAACATGTGTCACTGATGTAGTAAAAAGAATGTTTGTTTCTCTGTCAAATAATCAGATAGCTGTGTAATTCTGTGTTAGAGAAATATGGTACCGACGTGTAAAGTTGTATAAGCAAATACCATATTAGCTAGGGTTCCTTGTGGTTGCCACACACATGGTACACAAAGTAAGCGTGTACCCCCCTGAGGATTAATGTAATTATACCCTCAGGTGTTACAGATTACACCAATGGAATGAAATATATCACGGAAAACTTTCTTTGTAATTCAAAAATCTTTAAAAATAAATGTTTTAAGTACAAAATTAATCACTGAAATGCGTGTCCTGTAGCGCTAAATGTGCGTCTTGTTGCAACATAATCTCTGTGGAAGTGTCGTAGTTATCGTCCTCCGAAAGCTAAGTTCTGCAGAAGCCAATGTACTTACCTCATGATAAACAAAAGTGAAATGCTTTGCGTATAGATATCGTAGTTATAATGCTTATTGGCGTGATGAAGAAAGTACTGTACAGTAACGTAATGTTGTGCCACGAAAAAGGCTGTCTCATTGTTGCTATACCACAAAAGTTACTACTAAAACATGTTTTTCTTTCCAGAAGAATTCAGAAAACTGTGCAGATATAAAACAGATACACCGCAAAAGTAACATTGTAAATTGTCACTCATTAGTAGCGTCGTGATAAAAATCGTGTAGCTGTCACATAAACTAACCTCTGTGTCATCTGGTATCTCACAGAAAGTACTTTAAACCCAGAATGTATTTTCAAGTAAACCAAAATGTTGCATTAAAATCTCATTAGCAGTACCAATATAGTATGTGTCCTAAGTATGTAAGCCTGATAGTCGTTACGTAATCGTGCAACTAACAAGCAAGAATGTACAAATACAGCACTGTGTCGTCCTGGCAGGGTCGCCATATGAAACGTCCCCTTTGAACAATTTTACATGACTGTGCTTAACCTGACACACAATATTTTGTTAGCGCAACGCAATCTGACTTTCAAAATTCCCTACTAAAGAATGGCCCTGACTAACATTAAACTATTACCTTTCACAAATCACTTACCTCACAAAAATCTTCGCTGCTCAAGCTGCTGCAATACAGCGAGCGCCACTACTGCCAGCTAAATAAAAGATTCAAACTACTGAAGGCACTAACTACTGATAGGGATAGTTAGCAAATGAAAGATATTAATAGAGAACAAACAATGTATTTACCTTAATATCATCACAAGTCATAATATATATATCAGTTCATGACAAATTACAAACCTCCGCCATCTCTCTCCCCACATCCACCACTGCTGGCGGCTCACCTCCAACTGCGCAACGCTACGCGCTGTTCACAGCCAGCTGCCTAACACTACAATGGCAGACAACAATGCAAACTAGCCACAGACTGCACACAGCACAGCCAGTGATTTTCATATTGAGCGCTACGTAACGTTGCCAATAAGAAAACGTAAACAGCCTACTTACATAGAGAAAACATAAACAGCCTACTTACATACTTAATTGAGAAGTAGTGGCTCCGCTCTCGGAAACTGACGTACGGCTGGAAGAGTGGTGTTCTGATCACATGCCCCTCCATATCCACATCCAGTGACACCTGTGGACTGAGGATGACACGGCGGCCGGTCGGTAGCGTTGGACTTTCATGGCCTGTTCCGGAGGAGTTGTCTTTTTTTTTGTTTTTTTGCAGATATCCTGTGAACCAAAAATCCATAGTTGCATTTGAATTACTGGACAGTATGTGTCTTACACACAGAAGACAGAAATGGGAATAAAGCAAGCTTTCATATTGTACCTATCGGAAGAACATGGTACTATCAAGAAAATACACAGAATACAAGAGAGGTCAACAGTTTCCTGGAAATTGTATTATCAGAAGAAAGTAAATGTACTATATGATTTTTTTAACTTTTATTAAGAACAATTTTAGTTTTTAACGTTATGAATCAACAGAAGGGCCACACACAAAACGTATGTAATTTCCAACTTGGCTCTACAGTTGAATTACCAGTAGGCAGGAAGATTTTAATTCAGCAGAGAACTTGTCACCTCCACCAAAAGTAGTCATACGTCTTTTTTTAATTTTTTTTAGTTAATCTGAACTTTTAATTCTTAGAATGATTATTTCTTTTTTTAATTACAGTAAAGATTCGAAATTAATCTCTGAATGATAAGTTTATATATTTATTTCTATTTATTATTTTATGAATACCTTTGAGATCCCTAAGAGTTCTGAAGTGTTAAAGAAGAGATTTTGCTTTTAATTATTTTGGGATAACCAAGGAATACAAGGACTTAACAGGCGGCTTGACGATTTAAGTAAGAAGCTTTTAAGGCAAAAGAACATGTTCATAGAGACAGCACACTAGAGAAGGCCATAGGTGGTGAGCACGGATTTCGGCTACAGTGGGAAGATGGAAGGAATTCGAAATAGTGAAAATATATCTCAAAGCTCAAGACTGGAAATAGAAAGATCGTGCGATCGAATCTTTGATGGATATTTTAGTCTGTTTTTAACCTAGTTCTTAGCTGTCAGTGATTTGAAGATTCACATTCCACATTAAGCTGTGGATCCCATTTTCCTGGTAGCGTAACTGCGGTACTTTAGGGAGACGCAAGTCGCCTAAGCGCAATCCACTACTAAGACTTCCATCAGGTCGCTGAGATACGTGAGATTACCACCATTATCTTATACATGGAATTTTAAATGTCTGCGCATCCAGATAAAATTGACTACAGCTCAGAAATCTACTCTGATAATTGCTTCGCTTTTCCAGCCTGGTGCACATAAAGAATCGTTTACATTCGGCCAAGAACATGTTGCGATATTACGTGGTACACGAATGGACATTTATCAACAAAAATATTACGTCTCTGCATGCATCTATGGCTCCTGAGGATCAAGAAGTCTTTTATTTTAATGTTGATGAAGTTGATCAGTATGACTTTTGTAAAAAGGGGCTAATTGGAGCGAAGCTGTACCTTCTTAATGAGAGCGTCGATAACGTAGCCAGTGATTTGAGATACATTAGGAGGTATGTATTTTATATTAATTTTAAATCTTATAGTACAATTTTAGGAGTGTTAGATTTTTTTTCTGATGGCTTTAGTCAGATTAGCCGCATTTGCTTTCCTCTATAATCGTAAATCTTTTAAAACGCTCACATTTACATGTATTTTAAGCTACATGTCTCCTTATGTCTATCACATGAAGTCAAAATTACAGTGTTGTGTCGTTGTAATGAGTTGCACACATACACACACACACACACACACACACACACACACACACACAACCATACATACATACGTTTACAAATGCATCATATATCATGAGAGCAGCATGAAAGAAAATGTTCTGGCATGTGGAGTGAGTAACTAACGATGACGACAGTTAGAGTGTGTACTTAAAGCAAAGCTGATTTGCAACCTCTTAGTGACGCTACTAGCGCTAATATTATGAGAATGATGCGAAATTCGAATAGAGATCGTCATTCAGTTGTAGAATTATACCTGCCAACTTTCATTCTTGGCATTGCGATTTTTTTCCGTCAGTGTATAAAAAATTACAAAAATCTTATTTCAATGCGTCCTCATTGCAAGCCCAAAATGTTAACAGTATTAGGCGACTTCACTTTTAAGAGTGTGGGTACGAGCTTGGCATTTTTGTTCTTAACCACAAACGACTGTTTCCAAGAAGAATAATAATGTTTTGGCAGTACGACCTGTCACTGGGATCCTTGCACCAGGGGTGAGGTGAGCTGCTGATACGTTTCATCACTGATTAATGACATGAAAGCTAGGGTGTGCAGTCACAATTCCACTGAATGGGAAGAAATAGTAGGAGCTAGTGTCAGCTTCTGCGGTGCTGGCGAAGCTGCCACAGCTGTGTGGAGCATTGTGCTGTCACTCGTCCATGTCGGGGAGTAGCTTGTTGACAAAGAGCCGTCAGGTATCAGACCCTTTCCACATGACACTGTGTATCGTGATATAGGCAACAGCGCCCTGAATGAAGTCTGTCGTAGTCGGGCAATCACTGGCGCTTCATCGTCAACGTATCGACGTCGAAGGGCGAAGGCGTTTGTGACCCTCCCATTCAGTGTTAACCCTCCTTCTACCAGGATATTTTTGTTTCCCCGAATACCAATGTGGTCATATAGACACTAGCCCTTTTACACCGGATATATCGGCTGTATTTTAATGGACTAACATAAAAACATATATTCCAATTTTCAATATAACATTCATCATTTTACTTTCATCAATAATACATTCAATGAATAAAAATAAATTTATAATGGGATCACATTGACTCCACAGGTACTCAGTGCCAAAAATACGGAATTAATCTTAACGTGCTGTAAATATAAAACTGAGCTAAACATCATTAGATATAACTGACTCAGGGAGAAAGTCATAAGTTATGAAAATAATAGTTTTTAAAAGAAGCGAGATATGTACTTCCGATGTGCTTGTGGGGTCGTTTGGTCCTCTGTGGTACCAGAAGGGTTTTAAATGTTGCAATCGATGCTGAGGGGGAACAGTAACATCGGCATACTTAAGTCTCTCGCTAGATGCCTACGATCTGGACGACTGCGAATTTTGGTGAGTCTTTAGGATGTAAAAGGAAGATGATGTATCAGAAGCATGTCAATTGAAGTGCCGCGTTCGATGCAACAGTAGCAGTCATTTCAATGAAGTTAAGCGGAGTTGTCCATGGCTGGTCCTTGGATGGGTGACTGACCGCATATGCTGTATGCTATTGGAAATTTTTCCTTTGGCTTTCCAGCAGGGAGACAAGAGAGATGATGGCGCAGTGCTCCCAATTACCAGTCTTTGTCCAGTGTCCTGGGTTAAAATCCGAACCTCTTCACAGTGTCTCGTGGAGTGAGGACATGCAGCTCTGTTGACTGCGATACCCCCATTGACTGTGGACGTTAATGTTGGCTGCCCCTTGGTGCTTACAGACACCTACATTAAACAGTTAAACACATAACGAAAGTATTTCATGAAGGAGAGGTGCGTACGTGTGCGTAGGATAGTAAACACGTTTCCAATGCAGGTGGCTGAACCTGCCCTATGAGGTCTAGCAGACAATCATTCCGTACGACTTTACTTACATTAATAAAAGTCATCACCTGGCTGTTGCTCGTAGTTGCGAATAACTATTTCACTTACATTTCGTTAGTGAAAGTGTGACGGGTGTCAGCAGCAACGTCAAAACATTTATCAATCTTAAGAACTTCACTAAGAGTAGGATCGGATGGGGCTCATGCTTTAACTCTGAGTTCACTTTCGTGGGGGGCTAGGTGCACAACCACATCACGAATTACCGATTCTGTGCAGAAAACGTTGCAGATTCAACAAATGTGAAGTTGCACTGGTGTGCGAGAACCTGAACTCAGCAGCCCACGCTACATAAGTCTGTCCATGTTGTTTATGAGATTGATTAAACTGTTGCCTACTTGCAACAAGGTGTATCGGATAACCACAGTACTTGGTTAACAGAGCACATAGTTCACTGAAAGACAAATCAATATATTTCGAGTGTGTTACTCACTTTTGTTCCATTACGTACAAAAGACTGGTACAAGAAAAGAGTAAAGTACTTTCTTCTTCGCCACATCCGATATTAGTTCAAAACGTCGGAGTCTGGGAGTCGCTACTACTGTAGGGTTATTGAAGTTCATTGTCGATGGAAAATCTAATTTTGACATTATCCTTTTTGAACACGTTGGAAATCATACAGGAAAGTGGGCCTATATATGGTATTTAGATATATGTATATGGTATATGGGCCTATACCTACTATTTTTAATGTAGGATGCAATCTAGTCCCATGTGCACAGTACCAGAAACGGCAATAAAACTAAGCAGCAGCAGTAAAGAAAAGGATATCTGCGACCTATTAGAGACGAATTTATAATATATCCAACTTGGTTAATAGTTTGATTTAAATAATTTTTAGAAGCATACTTTTGGCTGGTTGCTATTTCGAATTTTAAAACTGCAGACTGTACTACAGCCACCACTCTCATAATGTCTGCTTCCCACAGGATTACGTAACACCATACTGCAGGGTGCTACCGATGCTCACAGCAAGTATGTTAAACTGAGTGACGCAGCTTCCTCTCTCCAGAGAGCTGCTGCATATCGTCTTTTTTGTGTCGGTGCTCGTAGCGACAAACACTTGGCTGTAGAGATGGCTTACGAAGTCACCGCCACACTTTTAATAGCGGGCCGACCGGTCCGCTGGAACAGTGAACAGAAAGATGAAAGCCCAAACACTCAGATTAAGTAAAAGTCGGTACTTATCTTTATTCATGAAGATACAGAAACACAGTAGTGAACTCTGTGTCTACAGAAATCTGTCTGGTTCGAGTCGGAGCGGCTAGGTCAGCGTCGGCTGACGACAAACAACAACTCTGCCGCGATGAACACACAACTGACTAGCGAGTACACAATTCGGTGGCGAGTATACAACTGAGCGGCGAATACAGAACTGTCCTAGCGCTCGCGACTCCAGCGCTTAAGAAGCCAGAAGCCAGCGGTGGCGCGCGCAGACTTGCGGCGATTTCCTCTCTCGCTGGCGCTGCTTATGCGGACGGCGTCCGAACTTTGATGCTGCCAACCTTTTGGCAGCGGGCTCGGTTGGCATTACTGGCTAGGACATAACACTCCTCCCCCCCAAATCGCCGCACCGTCGTTGAATAATGACGTGGCGAGCGTCGACGGCGGGGGAGGGGTCTGGCCGCAGGCGTAGCAGAAGAGACCGGGGCGGAGACTGTTGTCGGTGGCAGTCCCCGGTCCGCACCCCAGCATTGGCTGCGCGGGGCCTCGGGAAACACCGACTGAAAACCGAGGTCAGGGTGCACGCCTGTGACCACGGGCGCAGCTTCTGGTACTGGACGCGACGGGGCGTCGGGACCCACGAAGAGAGGCAGCGTCTCCTGACGCTGCGTCGACGGCTGCTGAGTGGGCGCCGGACAAGGCGCTGCGGTGTCAGACTCCTTGGGGGTGCCCAAGGAAAGCGGCTGCAGGACAGGCTGCACAGCCACCGCTTGGGAAGGCGGCCCGGCTGAAGGGTCGACGTCCATCAGCTCCGAAGGCGGTGGCGACTGAAGAGGGACCGCAGGCGCCGGAGCGACCACCTGGGGCGCTCCCGAATGAAGCTGCGCGGGAGGCATCAACGGGACGGGCTCTCGGCGTGGTAACGGCGACGGCTGCTGCTGCTGCTGCCCTGGGGGCGGCAGCGAAGTCTGAAGGCGCGGCTGGAACCCACCGCGGACCAAATCTGTGGACAAAGAACGAGCGGCAGAATCCGGGCGGCCAGCGCGGCGCAACTGGTTCTGATGCCTCCTGTGCACCCCAGTAGCACCTTGAACAGTATAAAAACCGCGACCCTGGACACGTATCACGGTACCACGTTCCCAACGACGGCGACCGTGATAAACTCTGAAAAAAACGGCGTCGTTGCGCTGAAAACGCGTGCGATGCTCAGAAGCGGCGGGTCGATCCGGGGGGTGCAACAACCGTAGTCGGGTGCGATGACGACGGCCGTGGAGAAGCTCCGCAGGCGAAGGGCCGTCGCGTGGCGTGGTCCGGTACGACGACAGGAACGTGATGAGGGCCTGCTGACGAGAGTGCGTAGCACGAAGGCGGTCCATATGATCCTTGGATGTGCGTACAAAACGTTCCGCTGCACCATTCGATTGAGGGTGGAACGGCGGAGTAAGAACATGGCGAATGCCACTGGCAGAACAAAAACTTTCAAAGTCAGCAGAGGTAAATTGTGGACCATTGTCAGACACTAAAACTTCTGGAAGACCCTCAATACAAAAAATTGAAGTCAACGCCTGTATAGTTTGTGCAGACGTTGTAGACTGCATGGGCACCACAAACGGAAAATTACTAAATGCATCTATCACGATGAGCCAACGAGAATTCCAATATGGACCAGCGAAATCAATATGCACTCGCTGCCAGGGACCGGCAGGGCGTGCCCACTCAAAATAGCGTTGAGGCGGAGCAGCTTGGAGTTCCGCACACGTCGAACAATCTGTAGACATCTGCGTAATCTGCTTATCAATGCCGATCCATGTACAATGACGGCGGGCAAGCTGCTTGGTGCGGACCACTCCCCAATGACCTTGATGCTACAAGTCGAGGACCTTGGATTGGAGCACTTGGGGAACCACTACACGAAGCTGGTCATTCTCGGTGCGTAACAGCAAAACTCCGTGCGAAACAGACAACAGATGACGTTGCGGATAATAGCGACGAACCACAGGATCCGATATGTCCTTTGCCTTGGACGGCCAACCACGTTGAACAAAACGTAATAGTAAACTCAGATGAGGATCCGTAGCTGTCTCACGTGCCACCTGACGATAATCAATCGGAAAATCCCGGAGGAATTGATGCTCATCGGCGTCAATCTGATGGCAAGAGTCTTCAGAGGAATCGAAGACATCATCCGCAGCAATCGGTAATCTAGAAAGCGCGTCAGCGTTTGCATGCTGAGCCGTAGGGTGATACAGTATCTCATACTGGTATTGTGATAACAAAAGAGCCCAACGTTGTAGTCTCTGAGCTGTCCGCTGAGGAACTGGTTTAGACGGATGAAACAGTGACGTCAGGGGCTTGTGATCTGTTACTAAATAGAATGGTCTACCATAGAGGTAGTGATGAAATTTTGTGACACCGAACACAATAGCCAACGCTTCCTTGTCCAATTGGCTATAATTACACTGAGCTTTGTTTAGCAATTTAGATGCGAACGCAATAGGACGTTCGGTGTTACCGACTCGGTGAGACAACACAGCACCGAGGCCGAAAGAAGAGGCATCACAAGCTAACACCAGAGGCTTGTTAGGGTCGTAATGGACCAGACAACGATCATTCAATAAAGCCTCTTTAAGCTGCTGAAAGGCTGATTGGCAATCAGCTGACCACACAAACGGAACATTCTTACGGCGGAGACGATGCAACGGTGCAGCAATCTGTGATGCATTAGGTATAAACCTAATATAATATGTCAATTTGCCAAGAACTGCTTGCAATTCATGCAGATTGCGAGGGGCGGGCAAATCACGAATAGCTACCAAATGTGACTGGGAGTGATGAATGCCTTGAGCATTAATAACATGTCCCAGATACTCCATCTCCGTAAGGAAAAATGAACATTTATCGATGTTGCAACGCAGGCCTGCCTGAGACAACACTTTAAACAAACACTCCAAATTACGGAAATGTTCAGCAGGCGTCCGACCGGACACAACAATATCGTCTAAATAGTTGCAACACGATGGCACATTAGCCAGAAGTTGTGACAAAAAACGCTGAAAAACAGCTGGAGCTGACGCACAACCAAAAGGCAAACGCAGAAAACGGAACAACCCCAACGACGTGTTTATGACAAAATACTGTTGTGATTGCTCGTCGAGGGGCAATTGCAAATATGCTTCACGGAGATCAATTTTGGAAAAAAAACGAGCTTCCCCTAACTTATCCATCAGCTCGTCCGGTCTAGGCAAAAGAAAAGAATCAATGACAGTCTGAGGATTAACTGTCGACTTAAAATCAGCACACAAACGTAACTTGCCAGACGGTTTCTTTATAATAACTAAGGGAGAAGCCCACTGGCTCGCTGAAACGGGTTGAATAACACCGTTGTTTTGCCAACGACGAAGTTCATCTTCTACTGGTGCCCGAAGGGCGTGAGGCACTGGACGAGCACGACAAAATCGAGGCTGAGCATTATCTTTTAACGTAATATGAGCGGCAAAGTTCGCAGCACAACCCAGTTCGTCTTTAAATATGTCACTGTATCGTTTACACAAATCGGTTATGCTGTCTTGAGGAACAACAACAGAATTAAGTTGCAACACATTGTCTTGGATAGACAGGCCAAACAAATCAAAACAGTCCAATCCGAAAATGTTTACACTGTCTGTAGCGCGGAGCACTGTGAATGAAACTGTTTTTGTATTGCCACGGAATGTGGCTGGCACGCTACATACACCTAACACAGGAATTCGTTCTCCACTATAAGTAGCCAAAGAATGTTTTGCCGCTGAAAGTTTAGGGCGGCCGATAGCCGCATACGTAGCACTATTTATGAGAGTCACAGACGCACCAGTGTCTAATTGAAAATTGAAGGTCTTATCCTGGATGCGTAGCTTCACAAATAGTTTATTACACTGTCTCTGGATCGGTGCAGTGGAGGCGGAAGACACAAAATCAGCGCGTTTAGCGCGTGTTCGCTGCGTACGACAACTCGTGGGTTGGGCGGGTGGAACAACAACTCCCGCTTCACTTGCAGTCTGTACATTACTTTTTACAGCGTTTGAATTACGCTTGGGTCGCATAGCAGAGGGCTGGGTGGGTGGCTTATTGCGAACAAGTTTATTACCCACACGAACCGTGGAAGAGTCTTTAAACGCGACCTTCTGGGCGGGCTGGCTTTGAAGAACATGAATATCCATGGGCTGGGCAGCACTAGAATTGTTCTTGCGTTTACGCAAACAAACAGTCTGGATGTGTCCTTTCCTTTGACAAAAGTGACAAACCGCGTTTCTCAACGGGCAACGTTCACGAGGATGAGGCAAGATTTAACTCTATCATTTTGCACACGCGGCTGACGAATGTGTGTAACACGCCGCGGCCGGCTAGTGTTTACAGTCTGACTCTGCGGGTGGGGCCGCGGGCGTGACATAACTTGCTTAGCACAGGCAATTTGAGAAATACATGGCTGATCTAACTCACACTCAGCATAGTCAAAAGTATCTTGGGCTTCAATGATGTTCATCACAGTCTCTAATGACGGGTCAGGCAACTTTAAGATAGCCGCACGAATACGAGAATCTGCAATGTTTTGAGTAATAGCGTCTCGTAGCATGACATCACTGTAGGAAGCTCCACACACACAATTAAATCGGCACTGACGGGTGAGGCCCCGTAAATCTGTTAACCACTGTTTATTAGATTGATGTGGCAGTTTCTTTAATCTGAAGAACTTGAATCTGGCTGCTGCCACATGAACTCTCGACTCGAAATACTCAGCAAGCTTGTTAACAACAACGTCATAGTCTAAAGCTTCTGGCTGGGATTCCGGGAACAACTTACAAAGTAGTCGATAGACTTCCACGCCTGCAGTGGAAATTAAATAAAGCTGCCGCTCAGTACCTGTGATTTTGTAGACTGACATGTGCGCCTGCAACTGCGCGAAATATTCGCTCCATTCTTCTCTGGATGAATCAAATGCACGGAACTGTGGTGCTGCCTGTGCTTGTTCCTTTTGTGTTGGAGGATTAGCCGCTTGTTTGGCAATTGCGTCCACCAGACTTTGTATTTGCTGACTCTGTAACAAGATCAACTGTTGTAATTCGGCAGACATAGTGAACACAAATTAAACCAGCCCCCAAAAGTTTATCGCTATAATTAGTATAACAAGAACAAGTTGAAGCAGCCCTGCACACGAGTTCGGAAGACCTCGTCGCCAGTTTTGTGGCGGTGCTCGTAGCGACAAACACTTGGCTGTAGAGATGGCTTACGAAGTCACCGCCACACTTTTAATAGCGGGCCGACCGGTCCGCTGGAACAGTGAACAGAAAGATGAAAGCCCAAACACTCAGATTAAGTAAAAGTCGGTACTTATCTTTATTCATGAAGATACAGAAACACAGTAGTGAACTCTGTGTCTACAGAAATCTGTCTGGTTCGAGTCGGAGCGGCTAGGTCAGCGTCGGCTGACGACAAACAACAACTCTGCCGCGATGAACACACAACTGACTAGCGAGTACACAATTCGGTGGCGAGTATACAACTGAGCGGCGAATACAGAACTGTCCTAGCGCTCGCGACTCCAGCGCTTAAGAAGCCAGAAGCCAGCGGTGGCGCGCGCAGACTTGCGGCGATTTCCTCTCTCGCTGGCGCTGCTTATGCGGACGGCGTCCGAACTTTGATGCTGCCAACCTTTTGGCAGCGGGCTCGGTTGGCATTACTGGCTAGGACATAACAGTCTTATAATTAACATGTATCTGGTGTTGAACTGTTACTGGTATTTGCTAGTTTATATTGGTAATTTTTCGAAGAAAGTACTTACCGACACCTGCACCTGTTTATTCATGTTCATCATACATTACATCTGGTACCAATTATGTTATACAAACACTTCACGGTATCAAAGCTATGAGAATTTCAAATGGTGCGAATAGATATGCTCAGTTAGTGCTAAAGCAAATCTCACTGGGGAACTGCACCTTGTTCACAAAATGGAGAAAAATATGCAGGCTTGTTCTCGAACTACTATACTGACAATGAAAAACTAAACATCAGTATTTCCTTATTTTTGGAAAGCCAAAACTGACAGCTAATACCTTAAAAAACTTATTATGAAATGCGAAGTAGCAATATTGAGAATTTTCGGTGATTAAACTGCAAATGTTTCTGAGGTTTCTACATATCGGTTTCACAGAGACTGTATAAGGCATCTGTTCAATTAGAAATTGAGGTTACAACTAGAAGTAAAACCCATACAGCCTCGAATTCATAGAACTGTGTCCTACTACAGACAAATTTGTGACCCATCAAAAAAATAATCAGAATTCAGGTTGAGAAAAGAAAGTTCTTTGAATGGCACAGGTGAGAAATGAAAGTTCTTTAAGCAGCACACACTTCCATTAATACCGGAACGGTAAATTACAGGTACAAAAATACCACACCCAATGCAGGTCAACATTAAAGTACTTTCTAAGATACCAGCACTAATGAATGTGTTTTAGCAATGCGACCTAAGCCAACTGCTGTGCGTTGGGAATGTAAACCGCACATAAGGGCCAAATATACAACTCTGAATAAAAAAAAGTTTTGTGGAATCACGCTTAGAATCTCTTGGTTACATCAGCGTTGTGAAATTCATTTAAAGAATGGAAAATATGTCTTTTTCAGTTTAGGAAATACTATCTTTGATATAAAATATTATATGAGCATTACCACACAAATCAGTTATTGGGAAAAGGTTGTGTTTCGCAAATCACGTTCACGTACGGTATGTACAACAGAAATTGTGTTAATACCTTTAAATATAAAATAAATTATCAGGGGATCAGAAATGAAAAGGATTACTTTAAATCGACGTAATATAACTGAATCAAAAGTCAAGTGAACAGAGAGCTACATGATCTCTTAGCAATGCACAGACACATTGAAGAAGTTGGATACGTGATCATGGTATGAACAAAGTTCCATACGCAACAAGAAGCAAAACATTTTATTAGTTACACTGTGCTAAAGAGTGTCAAGAGTTAAGTCTACTACGCTTCACATTAAATGACAAGTCGATTTCTATGCCAGGCTTCGTAGCTGTTCACAGCACAAGACAAAGAATTTGAAACAGCATGCGAAAGTAATTCCACTCGCGGTAGGCAGAGCTACATTAATACCCAAATGAGTAAAAATTTAGCCTTATAATGCAATTACCTCACGATTGTTAAACGAAATAACTTTGCGGATATGAAATGCCTACGAGAAACCTCAGTAACACGAGCTGTGTCGCCGAGCAGCAAACACAGCTATCGGCTCCATTCGAGCCAACACTGCATTACAAGGCAAACTCATGACAGGCCATAAGCTTCAAAGACAGTACCACCTAACCTTGCTGTTGGTACACTATACTAACGTTTTCATACATCAGCAATAACTGACAAGTGAAATAAATTAAATAAATAATTTAATACTGAAAGTAGCTTTTTAACAGGCATTTACAGCATAACGGATCATACTTCTCATTTTCAATGTTAAGTGGAATATGAATAAAACATGGGTTCAAATGGCTCTGAGCACTATGAGACTTAACATCTGAGATCATCAGTCCCCTACAAGTTAGAACTACTTAAACCTCACTAACCTAAGGACATCACACACATCAATGCCCGAGGGAGGATTCGAACCTGCGACCGTAGCAGTCGCGCGGTTCCGGACTGCAGCGCCTAGAAACGCTTAGCCACCGCGGCAAGCGGAACATGACTAAACCTAGACGCGGGTTAAAGAGAAAAGTAGCCTCTACCAAGCACTTTCTCTGTAGTTTTGCATGAAATAGATTTAGATGTATAAAAATAGGTGCGTTACGTTGAAGAGTAGCCCGAAATTGTTGATCCAAGACTAAAAACCCGCTTATTTAATCAAGTTAATAATACAGCAATTACCAACTTCTTAGCCACAGTTGTCTTTGACGATCCAGAACGCTGGTGCTGTGGAGTGGATCTTGTGCTGTGTGAGTGTTCATTATCTAGAAGTAACGAATAGATGGAAAGTGTGGTTTCTGTTGACTTCAATGCATCCAATTTTCCGAAGAAAAATCATTTGCTCTGTTCGTTCATAGCACTGGCAGCTGGTGACCACGTAAATATCGTAGAGCACACTCTGCAACTCGTATTTTCTGTTACGTTTGTCACAAAAAAAAAAATCAGGCCCATATGTTTCTTTACGGACTGCACGTAAAGTATTGTGCAAGCTTAGAGTATGAGGTGATTTGAAGAAAAGGTTGACATATCGGTGCCATACCCCAGTGGATAAGTGCAGTGACTAGCAGTTTTTCAGGTTGGATTCAATTCCCACTGCTCCGATTTCCTTTCTTTTTTTTTCGTTTTACTATCTTCCTCGCAATATTGAACTATTAGTGACAAAGTTTAAGACTAAAATTGTCACAGACGTGATCTCAGCATTCCGTGCTGAGACCGGCTTATAAATGAAATCTAACAGTTTTATTTATAATTGAGAGCAAAACGATATCTTACTTCGTTATCGAGTTATTTATTTTTATCTTTGGTATCCAGTTGTGTATTACGCGCTCACTTCTGTTCCTTTACTTTGGGAATCATGTGGTCATAACAATCGTCATATATCATAAGCGGCTCGGTATATTGGAACGAGGTTTTTTGCAAACGATAGAGCGCAAAGAGCTACATATTTCATGTTATAAATACTTTAAACGTTTTTATTCACTGATATTGAAAGTAAGTCATCCACAGCAGTGATACAGTGGACAGGACGAGGTGCTTAAATGTGTCAACAGTGATTAATCTCTCTAAAGTTTTTCGCAATGGAGTATCAGGAATTTTCGAGTGGCAGTTCACGTAAGGAGTACCAAAGACCAGCTGTCAAGCACACTGACTGAAAATTCATTGTCTCTGGTTCCACTCCCATTGCTACCATTGTTTTGGGTTTCCTAATTTCATTTCATTCCCCATAAAGTTAACGATAAATTATAAATTTATATCAACGGAAATAGTCCAAGTTATGTAACTTAAATTAATATATTCAATTGAATTAGGAATACAACATTTCTAAAGCAAATCGCCATAGGTCACCACACTGCAGATTACACCGGACCAGAGGATGGTATATTGGTACTGTGTTAATCTTATTGTTGTTGTTGTGTTTTACAGATGTGGTAACTGTGTTCTTTTTACCCCCTGTAATTATATTTTCAGTGTAATTAGTATCTAGCAACTACAGTTTCTAATTAAAATAACACTCTTTCTAGGATGTACTTGTTGCACGTAATAGTGCGTACACTTTTCTATGGCCTGCTACTCTGGCTACTCTACTCGTGGTCAGAACCAGCACTGGAGATGGTTGAAACTGCAATGGAATATTTGTCTTCTCTGTTACATGGAGCTCCAGTTATTAGAGCACTCACAGACCAAGTTCCTGTCTCTTCTACTGTGTTGCCAGGCGATGAGGCTAACGTGACAAACAACTGACACCCCTGTTGTCAGTTTCGTTCAAATAACCAGCTTAGATTTTACACTAGTAACTAGCTCCAATAAGATTTCCTCATTACCAAATCATTTATGAAGGAGGAATTTTGATAACAAAAACAAGGCTGTAAAAAGAAAACTGCAAACTTCCAGTTGTTAATCATATGTATTGTATAATCATTGTTAACAACTACAAGCAATAACAATATTTTTGGTAGTAATTCCTTACATGTCTGTCATCTTGTTATTGTATCATTGCTTTATTGTGGAAAAGAGAAGAGTACATATTCCATCTGTATAAGCGCTAGTAAAAATTGTATTAGGTATGGAATAATAGAATATTTAATTTCAAAATATGGATTTAAGACTTTGAAATTACTCGAAAACTCTAAGTGTCTAATTAGTTTAATTGAATATACACTGGTTTATGAGGTAAGTCGCATTTTGTGGTTAAATACAATAAATTAATGACGTCATGGCGTATTCTGCAAAATAGTGATAGCAAATACAGGTCTATACCACATTAAATAAATAACAATTTGCATAAAATACATAGCAAGTGTGCATTAACAGTACATTATCAGTGTATGGTGCATCAGTAGAAGACCATCCGCAGTGCACTAGTAAATAAATGATAGAGAAAAAAATGAACTCACAACACGTTGCTAAAAGTACTAAATCTAATTCAAGAATCATTACCACTTCTAGCATAGGATGGGAGTATTTATTTATTTTATTTATGCTGCGTATAACTTTGTGCACAGTGGTAAGGAGAGGTGGGATACGGAGTCATGTGGCGACTGTCCTCATAGGAAAGCCAAATAGGAGCAGAAATAGTCAGGCAACAAATTGACACTGTAAACAGAAGATTCATTTAACTTGCATTTATCCAAGTCGACAAAGACTCATTACAATTAATGCAGCAAGTAATACAGTCCAGCTCTCAATGTGGAAAAGTAAGAGGCTCTCTAAACAGAGCACAGACAACGGTGTCACAGCAGCAACTAGACAGTGTCTGTGTAGCATCATA
Source organism: Schistocerca piceifrons (assembly GCF_021461385.2). Lineage (NCBI taxonomy): Eukaryota > Metazoa > Arthropoda > Insecta > Orthoptera > Acrididae > Schistocerca > Schistocerca piceifrons. The sequence continues at coordinate 468,099,102 of NC_060145.1, forward strand.
TTGCGGAGAGTTCTCCAACTGCGTGTGGGAGTATCTCGCTGTTTGCCAGCCATCCTTTATTGTGGTGACAGAGGGCGCTGATGGTACAGAGCCACTGGAGTTGTGGCTCAGCAGGTGTGCTCAAATTGGATCTGCTGAGTGCTGTATGACCACAGTCGCAGTCTGATATTAGCAATTCAGTTGCCAACTTATATAGCCCATGGGGTGGTATCGACATATAGTATGATAATTTATTTTCTTATTTAACTTGATCTGAATGTGCCATCAGGCCCTCTGTTACAACCGATGGGGTTTCACACATACAGCACAAGTTTTCATCATAGCTACCTAGGAAACAACAACTTTTATATAATAGATGGTATTAAATTAATGTCAATAGTGACAGTGTGGGTAAGTATCTATTGACTTATGAGCTTATAAAGTTAATACTAGCAGTATTTGTGCTAGTACTGCTGCTACTACTACTAGTGATAATACTAATAACAATAACAATAATGATGACAGTAATAATAACAATTATAATAATAATAATGCCAATAATAACAGTAATAGTGATAATGGCTGGTACAAAAATTATTTTAAGGTGTACAAAATGAATTTTGCCTACTATAACGATTTGTGGGGAAAGGAAATTTAAGGAGACTGCACCGTTTAACAATACTGTGAAATGAGGAAGGTCTGGTGGAAAGAAAAATGTACAAGGATAGCTAGAACATAAAGGAACAAATGTATACATTACTGTTCTCTTAGGAGGTATGATATTAACTGTCTCCTGAACATGGAGATGTTATTCACTAATATACTGCAGGGGATTATTGAAGACTGGTGTTTTTGCTACTTAGGAGCACTTTAAGAAAGAGGCTGAATAGACCAGACAAGCACTTTATTTACTACAAATTAAAAAATTCTAATACTTGGGAATAGGACTCGCGTACTGAGGGATCTGAACAAACTTGATTACGTATACAGGCGGTTCATCCATTCCCCCAATCCAAATTTTCGAGAATTTTTCCTGTTACCGATACCGATAATGACAAGATACCAAAAAATTGGATGTAAGTGGCCATGTCTTTTGAGCGAACTGATGTAGAAGCTTACATTTTTTACACTGCCAGAATACTATAGGCCTTGGCATGAGAGATAAATTTTAACTTGATACATCTACCAGTTTAGACCTACACCGTAGCCCTCCACACTCGACTTACCTGGCAGCCATCTGTGAAGACACAATTGAGGTCAGTTGTTGTCATGAGGCATCTTCGGGCCATGACTGAGGTAGACATTGGTTGGTGCAGTCTCTCATGTATGTAGGACCTACAGCACCTTATCAAGAAAACCTCAGCATTTGAGCGCCATATCCCGATAAAGCGAGAGTGAATACAAGCTGCTGACAATCACGGATGGAGCACTGAGCAAAGGAGGTGGGGTGTTACTGTTCCCTGTGTCATCTTCGCCAATGGCCCCTCCAGGTCACTGCCTGCTAACCGACATACATGCGTTCCGAATATGCCCACATGCAGGAGATAGGAGCAGCCCAACAGGAAGCACCCAGCATAACACTTGCAGGTTTCAACCAGCCAGAGAAGCTCTCAGAGATCACGATATGCATGCAGTATAAAAATATATGTTACATGATTCTCTAAATACCGGGAATATTTCCAGTAATGATGTGTTATTAACACACCTTGACCACACCCACCAGCAATAGTAAGATTCTCACTCTACTCAGCTGCATGGAAGTGCAACTTGGGTATTACCCTTCCTTTTTATCCATCTGAGGACCTATGTGGCAGTTGCAGGAATGCTGAATAACCACTCGTCCACCACAATTCATGCCTCTGAGTGCATGAAAGGGTTACTTTCGCTGTTAGCATTATGTTAGTACAGGTTACTTGATGCATAAGCACTTGGAAGAAGAAGTAGTCTGCAAACACTTTGCACAGGAAACATTTCATTTGATGCTTCATTACATATCCAATGGCATTAAAAGATTAAATGCCATCATTATCATCCTTTCAGAATAAGGATATTATTCGTAGACCTGCAAATATTTAAAGATGATGTAAACAGTTTTGTGCTAAAACAAGCAGTTGCTGTTCTTGTAGATGGCAACAAGTCATCACAGAGGTATCTCATGCAGTAGGACACGATGCAGCACTCCACAACATGCTGGAGGAACCGCAGAAGACAAAATCTTTGTTGTCACAATATCACCACCATCAACGTTGGGGATGGATGGTTGCAGCTACTTACTGCAAGAAACACTGTTGTATTTGTGTAGATACGCAGTTTACATTAAGGTAATGGGAGACGAGAAAGTTACCAACTTTTCTAGCTGTGGATCGTGTTACAATAATTATCATGCGAACTCAAGATTTTCCACCACAGAAAAAACTGTAGTAATGGTTCAGTACTCCTGAAGATCAGTGTTTGACAATATTCAGTTTAAGAGTAATGATGTGATTGTGTGTGAAGTCTAAAATTTCCTCATAAAATAACTATTCTTTTAGTTATTTTCTCCTGTAAACTGTTATTTCAGGTAAAAAAATTGTATCCTAGATAGATGATGATCTGGTAGCTGGTACACACTGTACGCATCTGGTGGTACAACGCAGTTTTAAGGCTCAACAGTAGGCACATAATGTCCCATTATGGCTCACACACAATCTGTCCAAAAGCATCTATGGTACACTTCAACAAGTAACATACCCACCCCTATTTCTAGCATCCATTACATTACTGCATGGTTTGCATATCACTCATCGAATGCTATAAATTGGATGAATGCTATAAACATTCGTATAATGATGCATAATAACAGTTAAACTACAGTCCACTTATGCAACAAAAGCATTGTGCGATTATCATTCATGCATATGTCTCATAGCTTTGAACACTAAAAAAAAAACAATGAAACCAAACTAGGTGCTATATCTCAGCAGTTCCCTGTAATGCTAAGACACGACACACATCAAGTGTAGTTCACAGGAGGCAGTACGTGTGTATGACTGCTGCCAAATTTAGCACATTTGAGGCATTGACATGGGAAATGTAGTAAGTCAAAAAATAGTAATTTTTGAGTTTTTTTATCGAAATGGTACTAAGACACATCACCAGCAGCATAGAAGTGGCAGAATATCAAAGTTGTGAGCGACTGTGTTCTTACAAAAGGCGCAAGATGGCCCTTGTACTTTGTTCGGGCTTGCACAGATATGGGAGTAAGTCAACAAGTCACTGAGTTAACAGCTCCTGCCACATAGCCAAACGTTCATTACAGTGTTACTGATTCGGTAGTGACGTACTATGGGTTGTTAGTACGACAAAATATCTCCAAAGTCTGTTATTTAAAAACTGGTAAGTCTTATCTGCCATCTGTAATGAAGTTTACTCTGTAACATCCAGTGGCAACATCTGGTTTTGTGTTTTATTATGATCTAAACGATTTGTATTCTTCTTTTGTGTAGGCCATTTCTAAATGGAAATGTAGCTGACATAGTTTTGAAGAGAATCACGTACAGAGGGTGCAGTCAGTGTCTTCCAAGCAAAACTGAATAATTAAACTTCATTTCCTTTTTGGTTTAATCAACATTGTGCAGATAAAACCAATAAATCTGCCTAATACCGACTGTTCTTCCGTAACAAAGGACAAATATCTGTCACACACTGTTTACCTTTGAATGGTGGGCACGTTCAAGTACATGCGAAGATATTCAAAGATATCTTAGTATTAGTACAAAAGCATGTTTATACTTTGATTGAAAAAAAAGCAAAAGAAAAGGGATCGTTCTCACATCAGAGGGGTAACAATCCACAAACCCACATCCATTCAGTGAAATACACTGAACATGACAGTGAGCTTCTAAAGACTCAAATTTCGTCATTTCCTATGAAGGAAAGCCACTATTAACAGCACAAATCTTCAAACTAATATTTGAGTCCTAATCTTAATATCTAGAGTATGTACTGCATCTTCAAGAAAATAATACTATACCCCAAATCAGACATCAACCAGTGATTTTATTGAATCATTTTTAAGACATTGTTTCCCTAAGACTCCTGCCATTACCCTCGAATTGACACTTGTTCGACATGCGGCCCAAAAGATAAAACAAAATGTGAAGTGAGACAAGAAAAGCTGCGTTTTATGCCCAAAGGAGAGTTGGGTCTCAGGAAGCAGGAGAATGCTGTGATGGTGATGCTACAACATGGTTGCCCTCAAGTAACACATGAACCATCAGCACAGCAGGTGTTATGAACGCCCACGCTCACTCACTCCAACATGTTTTACAGTCGTCAGCTATCGACCTTTAACGTTTGCATTGATGCTGAAGTTACTTGCAAGAGTTTCCTGTGATTTTGGGGTGCTTGCATTGCAGGTCGCGAAGAAAATGAGGTGACCTTTTGTCTTCTGAAGGAACTCACATATGATATAATGCAAAACAAAACCCTCTGTGGTTTGATAACTGCGACAGACAACACAAAAATCGGATAGTTTTAATAGCCTTATTCTAGGCAGTGGTCAACAGTATGATTTATAAATTAAACTGAACATTTGTATAGTCAGGGATTTCTTAGAGTCCACACAGGATAAGTATTGGGACAACCTATTTTCTGGCGAAAAGTACCATTATCCAAAATGGCGGCGATGACATCATCCAAGATGGCAGAGAGGACGTCATCCAATATGGCGGCCATGATGTCATTCAAGATGGCGGATTTTGATGGGAAGTTTCAATTTTGGCGGGAAGATAGGTCAAATTGGCTATCTCCACTAACGTAACACCCATCCCCTCCCCCAGAAAATGGTGGGAAGTTCAAATTTGAACAGGATAATGCATTACACCATGGTTATCAATACCAACCTAAGAAAATCGCGGGAAGATAGGTCACTTGGGCTACCCCCACTAACCTATATCATCTGACCGCCACCTCTTCCTAGGGACTGGCGCCAAGTTTGAATTTTGGTGGTAAAGAAAGGTCAATTCGTGTATCTCTACTAAGCTAAAAAAGTGTCACAGAAAAAAGGGCATTTGGACAAACCTAAGTCACCTGACCACCACCTCTTCCTAGGGATTCGTGGGAAAAGGACTCAATCAGTGGTAGACATAAGTCTTTATTTTGCATGCACCAGCCTTTATTTAAACAAATTCATACAGTACAGCCATCAAGTATGTTCGCCACAAGGTCTGGAGTCCAACTGACCTAGTTCACAGTACCGCCACCAAAGGATGCTGTTGTCTGTAAGGTAATCCAAGATGGTGGTGGAAAATGGCGACAGACAGTGTCTCCACCAAGATATCTAGAGTGCAACTGACCTAGTACACAGTACTGCCACCAGAAGGTGCCGTCATCCCTTCTGTGATGTAATCGAAGATGGTGGTCTGGAGGGGGAAAATGGTGCGAAAATGACTCAGCCTGTGTTGGGCTGCTGGGGGGACTAAGGAAGGAGTCTACTCTATTTATTTTGGAACAATTTATTTAGGGATGGAGTATATTTATAACACAGATACAGAACACACGTTTTGACATGCTTAGGGACACGCCACACAGCCCACAGACGTGTAAACTACTCCTAAAAGCGCTCTGCAGACACGCAAACAGGTCATAAATAACCGAAGTAAATTCAGCACAGACACACAAACTCAACCTAACTAATGCAGTCCACAGATGTGCAGACACAAAATCAACTTGTAAACTATCCAAATAATGCACAGCCCAGCCCACAGACCCGCTCTAAAAACAATACATCAGAGACCCAAACAATGTATGCAGACACCACCCACTGCCACCTGTCCACTAGACCGCACAGAAAGTTACCAACAGCCCTGCGAAGTGATGCAGCCATCAGCTGTCAAACCACACAAAGGGTCCCCTTTGGCCGGCCGGAGTGGCCGAGTGGTCCTAAGCGCTGCGTTCTGGAGCCGCGCGATCGCTACAGTCGCATGTTCGAATCCTGCCTCGGGTATGGATCTGTGTGACGTCCTTAGGATAGTTAGGTTTAAGTAGTTCTAAGTTCTAGCGGACTGATGACCTCAGATGTTAAGACCCATAGTGCTCAGAGCGATTTGAACCATTTTTTGTTCCCGTTCAAGTCCCGCATGCATGAGGTGGCAACATCCATTTCATACTTGGTACCTCAGAAATTCCTCTCGAAATACATGTTCACCTAGGCACCATTGCTGACGCTAGTGGACAGGAGCGAAGACTTATTTACAGAGTGCAGATGCTCCATAGTGGGCCGCACAAACGTTGGTTCGCTGCTACCCTCGCTCTACCTGCAGTCCGGTGAAGACGCTGCAGAAAACCATTCCAGAATAGCACAAGCTGCTTTCTCCCTAGCGATTCTAACAGATCATGCATGACATGTGGCTGACACCTCCTCGTGCATAGCTACTTACCATCGCAAGTACATCTAGCAATGTTCTCCATGTTATACTGAAGCCACATTAGTATCTAATATATAAAACAAGTTGAACTGTAGTAAATGTCATAGTCCCCCACAAATACGTAATGTGCGCTTTTGTAGCAGTTTTCGTGATGTCTCAGCTTGTATGCACGGAAATTCTTGCCCTTACAGAACCTGTTTACGAAAATAGAGCAGAATAGCATCGAATACACTCTTCCCAGCGGTCCTAACGTGATACCCCGTCCATCACGTGTTATCTTTTCTGCTTTCAACACATACAAACGTTCCCACCGCTATGTAGAGACTCCTGTATCCCAGTACAGAGGATGTCTTGTGAATGAATCGAGCATTATGATTAGCTCTTATCCAATTTACCCACCGAATTACCGATGCCGCCAATATCAAAGCACCCACATTTTCTTCATTCTGCCGACAAGACTTTCAGCGGTAAAATTATTTTGTACAGATCGCTAAATTGCATTGACAGCTAAACCCGCAAAGTTCTCTACTGATCACCAAACACATACGGGACTCACAAGAGTATTGGAAGCCAGGATCTTATTTATCAGTGTAACTACATTTAAATATTACGATTGCTGCTACAGTCCAACACTGATCGATGTATAGGTAATGTCTCCTCGTGAAAGCTGTGCATGTGGAACGAATCTCGGTATCTATAGCGCATATAATTTTCCATGTAAGAAGTCTCTCTCATTCCCTTGCAGTTATCGATGTGCTGAGTCTACACGTCCCTAACGATAACACACGCAGGGATCTTCTCTTTTCATGCCACAACATAAACCACAGTAACTTTACAATGCAATATGTATACATTTTACACAACATAAGCCACAGTAACTTTACAATGCAATATATAAATATTTTACACAAACAATGCAGTTATCTTTTATACCTGTACAGCACCGGAAAAAATTATGCCTACACACACACCAGCTGTATGTCACGATTCTTCTCACTCCTAGGGAAGCACCGTCCACCTTTTCTGTCTTAGTACAGACGTGACTTTCAGCAGTAAAAAAGCTGTTTTACACTATCGCAATATTGCACCAGAAACTAAATCGCGCATAGTGCCACACATATCGTCAAATATGGTAAGACTCTTACTCAATTACATTTCTTTCCCACTGAGGACAAGAGCTTGAATATTAGAGTGTGAAACCGATCTCCAAGCCAGCAATATATCACCCTGCACTGTGGCGATGTGGTACACATACATTCCATATCCTCCACCATACAAAATCATCCCTTTTATATCAGAAAGCCATCAGTGGATCGAAGTAACTCTCAGAACTGTCGTGAAAAGACTGGCCTGTTTCCCCCTAGACACAAAAGCGTTACTGTTCCTGATCCGGACCTGCTTGACTGCTTGCTTTTTTCTATACATATCTCCAGACTATGCAGTTATAAGAACAAATATATTTTCGCATGGTTGGCACACATCAGTATCCCACAGATCGCTCACACAACATAATTCCAATGATGCAGACAGGGAATCATTTGTCTACAAACCCGAAACTTTAGCTATGTGGAGTGTGCTCTTGACCATTGAGTAACTTGAAACTTATCCCATCTACAAAGAAATTTACTCGGCGACTCGAAACAAATAGAGAAAACTGATATTTCCACTCTCGAATATCAATGTCGGTTATGTAGTAGATTCCATATCATCCCTATTATTTACAAGGTCAATTAAAATGTGTCTCATGTCTAGAGAACTGGCAAGCATGTCTTCCATATGCTAGATGCACACACCACAATCGATTTCCTCTCAATTAACTAAAGGGGCGAAATATGCAGAAGCAGTCAGTTGAACAAATTACATGGACGAGAATAACGATCCAGCGCAAACGCACCTCCATATTGAATCTCCTCAAATTTCCACGCGATCACGAAAGCTATCCAACACATACTAAGTATTAGTTCTCTATTTGGTCATCTAGAGGACAACACAATTCATATACATTTCTACTCTCCAACAGGCATCTCTGTCTGACAGCTCCTACCATTAACGAAAACGTGAATCACCCCAGCACAGGTCACCGGAGCTGCAGGCCGAGCACGTACAGGTAGAATGTTTATCTTAAGAAATCGGGCACATATATATTACAACTAAATGTGCTATCACAGTACTCCACGTCAAAACCATACCTTCCTTACGACTGGACATAGTCATTTCCTTTATACATCTTGGAACAGAAACACATACTATATAAGCCTGATGTTCAAATGTGAACATATCACGCACCCCCTACTGCTAAGTATAATACTTCGTCAATAACTGATTACCTATGATACAAAATAATACTCAGAGAAAATCAATCTTGAGTGAACATGTCTCATAAGTTTTTCTTGCAGGTGGCACCAGTGTGTCCTAGAAAGAGAGGTTTAATGGGAATATGTTAAAAAAAATCTCGATCCCAATAACTACTATATGTTACTGTCACAAGCGTTCATGGTTCTACAGGTGCACACAATTATCCATGTTAGTAGATTGAGGTACAACATTACTTCTGAATGAGGTGGTTTTTTGTCCAGACAAATACTGTGATGGCGATCACAGGAGTGTACAGTATCAGACCAGTACTCTCATTACACATCGCCTGTGCTGCAACCTCATAATAAAATCCCTGAATTTTGTAAGTGATTCGGCTAAGGAATCTAGTATGTAAGAGGTATTTGTGACTCCCTCACGCCACCCCAGCTAGATATTTCTATAGTACTTGTAACGTTTCCTGTCTCTATACCATATCAGAGGTTCGGTGATACAGGCACTGACTTATAGGCGATGACTGATAGAGAGGGATCACAAATAGTAGTAGTAGATGATCTGCTGATTGAGGTCATAAGAAAATGTACACTAGATTCTCAGATCTCTAGTGTTACACTCTCCGCTGGGAATGATGTCCATGATTTAGAATCAGGTCTTTCCATTCAAGCACGTACCCGAATTGGATCCTATTGACAATTCATTTAATGATTACAACTACTACTCACTCATATTTCTGGCACTCTCATATCACAAAACGATTCACCTTTCAGAAACGTGGCTGGCCGGAGTGGCCGAGCGGTTTTAGGCGCTACAGTCTGGAACCGCGTGACCGCTGCTGTCACAGGTTCGAACCCTGCCTCGGGCATGGATGTGTGTGATGTCCTTAGGTTAGTTAGGTTTAAGTAGTTCTGAGTTCTAGGGGACTGATGACCTCAGAAGTTAAGTCCGATAGTGCTCAGGGCCATTTGAACCATTTTTTGTTCTCGAACGTGGCTGCTACAGAAAAATTCCAATGTGGTGTAGTCATCGCCTATGCATCTTTGCAACTGCTCCCATTTCTACAGCTTTCCCCATGGGGTAGATCCAATTTAAGTCAGAACTTAGCAGAAGTCTGAGAAAGACATATCCACCACCTTCTACAACCCGTGTAGAAACAGAACGAACTGAGTTAGTGCAACAGGAGCGTGTTTTGACCATTCATTGGAAATGCGCGCAATGTGGTATGTCCAAAAGTAGATACAGATACTACAATCCGAAGCAGATCTGAGTCCGTTGAAATCTAACATCCCAACATGCCATCATCGTTATTCTCTACCCCCCCCCCCCCCCAACAGAGAAGTTAAGAACTATAGAAACTGCACTAATTTCATGCGATTTAGAACACTTATAGCCCCCATCGCTCATGCGATGATGTATAATTGCGGTGTGGTCCAGCGTGGAGAGAGAGATTTCGCGATCCTCCCCAGAATAGCATTCCTAATGGGATACCCTGTCCATCATAGAATTTACCTGTCAATCTGCTGCTGCTGCCTATGCAGAACGATCCTATTAAACATACAGCTTTTGATCCATATCCCACAGGCTACACTGTAAGTCGCAAGAGACGCTCCTTGTGACCCTGTGTCGTTGTTTGAAACATTATTCTCTAACACACTTTGTACACTGCCATACATTTTCTTTTTCTGCTATGACTTCGAGGTGTGTGTCAGGTCCTAAACTAACATTAATACTATGTGATCCAAGGCCTCTAGCAGAAAACTAGACATGGCACGCTGTAAACCACTTTGTTACGGCGGCTACCATAACACACCACACACTGGGCGGCTTTAAATAATAAGTTACGACATAAGAAAATTAAAAGAGTTTTGCGACGTTGTGGAGAGTTTCCAGTCCGAAAGTGATTGACGAACTTTACATTTAAACTCATCTGTCACAATGATGGAACAGATGATAGCTCTGCGTCCCATTTCGATTGATTCCTCATATTGCACTCATGTACGCGATCACTGTTTTGGTGCTATGCACCCCAGAAGGTGCTATCCATCCACCAAAACCCTTTCCCCAACTCAAACAAGCGCTGTCAGTCAGGGATGGAAAAGACACCACCAATGTACTGTAATAATAAGCATCACAGTTGATAGCGTGAAACATTTTACCAATTGTACAGTAATTTCAACACCAGCCTATGATGTGACAGCATGTTTCCCAAATTTCAGTATCATAGCTAAACCGCCCCATCTCTACTTTGCGAGCATCATTGCGAATGCAGATAGGTGACTGCAGAGTACGTCAATTCCATGTTAATTCTGAAACACATAAATCATCAAAGTATACCAGACAGCACTTACGATCTATCTCTCTGCGTATGAGAGTCGCAGAGCATTCTCGCTGTGTTAGAGTAAATTTAGAGAGTGAAAGACCCCCATCACACTGTCATTGACCAACCCGCCCTAAAGCACCATTACCCAATTTACCTGCAACCGATCAGAAGAAGACCGATACACTCCATGCCTCGTGAATGAATGGAGGTTTCCGAGTCCTCACCCATCCAAGTGATCGAGATTTCTCGAGATGCGCCCATGTCGAGGAGCTTAGCACTCCTTATCGAATTATAGTAACACATTTCAGAGTGTTGCGATGTAATAGCTGATGTTTGATAAGAACAAGAAACGAATGATTTTTATGCTCGATGGAGCTCCAGTATTGTTCTAGAGTCTAGGATCGGTACCTGGAGGGTATTGGTAAGAGAGAACATAAACACACGCGCTCCTAAGGCTACAAAATGGTTCAAATGGCTCTGAGCACTATGGGACTTAACATCTGAGGTCATCAGTCCCCTAGAACGTAGAAGTACTTAACCCTATCTAACCTAAGGACATCATACATATCGATGCCCGAGGCAAAATTCCAACCTGCGACCGTAGCGGTTGCGCGGTTCCAGATTGTAGCGCCTAGAACCTCTCGGCTAAGGCTACACTTAAAACGGGCTATAATGTTAGACCGCCTGCGTTGCCAACCTATCAGTCGTATGGAATTTTCAAGCGCATGATGTACATCCTTCTTCCCGGTTTCTCTACGATAAACTATGTTATCGAACCGTAAAACTAAAAAACCACATCCGTAAAACATTTATTCTGCCTGATAAGAGCACAATATAGCTTACCAGAGACGTATAGTGTCCACTGTTCACATTCGATCGTGGTTCAGAAATTATACGATGCCTGCATCAGGCGTATATAAAATGGTCGTTAGTAGCAGATGATACCGCCTACAAGGAAACAGATAAACACATAGTAGCAGTGTCCGACATGTGAAGATTAGAAGCCATTCCGTCACTAACTCTGTAAGCAGCACATCTATCAGGTAAATGTGTACACAGGGATTGCAGAGCCTCACAAGCACCTATTGCTAACATAGTTATGACGCTGAAGTCTCCATTTTACACCCAAGATGCGACAGGGGGGATGGAGTACATCACATAAATCAAAGGTCATTTAGAGGAATGTGTCAAGTTTCTTCTCAATCGATCACCCCATCCACTCTCTGTTATCCTTTAACGCAGATGCAAGTAAGTTTAAGAGGTGAATGGTTCAAATGGCTATGAGCACTATGGGACTTAACATCTTAGGTCATCAGTCCCCTAGAACTTAGAACTACTTAAACCAAACTGACTGAAGGACATCACACACATCCATGCCTGAGGCAGGATACGAATCTGCGACCATAGCGGTCACGCGGTTCCAGACCTAAGCACCTAGAATCGCTCGGCCACAACGGCCATCCTAGAGGTGAATGGTTCTCTGTCTTCCTGAAAAGCAATAAATACAGTAGTCAACTCGCGTGTATCACTGTTACTAGATATATGTAATGCTGCCTCGACAGAGGGGACTGGATCCTGGGAGCTGCCTGCGAGGCATGCATATACACAGACATACAGAAAACAGTGCAAACTCTCTCCGAATGTGGAGATGACTTGATACAGTCGAGTACAGTTCTATATTATACCTCCCTATCAGTGCACTTGGGCTAGGCGTTGGCAGCTGTGCTACATTTGCAAGCAATTTTAGAACACAGAACGAGAGATTATGTCATCATCACATGGATAGATCTGACATAAAGTCGGCAGAATTGCGAAAAATAACGAGGGAATAGGTATATATTGCCCGCATATACTTCAAAATGTTGGGGAATTGAGGAATGACTTGCGTATCTTCTGGTTTTCGCAGAACAATTTGTACGAGGTGCATTCAAGTTCTAAAGCCTCCAATTTTTTTCTCTGGACTGGAAGGAGATAGAAACATGCGCATTGTTTTAAAATGAGGCTGTGTTAATTGTCAATACGTCCCAGAGATGGCAGCACCGTACGGCAGAGGGAATTTTACCGCCAGTGGCAAGAATGAGAACTGTTTTAAATACTTAAAATGGCGACGTTTTCCTTAAGTGAACAGCGTGCAATTATTCATTTTCTGAATTTGTGTGGTGTGAAACCAATTGAAATTCATCGACAGTTGAAGGAGACATGTGGTGATGGAGTTATGGATGTGTCGAAAGTGCGTTCGTGGGTGCGACAGTTTAATGAAGGCAGAACATCATGTGACAACAAACCGAAACAACCTCGGGCTCGCACAAGCCGGTCTGACGACATGATTGAGAAAGTGCAGAGAATTGTTTTGGGGGATCGCTGAATGACTGTTGAACAGATCGCCTCCAGAGTTGGCATTTCTGTGGGTTCTGTGCACACAATCCTGCATGACGACCTGAAAATGTGAAAAGTGTCATCCAGGAGGGCGCCACGAATGCTGACGGACGACCACATGGCTGCCCGTGTGGCATGTTGCCAAGCAATGTTGACGCGCAACGACAGCATTAATGGGACTTTCTTTTCGTCGGTTGTGACAATGGATGAGACGTGGATGCCATTTTTCAATCCAGAAACAAAGCGCCAGTCAGCTCAATGGAAGCACACAGATTCACTGCCACCAAAAAAATTTCGGGTAACCGCCAGTGCTGAAAAAATGATGGTGCCCATGTTCTGGGACAGCGAGGGCGTAATCCTTACCCATTGCGTTCCAAAGGACACTACGGTAACAGGTGCATCCCACGAAAATGTTTTGAAGAATAAATTCCTTCCTGCACTGCAACAAAAACGTCCAGGAAGGGCTGCGCGTGTGCTGTTTCACCAAGACAACGCACCCGCACATCGAACTAACGTTACGCAACACTTTCTTCGTGATAACAACTTTGAAGTGATTCCTCGTGCTCCCTACTCACCTGACCTGGCTCCTAGTGACTTGGCTTTTTCCAACAATGAAAGACACTCTCCGTGGCCGCATATTCACCAGCCGTGCTGCTATTGCCTCAGCGATTTTCCAATGGTCAGAACAGACTCCTAAAGAAGCCTTCGCCGCTGCCATGGAATCATGGCGTCAGCGTTGTGAAAAATGTGTACGTCTGAAGGGCGATTACGTCGTGAAATAACGCCAGTTTCATCGATTTCAGGTGAGTAGTTAATTAGAAAAAAAATCGGAGGCCTTAGAACTTGAATGCACCTCGTACATGGGAACAAATATGTGGCAACCTGATGAATCTGTGAAAATGTCGACATTGAAACAAAGGGAATCAGGGAGACAGTAATTTTTTTTCCGTCAAGGCAGCATTATACTGTATGTCTATTGAGGTACCAGTGATACATGCAAGTTGACTACTGTATTTGATGCTTTTCAGGAAGACAGACAACCATTTACCTCTAAACTTACTTCCGTCTGCTTTAAAGGATAACAGAGAGTGGACTGGGTGATTGATTGAGATGGAACTGTAACGGGGTAGGATTTAATGATTCACTGATGCATTCTAGAGAAGGCGAAGCCTCTGCAAGTCAATTTTTCCACTGTTCTGTCTGGATGCATCAGTCGCGTGACATAGCCCGCATTCTACTCGTATACAGCCACGTGTTCTGCATGTGGTTTAAGCCGGCCACGGTGGCCTAGCGGTTCTAGGGGCTTCAGTCCGGAACCGCACTGTGCTATGGTCGCAGGTCCGAATCCTGCCGTGGACATGGATGTGTGTTATGGCCTTAGGTTATTTAGGTTTAAGCAGTTCTAAGTCTAGAGGACTGATGACGTCAGGTATTAAACCCGATAGTGCTTAGAGCCATTTGAACCTCGTTAAGTAGTTTAAAGCACTGTCTACTTGCGAACGTTAATGGCAAATCTGTCGGGCATCAGAGGACTTCCATCCCATGTGTGATGAAACTTAACACATTCCTGTAAACGAACTTTGATTTATACGATGTACTCCATCCCCCCTGTCACATCTTGGGTGTAAAATCGAGACTTGAACGTACTATAGAAATATCTAGCTCGGATGGCGTGAGGGTGACGCAAATACCTCTCATATACCACGTTCCTTATCCTATTCACTTCTAAAATTCAGGGATTTTATTAGGAGGTTGCACCATAGGCGACGTGTAATCGGAGTGCTGGTCTGATACTATACTCTCCTGTGATCGCCGTCACGGTGTTTGTCTGGACAAAAGACCACCTCATTCAGAGGTAATGTCGTACCTCGATTTATAAAGCCTGTATAGTTTTTAACATGAATACTTGTGTGTACCTGTAGAACCATGATCGCTTGTAACAGTAACACATAGTAGTTGTGGGAAAGAGGTTTTTTTAACATATTCCCGTTAAACCTATCTTTCTAGGACACACTGGTGCCACTCGCAAGAAAAGCTTATGAGACATGTCCACTCATGGTTTGATTTTCTCTCAGTATTACTTTGTATCGTAGGTAATCAGTTATTGGCGAAGTATTATACTTAGCAGTAGGGGATGCGTGATATGTTCACATGTGAACATCAGGCTTATATACTATTTGTTTGCGTTCCAACATGTGTAAAGGAAATGACTATGTCCAGTCGTAAGGAAGGTATGGATTTGACGTGGAGTACTGTGATAGCACGGGAATAGTAAGTCAAGTCATAAGAATGGTACTGATATTTCTATTTCCAGAGCCCCAGCCATCAACAGATTGCATTTCTGTTGCTTCGCCCATTGTCGAATGTTGTTCAGCTGAGACCACAATCGAAACTTTTAGTTGTAATATATGTGTGCCCGATTTCTTAAGATAAACATTCTACCTGTACGTGCTCGGCCTGCAGTGCCGGTGACCTGTGCTGGGGTGATTCACGTTTCCCGTTAATGGTAGGAGCTGTCAGACAGGAGATGCCTGTTGGAGAGTATGAATGTATATGAATTGTGTTGTCCTCTAAATGACCAAATAGCGAACTAATACTTAGTATGTGTTGGATAGATTTCATGATCACATGGAAATTTGAGGATATTCAATATGGAGGTGCGTTTGCGCTGGATCGTTATTCCCGCCCATGTAATTTGTTCAGCTAACTGCTTCTGCACATTTCGCGCCTTTAGTTAGTTGAGAGGAGATCGATTGTGGTGTGTGCATCTAGCATATGAAAGACATGTTTGCCAGTTCTCTAGACATGAGAAACACTTTAATTGACCTTGTAAATTATAGGGATGATATGAAATCCACTACATCACCGAAATTGGTATTCGAGAGTGGAAATGTCAGTTTCCTCTATTTGTGTCGAGTTGCTGAGTAAAGGTCTTCTCAGACGGGATAATTTTCCAGTTACTCAATGGTCTAGATCACACTCCACATAGCTAAAGTTTCGGGTTTGTAGACACATAATTCCGTGTCTGCATCATCGGAATTATGTTGAGTGAGCGATCTATAGGATACTGCCGTGTGCAAACCATGCGAAAATATACTTGTTCTTGTAATCCCAGAGTCTGGAGATGGGTATAGAAAAAAGCAAGCAGGGAAGCAGGGTCAGACCAGAAACAGCAATGCTTTTGTGTCTAGGGGGAAATGGGCCAGTCTTTGCACAACAGTTCTGAGAGTTACTTCAATCCACTGATGGCTTTCTGATGTAAAAGGGATGATTTTGTATGGTGGAGGCTATGAATTGTATGTTTACTACATAGACACGGTATGTGGTGATATATTGCTGGGTTTTAGATCGGTTTCACACTCTAATATTCAGGCTCCCCTTCTCAGTAGGAGAGCAGTTATTTGAGTAAGAGTGTTTCCATATTTCACAATATGTGCGGCACTTTGCGCGGTTTAGTTGCTGGTGCAATATGGCGGTATTAGTATAGGCATACTATTTTTTTTTTGAGTTCTGAACTGATATAAACGATAACTGCAGAGTTTGTGTAAAATATTTATATATTGTATTGTAAAGCTACTGTGGTTTATGTTGTGGCATGACAAGAAAAGATGTGTGTGCTATCGTGAGGGACATATATATTCAGCACATCAATAACTGCAACGATATGAGAGAGAATTTTTACATGGAAAATTATGTGTGCTATAGATACTGAGAGTCGTTCCACAAGCACAACCATCACGAGGAGACATTACCTGTGCCATGTGGCTTCAGTATAACATGAAGAACGTTGCTAGATGCACTTGCGATGGTAAGTTGCTACACGTAGAGATGCATGAGCCACACTTCACCCATGGTCCTTGACAATCGCGAGGGATAAAGGAGCTGGTGCTATTCTGGAACGGATTTCTGCGGTGTCTTCGCCAGACCGCATGTAGCAGCGAATCCATTCATTTGCGGCCCAGTTTGGAGCGTCTGCACTCTATAGCACCGGTCATAATATTTATTTATAGTTACAATTGTAGTTACAAGAGCTCAGATGGAAAGACAGATGTA
This sequence comes from Schistocerca piceifrons, assembly GCF_021461385.2. NCBI lineage: Eukaryota > Metazoa > Arthropoda > Insecta > Orthoptera > Acrididae > Schistocerca > Schistocerca piceifrons. The sequence goes on from NC_060145.1 coordinate 468,116,547, forward strand.
AGCAAAGAAGGGAAAGCAGAAAGGTGGAAGGAGTATATAGAGGGTCTATACAAAGGCGATGTACTTGAGGACAATATTATGGAAATGGAAGAGGATGTAGATGAAGATGAAATGGGAGATATGATACTGCGTGAAGAGTTTGACAGAGCACTGAAAGACCTGAGTCGAAACAAGGCCCTGGGAGTAGACAACATTCCATTAGAACTACTGACAGCCTTGGGAGAACCAGTCCTGACAAAACTCAACCATCTGGTAAGCAAGATGTATGAGACAGGCAAAATACCCTCAGACTTCAAGAAGAATATAATAATTCCAATCCCAAAGACAGCAGGTGTTGACAGATGTGAAAATTACCGAACAATCAGTTTAATAAGCCACAGCTGCAAAATACTAAGGTGAATTCTTTACAGACGAATGGAAAAACTAGTAGAAGCCAACCTTGGGGAATATCAGTTTGGATTCCGTAGAAATATTGGAACACGCGAGGCAATACTGACCCCACGATTTATCTTAGAAGAAAGATTAAGGAAAGGCAAAGCTATGTTTCTAGCATTTGTAGACTTACAGAAAGCTTTTGAAAATGTTGACTGGAACACTCTCTTTCAAATTGTAAAGGTGGCAGGGGTAAAATACAGGGAGCGAAAGGCTATTTACAATTTGTACAAAAACCAGATGGTAGTTATAAGAGTCGAGAGACATGAAAGGGAAGCTGCTGTTGGGAAGGTAGTGAGACAGGGTTGTAGCCTCTCCCCGATGTTATTCAATCTGTATATTGAGCAAGCAGTAAAGGAAACAAAAGGAAAATTCGGAGTACGTATTAAAATCCATGGAGAAGAAATAAAAACTTCGAGGTAATTCTGTCAGAGACATTAAAGGACTTTGAAGAGCAGTTGAATGGAATGGACAGTGTCTTGAAAGGAGGATATAAGATGAACATCAACAAAATCAAAACGAGGATAATGGAATGTAGTCGAATTAAGTCGGGTGATACTGAGGGAATTAGATTAGGAAATGAGACACTTAAAGTAATAAAGCTGTTTTGCTATTTGGGGAGCAAAATAACTGATGATGGTCGAAGTAGAGAGGATATAAAATGTAGACTGGCAATGGCAAGGAAAGCGTTTCTGAAGAAGAGAAATTTGTTAACATCGAGTATAGGTTTAAGTGTCAGGAAGTCGTTTCTGAAAGGTTTTGTATGGAGTGTAGCCATGTATGGAAGTGAAACATGGACGACAAATAGTTTAGACAAGAAGAGAATAGAAGCTTTCGAAATGTGGTGCTACAGAAGAATGCTGAAGATTAGATGGGTAGATCACATAACTAATGTAGAGGTATTGAATAGAATTGGGTAGAAGAGGAGTTTGTGGCACAACTTTACAAGAAGAAGGGACTAGTTGGTAGGACTTGTTCTAAGGCATCGAGGGATCACAAATTTAGCATTTGAGGGCAGCGTGGAGGGTAAAAATCGTAGAGGGAGACCAAGAGATGAATACACTAAGCATATTCGGAAGGATATAGGTTGCAGTGAGTGCTGGGAGATGAAGAAGCTTGCACAGGATTGAGTAGTTTGGAGAGCTGCATCAAACCAGTCTCAGGACTGAAGACCACAACAGCAACAACAACAACAACAGTTACACTGGTAAATATGTTAATATTGTTTTTGATGATCTATAGACAACTTTATAGGTTTAACTGTCAATGCAATTTAGCGATCTGTGCAAAATAATTTTACCACTGAAAGTCTCGTCTGCAGAGAGAAAGGAAAGGTAGGTCTTCGATACTGGCGGCATCAGTAATTCGGTTGGTAAATTAGATAAGAGCCAATCATAATGCTTGATTCATTGATAAGACATCCTTTGTGCTGGGATATAGGAGTCTCTACATAGTGGTCTGAACGTTTGTGTGTGTTAAAAGCAGGAAAGGTAATCGTGATGTACGGAGTATCATGTTTGGTCCGCTGGGAAGAGTGCATTCGATACTATTCTGCGCTATTTTCATAAATAGCTTCTCTTAGGGCAAGAATTTCCGTTCATACAAGCTGAAACACCACAAAATCTCCTACAAAATCTCACGTTAAGTATTTGTGAGAGACTACGCAGTTTACTACAGTTCAACTTGTTTAATATTTTAGATAGCCATGTGGCTTCAGTATAACATGGAGAACTTTGCTAGACGCGCTTGTGATGGTAAGTAGCTATGTGTAGAGATGCATCAGCCACACTTCACCCATGATCCGTTAGAATCGCTTGTGCTATTCTGGAACGGATTTCTGCAGTGTCTTCACTGGACCGCACGTAGAGGGAGGGTAGCAGCGAACCCATTCATGTGCAGCCCACCTTGGAGCGTCTGCACTCTTTAAATAAGTCGTCGCTGCTGTTTGGTCGTGTCAGCAGCGGTAACTAGGTTAACACATATTTCGAGAGGCATTTCTCAAGTACCAAGTATGAAAGGGATGTCACTGCCTCATGCATGCAGGACTCGAATGGGCACCTGTGTGTGGTTTGACAGCTGATGGCCGTGTCACTTTGCAGGGCTGTCAGTATTCTCCTGTGTAATCTAGTGGACAGGGGGTGGTGGGCGGTGTCTGTGTACATTGTTTGCTAGTCTGTTGCATTATTTTGCGAAGTATGCGTTATTTAAGAGGAGTTAGCATGCCTGTACTGAAATTATTTCGGTAATTTAGGAGCTGCTTAGTGTTTTTTAGGAGTAGTTTATAGGTCTGTGGGCTGTGTGGCGTGACCCCAAGCATGTCAGAACGTGTGTTCTGTATCGGTGTGATAAATACACTCCATCCCTAAATAAATTGTTCCAAAATAAGTAGAGTACACCCTCCTTAGTGCCCCCAGCAGCCCAGCGCAGGCTGTCATTTTTGCGCCATTTTACCCATCCAGAGCACCATCTTGGATTACATCACAGGAGGGATGACAGTACACTCTGGTGGCAGTACTGTGTACTAGGTCAGTTTGACTCTAGACCTCATCGTGGAGAGATTGCCTGAAAAATAAAGACTCATGTCCAGCACAGGCACAGTCCTTTTCCTGATATTTTCCCCCACCCCAGACCGCCATCTTGCCATAAACCATTATTATAGACCAGGGAACTAATTTTGTATCTGAACTGATGAAACAGCTACATCGCTTACTGAAAGCGAAGAACTTACATACCATTTCGTTCCATTCTGAAGTACATGCATAGCCAGAATATGGTCAACGTACTTTATCCAAAATGCTAAGGAATTACATACATGCCAGCTGGAGTGGCCATGCAGTTCTAGGCGCTACAGTCTGGAGCGCCATGACTGCTATGGTCGCAGGTTCGAATCCTGCCTCGGGCATGGATATGTGTGATGTCCTTAGGTTAGTTAGGTTTAAGTAGTTCTAAGTTCTAGGGAACTGATGACCACAGCAGTTAAGTCTCATAGTGCTCAGAGCCATTTTTTGAACAATTACATACAAGCAAAACATTCAGATTGGAGTCCATAATTAAGTTTTGTCGTCAGTGCATATAATACCAAGTTTCATGCCAGAACTGGCCTCTCACTGTACGATTTAATATATTGGTGAGCAATACAATCACTTTTTCATGTAGTTCAACCTTAGGTGGGTTCACAGGGTGAAAAATTAAGAGAAATTTAGCAAAGCTTAAAGCGTGCCAAAACAAAAGCTTTAGAGAAGCAAGAACATATTGGGCAATGCACGAGTAAATACATTTATGGTCTTTGCTAGCTGAGTAGGTTACTCTTAGTTTTCTTCACTTGTCAAGTTCTGTGTTTGTTTACTAGTATAAAGGAGGAAGAGGATTGCTGGCGCTTCCTTTTCTCTCATGAACTACAACTCTTGTATCAGAAAATGAAAACTCAATTGCAACAGTTAACAAAATAGTACCACAAATGCTGATACACAAGAAAATGAGGTTGGCTATATGCAACAGGAGAACTGCTTAACATTGTGTTTGGAACAGTGAATGATGAAGATATCAAAAATTTAATCCATATAATTCGAAAATAGATACAAATAAAAACCAACGAAGAATTAGTTTTTAGGTGGACAGATGCTCATTGCATTATATCTGTAGCACATTTAAAAGACTGTATTAAAAGTAATGTTATTATTTGTCCAAGAAGGGTGATAGAAACTAATAGCTAGTCATGTAAAAATGCGGTTTTCCTCAGGAAAAATGGCAGCAGTAGCGTGCAAGAAAAAAGTTTTAGCTTTTCTGCCAGAATTCCAGAAAACTGGAAGTCATTGGATTTTCTCTACATTTACATCTGAAACAGTAATTATCACTGGCTATAAAAAGTGTAAACCAATCAAGGTAATGAAAATAGAATTCTAGGGCAATGGATTGTTAACTAATAGGACCAGCTGTGAAAGAGCAGCCACCACCATGGCACAAGAATAATTAACTTGTCCTGACCAATGCTGTATTAGCTGGAGGAAGTACCTTAGATTCTACTTTGCTAGTAGCCATAGGCGAACTACTAACTTCAGAAAAAGGCCGAAATTTCAGTCAATCAAGTAATGCAGCATGTGATACAACGTCGCTAGAAGCGCAGACAAAATACAGTTATTTTCAGTGTATCAAAGACAAGAATAATCTTAGTTCTAGTGTTCATTTATGCAACTTACTTTTGTTTCAAGCTTAATGTGGTGTCACCGCCAGACACCCCATTTGCTAGGTGGTAGCCTTTAAATCGGCCGCGGTCCATTAGTATACGTCGGACCCGCGTGTCGCCACTGTCAGTGATTGCACACCGAGCGCCGCCACACGGCAGGTCTAGAGAGACTTACTAGCACTCGCTCCAGTTGTACAGGCGACGTTAATAGCAATGGTTCACTGACAAATTACGCTCTCATTTGCCGAGACGATAGCATAGCCTTCAGCTACGTCATTTGCTATGACCTAGCAAGGCGCCATTATCAATAGATATTTAACTTGTGATGCCTGTACCGTCAGACCAATGTACACCACTTATGGATTAAAGTTGAGCATTACATCAACTACATACTTTATTTGCTACTAAAAATTCCCTTAAGTGTTCCAGACCTCACGCCAGTCTGCGTGAGCTTAACGCGTGCCTTTCGGCTTCCTCTCATAGTGACTTGGCTGTCTTGCCAAGTCACAACATTTTGGCGACGAGTCTCAAAAGCGTCTTCTTTATACTTGCTTAAATTACTTGTGTCATGGCTTCGCCACAATCTCCAGAGACACTATCCGAATTTTATCGCTTGTAGAATCAGCAGACGCAGGCCTTATTGGATGCCCTGGGACAGCTCGTCCAGGGTCAACGTGCACTGCAAAACGATGCGGCAGCCGCCGCTTCACCGCTACCACAGCCACAACACGCAGTTGCACCGCCTTTTCTTCCTTTTGTTGCGGCACTGGAAAGCTGGACAGAGTGGTCACGCCAATTTGGATTCCATCTCGCCGCCTACAGAATTCAAGGTAACGAGCGGCAGCCTTTCTTATTAGCATGTGTCGGTGTACCCACATACCGAGTGATAGTGAAATTGTTTCCCCGACGCGACGTAGCAACTCTGTCCTACAAAGAAATTTTGTCTGCATGAGATTCATATTTCAAAGACTCAGTCAATGTAGTTGCCAAACGGTATACGTTCTTTCGTATAAAACATACAGCCGGTCAAACTAATAGGGAGTGGGTTGCCACATTGCAAGGCCTTACTAGGGATTGTGCTTTTGAGTGTGAATATGGCCTCCCTTATTCAGATACTATGGTACATGATGCAATTGCACAGAACGTTTCTGATGTTCATATACGGGAACAGATTTTGAAACTAGTCAATCCCTCCCTTCAACAAGTGATGGACATATTGGATTGGCAGGACACACTTGACTTTGCTCAGGAATCATTTGAAACTTCACCAGCCGTGTGTCACATTAACCGGCCCACCGGGCGTGCTGCACGGAACAGTAGTAAACAGCCCTCGCGCCCGTCCGCGCAACTGCCGCCGAGCTCTCCGCTACATGTGCCGTGCAAGCCAGCAAATGCAGTGCTAAAATCATGTCCGCAGTGTGCAATTAGACATTCACATGACAATTGTCCGTCACGCCAAGCTATGTGCTTTTTCTGTCATAAAAAAGGACATGTTCAGAGTGTTTGCCAGAAAAAGCTTAGATCGGACACTCACAACCGTTCCAGGCCCTTTGCTTCGCGCTGGAATCGAACCAAGAATACTCAGGCTCGTGAACCTTCGCCCATAGACATTCATGTAGTTAATTCCACCCCGCCCAGTGCCACTCTTTCTAACAGTGTGTTCGTCCCACAAAAAGTGAGCGTCGACGTCGCAGGGAATCACGTCAAGTCGCAAGTGATTCTGTACCAGTGTCTGTTCACGTTGCACGAGACAGTCGCTCTTGTCGTCAGCAGGACAATAAACTTTTTGTAGACTTGGACATTAATGGCAACGTGGTCCCATTCCAGCTCGATACCGGAGCTGCAGTTTCATTGATCAATAAAGACACGTACAAACAACTGGGCACACCTCCGTTGCGTGCCGCAAATGTTAAGTTAAATAGTTATTCCTGTCAGAATATCCCTGTGTTAGGACAGTGCAGCCTTCTTGCAACATACAAGGGACAAACAAAACTTGTGTCATTTTACTTACTTCGTTCTTCTTCTGCAGTGAACTTGTTTGGTTTAGATTTATTTCAGTTGTTTAACTTGTCTATAGTCAATCAGGTCCTATCAGTGAATCAGACTGTGCCTTCAGCTAGTGTTTCTCGTCTATGTGAAGAGTTTGCAGACATTTTTGCACCAGGCCTAGGTTGCGCTAAGAACTATAAACCACATTTGGAACTGAAAGTAAACACGCAACCGAAATTTTTCAGAGCGCGCAATGTTCCCCACGCATTGCGTGATGAGGTCGCACGAACGTTACACGATTTGGAATCACAAGGTGTAATTGAACGTGTGCAGGCTTCTCTCTGGGCATCACCCTTAGTAATTTTGCCAAAACCTTCCGGTAAATTGAGACTTTGTGTGGACTTCAAAGCTACAGTGAATCCACAACTAGTGATTGCAACTTTATCCTTTACCCCGCCCGGAAGATCTTTTTGACAAACTGTGCCCGGGTAAATATTTTTCGAAGTTGGACCTAGCAGATGCGTACTTGCAAATACCAGTGGACGACGAATCCCAGCGAGTTTTGGTGGTTAACACGCATCTTGGTTTGTACCGATTCAAAAGACTGCCATTTGAGTGTGCATCCGCCCCTGCCTTGTTTCAGCAATATCTGCAAACTGTTTGTGCGTCGGTCCCTACTGCAGCGAACTATCTGGACGATATTGTGATCTCCAGAAATACGGAAGAAGAACATTTGGCCGATCTCAGAACATTATTTCAGGTCTTGCAACAAAATCGTCTTCGCTTGCGGTAGGACAAATGTGTGTTTTTTGCTCGTGACTTACCTTATCTTGGACATGTAATCAATGCCCAAGGCATACATCCAAGTCCCGAGCACCTCCGTGCCATACAAGAATTGCCTTCGCCGCAGAATTTGAAGCAGCTACAGAGTGTGCTGAGAAAAATTAATTATTACCACAGATATTTGCCACATGCCTCTTCCATTTCAGCTCCGCTTCATCGCTTACGCCGTAAAGGTGTTCCGTTCGTCTGGACGACGGAATGCGAACGCGCCTTTCGCCAGTTGCAATCGGCGTTGCTTTCCAATACTTGCCTTACGCCATTCGATCCCCAGAAGCCCCTTTTGTTGATGGTAGATGCATCGGATTTCGGGATCGGTGCTGTGCTTGCGCACAAAGATGGTTCGCACGATCGCCCTATTGCCTTTGCGTCCAAATTGCTCTCGTCTGCGCAAAGAAATTATTCACCGATTGAGAAATAAGCTTTGGCTCTCGTCTTTGGTGTTACTAAGTTTCATGATTTCTTGTATGGTCGTCACTTTACCTTCATCACAGACCACAAACCTTTGACATCGCTTTTTCATCCGAAGAAGCCTGTACCTCCACGTACAGCGCAGAAATTCATTCGCTGGTCTATTTTCCTCTCGCAGTACCGCTACGATATCTTGTATCGGTCCACTGCTAAGCACGGACACGCCGATGCGTTGTCCCGTTTGCCTGTTGCTGCGGATAGTGCATTCGATTCTTACGAACTTGCTTGCAAGTTCATTGATTCGGAAACCGATGACGTGGTCGAATCGTTTCCGATTGATTTTCGTCGTGTAGCTACAGCCACAGCTGCTGACCCTGTCCTTGCTACCGTTTTGCGTTTTGTTGCTACGCAATGGCCCTTGTCAAAGTCACGGATCGAGGATCCGTTGGTTCGCCGATTTTTTGCTCACAAGGAGAGACTTTTTGTACGACGTGGTGTTTTGCTGTTGCGTTCTGATAATGATCAGTCCAGGGTCGTGGTCCCACGTTCATTACAGTCCTCTGTCTTACGGCTTCTCCACCAAGGACATTGGGGTATAGTGCGCACGAAACAACTTGCTCGTCAGCACTGTACTTGGTTCGGAATCGATGCTGCGATTGCGAATATGTGCTCTTCTTGCATGGCGTGTGCCGAACAACAATCCGCACCGCCGCGGAAATTCTTTGCATGGCCGAAAGCCACTTCCCCTTGGCAACGCTTACACATCGATTTTGCTGGTCCATTCTGGAATGCTCGATGGTTGGTTGTGGTCGATTCCTTCAGTAATTTTCCTTTTGTTGTCCGGATGTCTTCCACGACGTCATCTGCCACCATCCAAGCGTTATCCGCTATCTTTTGCATTGAAGGTCTTCCACAGACTACTGTTTCCGACAATGGCCCACAATTCATGTCCGCAGAATTTCAGTTATTCTGCAAGGCCATTGGTATTCAACATCTGACGTCCGCGCCGTTTTCGCTACAGTCGAACGGTGCCGCTGTACAATTGGTCAGGACTTTCAAGTCACAGATGTTGAAATTGAAAGAGTCGCATTCTCGGGAGGACGCGTTATTGCTCTTCTTGTCCTCGTATCGCTCTCAGCCCCGCGATGGTCGCCCGCCGGCTGAGTTGCTCCACGGTCGTCCTCATCGAACCTTGATGTCTTTGCTACATCCACCGCCTCAGGTTCCTGTGCAGCGGCAGCCACCTGCTTTTGCTCCAGGCGACGTTGTATACTATCGCAACTATCGCGGTTCACGGCGTTGGCTCGCAGGGCGCATTCTTCGCTGCCTCGGCCGCGCTATGTATCTGGTTTTGGGGGCCTCAGGTGAGGTGCGTCGGCATCTCAATCAGCTGCGCCTCCGTCGTCGCACGGGTTCTGGGGCTCCCCGTCTGCTTTCAGCGACGGTGCCGTTCGGTCAGCGCCCTGGGGACCCATCTACTGGCTCGTCTCATCCCCAGGTGTTACCGACGCTGCCTTCCATTTTGCCTCATTGCGACGCGCCGCCGCCGCCGCCGCCTGTTCTCCCGCCGGCGACGCCCGCAAAGGACGCGTCGCTGCAACCGCCGGGCGCCTCCATGGGTCACGCGCCGCCGATCGCTTCCCGTGACCAGCTGTCCTCTGATATGGAACTCTTGCCCGCTCCGGACCAGGTGTCGTCTTCGCCCGACGCGATAGAGGTCGACCCTTCGGCCCCTCCTGTCTCTCTACGGGCGCATACACCGCATGTTGGCGTGCACCCTGGACTAGGTTTTCAGGCGTTTCCTAGCTTCCCTCGGACCGAATGGCTGGGTGCGGGTGGCACAGCCTCGCCTGTTGTTAGGCTCCCCACCTCGTCGCATACGTCCTCCCCACGGCAGGCGGAAGCCTTATAACACAACCATACGCCGATTTGCGGGGGAGGAATGTGGTGTCACTGCCAGACACCACACTTGCAAGGTGGTAGTCTTTAAATCGGCCGCGGTCCATTAGTATACGTCGGACCCGCGTGTCGCCACTGTCAGTGATTGCACACCGAGCGCCGCCACACGGCAGGTCTAGAGAGACTTACTAGCACTCGCCCCAGTTGTACAGCCGACGTTAATATCAATGGTTCACTGACAAATTACGCTCTCATTTGCCGAGACGATAGTTAGCATAGCCTTCAGCTACGTCATTTGCTACGACCTAGCAAGGCGCCATTATCAATAGCTATGCCTGTACCGTCAGACCGATGTACACCACTTATGGATTAAAGTTAAGTATTACATCAACTGCGTACTTTATTTGCTACTAAAATTTCCCTTAACTGTTCCAGACCTCACGCCAGTCTGCGTGAGCTTAACGCGTGACTTTCGGCTTCCTCTCATAGTGACTTGGCTGTCTTGCCAAGTCACAACACTTAAGATATCTCATTCAACTGCGTCAACTATCTGTCGGATACCTGTTGAATGGATATGAATTAGTAATAAGTGGGAAGTGTAAGCAATGTATGTAACCAGGATGGAATAACAAAATAGATTAATTAAGCCAAGACTTAGGTTGAGAAGCAACCCAGAAAACAGTTATAAAGTAACTCTTGTACAATTACAAGGCAGGTAACGGTGAATTAATAAGAAGTGAAAGAAAGAGAAAAATCACAATGCATTTTTTTAAAGGAGGGATGTTTACAGCCTAGCGACCGCTACTCACGTCGACTGCTGTGTCCGCACACGTTAGTTCCGTTAGCGCCATCTATAAATACAGCTGTGTCGCGAAGTCGGTGACTGAACGGCAACAAATGAATGGCGTAGACCGCCAAGGTTGAATCCGCCGCTTGGAGCGCTGAGTAATGTTGTTGCCTACTCGTTCGAGTTGTAACTTTTGTTTTTATATTTATTCTGTTCCTTGGTTACTGTTTCTGTTGTTTACAGGTTACCTATAGTAACTGTGCTTCTATTTCTGTAATACCAAGTAATAAACCGTTCAAGTAGATTATCCGTTCGTGTGTGAATATTTATTAAGTACGGGTAGCTCTACAAGACGAAATTATACCCATCAGTGGTGACCCCGAAGTGATTTGCGCTGAGAAAACCGGTCCCGGGACAAAAGCGTTTACAGAATGGAATCGCCTGCATACATCGAGACTGGATGTTCGCCTCCCACCGTTATGGGCACATGATCCGGTTCTATGGTTCGCTCAGATTGAAGCCAGCTTTTGCTATGCCGGAATTACAGCGGATGCGACTAAGTTTGTATTAATAGTGAGTCAGCTCGAGCAACGCCACGCTTCCGCAGTTCAAGACATAATCACGGCACAACCGATCGAGAATGCATACGAAAGATTAAAGACTGAGCTTATTCGTAGAGTTGCACCATCACAGGAAGACCGTATCAGGCAAGTGCTGACTCAGGTAGATATAGGCGATAGAAAAACGTCTCAGTACCTGCGTCACCTCCGCAGTAAGCTGGAACAGTGTCCGACAATCCTGCGTACGCTATAGAGCAGCCGTCTGCCGCCGCAGGTAAAGGCAATCGTAACATCGCAGACAGAGATGTCCCTGGACGCTGTTGCGGAAATGGCCGACCGCACCCAAGATGCCATCGCTCCGGACCAACAGGTCAGTGCTGTGACAATGCCTGGTAGTGTTGCGTCCGTGGCTCTTCCCGTTTCCCGCGCAGATTACGAGACTCTGTCCGCCAAAGTTGATGAACTAAGCGCACAGATTGGCGCACTGTTGTCACAAGGAGGTCCTAGTTGCTACATAGGACGTAGCTGCAAATGGTCAAGGAGCCGTTCCTCGACTCAGTCGGTATCAGATGCTGGTCCGACCCCTTGTTGGTACCACAGAAGATCTGGTGAGCAAGCTAAAAAGTGCCCTAGCCCGTGCTCCTACCCAAATGCAAACGGCGGTCGGACGTAGGCGCCACCGACTGCTCAACTACATCCTGGCGCCTATTCATTAATGGCAGGGTATCAGGCCGGAGGTGTTTAATAGACATAGGGCCCGACCTTAGTATCCAGGCCAGAGCGTCACTGCACAGTTGCAGGCCACCCACTGCATTTAGCCTGTCTGCCGCAAATTATTCGGCAATTGCGACGTATGGACGTGGCGTGAAGAATTGAATTTTGGGCTCTTCCGTCGATTCACATGGGTCTTTACTGTAGCAGACGTGTCCGAAGCTATAATCGGTGCAGATTTATTAGCTCACGATCAGCTCCTACCGGCTGTAGCGAATTCCCGCCTAATAGACAATGTTACCACTGGGCGCCATCGTGATGCCAGAACATGCAACATCAAGGTTATACAGGTTGCGGACGAGAAGTATCGCTCGCTGCTGCGTGAGTCAACCGACCTTAACGAGGCCTCCAGGCCTGCCACAGCAAGTTTTGCACGATACGGTCAATGACATAGAAACTATGCACGGGCCGCCTGCGTCTTGTCAGCCGACACGATTGGCTCCACGACGCCTCGCCACTGCTAAAACAGAATTCGACACAATGTTACGAGAAGGTATCATCCGACCCTCAAGTAGTCCATGGTTACCGTGGCAACAGAGGACATTCCAAAGACCGCTATTATAACGCCATTTGGGTTGTATGAAAGCAAGCTTATGACCAGCACCTGAGAAAAATTTTTGAGCTTTTTGAGAAGTACGGCGTGGTGATAAACACAGTTAAGTGTGTGTTTGGCCAACATCAGGTAGACTTCCTGGGTCATCGAATGTCTTCATCAGGATCATTACCACTCACTGAGAAATTTGAAGCCATACTGCTATTACCCAAACCATCTACAATAAAAGAGCTACGCAGATACTTAGGAATGCTCAATTTTTACTGCTGTCATTTACGACGCACTACCGAACAACAGGCGCCGTTGAAGGCAGCACTGGCTGGTCCCAAGGGTAAGAGCAGTTCTCCTGTGCAGTGGACCGAGGAGATGAATGCGGCTTTCGAAGTTACCAAAAAGAGCCAAGCAGCACTGCTGGCGCACCCGAAGCTCGAAGCTCCACTGGCATTTGTGGTGAATGCCATTCAGTTAGCCATTGGTGCAGCCCTCTAACAATGGTTGGACGATACCTGGTAGCCGCTGTCTTATTTCTCACACAAGCTGTCACCTGCACAATAAAGATGGAGCACATATGATCGGGAACTTTTAGCCATATATCAAGCAATCAAGTACTTTCGACCACAGGTTGAAGCACGAGAGTTTGTGATATACACCGACCATAAGCGTTTAACGTATGCCTTCAAGAGAAACAGCGACACTTGATCTCCACTGCAGTACAGCCAATTTACTACAGACATCCGCCATATATTAGGCATCACTAATGTGGATGCGGACTGCCTCTCTAGAGACGCCAGTGTCTCACAGCCTGTGGACATGATGGGGCTTTCCCGGGCGCAAAAAGAAGATTCCGAGGTACGCACCATTTTGCATGACGACACTGCAACATTCAAGTTACAGCAAGTCGACATTCCTTGCGAGAACATTAAATTGTACTGTGAAGTGTCACATGGCAGATCACGCCCTTTTGTTCCCGCTGCATTTCGGTGGCCAGTGTTCGAGTCTTTACATAATCTTTGCGTTCCAGGAGTCCAGTCGACATTCAAGCAAGTGTCTCAAAGGTTTGTGTTATATACACTGATCAACACCCACGTGATAATAAAATTTGCTTTATTAGGTGTAGCCAGGACACCACTTAATTTTACAACAGTTAACCTTCTTTGGAAAATAAAAAGGCTTTTCTCCTGCCCCAAAATTTAGTATCAAAAAACGAATATTCAACCTTAGTAAAATTGACTTTTATAACTGAACTGATTTTACGTTCTTTGGTAGTGTTCTCTCGATGCTCTCCAACGGATGTCGAGGAGTTAGACGGGCGCCGCTTGCGGCTCGAAGACTGGCGTATTGAAGAGGGCACCTGGTCGATCCGGCTGCGGCGATGTTTCCTCCTGGCGGCGGTCCGCGGCGGGTCGAATGACGCCGGTTTCTTTTCCTGCCGGCTATTTAACCCGGCGGCTCTAGTCTTCCTCCGCGGATTCTGTCGTGACGATTGGCGGCCGTTGGCGATACCCGATTGGCGGATGTTGATGTCATCGTATTACCATCCGCGTCGGAAAAAGGGTTCGCGCGCATGCGTATTCCGCGGCTGCTTTCATGTATGGCGGGAAACTCCTCTAGTGCTGGCTGGCGGAACGCGCCGGAACTACGTTGCCGGTGCGGCTTATTCTGCAGCGGTAGCCGCCCTTTGTATTTTGCATGGCTGTGCGCGCCACGGCAGTTTGTGTGGCCAGGGATAGAAAGAGACTGCCGCGAATGGACGAGAACTTGCCAGCGTTGCCAAATTCGTAAAATCACTGGCCACATTCACCCCCCATTAAGAGAGTTCCCGGAGACTCCTTCACGCTTCGCCCATGTTCATCTTGATGTGGTAGAACCACTTCCTCCATCGGATGGCCAGCGGTACATATTCACGATGACTGACAGATATACGCGATGGCCTGAAGCAGTACCTACGCACAACATCTCTGCGGAAACAATAGCCACTCCTTTCACATCGACATGGCTGGCGAAATTCGGCTGTCCGCTCCATATCACCACCGACAGAGGCCGACAGTTCGAGTCCGTTTTGTTCACACAGTTGACGAAGTCCTTTGGCTACGTCCATCACAAAACGACCAGTTATCATCCGGCCAGCAATGGCATGCTTGAACGTGGGCATCGAATGCTGAAGGCTGCCCTAATGTGCCATGGGACATCTTGGACGTCTGCACTACCCATAGCCCTGCTGGATCTACGAGCCACATACAAACCAGATATAGAGTCCTCGGCAGCTGAATTGGTTTATGGCGAGACTCTGCACCTATCAGGGTAGTTTGTCGACACAGGCCTACTGTCAGAAACGGACGACCAACCAGAGTTCCTTCGCAAGTTACGGGGACATGTAAGCCAAATCAAACCACAAAGGCCTCCAGCCATAGTTGCCCAACAACTTTTGTCCATAACAACCTCGAAAGTTGTTACGTACAGACTGTGTCCAGCCACTACTCGGCTACTGAATACTGGACCCCATCGCGTCTTGCGCAGAGACACACACACCATGGTCACCATAGTAAATCGCAAACAGGCCACCATGTCTCTTAGCAGAGTGAAGCCAGCTTACATTTTCAAGGAGGCATCACCCACCTTATGGTCAAGATCTCAACGCCTGACATATGCAACACCTCGACTTCCAGCACCGCCGCCACAACAACCTATGCAGAACCTACACGCACCACCCACTCCGGACGACATGTCCACTTTCCGGCCAGGTTCAGAGAAGGCGCACCACGCTCCGCTTTCACCAAGGGGGCAAGAGGGCTCCTGTAGCGACCGCTACTCACGTCAGCTGCTGTGTCCGCTTTCATTAGTTCCGTCCGCGCCATCCATAGATACAGTTGTGTGGTAAAGTCAATAACTGAACAGCAACAAATGAATGGCGTAAACGGACAAGATTGAATACGCCGCTTGGAGCGCTGAATGACGTTGTTGCCTACTGCTTGGAGTTATAGCTTTTGTTTTTTATGTTTATTCTTTCCTTGGTTACTGTTTTTGTTGTTTACAAGTTACCTATAGCAACTGCGCTTCTTTTTCTGTAATACCAAATAATAAACCGTTCAAGTATATTCTCAGTGGGTGTTTGAATATTTATTAAGTACGGGTAGCTCTACATGTCGAAAATATACCCCTAAACAACACAGAATAGTAAGGGAAAGAAATTAGGAAATTTTTATTAAAACTCATTCATACTGACACAGGCAAAATCAAGGCATACCAGAGAGAGAGGTGCGAGCCAGTATATCAAAAACAGATCATTAAACCATGACACTGTCTGCCGACTGTGGATACACATTCAGCAGAAAGGAAGCTGCAACAGAAAACCAAACGAATGAGACAAGCATATTTGTTAGCTCATAATACATGTTCCAAGAAGCTCACTCTATTTCACAAGAGCACGTAGCAAGCAGCAGTTAACAGCCTGTTAAGTAAATATAGCAGAAGACATATGCAGTCTTCATGAAAGAAACTTAATGCCAGTCTCCTTTAAAGACCACAAATCTCGTTGAACTCGCAAGTTGATCGTTGGTATTAGCACCATTCACAATTCCATGATTGCTGTACTGTAGAGAATCTACGTCCTAGATGCTCCAACACAGTCTGTGAAACAGCTCAAGATGAGCTTGAGATGATGACGTTCAGCTGATGAACTTCATCCTCCTCGCTGCCTAACATGTACTGATGGAAGGGAACTGACTCTCTTTCAACAACACCACATCACAAGGTGCTGCCAGCACTGAACTTCAACACAGGAGCCAGCAACAGGTAACAGCACTCAGGTAATTGTAGGTGCTGAAACCTATCAGGGATGGGGAGAAGATCAACCGGCCACATGACTATCGACACCAGGTGCATCATAGTTGGATCATCAAGGGTCATCGCAGAATTTGGAGTGGGACTGAGGACATTTCAGAGAACACTTCATGATGGGCAATGGCTGCACCTCTTTGCTGGTGACCCGCCATGGCACCAACTGTCACTAAACCTCAGTTGAATGTACGATCGCTAGATGACTGGACAAGCATCTGCTATAATTCTACACATACCTGCTGAGATTGGTGCAAAAGACGGACGACTTGGAAAGATTAGGAATAAATAATTGAATCTATTAACGTTTTGTTAGCGTCGTTGACGCTTGACAGGTTCCCAGCAACTATCCTGACTTCACGTACAGGTGTCTCTCATCGAACCTTTACAGAACAGTCCTGCATGCTGCACATACTAGATTGTTGCTGTGAAAATATTAGCAGTGTGCCCACACAAGAGTTTATCTGAACTGCAGTGAGCTAGAAGACAAGGTGCATTGGGCATAATTATGACTGTGCAAAAGGATGATTTTATTAAGGGTTCTCCTAAGCCAGCTCGAAAAATGCCTTCCTTTCTATGAGCTGTGGTACTATATGTGTATTTAGATGGTAGCTCGCTGTGAAGTCACAAACTGAAGTATTTTGCCATGCAAATCTTGTCATTCAGTACTCTCACAAGTATTTTGTTACTGACACTGAATTTAGCTGTCGTTTCTAAGCGCTAGAACATTGGTTCAATATGGATGACGACTACTGGTCGAGAGATGTACAAAATTAAACAAGCAATACCAACTGTAGCAAGAACTGTGCATTAGAAACGTTTACTATTGTTTAACACAAGTAGGTCACAGCGTTTGCATCTTCACATTACGACACATTTACTTTTTAAATATAATACATCAATTTGGTAGTGAACCTAAGCCTCATTGCTACATTGAACTTACTGCAGACCAACAATCAACATCATGGGTTTTTTGACAGGAATGTTTCGGTCAATATTTCCTACTAGTTTTCGTCACCAAGTTCACTGTTCTTGATCTTAGACCAGGTAACAGTTGTGAAACTTACAGGGGTACATTGAAGGGTGACAAAATGCATGGGATAACAATACACACATATACAGATGGCAGTGGCATGAAGAATACAAGGCAAAAAAGAGCAGTGCATTTGCGGAGCTGTCACTTGTGCTCAGATGATTCATGTCAAAAGGTTTCCGACGTGATTGTGGCCTCACCACTTAAATAAACAGATTTTGAACGCAGAATGGTAGTTGGAACTAGACGCATAGGATATTCTATTTCTGAAATCATTGGGTGATACAACATTCCTAGCTCCACAGTGTCAAGAATGTGCCTAGAATACCACATTTGAGGCATTACTGCTCACCACGGTCTATTGGCCGACAGCCCTCACTTAACGACAGATAGCCACTGCGTAGAGTTCTCAGTGCTAGCAGGCAAGCAACTCTTCATGAAATAACCACATAAATCAGTGTGGGATGTATGACAAATGTATCTATTAGGACAGTTAATGGGCTGTCGAAGCAGACAACCAACGAGAATCCCTTTGCTGACAGCACGACTATAACTGCAGTGCTTCTCCTGGGCTTGTGATCGTGTCTGTTCTACATCTACATCTACATCTACACAGATACTTCACAAGTCACCGTACGGTGAGTGGCGGTGTGTAATCTGCACCATTACCAGGCATTTTCTTTCCTGTTCCACTCGCAAAAAGAACGAGGGAAAAAGACTATTACCTCCGCATTAGCCCTAATTTCTTATATCTTACCTTCATGGTCCTTATGCGCAGTGTATGTAGGCGGCTGTAGTACCGTTTCTCGAAAAGAACATCGCCTTCCCTCCAGGGATTTCCATTTGAGATCCCAAAGCATCTTCATAATATTTATGTCTTGTGTGAAGCTACCAGTAACAAATATAGCAGCCCACTTCTGAACTGCTTAAACGTCTTCCTTTAGTCCGGCCTGGCACGGATTCCCAACACTCGAGCCATATTCAAGAATAGGTAGCACCTGCTTCCTAGAAGCGGTCTCCTTTACAGCTGAACCACTCTTTCCTAAAATTCTCCCAATAAACCAAAAACATGACTGTCTCAAGCAGGACACAAGTAATGCTGTATCCGAACGTTACAGCTTTCATCTTCCTTCTCATCTGCATTGACTTACATTTGTCCACATTTAGAGCTAGCTGCCAACAGGAATTTTTGTGTAAGTCGTCTTTTATCTTCGTACAGTCACTCAATTTCGACGCCTTACTGTATACTACGGCATCATCAGCAGACAACTGCAGATTTCTGCCTACCCTGTCCGCCAAATCATTCATGTATATAGAGGGTGTTACAAAAAGGTACGGCCAAACTTTCAGGAAACATTCCTCACACACAAATAAAGAAAAGATGTTATATGGAAACGTGTCCGGAAACGCTAAATTTCCTTGTTAGAGCTCATTTTAGTTTCGTCAGTATGTACTGCACTTCCTCGATTCACCGCCAGTTGGCCCAATTGAAGGAAGGTAATGTTGACTTCGGTGCTTGTGTTGACATGCGACTCATTGCCCTACAGTACTAGCATCAAGTACATCAGTACGTAGCATCAACAGGTTAGTGCTCATCACGAACGTGGTTTTGCAGTCAGTGCAATGTTTACAAATGCGGAGTTGGCAGATGCCCATTTGATGTATGGATTAGCACGGGGCAACAGCGGTGGCCCGGTACGTTTGTATCGAGACAGATTTCCAGAAAGAAGGTGTCCCGACAGGAAGACGTTGAAGCAATTGATCGGCGTCTTAAGGAGCACGGAACATTCCAGCCTATGACTCGCGACTGGGGAAGACCTAGAACGACGAGGACACCTGCAATGGACGAGGCAATTCTTCGTGCAGTTGACGATAACCCTAATGTCAGCGTCAGGAAAGTTGCTGCTGTACAAGGTAACACTGACCACGTCGCTGTATGGAGAGTGCTACGGGAGAACCAGTTGTTTCCGTACCATGTATAGCGTGTGCAGGCACTATCAGCAGCTGATTGGCTTCCACGGGTACACTTCTGCGAATGGTTAATCCAACAATATGTCAATCCTCATTTCAGTGCAAATGTTCTCTTTACGGATGAGGCTTCATTCCAACGTGATCAAATTGTAAATTTTCGCTATCAACATGTGTGGGCTGACGAGAATCCGCACGCAGTTGTGCAATCACGTCATCAACACAGATTTTCTGTGAACGTTTGTTCAGGCATTGTTGGTGATGTCTTGATTGGGCCCCATGTTCTTCCACCTACGCTCAATGGAGCACGTTATCCTGATTTCATACGGGATATTCTACCTGTGCTGCTAGAACATGTGCCTTTACAAGTACGACACAACGTGTGGTTCATGCACGATGGAGCTCCTGCACATTTCAGTCGAAGTGTTCGTACGCTTCTCAACAACAGATACGGTGACCGATGGATTGGTAGAGGCGGACCAATTCCATGGCCTCCACGCTCTCCTGACCTCAACCCTCTTGACTTTCATTTATGGGGGCATTTGAAAGCTCTTGTCTACGCAACCCCGGTACCAAATATAGAGACTCTTCGTGCTCGTATTGTGGACGGCTGTGATACCATACGCCATTCTCCAGGGCTGCATCAGCGCATCAGGAATTCCATGCGACGGAGGGTGGATGCATGTATCCTCGCTAACGGAGGACATTTTGAACATTTCCTGTAACAAAGTGTTTGACGTCACGCTGGTACGTTCTGTTGCTGTGTGTTTCCATTCTATGATTAATGTGATTTGAAGAGAAGTAATAAAATGAGCTCTAACATGGAAAGTAAGCGTTTCCGGACACATGTCCACGTAACATATTTTCTTTCTTTGTGTGTGAGGAATGTTTCCTGAAAGTTTGGCCGTACCTTTTTGTAATACCCTGTAGAGAACAAGTGCAGTCCAACCACACTTCCTTGGGGCATTCCTGAAGATTCCCTTGTCTCTGATGAACGCTCGCTATTGAGGACAACATACTGGGTTCTATTATCAAAGAAGTCTTCCAGCCACTCACATATCAGTGAACTTGTAGCATATGCTCATATCTTCGTTAACAGCCTGCAATGGTACATCATGTCAAATGCTTTCCAGAAATCAAAAAATATGGAATCTGCCTGTCACCTTTCACAGGCTGAAAATGCAGAGAAAGGGAAAATTTTCTGTACTGCACTGTATCAAGCTGTCTGCCTTATCCATTTCCTTCATGATGCCATGTGAGAAAAGTGCAGGATGGACCTTACTTTACCTTTGTTTACGAAGTCCTTGCTGGCTGGCAGGGTATGCTCATTCTTTTGGAAACACGCATTCAATGAGTTTTTTAAACTATTGAAAATCTGTATTGCCTGTACTAGTTACATGCCAGCTGTACATAGCACATACAAAATCTCTGTCATCAGCACAAAAACAACCTTTTAATCTCTTTTAAATGAATACTTCACATCATGGTTTGAATCTGAAACTGATAACAGCTTAAGTGAAGGCCATTGGAGGTATAGCCGATCGACATACAAAAGTGTGGAAGGCTCACTGTCTGCAGCTGTTGTTCCTTGCATCAATGTGGGATAGCTCCATTTTTGCAACAATTCATAAAAATTATTCTACTTTACTACCTATTGGCTTCTGTCTCGGGTTCTTCGGCCGACTTTCATCTAATGATTTTGCTGACGTGGTAATACATCTTGTAAAGGCAGCATCACAGCTGTGTAGGGAAGATAGGACTACAGGTTCTTCTACAGTTCTTATTACTTAAAAATAAAGCGACAATAAAATGATACTGAATGTTGCTGCCAATATCAAGTTGTAATTGAATGCACTGTCCTCTGAACATGCTGTATTGCAGACACACGATTAAATTCAGTTTAGGATGAGAACTTGTGTTGTGTGGATTTTGCTAATAAAGTAAAACTTTAACTACAAACACAAAATATCACACAATCTGCACAATAGACAAAGAAGTAAATTAAGTCATAGATCTTAATTGAATATGCATTGCAACCATTGAACTTAATGGCACTGAACTTAACGGTAAGATGAAATTTACAGTAGTTTCTGACAGCACTAAACACGCTCCGACTAAGTAATTTTCAGTGATGAAATATTCTAAATAATTAGTATTTATTAGTAATTGAGTTAACATGAAAGAAAGTTGGCTCCTATTATTTGCATTTGATTATAAATATTTACCTTTGTCACATTTGTAGTGGTGTTATCTGAGTATTTATATGTGTTACATTAATATGGGTACAAAGAATGACTGCAGGATTAACATTTTTGTATTCTTTATTTAGAAAATAATCAGAAGTAATGTACTTAAGATCTTCTAGTTCTACTCAAAACATGTTTGTTGAACTGCCAGTTTCATCTTAGCAAGTCCACTAAGTGATGCTGGTTGTACTGCCTGGCGATTTCCAGTGGTGTGTAACCCTCGTTGGTTCTGGCCTCCTTGTCAGCTCCTGCATCAAGCAATACAATCACCACGTCTGCACGGCCATGCTTTGCAGCTTCGTGCAGCGGCGTCATCCCGTCCTGATTCCTGACATTGAGATTGGCGGAAGATGCCAACAGCAGCTGCACCGCAGCCGCTCGCCCACCCCACGCAGCCCAGTGAAGAGGCGTGTTCTTAACCAAGTTCCCGATATCCTTGTCTGCCCCAGCCTCCACCAGGCACCTCACCGCCTGTGTGTATCCTTCCCAGGCTGCCCAGTGCAGGGCAGTATTGCTTTTGTCGTCTTTCGCCCCAACGTCTGCCCCAGCAGCCAGCAGCGCCTGCAGCTCTCGCACTGCGCCGTTCTTAGCTGCCTCGATCAGCCTCCTGCCTCTCTCCTCCACGGAAAGGTTTCTGTCGAAAAGAGAGAAATTTTCACAAATTTCTTCCAACACACAGTTCTGATGCAGAATGCTACCACATAAGTGGAGCTAAGACCAATTTTAGGAACGCATCTGTCCAATGCCAACTGACGAATCTGTAATTTTCTCCCTTCTAAAATACAGAACAGAGGAAAAGACACTTTAAAACAAGATACAGATGTACAATGATATCATACTCTCAAAGACTTCATCCACTCTCACATAAAACTTCCTACATTCCATCTCTCAAGTAACTGATTAGACACATCCTAGCAAATTGTTACCCAACATTGCATTCTTTCGACCACATTTCCCACTCTCATGTAATGGTTGCCCTCAACTGAAAGGGATGCCCCATCTAGCCAGTCTGCTGTGTGCATCACTCTCTGCCATTGCTTGCAAACGGAACACACAAAACTAATCACATTCCGTTGTTTATAAGGAGATCTCCCCATTATGGCAGCAAAAAGATTCAGTGCAGTTATTCAAAATTTACTTGACACACATCAGTAAAAAGAAAGCTACTCTTTGCCAGGAAACCGTTAAGTCGAAATACTTGGGATATAGCAATGGCAGTAATTCAGCTTCTCAGCTGTCCTGCCCTGCACAGAGAGACATTTATCAGACCATGTACATGCATGCACACACACACACACACACACACACACACAGAGAGAGAGAGAGAGAGAGAGAGAGAGAGAGAGAGAGAGAGAGAGAGAGTTACACTTTTAACTACATTCTTGTTGTGATATGTCTCAAGGCAAGAGCAAAACTTTCAGGTTACGAGAGTAAATTCAGCATGCACTTCCTCAGTTTACACAAAAAAACACAGCTACAGCTACGTCTGGGCTCCTGAACACAGTGTAGACCTCACACTACTGATGTAGCTACTGACAAACGCACCATGCCATTTACATGAGACAGACTTACTACAATGAACCTACCAGAAAACACACTCTGATACTACAAGCTGTGTTTTGCATGTGCTTCAGAGTAAAATGTAGGAAATTCTTTACAAACTAAATGCAGATAATCGCAAATTAAGTGCATTATTCTGCCTACTGAGATATTATAGATGATAAAACCATTATCCATCAATCGGGCAACTAATTTTTGCCTTCCTGTAAATATTATGTGCAAATGGAGGTGCTAATGTTTTAATTGGAAATTACATACCCCATATACTAAAAATTGATGTTAGTGTTCTGGCAGCAGTGATCTTTCCTGTGGGATCACAAGAATATGTTAATTATGTTGACTGAACAATGGCCAACAACTTGGAAGGCGTTTTCCCCCATAGTGCTTTAAAGCAGTGGACCTCGTGGAGGCTGTGCACCTTTGCCTGCCTCTGGTGTGTGCAGCAGTTCACATGGATCCCAAGTTTGACATGATATGTTAGCAACAATGCTACTCCATTTTAAAACGCACAAGGCGTTGACATAGATTAAAATGACCTGTACAAATTCAAGAAATTCTGCAAATATGCGCCAAACACTGAGCTGTGAAATGAGGCACATTAGCATTCAGCTATTTCTCATACAGACATTTGTCTAAAATTACTGCTGCTATAACTCTAACTGCTTGTAAAGTGATTAGCACATATAGCTTACCACATGCTCTCATGGCACATGTTACGAAATATGCACTTTATGCTGGCTGACTCATCATCACTTCTGGTGCAAAAACCCCTATACTTCAATCTAACAGTTGCCCTGAATGGCATGGTATTGGAAATCTCTTTTCTGTTAGCCGAATACATCATCTACGGTGGAAAGATATCCTGCTTTTTATCTGTTTGGGTACTGAGCCAGTGGTGGTGTCAAGCTTTTGGGGTGTGTCCGAGCTGCAAACCTAGGACAGCCTCCTCGTATGCCCAGGTGAGCTGCGACAGGACATAGCACACCAGGCACTTTTGTGGGTGATGTTCCTAGCACTGATGACAGAGGATAAGTTGGATGTCTTTTGCGCCTGAAAACTAAAACTGTCATTTCATAAGTATTCTCAGCAATTGTCTGGGATTGTCCTCAAATATACATATATATATATTGAGCCTCATTAATAACAGTGTATCAGCCATAGATACTGCAACTTTACCAACAGTCTGCTTTTCCCTGTTACAGGTTGCTCTGTGATATTTAGATTATTGTGTATAGGAATACTAATAGAAGTCTGGGAGAACTTATGAACTAGTCATACAAATACCATGTACATGACCTAAACAAGCAGATTTATGGTCATTTACTGTTAACTCTTTGCTTCTTCTAACCAGTTTGTCATTCACAGTTATTAGTTTTCATTTGTTTATCTCTCTCCTGCTTTAAGATATTGTAATAGCGTTCCACCTGAAGATAGCTGGCAGCAAGAAGAAACTAATGATAAACTATCATTCAGTTGTGGAAAGTAGTTTTAAAGAGTGGTACCTTACACTAGCAATAATTTGCATTGTAAGGAAATGAATGAGTCAGTCACGATGAAATCAATGAAGATTCACAGTAATGAAATGATATAATTGCAAACTGCTCAGATATTATGACATTGGAATACAGTGCGGTGATAGTTTAAAATTTCTGCTTTGCATAGACAGTCACCTTTCACTCCAAGAGACCTTAAAACGGGTTCTTTATTCCTGCAGCACGAGTGTCTTTAAACTTTTCATCTCTTAAAACATTAATTTAGTGTCACAGTAGTCGGTTCAGTTCACCTGAAGAACATACTTCAATTCAATGTTCATGGAAGTCGCACTGGTTTTAAAATCTATTTTTTCCATCATCCAATTACATACAGCTTCTGCCTATTACAACTGAATTCTGGTTTTGCAAACTTGGACTTAATAGAATCCTGTATAATTTATTTATCATAGGGACCATATCATAAATTACATCCTAACAGCTCGCTTTGCTTTGTGTAGCCAGAGTGGTGTTGTTCATGCTACTCCATATAAAGAATTATTGGCCATGTAATACCATCGAATGTAATTTAGTTTGTGATTTACCTTGCCTGCATTGATCGAGATGTCTTTGGTAGAGGATTCTAGTGGAATGAAAATGCACTTGGCTACAGCATTGTGATCGTTCTGTCAGTGTTTTCTTGTATTCCAGGAAGTTCAGCACCGTTGCTTCCACAGGTATTTGTGTGTACTGTAGCATTGTTGCACTGAAGGCAGTCTTGCAGATGTTACCACGTCATACAAACTGACCCGCTGTTGCCAGTGTCCTTTTAGCAAATGTGATGGGCGGTGAAAGGACTGCTTGTAAATAATTCATTACACTGATGATATAAGTGTTCATGAAGTTGGAATTTACCTGAAATTAGTGTGTCATGGTCCTATATCGTTTCAAGCATTGCTTTGCATTTATGCTCCCAATTAACAGAAACAATATTTTCCACTTTCTACAAATAACGCCCTCTCTTTGGTTGTAGTAAACCAGATGATGTTCAGGCTAGTTCCACGAGCTGGGATTTTCGTTACATAACTGATTTTCTCATCTTCGTTAGCATTTATGTTGTATAAATTTGTTTGAGTTTCTACATCTCATCCTTATTGTCGATCAGCAAACTGATTTCATAAGCATGTTCCAGAGATGTCTCCTTCACATTGGTAACCTGGAGCCCTAGATGTGATTGCATGACAGTTGCTTGTAATGTTGCTGACAGTGGACATCCCTGTTGATTCAGTCATTTTATTGATAATGGTGTCATAAACTGCTTCATAATCGTATTTTGCTCATACCTCTAATAAAATATTGTCTAATTGAATGATTCACATTGCCAACATCGACTAACACCATAGCTAGTTGTGATTGTTGACTAAGGTGACAAATAAAATCCCGGTTTCGATTCCCAGTGGGGTCAGGGATTTTCTCTGTCTCGTGATGACTGGGTGTTGTGTGATGTCCTTAGGTTAGTTAGGTTTAAGTAGTTCTAAGTTCTAGGGGACTGATGTCCATAGATGTTAAGTCCCATAGTGCTTAGAGCCATTTGACAAATAAAATACATCTATATATTATGCCAATAGAATTGACATGCTCCTGTAATCAGCACCGAATTATGTTATCAATCTATTATTTTTCAATTATCAGGTGTTTTAGTTCTTTGAGATGAATACTGACAGCTTGTTAATAAGATCACAAAAAATATTGGTTCACATAAAAGTTCAGATGTGCATGTATAATATCTTTCACGTAAGGCATACTACTTTACTTTTGACACAGGTCTGATTATCTCACATTTCTTGTTTGGTGAAAGGGAGTACCATGCCGTCAGTACCTTTCATAGAGCTTCTACATCTTACAATGGCCTCCACATGCTTTGTTTACCCTGGATTGTCATACAGGGTGATAGATTGTGTAGGAATGATTGTGTATTTTGCTTCCTGTATCTGCTGTAGCGTTTCATCCTCACCATAAACTGTTCTGTTGGGACTTGCTTTGTCCTTTTATTCTCCTGCTTAATGTGCAAAGCCGATGATTTTGTGTAATCCTTCACTCGAAATGCGCTCATGAAGGTGGAATTTGTGCAAGCGCTACATGCTTCTGCCATTGTACATTATTTGTGTTAGGAGTTTGAATCAAATTTGACATCCACAGCAATGTACACCCCTGGAAATGGAAAAAAGAACACATTGACACCGGTGTGTCAGACCCACCATACTTGCTCCGGACACTGCGAGAGGGCTGTACAAGCAATGATCACACGCACGGCACAGCGGACACACCAGGAACCGCGGTGTTGGCCGTCGAATGGCGCTAGCTGCGCAGCATTTGTGCACCGCCGCCGTCAGTGTCAGCCAGTTTGCCGTGGCATACGGAGCTCCATCGCAGTCTTTAACACTGGTAGCATGCCGCGACAGCGTGGACGTCAACCGTATGTGCAGTTGACGGACTTTGAGCGAGGGCGTATAGTGGGCATGCGGGAGGCCGGGTGGACGTACCGCCGAATTGCTCAACACGTGGGGCGTGAGGTCTCCACAGTACATCGATGTTGTCGCCAGTGGTCGGCGGAAGGTGCACGTGCCCGTCGACCTGGGACCGGACCGCAGCGACGCACGGATGCACGCCAAGACCGTAGGATCCTACGCAGTGCCGTAGGGGACCGCACCGCCACTTCCCAACAAATTAGGGACACTGTTGCTCCTGGGGTATCGGCGAGGACCATTCGCAACCGTCTCCATGAAGCTGGGCTACGGTCCCGCACACTGTTAGGCCGTCTTCCGCCCACGCCCCAACATCGTGCAGCCCGCCTCCAGTGGTGTCGCGACAGGCGTGAATGGAGGGACGAATGGAGACGTGTTGTCTTCAGCGATGAGAGTCGCTTCTGCCTTGGTGCCAATGATGGTCGTATGCGTGTTTGGCGCCGTGCAGGTGAGCGCCACAATCAGGACTGCATACGACTGAGGCACACAGGGCCAACACCCGGCATCATGGTGTGGGAAGCGATCTCCTACACTGGCCGTACACCACTGGTGATCGTCGAGGGGACACTGAATAGTGCACGGTACATCCAAACCGTCATCGAACCCATCGTTCTACCATTCCTAGACCGGCAAGGGAACTTGCTGTTCCAACAGGACAATGCACGTCCGCATGTATCCCGTGCCACCCAACGTGCTCTAGAAGGTGTAAGTCAACTACCCTGGCCAGCAAGATCTCCGGATCTGTTCCCCATTGAGCATGTTTGGGACTGGATGAAGCGTCGTCT
Source organism: Schistocerca piceifrons (assembly GCF_021461385.2). NCBI lineage: Eukaryota > Metazoa > Arthropoda > Insecta > Orthoptera > Acrididae > Schistocerca > Schistocerca piceifrons. Next base: position 468,144,392 of record NC_060145.1, read on the forward strand.
CACGCGGTCTGCACGTCCAGCACGAACGCTGGTCCAACTGAGGCGCCAGGTGGAAATGGCATGGCAAGCCGTTCCACAGGACTACATCCAGCATCTCTACGATCGTCTCCATGGGAGAATAGCAGCCTGCATTGCTGCGAAAGGTGGATATACACTGTACTAGTGCCGACATTGTGCATGCTCTGTTGCCTGTGTCTATCTGCCTGTGGTTCTGTCAGTGTGATCACGTGATGTGACTGACCCCAGGAATGTGTCAATAAAGTTTCCCCTTCCTGGGACAATGAATTCACGGTGTTCTTATTTCAATTTCCAGTAGTGTATATGCACAGGATACACAATTCCTGTACATCACAACCAGTGGTTTGTAGGCACAGAGCCGGCATCTTACAATCCACCAGCTCTGTTCCACTGGGTTTAGATCAGGTGAATGTGGTGTCCCAGACACCAATACAAGTTCACTACCAAACTCCTCAAATCACTGTTCCACAATTAGTGCCTTGTGACATGGACGGTTATTTTGTTGAAAGGTGCCATTGACATTATGGAATACATAAAGTGTGAATGGATTCAGAAAGTCAGCAATAATGTTTACATAGTCCACAGCTATTTCAGTGGCTTCTGCCACTATTGAAGATGTTGTGTAAGCCCAGATAAATGTCCCCCATAGCATAACACCGGGCTGAATCCATGTTGCATTGCTTGTTTCTTGCAATTGGTCATCTGGATGTTCTGCTGTAACAAGACATGGTTCATCTGACCATCATAATGTTTGAATTGATTCATGGTTAAATCTCGATGATCTTGCACCCATCCCAATCATAATTCCGGGAATTGTTGAGTCATAAATAGAACTCATAGTGGTTGTCTGCTATGGGGTTGCGTGTTCAATAATATGCGCTGAGGAGTGTGCTGCAAGCTACTTGTGCCTGCAACAGCAACGTGCTCTGTCGTTATATATGCCACAGGTCGCTCCCTGACCACCTTACAGAGTGTGAAAGTGTCTGACTGTACATTCTGTGATGAGGCATAGATGTCCAACGTCTGGTCTCGTGCTACTTGTTTCACTGTCTTTCAACCACTTTCTGTAGTTACAGATGACAGTAGCATGTGAATAGTTATTGCCTTAGCCGTTTCTGAAATGCTTATTCTCACACTCCAGGCCGTAACAATCTGCAATTCGTCAATGATGCTGTGTGAATGTACTTCCCCATTTACCATCTGGTATCCTATCAGCTCCTGGTCTTGCGGCAGCATTCTCGCTTTATACGCACGGGGTCCCGGGTTCGATTCCCGCCGGGGTTAGGGATTTTTCCTGCCTCGAGATGACTGGGTGTTGTTGTGTCGTCTTCATCATCATCATTCATCACCATTACGGTCGGAGGAAGGCAACGGCAAACCACCTCCGCTAGGACCTTGCCTAGTAGGGTGGTGCGAGTCTCCTGCATCGCCCCCTACGGTCCTCGGAGTATGGGACCTCATCATCATCATCATCACTATAACGATTCCCCATTCATCTCTGCTGCACTATCGCAATCACATCAGAATACAGGGAGAGTCAGTAACAAAATACATACTTTGAGGGGTGATAATACCAGTGTTTGTGAACATAAAACTTCATCTGATCATATGTCCCTTTCTTAGCAGTTTATGAGGAGACTAAAGAAAACAATGGGGAACAGAACAAAAGTAGGTGATGGCAAATGAAAAATTATGATCCAATGTTCTGTTTAAGTGTGTATATTTCCTCACAAAAGACGTTCAAAAGATCCACTATCAACTAAAATACGTTTTGCAGCACTTGCAGACAGCTGCAGTTTTGCTGAACTGGTCTCATCTTTATGGTCCTTTATTTCAGCACACACATGTAACAGAAAGTAAGTTCTCCCTTTCTGTCCATTCTGCATTTCTAGACTGCACTCTTAAGCCAACTGCACAAGCAGTAATCTAATGGAGTAAGATCAAGTGAGCTCAACGGCCACAGCGATCGATTCCCTGCCCAGGATATGTTTCAATGAGATACTGTGTTACTGGCCATACAGAGTGTGTAGGAGTTCCGTCTTACTGGAAGTACACATAATGTCTTACTGCCGAAGGAATATCTTCCAAATATTCTGGTAACACATTTTGAAGGAAATCTAGATACCATACTCCATTAAGGCATTTATCAAAAATAACTGGGCCCATAAATTGGTTATCAATAATACCACACCACACGTTCACCTAGGACGATCAATGAAAATTTGTTTCCACAGTAGTGTGCAGATTTTCATCTGCCCGTATGCGAGAGCTGTGTGAGTTTTAGATACCATTACTGGTAAATGTTGACTCGCCAGTGAATAGTATATGTTAAATACAGCATTCATTGGCAGTGACCCAGTGACAGAACTCCTTCCGTTTGGCATCGTCTCTTACATGGAGATATTGCGCAGTCAGCTGTTGGTACAGGTGGAGACAATGCCCACGTATTGTGCACATCATCCATTTTCGTGCAGAACCAAGCTGCGCAGCAGTGCTTCTTGACTTAGTAGTTTGGCTGCGTTCTATCACTTCAGGAATGTTCTCAATTTCAGTAAGATCCTGTTGGACTGGTTGTTCCGATACAACATGTAAGCAGTACACACTGATGCAAACCGTCAAATTCCCTGCTAAATATCCAGCTATCTGAAATTTTGCAATTCTATAACCGTCTTTCGTATTTGAAAACAGCGGCTCTGGTTCAAAATGGTTCAAATGGCTCTGAGCACTATGGGACTTAATAGCTGGGGTCATCAGTCCCCTATAACTTAGAACTACTTAAACCTAACTAACCTAATGACATAACACACATCCATGCCCAAGGCAGGATTCGAACCTGCGACCGTAGCGGTCGCGCGGTTCCAGACTGAAACAGAACAAAAGCATGTGATGGCAAATGAAAAATTATGATCCAATGTTCTGTTTAACTGTGTATATTTCCTCACAAAAGACTGAAACGCTCGGCCACATCGGCCGGCTAGCGGCTCTGGAATTCCCACTGGAGAACCTATAGACAAAGAGTATGCCACTATAATCTGCATGTGTGAAGATCTATGACATTTTCACTGCACTCACCTGTACTGTTTTGGCTATAAATTTAACACCACTGTAGTAACTACACTGACGCAAGAACTGTAGTACTGAGACATGAGGTGAACAGGTGTACAGTTGCATGACTCGTCACCCCACCATGTGCAAGCGAAGTGTGCACTGAAATGGTCACTAAACAACACTACATACCCTGATGTCTCTTGGGTTGTATTCACACGTCAGTGCTGGTGAAGACATGTGACTGATGCCTGTGATTTTCAAACAGCTGTATTTCAGATATGGTGAAGAAAACGGCATATGTTCGTCTGAAGTGCAGAATCACAAATAGTATGACCTCACAAAGCATAAATTTTTTCTTCCATAGCACACCACTGAAGAAACTGCAAAAAGATGGGAATTTAAGGAGATGGGACCTGGAAAAACTGACTAAACCAGAGGTTGTACAGAGTTTCAGAGAGAGAATAAGGGAGCAATTGACAGGAATGGGGGAAAGAAATACAGTAGAAGAAGAATGGGTAGCTCCGAGGGATGAAGTAGTGAATGTAGCAGAGGATCAAGTAGGTAAAAAGACGAGGGCTAGTAGAAATCCTTGGGTAACAGAAGAAATATTGAATTTAATTGATGAAAGGAAAAAATATAAAAATGCAGTAAATGAAACAGGCAAATAGGAATACAAACGTCTCAAAAATGATATCGACAGGAAGTGCAAAATGGCTAAGCAGGGATGGCTAGAGGACAAGTGTAAGGATGTAGAGGCTTATCTTACTAGGGGCAAGATAGATACTGCCTACAGGAAAATTAAAGAGACATTTGGAGAAAAGAGAGCCACTTGTATGAATATCAAGAGCACAAATGGAAACCCAGTTCTAAGCAAAGAAGGGAAAGCAGAGAGGGGGAAGGAGTATATAGAAGGTCTATACAAGGGTGATGTACTTCAGGACAATACTATAGAAATGGAAGAGGATGTAAATGAAGATGAAATGGGAGATACGATACTGCGTGAAGAGTTTGACAGAGCACTGAAAGACCCGAGCCGAAACAAGGCCCTGGGAGTAGACAACATTCCATTAGAACTACTGACGGCCTTGGGAGAGCCAGTCCTGACAAAACTCTACCATCTGGTGAGCAAGAAGTATGAGACAGGCGAAATACCCTCAGAATTCAAGAAGAATATAATAATTCCAATTCCAAAGAAAGCAAGTGTTGACAGATGTAAAAATTACCGACCAATCAGTTTAATAAGTCACAGCTGCAAAATACTAACGCGAATTATTTACAGACGAATGGAAAAACTGGTAGAAGCAGACCTCGGGGAAGATCAGTTTGGATTCCGTAGAAGTGTTGGAACACGTGAGGCCATACTGACCTTACGACTTATCTTAGAAGAAAGATTAAGGAAAGGTAAACCAACGTTTCTAGCATTTGTAGACTCAGAGAAAGCTTTTGACAATGTTGACTGGAATACTCTCTTTCAAATTCTGAAGATGGCAGGGCTAAAATACAGGGAACGAAAGGCTATTTACAATTTGTACAGAAACCAGATGGCAGTTACAAGAGTCGAGGGACATGAAAGGGAAGCAGTGGTTGGGAAGGGTGTGAGACAGCGGTGTAGCCTCTCCCCGATGTTATTCAATCTGTATATTGACCAAGCAGTAAAGGAAACAAAAGAAAAATTCGGAGTAGGTACAAAAATCCATGGAGAAGAAATAAAAACTTTGAGGTTCGCCGATTACATTGTAATTCTGACAGAGACAGCAAAGTACTTGGAAGAGCAGTTGAACGGAATGGACATTGTCTTGAAAGGAGGATACAAGATGAACACAACAAAAGCAAAACGAGGATAATGGAATGTAGTCAAATTAAGTCGGGTGATGCTGAGGGAATTGGATTAGGAAATGAGACGCTTAAAGTAGTAAAGGAATTTTGCTATTTGGGGAGCAAAATAACTGATGATGGTCGAAGTAGAGAGGACATAAACTGTAGACTGGCAATGGCAAGGAAAGCGTTTCTGAAGAAGAGAAATTTGTTAACATCGAGTATAGATTTAAGTGTCAGGAAGTAGTTTCTGAAAGTATTTGTATGGAGTGTTGTCATGTATGGAAGTGAAACATGGACGATAAATGGTTTAGACAGGAAGAGAATAGAAGCTTTCGAAATGTGGTGCTACAGAAGAATGCTGAAGATTAAATGGGTAGATCACATAATTAATGAGGAGGTATTGAATAGAATTGGGGAAAAGAGGAGTTTGTGGCACAAATTAACAAGAAGAAGGGACCGGTTGGTAGGACATGTTCTGAGGCATCAGGGGATCACAAATTTAGCATTGGAGGGCAGTGTGGATGGTAAAACTCGAAGAGGGAGACCAAGAGATGAATACACTAAGCAGATTCAGAAGGATGTAGGTTGCAGTAAGTAGTGGGAGATGAAGAAGCTTGCACAGGATAGAGTAGCATGGAGAGCTGCATCAAACCAGTCTCAGGACTGAAGACCACAACAACAACAACAAGTACAGCACATGATTTTTGCTTTTTGATGTGAGCCTTTCCATTAGCACCCCAAAACTTTCTATTCCTTACCAAAGAGGGATATTTTCACTCTCTTCACCCTGTAAATTTTATTAGCAACAAGTCTATGTACTCTTCCTCAGCCAAAATTCTGGTGTCCAACCTGGTTTTCTTATTCTGTTTACCAACACATATTCCACTCCCTTGCCAGCCGGAGTGGCCGTGCGGTTCTAGGCGGTACAGTCTGGAACAGGGCGACCGCTACGGTCGCAGGTTCCAATCCTGCATCGGGCACGGATGTGTGTGATGTCGTGAGGTTAGTTATGTTTAATTAGTTCTAAGTTCTAGGCGACTGATGACCTCAGAAGTTAAGTCGCATAGTGCTCAGAGCCATTTGAGCCATTTGAACCATTCCACCCTCTTTTCTAGTATTGTCTTATATCATTTCATGTTCTACATTAACTCTTATTTCCTTCAATAATTTTTTGCTGTGGCTTTTTTTAGTATTTAATAACCTGTTTTCGTTGCTTCTTGTAAGTTTTCATCACTCCTAATATTGTTCTTCTATTTCAATTTCATGCTTATGATTACAGTCATCTAATTTGTTTTGTGTACCAGTATCTACTAGGATTTTACTAATATCTATTTCAGTATGTGGTTGTTGTTGTGGTCTTCAGTCCTGAGACTGGTTTGATGCAGCTCTCCATGCTACTCTATCTTGCGCAAGCCACTTCGTCTCCCAGTAACTACAGCAAACTACATCCTTCTGAATCTGCTTAGTGTATTCATGTCTTGGTCTCCCCCTACGATTTTTACCCTCCACGCTGCCCTCCAATACTAAATTTGTGATCCCTTGATGCCCACCAAGCGATCCCTTCTCCTAGTCAAGTAGCGCCACAAATTTCTCTCCTATTCTATTCAGTACCTCCACATTAGTTATGTGATCTACCCATCTAATCTTCAGCATTCTTCTGTAGCACCACATTTCGAAAGCTTCTATTCTCTTCTTGTCTAAAATTTTTTTCGTCCACGTTTCACTTCCATACATGGCAACACTCCAAACAAATACTTTCAGAAACGACTTCCTGACACTTAAATCTATACTCGATGTTAACAAATTTCTCTTCTTCAGAAACGCTTTCCTTGCCATTACCAGTCTACATTTTATATCCTCTCTACTTCGACCATCATCAGTTATTTTGCTCCCCAAATAGCAAAACACCTTTACTACTTTAAGTGTCTCATTTCCTAATCTAATTCCCTCAGCATCATCCGACTTAATTCGACTACATTCCATTATCATCGTTTTGCTTCTGTTGATGTTCATCTTATATCCTCCTTTCAACAGACTGTCCATTTCGTTCAGCTGCTCTTCCAGGTCATTTGCTGTCTCTGACAGAATTACAATGTCATCGGCGAACCTCAAAGTTTTTATTTCTTCTCCGTGGATTTTAATACCTACTCCGAATTTTTCTTTTGTTTTCTTTACTGTTTGCTCAATATACAGATTGAATAACATTGGGGATAGGCTACAACCCTGTCTCACTCCCTTCCCAACCACGGCTTCCCTTTCATGTCCCTCGACTCTTATAACTGCCATCTAGTTTCTGTAAATAATTGTAAATAGCCTTTCGCTCCCTGTATTTTACCCCTGGTAGCTTCAGAAATTGAAAGAGGGTATTCCGGACAACATTGTCAAAAGGTTTCTTTAAGTCTACAAATGCTAGAAATATAGGTTTGCCTTTCCTTAATCTATTTTCTAAGATAAGTCGTAGGGTCAGTATTTCTTCATGTGTTCCAACATTTCTACAGAATCCAAACTGATGTGGTATGTAATTTAAAATCTCTTCCATAACACGACGTGCAAACTATTTAACATTATTGAATGTATCTACATATTGCTGTCTCATATTATATTGAGTGGTTTCTGACTTTTTTATATGATGGTCCACGTTGTGCTCTCAATTTCTTTAATGCCTTCCAAATACTTTCGTCTTGTTGGTTGTTAGCATGTAACTCTTCTTATGTCAAATGACTCATGTTGCATACATGTGCCAAATTTGACAAATACCTATCAGTTCCCTGTTTCTGATGTAATTTCAGAACTAGTATTCTGTGTCTTACACGATTAGCTGTTGCAGTGGATGAACTGTTCTCTAAAATAGCTGGATGAAGCTTCTAACATTCACAATACCAAGGAGGAAGGGTATGGGGGGAGGGGGTGAGCAACATGGTGCTCACCTTTTGAAAATATTGTCATCCAGTCCGCTACTTTGTACCATAAAATTCTGGAAAAAATATCTACTAGATTCCATAAATGTTCTAAAAATTTCAGTAAAACTTAACCTGTAAATTAAAGTCTGAGCAGCAGCTCTGACTTTTTACAACAAATGTCATATTCAGTATCTTGAAATTCAGTGCCCAGTCTCACATCAGTGTTTCAATAATTATTAATATCTGCATTTTCTTTCAAAAAAATTGTGGCAGTCACTAAGTCTCCCCTCCCACTTGGTAGTACACTGAAATTGTGTTGGTATTACGAAGAGTGTGCGCAAAGGTATTTTCAAGTTCTAGACCCTACATACATATCAGTACCTCTTTAACAATCTTGTTAATATTATTCAGAAACAATGAACGTATTTTGTTTTTTCTATTTTTGAAGATGGGCATAAATTAGTCCTTCTCCTGGTAATATACATTAATGTAAATACGTAGGCATTTGAAGAGTTAAATACATTTTGCATCTACAGGTGGCACACGTCCACATTCGATGTTCCTAGACAAATAATGACTGAAAACCGTGATTCAATGCATAAGAGGCAATATGGTTTGTTGAGTCAATTGAAACATTACTTACTGAGCTATCAATGTTAAAATACTGGTTTTGCTTCCATGTTTGCCTTAAATAGTTACATAGCATCCTGTTATATGCAATAGCCTACACTCTGATCTGATTAGTTTCAGAAAGCGTACACAATACTCTCACTGTTGATAGCTCTGGCCTTGTATAAGTATTATTCAGGTATCAGTTATATTGTCTTCCTTTCTAACATAAAATGTATTGGCAATGAAGTCATGCTGCATCTACTAATGCACTGTCATATAGTGGTACTTTTTCATAAACCCAAATTTGACTAATAAATAAATTACAAAGGGCACCTGCAAAACTCGCCTTAGTTCAACCATGCCATCAACCTGGGTGCCAGGATTTCATGATTACCACAAAAACCTTAACTATTAGACATTCTCAAAATCCCCACACATACGACTAATGTTTTCAGTGACACTTACCTTACCACAAATGATTTCCAAACACTACCTCCACAATTTCTTATGTTCACCTCCCATAGTAGGATAAGCCACCATCCTCCACATATTTCGTGGTGCTATTCTCACAGACCCTGTGGGAAAATTCCGATTCTAGTGTTTGGAAAAGAAAGGTGGAACTACAAGCTACAATGGAAATTTCAGCCAGACTTGTTCATGTGGTGAAGTACACTAATGGTTAAGCCGACTGCTTGTAATAAGAAAGAAATTCAGTTTTGTATCACAGTGTGGCACATATTTTCAATTATCACTACATGTGTAAGTGATTAAAGGCGTCATTGGAAGAAAAATATACAAAATACACATAAAATTTTAACATGCACCTGACAACAAACCATGTCCATTTTCCATCACTATATATTACTTTGTTTCTCCTTCCCTACTTACTACTTCTCAGTTATTTCTTTTTGATGACTGTACATTTATACCACAATTATTTATTTGTTTACAATCATTGTTTCTTAGAGTTGCATTGTATCAGTGTCCCATCACACCTATTTCTTATAGGATTTATTTGAAAGATCGGAAACAGTCACTGAAACCAGAAATTGTATCAAACATACCAATATAATCAATGTCATTGGGAAAGAATTTAGTTTTATACCATATTTTCCATGTAACTGCCCTGACCGAATTATTTCTATTCTGAAGTAAATGTTATTCGAACAGTGAACTCATAGAATGATGCAGAGAATCACCTTGATACACACCTAGTCAATATCAAATTTTATAAAGGGAGTAACATTTCCTGAAAACTATAACATCTACTTTATCAAAAACCAAGCTTAAAACCATGGTGCTGACCAGGTATTTATTTACTCCACTCTTATATTAGTCCTTCTCTTCCTCTGTCACCTCACTGTGAATCTGTTTCTTCTTCCCCTCTCTACCCACATCTTCCACCTTCCCCTCTCTGTTCATCTACAACTGCCTCCTCAGTTTGCACATTTCCTTACATCACCTTTCTCTGTCCACCTCATTCCCCATCTGTCTCCAACACCAGTTACAACCCCCAGCCCCTATGGGAGGATGATGGCTTTTACCTGCACGGTATTTATTTTCACATTGTAAAAAAAAAACTTCCTTGCAGATTAAAACTGTGTTTCGGACCAAACTTGAATTCAGTACCTTTGTCTTTCAAACTGAAGTATACTACCAACTGAGCTACCCAGGTGCTAGTCACAATTCGTTCTAAAAGCTTTATTTCTGCCAATACCTCCTTTCCTACCTTCCAGGCATCACACAAGTTCTCCTGTGAAACTTACAGGATTTCAGCTTCTGGAAGAAAGCTGTGAGGACGAGTCGAGACTCGTGCGTGGGTAGCTCACTTGGTAGAGCGCTTGTCACAGACAGCAGAGGTTAAGTCTCGGTCCAGCAGACAGTTTTAATCTGTCAGAAAGTGTCATATCAACAAACACTCCACTATAGACTGAAAATCTCGTTGTAGTAAGTAAGCAACACCCAATTCCTTAAAGAATTGAACTACCCATGCGTAAAACGGCTTCAAACTATGAGTGAATGGATGACTTAAATAACTGACATTAAGCGTGTATGAGTTAAAACGTTTCTAAAACATTTGAAATTACACTCTAGGACACAAAAATGACACACCACAAAGAAATTACCTCAATGGGATGGAATTCTGTAGATGTGATGTACATATACAGACAAAAAAATTGTAATAATTTAAGGAAATGGAATGATTTGTTCAAGAGAAAGAGCACGAATTGAATAGGTCACATTTGGCCTTATGGAAGCAGTAACTCGGCTTGGCATTGACTGACAAAAATTTTGAATGCCCTTCTGAGGGATATAGTGCCAGATTCTATCCAACTGGCTCATTAGATAGTCAAAATCCTGAGCTGATTGGAAGGCCCTACCCATAATGTTCCTAAAGTTCGCAATTGAGGAGAGATCTGGCGGCCTTCCTGGCCAAGGTTGGGTTTGGCAAGCACGATGACAAGCATCAGAAAGTCTCACCGTGTGAAACTGGGCATTATCTTGTTGGAACGTAAGCTGAAGATGGCTTGCCACAAAGGGAATAAAACGGAGGATGGAATATCGTCGACGTACCCCTGTACTCTAGGGGTGCCATGAATTGCAATCAAAGGGGTCATGCTATGAAAAGACTTCGGCACCCCAGACCATTACCCCTGGTCATCAGGGGCATATGATGGCAACAGTCAGGTTGGTATCCCACTACTCTCTGTGGCATCTCCAGACGCATCTTTGATGGTCACCGGGTCTCAGTTCGACGTGCAACTAGTCACTGAAGGCAGTTCAACTGCAGTCAGTGAGATTCCAGGCTGAATGTGCCTGACACCAATGTAAATGGGCTTGTTGGCGTACAGAGGTCGATGGTAGTCAGCACAAGGGGCGCTGTGAGCTATCCCCATTTCTGTGGGGCACCTGTTAATGGTACTTGTGGTCACTGAAGCACCAGTTGCATGTTGCATCAATGATCATGATGAATTCGGGACTCTCTTACACGATTGCTCAGTCCTCACGTTCTGTTGACTCTCTGGTCATGCGCTTCCTTCTTGACACTCCGTTTGGCCATGGTTCCTACCAACAGCGCCGAATGGTGGCATCGCTCCTGTTCCAATGCTTAGCCATTTGATGAGCATTCCAACTGGCTTATTTGAGTTTAACTACACATTCTCCCTCAAATGAGGTTCACGCGCCTATGAGGCATAATTACTCTCCAGCTGAGTATACAGAACAAAATTTGCGAAACTTTATGTCTTGGGTTCTACATGTGCCTTGCTTAGTATCGTATGTATTATTAAACCAGGGACCTAAAACCAATGGAGAGACTTTATCCCGCTGTAACTCTCAGTGGTTCACAGCCCCACAACAGGCCACAGCAGTCCAACCACCCCACCGCCGCCCTACACCGAATCCAGGGTTATTGTGAGGTTCGGCCCCGAGTGGACCCCATGGAATGTCTCACACCAGACGAGTGTAACTCCAAATGTTTGCGTGGTATAATAATTATGGTGTATGTGTACGTGGAAACGGTGTTTGTGCAGCTATCACCGACACAGTGTAACTGAGGTGGAACAAGTGGAACCAGCCCGCATGCGCCAAGTTAAATGGAAAACCGCCTTCAAAACCGTCCACAGGCTGGCTGGCACACAGGACCTCGACACTAATCTTCTGGGCGGATTCATGTTGGGGACCAGAACGCCTTCCCGCCTGGGAAGCAGCACGTTAGATCGCGCGGCTAACTGGGCAGGTGCTTAATATCCTTACCAGGTTCAAAGTGAAGCTGGACTGCAGCGTCACACATTCATCCATAGGCCTCCAAAGTTTACAATTTCATGACCAATTTGAACAATCGCTTCATGGTATGTAATTTTGTTTTGTCTCAAAGTGTATGTTTAAAGTTTTTTGGAAGTGGGGAAGTGCTATCATTATCAAACAATGGAAGAGTATGCTCAGGGTAAATTGAACTCATTTTTAGGAAAACCTAGTTTCTCACCTGTCACAGTGTTTGTGACATCATATCTCCTTAAATACGTGTTGCACAGTGACAATTTTTAATGTACATTCATTGGTATATGTGGGTACTTCCTGCAAAAATTTGTTGCGAGTAGAGTTGGTAGTTTATAAGTTATAAATTAAAATTTTACGTCTGATGCGGCACATTTTAACCCATCTAAATGTTTGTCATATCTCCTTAACTGTGCGTTTAACAATGATATCATTTTTCAGACACATTCAATGTTACATTTGGATATCGTCTGCAAAAAGCTGTACGAATAGAGTTAGTAGTAAAGAAGTAATAAGTCAAAAATGTAATTCTTAAAACAGCAGTTTTACTGCTTGAACAGCCAAAGTGTAGAAAGCGCTGAAGCTTTTTCCTCATTTTTTTGTTGTAACGGCGACCGGAACAGTCGCGGGGTTGAAGTAACGGAAAATGCGGTGGCACCCGCTCAGCGGCCCGCGAATAACAACACAACGGAGCGGACGGACACGACCAATGAAGGACCTTACGACAACAATAAGAACGAGACAACAGAGTAAAAAAAACCTAACTAGTCAACCACGTCCACTCGTAAACAAAACACGAAAGTAAATACGCTGTCTAAGGCGAGGCGACATGTCCTGAGACGTACGGAATGTTAGACTGGCTGGCTGGACGAGAGGCAGGGGCTTAAGTATTCTGTCAGGGACGCCGCTATTGGCCGCTGCAACCACGTGTTCCACTGTAGCGGCCTCACGGTAAATGCGGGCCAGGAGGCGCGCGCCGCCACAGTTTACGGCGCGATGGTGCAGAGACCTCTAGGGGTCTTCGACGTCCATGACGTCTGGCGAGGATTCAAATTCCGCGGCGCGTGGTACCAGATTTTTGCAGGGGAGGAGAGGGGTGGTTGGTTACAGATTGCTAAGTGCTCTCATTTTCAAATACTAATGGCTACAGTCAGAATATTTAAGCGTGGTGCCCCAAGCTCCTTTTTCCTCTGTGCATCTACCCCTTTGAGAGATTGGTGGTTGTCACCACCACAGGACTTCTTTCCAGATAGGAAGTTAGATGTGTACCAGTTTTGGTTGTAATCGATATAGTAGTTTTGGAGAGTCGAACACACATGCTTTTCTTTAAAAATATTCATATAATAGTATATGAGATGTTGAGCATACTTACAAGGTACATACATACATAGGTATCCAACCTTAACACTTGGTTAGAGTCCTCATAGGACGCCCTGTGAATGTGGAAAATGAGCGTGTGTAGTGACGGAACTCACCGCAGGAGAGAGACGGCAGCGTCGTCGGGTGGGGGAGAGCGGCACGCAGTCGTGGGCGGCACGGCGTTGGCTCGGGCACTGCACAGACAGAGACACTGCCTGGTGAGGCGAGTCCACACAGAGGCCAGGGGGCAGCCTGATGCAGACACTGTCACTGAGGACTCGTTCACACACAGATAACAGAACACACACTGCACAGACAATAGTGGATTCGCCATATGAATGCTTGGTCACTGAACTAATCAGTTTACGCACTGCTTCTCCTGAGTTCCTTTTACCAGTAGCTTAGTATACCAAACAACAACTGCCAGAGAGTAAAGAACAAAGGAAAGGTACATACATGTTTCAACATGAACCACGGGCTCCGTCTTTGAATTCCCGTCGCGCTCGCTTGGCGTATGCCACTTCTCGCGGATCGAAGCTTGTGGCAGCAGGGGGCGTGGTTTAGCCGCGGTGGGCGGTTCGGAGCGACAGTGGTTCCTAGGGGTAGGTAGTGTTATGGAGCCGGACCGGAGGGTGAGACGCGCAGGGCCCACAAGCAGCATGCGCCTTTAGGCCGAACTTGACATGCCATGGTATGATTGGTGGCCTTTTAAATGTTTTGTCTGTTTAATAGTTATGGGGAGGTGAGGGGGGGGAGGTCATCTAACGATGACACATTTGAGTGGCCTTGGATATTTGAATTTGCTGTTGGTTCTTCTCGGTAGAAGTCATGTTATGCAAGGAGCTTTCTGAAAGTTCCTATCACATTAAAACTGTGTGCCAGACCGAGACACGAACACGGGACCTTTGCCTTTCACGGGCAAGTGGTCTACCGACTGAGCTACCCAAGCACGACTCACGTCCCATCCTCACAGCTTTAATTCTGCCATTGCATCGTCTCCTACCTTCCAAACTTCCTGCCCAGAAGAGCTTCTGTGAACTTTGGAAGGAAGGAGGCGAGGTACTGGCAGAATTAAAGCTGTGAGGACGGGTCGTGAGTCGTGCTTGGGTAGCTCAGTTGGTAGAGCGCTTGCCCACGAAAGTTCGAATCTCGATTCAGAACAGAGTTTTAATCTGCCAGGGAGTCTCATATCAGTGAACACTCTGCTACAGAGTGAAAATTTGATTCTGCAAAGGAACTTTCTGATTCAATAAACTGCCTGATTTGTGTTGCGTGACTTAATATCTTGTGGTGTTGCCTTGGAAGGGGCCAGGCTAACGTGTAGCAACCAGAGACACTTGTTATTGCAATTCAGTTTCCCACGTTCAGTAGTGGATTCGATGACTGGGTAATCCTGTACATTGTTTTAAGTGTGACTATGTTTAGCCTTAGCCTAGTTTTTGAAGAGGATCATCTGAAGTATCTGTTGATCTGCGCAAGTTCTGTGGTTGTGGGGTTGTATTAAATGAGAATGATAGGGGAATTTAGACGCTCCCTTTACTTTGTTCCAGTTTTCTTCCGGTTTGACACGCTTTGACTGCACATGGACCCAGTGTGTGCTCATTGTATTATGGCTTCATGGAATGCACCGCCGCCACATACCCTTGGGCTGCCTTCACTCAAGATATGAAAATTGCTGTTTGAAATTTTGATGTTTGAGGCTTTGTTGAGTCAAGTTCTCTGGTTGGGCATACTGTCGAGCCCCATTAAGATGGCCACATGTTGGTCGGTTGTATATGAACGGCACGTGTCATATCGACATGTCGTCTGTACTTTTGAAAATATAGCCAGTCGATAGTAACTAACTGGCACATTTGAGTTTCACGTGGTGTAAAACGCAAAAGGGTATAGAACTATTAAGTGTTACTATGCCCTGAAGGTTACTTATGTGTTCGTTTGCTAGCCATTTGTCAGCTGAAAGTAAAAGAAATTCATTCCCTGTCTCAGGGCTACTTACAGCTTACTAGATCTGTTGTTCAACTATTTGTCATTTACATGTTTTCATGGAGTGACCTTTCTCGCCATTTATTTATTTACTTATTTATCTTTTGCTAAAACTTGGTTCTGGCCTTTTTAAATGGTATTCTTGAATTACTGTGCACACGTGTTTACTTACTGAATCACTAAAGTGTTTTCTATAATATACCTTAAGAGAAGTTTTTCTGTCTGTTTGAAGACATTTATATCTATCTGTACACATTATTTCTCTTATTAATCACTTAAATGCTCCATGGGGAGAGATGCTCATTAGCCTTACTTCCATTTAACAGGTCCTACAGTTTTTGTAAAGTTCCACCGAGAATAACAACGTTATCCATGATGCCCATTCACCCTTAGGCTTAATTGCACTCATTTGGATTTCTATTGCTTATACGAAGTGCAGTTTGAATAGCAAGGGACAAAAGACTACATCTCTGTCTTGTATCCTTTCTAATTTGAGCACTTCGTTCTTGGTATTCAATTATTATTTTTCTCTCTTGGTTCTTGTACCGCATATTATCCGTTTCTCCCTAAAGCTTACACCTATTATACTGAAAATTTCAAGCATCTTGCACCGTTTTGCGTCATGTAAGCCTTTTTCTAGGCCAACAAAACCTGTTTCGTAGGTTTTGCCTTCATTACGAAACACATTGTCAGAACTGCCTTCTTGTTCAGTTTATCTTTCTTAAATCCAAACACACTCGTGTAACAGACCCTCAATTTTCTTATCCATTCTAGTCCACATTATTCTTGTTAGCATCTTGATGGTTTGGGCATTTAGGTTGATTGTGTGTAGTCGCTCTTACATACCCTTTATATCGTCGTCATTGTGTGGATGATTTTTTTCCAAACATCAGGTGGCGCACCTCCAGACTCACAGCGTCTGTTATCCAACTGTCATCGCCTTTTACCCAACGATTTTATTAGATATTCCTAAGCTGTGTTTAATTCTGACTCTAATAACGAGTCTACTGTTTATTCCACAGCGAACCCTGTTTCATTTTCTATCACATTATCAGAAGGTTCTCAGCCTGGTAACGGCCTTCGCTGGTCTCTTTCCACCAATCAGCCCCCTGCTCACCATTAAAGTGTTGAATTCCTCTCACCCTCTTACTGGAAGTACGAAACATGAACAGAACATTTATAATTGTTGCTGAAAGTAATCCTGAACCAATCAATGGTAACAGGAAACTGTTTAAGGAAAGTGTTAAAAAATGAAGTGCTTCTTTACAAATTGAATACTCAAATATAAATACGCAAACTAGATGCAACAAGAACTGTCGTGTTTTTAGCTCCTAAAGCACAGGCATTCGAGTTCTTCTGGACTACAGATTGATCTTTTCCTATTTTCGGTCTTCACTGTTGTTATGCCGTCATTTGTACATATGTTTTATAGCCCAAATCTCACTGTTCAGAAACTTTAAGCCTTTCAGAGGTGGCATCCTCGTATACTGTCAGATCTGACTGCGTTAATTTCTTCTCCGCTCTGAAGAGTGATTACTATGCCATCTGCGTTCTTTCTGTTGTTCTCAGGAATCCCTAGCAGTCTGAGAACGTTGTGTCTATGCTATCGTTCAAGTTTCGTCAGATTTCTCTATCAGCTTCTGATTGAGAAATCGTGCCCTATCTTCAGTTTTCTCGGACCACAGACCACATTCGCTTGCGTCTCCAGACATCTGTATTCTGGTCATCACTGTCGTAGTGACAGCATCGGTGACGCTGACTGGGGATCGGCACTCATCTCAGGCTTCACGGTGCACGTGACGCCGGCTGGTGCACCCGTGGCCCCAAGAGACAGCTCTGTCCCAGGCGTCTCTCCAGACTGGCCACTGGCGGTGCTGACATTGCTCAATGGTTATGCATTTTAAATGCAGTTGTAGGTTACACATTCTCAGAAGCAAATTCTAATATAACACTAGGCACTCGCCACATGATTCTCCCAATGTAATGATGAGCTTAACTGCTTAACAACAAATTCAGGTAAAATTGTAGGCCAAAATGTGGGTCACTCACAGCCGTCATTTTCTTTTATATATAGGATTCTGTTCCAGTACAAGTTCGTACTGGCCCATAAAGCTGCCGCTGTTCCCACTGTTCAAACAGTAAGCACAATTCATTGAGGCTTTTGAGAGCCGCTACGCCACGCAGTCGATATTGTGGCAAACTGCTGTGGAAGTACACCATACATGTTTTAGCAACACGCCTTTTCCAGATGTTCTGTAGCACAGAAATCATAAATGGAAGCATCAGGTATTGCTCAGTATTATGTATAGAATGATCTGAAAAAATTATGTTGTTGTTGTTGTGGTCTTCAGTCCTGAGACTGGTTTGATGCAGCTCTCCATGCTACTCTATCCTGTGCAAGCTTCTTCATCTCCCAGTACCTACTGCGGCCTACATCCTTCTGAATCTGCTTAGTGTATTCATCTCTTGGTTTCCCTCTACAATTTTTACCCTCCACGCTGCCCTCCAGTACTAAATTGGTGATCCGTTGAAGCCTCAGAACATGTCCTACCAACCGATCCATCTTCTAGTCAAGTTGTGCCACAAACTCCTCTTCTCCCAAATTCTATTCAATACCTCATCAGTAGTTATGTGATCTACCCATCTAATGTTCAGCATTCTTCTGTAGCACCACATTTCGAAAGCTTCTATTCTCTTCTTGTCTAAACTATATATCGTCCACGTTTCACTTCCATACATGACTACACTCCATACAAGTACATTCAGACACTTAAATCTACACCCGACGTTAGCAAATTTCTGTTCTTCACAAACGCTTTCCTTTCCATTGCCGGTCTCCATTTTATATCCTCTCTACTTCGACCATCATCAGTTATTTTGCTCCCCAAATAGCAAAACTCCTTTACTACTTTAAGCGTCTCATTACCTAATCTAATTCCCTCAGCATCACACGACTTAATTCGACTACATTCCATTATCCTCGTTTTGCTTTTGTTGTGTTCATCTTAAACCCTCCTTTCAAGACACTGTCCATTCCGTTCAACTGCTCTTCCAAGTCCTTTGCTGTCTCTGACAGAATTACAATGTCATCGGCGAACCTCAAAGTTTTTATTTCTTCTCCATGTATTTTAATACCTACTCAGAACTTTTCTTTTGTTTCCTTTACTGCTTGCTCAATATACAGATTGAATAGCATTGGGGAGAGGCTACACCGCTGTCTCACACCCTTCCCAACCACTGCTTCCCTTTCATGTCCCTCGACTCTTATAACTGCCATCTGATTTCTGTACAAATTGTAAATAGCCTTTCGCCACCTCCAGAATTTGAGAGAGAGTATTCCAGTCAACATTGTCAAAAGCTTTCTCTGAGTCTACAAATGCTAGAAACGTAGGTTTGCCTTTCCTTAATCTATTTTCTAAGATAAGTCGTAGGATCAGTATTGCCTCACGTGTTCCAACATTTCTACGGAATCCAAACTGATCTTTCTCGAGGTCAGCTTCTACCAGTCTTTCCATTCGTCTGTAAAGAATTCGCGTTAGTATTTTACAGCTGTGACTTATTAAACTGATAGTTCGATAATTTTCACATCTTTCAACACTTGCTTTCTTTGGGATTAGAGGTATAATATTCTTCTTGAAGTCTGCGGGAATTTCGCCTGCCTCATACATCTTGCTCATCAGATGGTAGAGTTTTGTCAGGACTAGCTCTCCCAAGGCTGTCTGTAGTTCTAATGGAATGTTGTCTACTCCCGGGGCCTTGTTTCGACTTAGGTCTTTCAGTGCTCTGTCAAACTCTTCACGCAGTATCGTATCACCCACTTCATCTTCATCTATCTCCTCATCCATTTCCATTATATTGTCCTCAAGAACATCCCCCTGTGTAGCCCCTCTATATACTCCTCCCACCTTTCTGCTTTCCCTTCTTTGCTTAGAACTGGGTTTCCATCTGAGCTCTTGATATTCATGCTAGCGGTTCTCTTTTCTCCAAAGGTCTCTTTAATTTTCCTGTAGGCAGTATCTATGTTCCCCCTCGTGAGATAAGCCTCTACTTCCCTGCTTTGCCATTTTGCACTTCCTGTCGATCTCATTTTTGAGACGTTTGAATTCCTTTTTGCCTGCTTCACTTACTGCATTTTTGTATTTTCTCCTTTCATCGATTAAATTCAGTATCTCTTCTGTTACCCAAGGATTTCTACTAGCCCTCATCTTTTTACCTACTTGATCTTCTGCTGCCTTCACTATTTCATTCCTCCAAGCTACCCATTCTTCTTCTACTGTATTTCTTTCCCCCATTCCTGTCAATTGTTCCCTTATGCTCTCCCTGAAACTCTGTACAACCTATGGTTTAGACAGTTTATGGTGGTCCCATCTCCTTAAATTCCCACCTTTTTGCAGTTTCTTCAGTTTCAATCTACAGCTCATAACCAATAGATTGTGGTCAGAGTCCACATCTGCCCCTGGAAATGTCTTACAATTTAACAGCTGGTTCCTGAATCTTTCCATTATATAATCTATCTGTAACCTTCTAGTATCTCCAGGGTTCTTCCGTGTATATAACCTTCTTTCATGATTCTTGAACCAAGTGTTAGCTATGGTTAAGTTATGCTCTGTGCAAAATACTACCAGGTGGCTTCCTCTTTCATTTCTTAGCCACAATCCATATTCACCTACTACGTTTCCTTCTCTTCCTTTTCCAACTGTCGAATTCCAGTCACCCATGACTATTAAATTTTCGTCTCCCTTCACTACCTGAATAATTTCTTCTATCTCATCATACATTTCATCAATTTCTTCATCATCTGCAGAGCTAGTTGGCATATAAACTTGTACTACTGAAGTAGGTTTGGGCTTCGTGTCTATCTTGGCCACGATAATGCGTTCACTATGCTGTTTGTAATAGCTTACCCGCACTCCTGCATTGCATTTTGTATTTATAACCCTGTATTCACCTGAGCAAAAGTCTTGTTCCTCCTGCCACCGAACTTCACTAATTCCCGCTATATCTAACTTTAACCTATCCATTTCCCTTTTTAAATTTTCTAACCTACCTGCCCGATTAAAGGATCTGACATTCCACGCTCCGAGTCGTAGAACGCCCGTTTTCTTTCTCCTGATAACGACATCCTCTTGAGTAGTCCCCGCCCGGAGATCCGAATGGGGGACTATTTTACCTCCGGAATAATTTACCCAAGAGGACGCCATCATCATTTAATCATACAGTAAAGTTCTATGCCCTCAGGAAAAATTACGGCTGTAGTTTCCCCTTGCTTTCAGCCGTTCGCAGTACCACAACAGCAAGGCGATTTTGGTTAGTGTTACAAGGCCAGATCAGTCAATCATCCAGACTGTTGCACCTGCAACTACTGAAAAGGCTGCTGCCCCTCTTCAGGAACCACACGTTTGTCTGGCCTCTCAACAGATACCCCTCCGCTGCGGTTGCACGTACGGTACGGCTATCTGTATCGTTGAGACACGGATGCCTCCCCACCAACGGCAAGGTCCATGGTTCATGGGGGGAGGGGGGGGGGATTATATAGCGCATAAAACAGTAACAAGTATGTATCTGACATTTATAAGCCATCAGAAATAAATTAAAACCAAGGAATACGTATGTAAGAAAAAAAAATCGAATAAATACATGAACAAAAAAGAATGGGAAAAACATTTGTATTTCGCATATTATTTAATAGAAGGAAAAATCAGCTTTGTAAAAAGGTCACTGAAATTTGTCGTCAAAAACAAATATGAGTACCTTTGCAAGTAAAAAATATTGTCAATAAACAACAACACATTGCGGTAGAGTGAATTGTCAAAAAGGGATTGTTAATACTACACCATAAATTTAACTTGTTATATCACTGTTATCTCCGAACCTCTCACTATATATGTATCATTTATAACCACTCCCCATGATGCACTGAATTCGACCATAGAGGCGTATATAGTTGACTTATTTATGAAATATGATAAGCTGGAGCAACAGCATCTTAGGCCATTGGGATTCCCATTATTTTAGTGTGCTTCCACTGGTTGAGACAGATACTCAGATGGGAGGTTTCCCACGCCATTTTAATGAGCTACTATTCAGTTAGGGGAGATGGGAGGAGAGGGGAGCGGGTTTAAGTATTCCCCTTGGTGACCATGAATGGATCGTGTACATATGCTGTTGGCTCTCTTGGGAGTGGGGAGTGGGGGGGGAGTGACAGATGCCGTGCGGAATTGCTGTCTCATACGTACCTGCTTCCAAAGGCACGAATTCATTGCTCGCCACAGTACCAAAGCACCCTGCCAGAAGGCCAAAACAAAATGGCGTAGTTCATTCATAAAGTGGTTAAGAACAAAGTGACAGTTGCCACGGCTTGTTGACAAATATTTATTCACATTATAATTGCGCAGACTGTTCGCTCCTTCACTCGTTTTCTCTGATTTACTGAAGACTGAGGCAGTCGACAGTTCTCATAACCCTATTTTCCGTTTGCGGTAGGGAAAGAGTCGCGCCCTCAGCAGACGCCGACTCACCTCACGGGTGCAATCTCGCAGATGAACGGCAGTTCCAGGTCGCAGCGCACATCCTTATAGAATCCTCTGTCCGACAGCGCCAGGCAGTTCTCGGGGACACCACGATCATTGTTTTTCGGCTCTCCAACATCCCACACTTGAAATTCCATGTCTGCTAGGTGCCTGCCTGTGACAAGTAAACGAGTCGTTGACACAACAAATATGTTCAGTTATTACACAAACATAGCTGGGGTATTAGCACGCTACGCAGGTGGTGGAGTTCATATGACACTTCCTGAACCGGCTCTCACAGTCAGCCTACACAAATGTACGCACACCCGCCCTAGGAAAGAGCGCACACGGTCGCGCTAGTGAGAGATAGAGAGAGTGTGTGTGTGAGAGAGAGACATACAGACACAAATGTTATGACATGAGTGCTCCAGCGCAGAGAAAATTCTTACACATAATATTACGATCAAAATTGGTAGGCCATCAGTGAAGGAAGGATGTGAAACATATCAGCAGCACTTATAAAACAATTAACAGTCGTCGCAGCAAACACTATACTGATCTATAACCGATTTAGATGAATTAAGGGATTATCAAATTTCATCTTTTTTTGGAACGTCTTAGCACATTAAGACTGTGTTCGGAACTGAGACTCAAACCTGGAACCTTTGTCGTTCATGCACAAATGTTTCCTGGTTAAGCTATCCAGGCAGAATTTATGACTCGCCCTGACACCTTTTTATCCACTGATAGCTCTCACCTAGTATTCAAACTTGCTCGAAGCTCTCCCGTATAACGTGTGGGACTAGCACCCCTGGATCAAAGGCTGCTGTGAAGAAATGGCTTAGCTGCAGCCTAGGGCATTATTTTCAGAATGAACTTATATTCTGCTACGGAGTGACACTGATCTGAATCCTCCTCGGAGATAAAGCTTTCTGCCTGAACCAAACTCGAACCCTGACCTTTTGCCTTTCGCAGGCACGTGAGCTACTGCCTAACACAGGCAAATTATCTCAGTGTTACAACTGTGAAGTGGGTCATGAGTGTTGCCTGGATAGCTCTGTTGGCAGAGTGCCAATGAAAGGGAAAAGTTGCAGGCTGGAGTCCCAGTTCAGCTTTCAGTTCTAATCTCTCAGCAAGTGCCAAACTAGTACACACACTGATGTTGGGTAAAAGAATAATCTCGAAACAGTCATTTAGTCCTCTAGGCTATGCCATTTCTCTGCAGTATCCTTTCTGCTAGAGATGCTAGTCCTACAAGCTATGCAGGAGAACGTTTGTGTAGTTGGTAATTAGGACATGTAATACTGGCAGAACTCAAACTACAGGCATGGGTTATAAATCGTGCCTAGATGGCTAAATGAGAAGGGAATGCCTAGGTGGCTAAGTAAGAAGAGAATTTTTCTGAGAAAAGCCAAGCTTCCCAGTTTGAATCCTGATGGGGCACAATTTTAGCGTGACAGGAAGTTTCAAATCAGCATGTACTCTCCTGGAGAGAGAGACGATATCTGCAAATATGAGTACTTTTAAAATAACATGTTGTCCACCATTAACCAAGCGAGCAGCAAGTGAAAATATGATTAAATGAGCCAGAAGTGAAACAATATCTACTACGAGCGTGATTACAGTTGAAAGTAATCATAAAGCTAAACTTTACCTCCAGCTGGACCTCTTAGATATGTTATTACTACAAACCATTAATGCATCTCATGTCGTATGGTCTCTAAATGGATATAACCAGCGGTTATTTCATGACGAAAACAGCACCCGTCAGCAGCCTGCAATGACAGTAACATATGATGACATGAAATCTATATCGCATTGAGGCTATGTTGTTATCGATAAATACGTCTGATGAAGTGCAAATGGTTTCAATAATATCAATATCATGGAATATTTACACTTCATGAATAATATTTAGAAATGTCACATTTCTACACACAATGAAAACTCAAACATGCATTAACACTATAGCCGGTACTTAGCTGAAAAGCTTGAAAAAATGTTAAACTATAGAGTCATAACAAACTATTACTGCCTTCGGTATGTTCCTTCTTATAATGTGATAGGTAACGTAAACAGTGTTGCGAATGGTTTTGACTTTTCAACTAAAATAAGTACCTACAGACAAATGACACATTGACGTCTGAAGAGGTACCTTGCTTGTTGACTCATAACTGCTTTCTATACAAGAATACAGCTGTTAAGGGCGAAAGTCACTGAGAGAATTTTAATGATATTTATATCTCTCCACAGTCAGTGAAACGAATAGTAGAATGAACATACTGTGGGAAAAGACGCTTGCAACATTAATGGAGAGAGATGATGACATAGGATAGTTGTCAAATGTTTTACAGCAATCTACTTTGCTCTTGTGGTTATTATGTTAGATGTAGAGGCACAAGCAAGATGCAACGTGGATATATTAAAGAGCTCAACATGCCAAAATAAATCTCACGACGAAATGTTACACATTTGGAATGCCTACAACTTCACTTCCAAATCTTCTTCCAAATATCCCACACCAAACCGAAAAGCTTGTTGCTACCTGTGCATAAGATAAAAGATTCTTATGTACAAGTACTCATATGACAGAGTGAGGTGAAACACCTAACCTTATTGTAGCCTGTAAATATGTTGTAATTGATTTAAATAATCTATGGTAAGTAATTTCGGGATATAAATTTATAATTGTCACCCAGTTGGAACAGACGAAAATTCTGAAACAAGCATGCATGACTTCGATCCAAGGAAATACAATGCAAGACTTGAGTCTGACATAGTCGTATTGTCCACCTTTGATTGTATTTCCTGTCCAGGTCAGGCCTATTTAAAACTCTTGGTTCTACTCGTATTCAGTCAGATGACAACATGCTGCAAGTGTGATGACTGGGATTTATCTTGAAAAATCTGTGAGGAAGTTACACTTCCAGCAATAATCCTACAATCAAAGAAAACATGTGACTATGAACTCCGACTTGTAGGTTTCATTCATGCCAAGTGACGGGACTGGCGGTAATGTATCTCTGCATCTTTTCTAATTCTTTTTATTTTTTTACTATCTGCACAGATGGAGAACATCATTACTCCACACTGTCAGTGGGGGTGCTTCACGGCCTAACAGTGACAAGCAGGGAGCAGAACCCAATGTGAGGAAACGAATTTGTCATGCAAGTCAATTTCAGGAAGTAGAGCCTGAAGTGCAGGGCGAGGTCTGCGGTGGTTTAATGCTCAGAAGGCACTGGCCCACTCTACTTACTACCCACTCTACTTACTACCAGTAAGGAAACACTTCCATCAGCGGGTCTGCCAATATCATGTGATGTGTGCTCCCTCCAAGGTAGGTTCGAAACTACTCAGCTGTGTTACCCATACCAGCTCATCTGCCGCCATCGCTATATCCACTGGCAGCGATACTGAATTCCTCCGACCTGAAAAGATCATGTAGGGCCGAAAATGTCAAATCCTTGGCTGTGAACTCCAGCGCAGAACGAAAGAGCAGTCAGATGCTGGATAACACTGGGAATGCAAAAATCCTGAAATTCCCATGACACAAACTGCCTACCATCATTGGACATGAGGATCTAGGAGATCCCTCAATGGAAAAATAACTGACTGTACAAACAGTGTCATTCGTCAATATGGAGGACAGTTTGGCTATATACGAGAAACCGGAAAATTCATTGGCTACCAACAAACACATTCTGCCCAAAAAGTGGGTCAGTGAAACTGCTAAATATCTTGTCGCTAGGGCCAAGGCAGAAGTGGTGCAGTGGTGCAGTCTGCTTCTGTGCACAGGGCCTGCAAGCCCCCATTAAATGCTCAGTGTTACCATTTATCGCTATCCAGTAGACTTGGTGTTAAGCCAACACCTTCATCATATCCCTGAGTGACACAGGCAGCAACTGGAGTATGTGATGATTTAGCACCAGAGAAGAACCTGTGGCAATCATGAGGATACGGTGACAATGTTGAGCTGATCACAGAGGAGGAAAAACATACACCACACCCGACCAGCCACCAAAGAGATGCACTCCCACCAGCCCAACTAGATGGTCATCTCAGTTTTCCGAAAATGTAAGTCAGAAGCAGTATCAGTCACAATTTCAAGTGCTGCCAGCAGCAAATGCGTACTGCAAAGCATCACCCAAAACCAACACGATAGCTTCCTACTGATCCAACTACAGATCAAGCCTCACTGGTAACTGCACGAATGCGACAGCATTGGCATGATGGTGGGCAGTAGACTGATAGCGAATCTCATAGCAATAGTTACTGAGAAAAAGAGCCCAATTCTGCAACCAGTGGGCAGTTCTCTCCAGTAGCTTGGTAGTACGGCCAAGTAATTAAACTAATGGCTTGAAGCCAGTTATGGGGAGGAATCTTGTCGCAAACACGAAAATATGAAACTTTTTAACCCCGAAAATACATAATATCTTGCGCCTCCTTTTCCACCTGTGAATAATTACAGTAGGTAGTGGAAGTGTGTTTGATGTATATGTGATTAGCTATTTTGTCCCATCTGGGCTCCAGTGGAATAGGATGGCACCAGTGCCATACTGGGATGTGTCACAGGGCAGGTTAAAGATTTACCCAGCGTGAAGAAAGTCAGGCAGGGAGCAGAGTACAAACACCGCTTGAAAGACTGATAAGCCCAGTGGCAATCCACATACCAAACTTAATGCCCATCAGGTGAAACCAGTGAAGAGGCTAGCAGATGTGCACGGCCTTGAGAATGAACTGCACATAACATGAAATCTTACTCATAATGAAGGCCATTCTCCAGCAGTAATTGGAAAACCGACTGAAGGTGCTGTAAATTCTCCTCAACGAGTGAGGTGGCGCAGTGGGCAGCATACTGGACTTGCATTCGGGAGGCTGACATTCAAGCCCGCGTCCGGCCATCCCGATTTAGGTTTTCCGTGATTTCCCTAATCACTTCAGGCAAATGCTGGGATGGTTCCATTGAAAGGGCGCGGGCTATTTCCTCCCCCATCCTTCTGTACTCCGAGCTTGTGTTCCACCTCTTAGCCGATGGGACGTTAAACACTAATCTCCTCCTCCATAAATGCTCTGCTCCGCTCTGGTTGGGCCAGTTGCTGATATGCCATCATTTTCAGTGATGCAACAGGGAATGTCCTGAATCAATGCCCAGTGCAGACAAGGTTCCAAAAGGCAAGCAATCAAACTGGTACAGCCCGCATGGAATGATGAGGATCAGGAAAATCTGATAAATTGTGTGAAATGACAAATGCAGGTGAGCATCAGACAAATCGATCTGTGCCGGCTGCTGTGGCCAACCGGTTCTAGGCGCTTCAGCCTGGAACCGCGCGGCTTCTACAGTCGCAGGTTCGAATCCTGCCTTGGGCATGGATGCGTGTGGTGTCCTTAGGTTGGTTAGGTTTAAGTAGTTCTAAGTCTAGGGGACTTATGACCTCAGATGTTAAGTCCCACAGTGCTTAGAGCCATTTGAATATTTGAAATCGATCTCTGACACATACTGGCCCCTCCACCAATTTCGCCAACAATTCTGCCTGCCACGCAACAGAATCATTGACAGAGGAGCTGCCCATTGACTCGACGAAATAGGAGAGACAGTGCCCTGATTCTGCCAATGCTGCACGTCGGCCTTTACCTAGTCACACATGATGAAGTGAATGGGAGCAGAGGCCACATATTTTAGGTTCTGTTGAGTGTTTAAGAGATACATGTCTTGAAATTTTCAGCTCAGCTCACGGTGTTTACCAACAATGGGCTGTATGACTACTCTAAGGAGACCAAATCATGGATGGGAATGGACTGAGATACTAAATGAATTTCACCAGTCGTCTAGAATCCGAAAACAGAAAAATATCAGGCCCAAAAACATTTTGTGCAAATGGTGAATTGACCAGTAACAATGTACATTGTAGTTCCACATTCTTATAACACGCAGAGCGCAATAATATCCCCCACAAAAGAATGCACAGTTTACTCTAAGACACAACCTGGCGTAGCGTCGTTGAATTCCAGGAACCCAAAAGCCTATATGTATACTAATTAATCAGGTAGACCATCGCTCCCATATTGATTTGGAGTTTGACCAATCGCCCATCGACTAGCAACGTGAGCAGCATAGCTGAGGTGACACATGCGGGGTGTGAGCACAGAGTCTATAAACTGATGCATGAGCTATTGAAAAAGTTGCCAAATGGCTGATTCAGTGGCACACCCCACACATGGCCGCAGGCAAGGCCGCCAGAGCTACCCCATGAGGCAACGGAAGCTGTTTACTTTGCACACATAATTGAGCCGCATTCCACTTATCAGAGAGGACATCCTTTGCTGCCGCCGTAAGCTCATGCAATTCAGCAATCTGGGAAAAGTGGTCTAAACAAGGGTCACACATGGTCATGAACCCAGTTGGAACCTATGAGCTTAGCACCTAACTGGATAATCGTGTTCCAAATTATTATCGAGACTGCATAGTAGGTAGCACATTTGGGGCACTCGAAACGACACTTGCGCGAGAAACCCTGCAATTCAGAGATCCAGGACACATAAAACTGTCCTGGAACCTGACGATGCTGGTTAAACTAGAGCTATGTGCCCACCACACATCCAAAATACTGCGTGAGCAACTACCAAAGCTCGTCAGATGGTTGTTTCATGGGCTCAGTGGTATGTGTTACCTGGCAATGTAGCAAGAACTGTTCTCACACCTTTCTGTAGACTCACCATGGGCCGGCCGAAGTGGCCGTGCGGTTCTAGGCACTGCTGTCTGTAACCGCGAGACTGCTACTGTCGCGGGTTCGAGTCCTGTCTCGGGCGTGGATGTGTGTGATGTCCTCAGGTTAGTTAGCTTTAACTAGTTCTAAGTTCTAGGGGACTAATGACCTCAGAAGTTTAGTCCCATAGTGCTCAGAGCCATTTGAACCATTTGAACTCATCATGGCCAGTTATTAGCATCAGAGGCCGGCGCGCAGGGGGTGATGGGTGGGGAGGAGGCAGAGAAGAAAACTGCCCAACAGTCGCCTGGCCTCTTGCCAGCGAGGCAAGGGTGTCAAGCAAGCCTGCATTCTGGCTGATCAACGACTGCATCTGTTGCTTCTCTTTCTGTAGGCGCAACATTGCATAAATGCCAGGTCCATGGTGGCCCAAGCTGAAGACTATAAAAAGGGGAAAAGAAAAGAAAGCGAAAAGCAATTGTGGCATCACACACGTAAAAGCCTTACACTGTCATTTTAGTATCTGTGCTGGCCAACATCTCTAATCTATAGCGTTGGCGCCAGCATTTCACACACTGATGGTGGCTCAATAAAAAGTGAAGAACGTAAATCTGTCAGACGAAACGAATTCGCCATTTGAGTCAATCTATGGGACGCAGGGCGTCAGAAACATTGTAGAGACATGCATGGAAAATATCTCAGCCCCTGAAAGGCATGGTCTGTGGTGCCTGAACTCTGTGTAAGCGTTGACGTGCACTGCTTACAGTCGTCTAAAAGGCAACCATTGCTTAAGTGGGTCCACCCATGCCACCTGATGTGTGTGCCAGGTTTCCAAACAACACTGCGTTGCCCACAACAGCTCATCTACCTCCATCACGATGTCCGCTGGTGATTACAGTTTTCATCAATATTTCGATGAACTGACAGCAACTGAGAATAATTAACTAGTGATTTCATAGCCTGAAATTTACCTTACAACGACGGCTAACATAGCCTCACCAAATCTACATCTACATCTGTATGAGCACTCCACACTTCAACAAAAGTAAAAAGAGGATAATGGAATGTAGTCGAATTAAATCAGGTGATGCTGAGGGAATTAGGAGAAGAGACACTTCAAGTAGTAAATGAGTTTTGCTATTTTGGTAGCAAATTAACTGATGATGGTCGAAGTAGAGAGTATGTAAAATTTATTCTGGCAATGGGAAGGAAAGCGTTTCTGAAGAAGAGAAATCTGTTAACATCGAGTATAGATTTAAGTAGTAGGAAGTCTTTTCTGAAAGTATTTGTATGGAGTGAAGCCATGTATAAAAGTGAAATAGTTTAGACAAGAAGAGAATAGGGCTTTCGAAATGTGGCGCTGCTACAGAAGAATGCTGAGGATTATGAGGGTAGATCACGTAACTAATGAGGAGGTACTGAAGAGAATTGGGGAGAAGAGGGATTTGTGGTACAACCTGACTAAAATAAGTAATCAGTTGGTAGGACACGTTCTGAGGCATCAAGGGTTCCCAGTTTGGTATTGGCGGAAAGCGTGGACAGTAAAAATCGTAGAGTGCGACCAAGAGACGAATATACTAAGCAGATTCAGAAGGATGTAGGTTGCAGTAGTTACTTGGAGATGAAGAAGCTTGCACAGGATAGAGCAGCATGGAGAGCTGCACCAAATCAGTCTCTGAGCTGAAGACCAGAACAACAACAATATCTGTACAATCAGTACCAGGCCAGTAGATTGTTTGTCTGTTCATTTTACGAGCTTCTAAGTGGAAGTGAGTAACACATTTAAATATGTCCGAGTGCTTTTGTAGCATGTTTGTACAGTTCAGGGTCTCACTGTCAGTAGTATGGATAGGTACTGTGAACACTGTGTTATAATGTGTGCTGAGTTGGTGAACTTTCACTCATAGCTCCAAGCTGTTATGGACTTGATCACACTGCATGAGACTATTGTCAGTTGCCATCACTGCGGGGAGTTAGACATAAGTGTCCAAGACACTACCTACACGTCCTACGTTTTCCTCAATCGGTGCACTACTGTGCTCACCTCTCACCTATAGTCAAGGCGGGAGTTCATTCCAAGGTATGGTAGGCAGTGAAAGACTTTGCAGAGCTCTGACCAAAAAGGCCTGCTTCATCTGTGTGACAACTGGTTTCAGGCATTATCTGTGGCTAGTAAAGATCGTGAGCTAGATGGAGTCACTTATCCTATTTCTGAGAAAGCCTTTCAGATTTAAAGATCTAGGCATTCACGTAGAATGGCTTTACTGGTAGGTGAGAGCTTCAGTGTTAAGCGCATAGTAGTTAAGGCTGCCAAGCGTGAGAAGAAGTCCAGAGAGTACCGTGTGAATTCAGGGGAGTCATCCCAGATCTGGAATGGGTCCTCCCAGATGCCATTAAGAGCACAGGGTGCCAGCAACTGCAAGTAGTGGCTCGTCTCTGTGATAATGATGTGTGCCACTCTGAATCAGAAGAGATTCTCTCCCTGCTTTCAAGTGCTCTTTCTGCTTTCTGAAGTGGTAAGGGCTGACAGTCTTGCTTGTGAGATGAAGGCAGAGCTCCACATCTGTAACATCACTGACAGGCCTGATTGAGTATCCATGGCACAGAGCAGCATGGAGGGTCTGAATCAAAGGTTCAAACGGCTCTGTAACGGTTCAGACATGAGATTTCTCAATTTGTGCAATAGCGTGGTGGGATTTTGGCAGCTAATTCATTACTCTCATGAAGCAGCTACACCAGTACCAACGGTGGTGTGAAGTGGACTGGGCGGTTTTTTTTTTTTTTTTTTGAATGTATTGGGAAAGTACCAAAAGGGCTTCAGTCTCATGAGTACAGGGGAAACACAGAACGAGGGTAAAGTAGGAACAATCAGAATTATAAAGGTAAACTGTCGTAGCTGTGTTGGGAAGGAACCAAACCTTCAAGCGCTACTCGAATGAATGCACTGTAGCTCAAATTTTCGTAGGATCAAAAGCTGGCTAAAGCCAGAAATAATTTCAGGCAAAGTTTTTGCAAAGGATCTGATGGGGTTTACGCAGGACATATTAAATACAGTTGGTGGTGGTCTGTTTGTTGCTGTCAGAGGTAGCTTATATTTTACTGGCCCTCAGTTCAGATGATGCAGTTGCTGAAAGGTTCAAAGAAAACTTGAGTATCATCTCAAATAGGTAAAACACTCACATGTTTGTCGTACTCGCTGCCTTCAATCCACCCACCATACGTTGGCGGAAATATATGTTCAAAGCCAATGGTAGGCATAAAACATCATCCGAAATTATACGAAATGCTTTCTCTGAATACTACTTTGAATACATACTTCCGGAGCTTACTTGAATTGTACTCTTAGCAACAAATAAGCTTAAGCAAATAGGAAACGTCATGATAGATACAGGGGTTAGTGGTCACTGGATCACTGTAGCCGGACTGATTAAGAACATCCACATCCACCAAAAGTAAATGCATAATATATCCTGTTAAAAAAACATAAGACGTTCACTTGACACATCCCAAAGAGATGGCCTCCACTCCTGCCCAACTATGTAAGCGTACACAAGATGTGGCTTTAGCCCACAGGAATGCTATTCATGGTAACTGATAACTTATACCAAGTAAATTAGTAACAGACGAAACTGACCCCGTATGGTACATGAAACTGACCAGAACGCTGCTGCAGAAGCAACGAAAAAGTCATGCCAAATTTAAATGAACACGAAATCTGCAACATGACCGATGCCTCACAGAAACTCTAAATTTAGCGCAAACTTCAATGTCAGATGTTTTTAATAATTCCATACCGTAACTCTGCCTCGAAATCTGATAAAGATGAATATATTCTGGTTTTGTGTAAAGTGTGTCAGCAGCAAAACACAATCAATATCTTCACTGCGCAATAGTAATGGTAATGTTATTGAAGACAAGGTCATTACAGCAAAGTTACTAAACACGTTTTTCCAGAAATTCCTTCACCCAAGAAGGTGAAGTAAATATCTGAGAATTCGAACAAAAAATAGTTGCCAACATGAGTAACTTAGATGTAGATATCCTCAGCTTAAATTACATAATAATGGCTAATCTTCTAGTCCAGATTGAACAGGGTGTTTAAAAAACAGCTCCCTAGTTTTAAGTATAAATTTAATGGGGAAATTAATGAAAAATTACATCAATGAGTACATATCATGAAAGAGAATTCCTTCAAGTTTTGTTTAATGTTAGTAGACGTCATCGTGGGATCCATTTGTTGCCCTGCACACGTAAAGACGATATTCTACTTCTCGTCATGTATTCACCAACATTTCAGGTGTAACTGTCCCAACCGTTGCGACGATTCTTTCCCGTAAATGATTGATGTCTCTGATCTTTTCACTGTACACAACATTTTTTAGGTGGCCCCAAAAGAAAACGCCCAGTAGGGTTAAGTCTGGGCTTCGTGGTGAGCCAGGTATTGGTCTAGCCCTGCCTATCCACCTTCCTCGGAAGCGAAGGCACTTCTAATTGTAGATTACGTCTGACGAATGACTTCTTCGGGCTCCGAACACACGAAACGCCGAACTGTTCAACATCTTCAGAAGTTCTCGGTCTACCTAATGATTTTGATTTTAAAGCACTAAAGGTTTCATTAAAGACAGACTATGACGTATAGTTCTTACTGCAGGTGGTTCACCACCATACTAATGTCTAAAATTACGTTGCACTGTTAGAACTGACCAAGTTTTCAGAAGCCAAATAACACTGCGTTTTCTGTTGCGGAGTACACATTATTGCTGAGTTGCTCTGCACTATCCCTTAAGAATAGATTGATATAAAAGTTCCATACATAACGATCACATACAACCGCTCGCTCTACAAAATATCCATACCTAAGGACTGGAAAGAACCACGGGCCATACTAATACTCAAGAAAGAATATTTGAGTAATCCGCTGAATAACATACCCATATCACTAACATCGACTTGCAGAAGGTTTCAGGACCATAAATCGTTTTTAAACATGAATTACCTTGAGGAAAACCATCTACTGACATAGCACAGATTCAGAATGCATCATTCTTGTGAAATACAACTAGCTCTTTATTCACCCAAAGTAATGAGTGCTATCAAAAGGGTGTCTTAAATTGATTCTGTATTTCTGTGTTGGCAAAAGGCTTTTGACACCATTCCACACAAGCAACTTACAGTCAAGCTTTGTGCCTGTTGTGCACCTGTCAGGAAGGTCAAAGTTTACAGTAATTGATGGAAAGACATCGCGTAAAATTGAAGCGGTATCTGGAATTCCTAATGAAGTGCAGATAGCGTAGGAAACCAGTACCTAAGACCACCAAACTGGAAGGGGGGAGGGGCATCCAGCCTAAACCAGAATACTATCGAAAAGGCTAGTCCGAAAGATACTGGTGGCGCCACAATGGCAGGCCAGCTCCAATAGGAGCAGTGTGGAAGGGAATCTGAGCCATAAACTTGAAAAGCATCGTCCAGACAGGACAAACCTAAGGCCTGATAAAAGTGGAGAAGAGTCTGGCAATACCTGCCCCAAGAAGTAAGTGCAAGAAAACAAAGGACGTTGGTTTCATGGAAATAGCCAGTCTTCAGAAGGCAGATATGGGGCAACCAATTAAGTTTGTTGTCAAAAACGAGACCCAAGAAACGGAAATGGGGGACCATGGTCAGGTGGTGGGTGTCGACAAAGAGCTCTGGATCAGGACTGATCATTGTACTGCAACAGAAATGCACTGCCTGTGTTTTAAGGAGGGAGAATTGAAAAATGTGTGAGAGTGTCCATGCTGAAGCACAGCAGATGCCACCCCAGAGCTGTCACTCCACAAGGAACCTGTCTTTCGTTCCCTTCAGTTGATTTGCCAGTTGCAGTGTGAACGTCTTCCTTTCCATTTTCTTGTTCGTTTCTATGTTATAGATGACTCATGCATTTATTGTCTACATGCCCAGTAAGTTGTAGAGGACATGCATTGGCCATCTCCTACATGCAACCTTCATAGTATATTTATGCATCATTTGATCAACCATGTCCACCCTGTACTTTGTTGCATTGTAGAGCATTACGGTTTCAGGTACTTTTTTCCTTCCTTGCTTATTATTATTTCAGCATGCAGCGTACTCAGAAGAGTGACATTTTTATTCTTCTTTCCTTGGTATACAGTCAAGGTGCAGTCTGTGTTGTCAATATTGTGCAGAACTGTAGTGGAGTGCATTCAGCATTCGGCTTCCTTACTTCATCCGGCATTTCACGGCGGTTCTTGTTCATTGTACCAACTAATGTAGTTTTCTTTTCTTTGAGTTTTCTAGCAAGTCGAAGAGACTTAAGAAAGTTGTCTATGGTCATTTCTTCCTTGATTTACAAATGACTCCATGATATGCAGAACGATGTACTCTCCAAGTGGTTGTTTCTCTCTGTGCATGTCCTCTTTGGCGAAGTATGGGAAAGCATTACATATATACTTTGTGATTACATCAACAACCAACCAGAATTTGAGCATGTATTTGCCTCGTTTGTAGGACATGAATTGAGTGAACCTGCATCTTGCTTTGCTTGGTAACAGTTGCTCATCAATGGTTATATTTTCTTCAGGACGGTAAGCGCGAATACTGTTTTCAATGAACTTTCACTAAATTTCAGATACAAGAGCGAATTTGCTGGCTGCCAGGCGTTCAGCCCGGGTTGATTTTTCATCAAAACGGAGAAATTTGAAAAGCTTCTGAAATCTATCCCTTGGCATAATGTCCTTGACAAAAGCAGGCCCGAAGAGTGCTACCAAAGATCATCCACAGACATACATTTTGTGTGCAATACACTCTGAACGTACATGGTGGCTATCAGTTTCTCCAGTTCCTCAAGTGACACTGTGCAGTCATTGTTTTTTATTACTTTTCGAGAATTTGACTGTGTGTATTTCTTCATGAGGCGTAGCATTGCTTCATCAATAACTGATGACAGAGCTGTCTACTCGTTGGGAAGCATAAGCAGTGGGGCCTCCTCTCTCCTTCAGAACGTTTAAGGCTGACCACCTTCCAGAAGATGAATAATTTCCAGTCCCTTATACTCTTCCATTCCTTGCAGTCATCTTTGTAGACGCTTCCAACTGTACATGGTGTGGTGAAAAAGATGATGAATGACGTATATCAGCATCTGAATCCTCTTCCACTAATCGCCCCTCTTTCACAATGTCTTCATCTTCAATTGTGCAGGTAGATAATCATCATCTTCAACAGTGAAGTCAGTTTCCGATTCAACTCCAGAATTCTCTAAGAGATGTAACACTTCTTCATCACAAAGTCCACGCTGACGATACATGTTCGAAAACGTGTTTCACGGGCAAACACTGCCTGACTGACACAACATAAGTTATGGCGAACTAGAACATACATGTGTCAAGTTTCAACAATGAGGAGCAACTGCTCTGTTATATTGCTGGCTGTATTGTTGGATAATTTGCTTATAAGCAGAAGAGAAATTACAGTGGAGTAAAAGTGACCCCTTCCGCCATTCTAGGTATAATGAATGAAATGGCGAAGAAAATTAAAATATTTTGTAAATACTAAAACATCTTCAGAAAGAGGAGAAAAATTAGAAACGTCATATAATTTCATTAACGAAGTAAATAAATTGTATATGACAATGAACGGAAAACGATGGCCGTGTTCATTTTGACCCCTTCCGCCATTCTAGTGTTAACATGTCAGGAGCACAAAGCGGCGACAAGGCGGGGCGCATATATACGTCTAGAGGACCTGACGGAAGTATCAAATGTGCGCATTAAAGCGTCCAGAGAATCTGTGGACAGTAGCAGCAGCGTGTGTAAACTCGTCCAGAGCAGTCAAAACGTTAAAGGACAGCAGTTCTGAGGAAAAGATGGAAGAGGCGGTAAGACCACGCGTCGAAGACAGCAAATAAGGTGTTCTTTAGCAGATGGCAGACACTGTGAAGAGAAAATTTAGATGGAGAGTTCTCAGACCACAGATAGGGACCAAATACACCAAAAAAGAAAAGGTGAAAGAGAAAAAGCAAGAGGAACAAAAATTAGAAGGAATATCAGAAACCAGGTGGACAGCTGGGCTGACATAAGGAAGCATACCGAGAGAGGGGAAGGAGGGGCAGTGGAGAAGCAGTGAGGACAGGGATGAAGGGAGACAGGGAAGTCAATGGAGCCTGGGAAAGAAGGAAGGGCCGCAAGAGTTCTGGGCCCTACGTACGCCACACACAAACTCACAAAAGAGCCGTGAGTTCCCTAGGGGGGAACTATGATCTACCTGACAGGTATTCACGTATCCAGTCACACAGCTGAGAAGATACTCCAAAGGCACCAATGTGATTAGGATCCACACGTGAGGAGCGTTGTCAACAGCCTTCTGGAACTATTGAAATATACAACCAAACCAGAGATCCCCTCTCGACAGCAATCATTAAATCACGCGAATGAATAGCCAGTTGTGTATCACAAGACAATATGTGAATCCGCTATAATTTATGCATGTTTTGGAAGTCAGTTCTGGAAGCTGGAGAGATTGAATAAGAGTCTCTAACCGTTCTTTCCACCAAACTGTCGTTGTGCCCCAGTGC
Organism: Schistocerca piceifrons; assembly: GCF_021461385.2. Classification (NCBI taxonomy): domain Eukaryota; kingdom Metazoa; phylum Arthropoda; class Insecta; order Orthoptera; family Acrididae; genus Schistocerca; species Schistocerca piceifrons. The sequence continues at coordinate 468,181,686 of NC_060145.1, forward strand.
AGAAGACAGCTCGTCGGTCATGGGATCTTCTTCGGCTGGCTGCTATACTGTCATCTCGAACCTGCGATTGTGCTTTTTGTGGGATGCCAATTTCCCAGCCTACTCTCTCTATCTACAGAGGGCAAGATCTGTAGTACAGACAATGATGGTAGGCGACTCTTCTCATTACTGTATCCTGTTTCGTTATTACTCAAAATATACACACATTTTACGCTGTCTTAGACAACACTTGACACACCTTTCTTAATACACAAATCAAAAAGGGTTTTGCATCTCCTTGGTTCCGAGAGTTCTGGAACCTGTACAGAAAATTGGAATAGAGATCAACGTAAACATCATCTCCGCCCTTCTTTTGCTTATGAAAAAGACACATTGCATGTTGTACCACCACACGGCGAGACCTCCAAAGGTGGTGGTCCAGACTGCTGTACAGACCGGTACTTCTAATACCCAGTATCATGTCCTCTTGCATTGATGCATGCCTGTATACGCCGTGGCATACTATACACAAGTTCATCAAAGCACTGTTGGTCCAGATTGTCCCACTCCTCAACGGCGATTCGGAGTACATCCCTCAGTGTGGTTGGTGGGTCACTTTGTCCATAAACAGCCCTTTCCAACACCTTTAACATCTTGATAGGGTTCATGTCTGGAGAACACGCTGGTCACTCTAGTAAGCGATGTTCCTGAAGGAAGTCATTCACAAGATGTGCACGATGAGGGCACGAATTGTCCATGAAGACGAATGCCTCGCCAATATGCTGCTGATATGGTTGCAGTATCGGTCGGAGGATGGCATTCACGTATCGTACAGCCCTTACGGCGCCCTCCATGAGCACCAGTTCAAAAATGGTTCAAATGGTTCTGAGCACTATGCGACATAACTTCTGAGGTCATCAGTCGCCTAGAACTTAGAATTAATTAAACCTAACTAGCCTAAGAACATCACACACATCCATGCCCGAGGCAGGATTCAAACCTGCGACTGTAGCGGTAGCTCGGTTCCAGACTGTAACTCCTAGAACCGCACGGCCCCATGAGCACCAGTGGCGTACGTCGGCCCCACATAATGCCACCCCAAAACAGCAATGAACCTCCCCCTTGCTGCACTCCCTGGACAGTGTGTCTAAGGCGTTCAGCCTGACTGGGTTGCTTCCAAACACGTCTCTGACTATTGTCTGGTTGAAGGCATATAAGACAAATCTTCGGCAGGACTTCCACCGCAGCCACTCAAATTTGCATTTAATTTTGCAGTTTGTAACTTATTTTTAGAATCCGTAAAACGGCTCTCGCAGAAGGAGCAGGAAATGTGTGTGGAAGGAGTTTTCCATTTCAGTTGCCTTATTAGTAAGACAGTGGCTGAGCGTGGGGCGGCACAGTACTACCAGATGTTTTGTGTGGTACCTACGCTCAGTCCACGGTAGTACCGCCGACCAGGGCGCTATGTCATGTACCGCTGAAGCAGGGGCGGCTACTGAACCACCCTGTCCCCACCACCTAGGAAGACTGGGGGTAGGGGAGGGGGGCAATCACGTGGGGCGCGCGTGATGGGTTGGTGAGAATGCGTCGGTATCCAGAACATTCTGTTTTGCCTGTTAGCTCAGTCCGCGACCAGATGTATCCACTAATTCGTCCCTTTAGGGACGCAACGCCTCTCAGTTTAACTCCGGCAGCCAACTGTAGTCGTAGAGAGTGAGTTCAGTGTATCCCTTAGGCGTTGGCTTTTGGGGAAATAAAACCTCTGCTCGTGACTGGAAACAGTCTCTTCTATCGAAGGTTTTCTGCTATCATCACCGAACGGCCCACTTCCCTCTACAACAAAATAAGTAAAGTCTTAGTAAATGAAATACAAAATTATGAAAGTACGTTGCATAATTTTAACATTACTATCCTGGGAAGGGGAATTGATACCTGATCTCCCACCGATTTGAGTAGGTCAACTGTAATGCAAATTGCGGGAAATACCAATCGTACATGGAACTAGCAGCATATATATTTTTAATCCATCGCTCTGATTCTTTGTCGTAGATTAATTTGTCAAATAGGTTCCCTAACCTGACGCTTTCGATCTCAATTCTAACAGAAACAGTGAAAGTGTTGTGCGAATTGGCATCAATAAACCACTGGAAATTGTTATGGTATTTTTCTACTGTATTTTAGCATCCCATATGTTTCTAATGAGTACCAGAAATGGGAAATATGAGTTCAAATAACAAAATATACTCGTGTAAAAGGTCACGCCGTACAGGTACTGAGCACAACGAAACATATCGTACAATCACACGCTCTAGGTGCGCGAGGAAAGGTTGAGATTATGGAAGCACCTAAGGAGCTCTCAGTTAGGCTACGTCGATCTGAGCAATTAGTCGTTACAGTAATACACGTGGATGAAGAAAAGTGAGAAAAAACGGTACTGGTTCAACACTAGCAGAGGTAGCTCATCAGTGAGTTCCAACTTGTGATACTCCAGACAGTGGCATCATCCCTGTACTCCGGCCGGCTGCTGTGACCGAGCGGTTCTAGGCGCTTCAGTCTGGAACCTCGCTGCTACTATTGGATCCGCCTCGGGCATGGATGTGTGTGATGTCCTTAGGTTAGTTAGGTTTAAGTAGTTCTAAGTTCTAGGGGACTGATGACCTCAGATGTTAAGTCCCATAGTGCTCACAGCCATTTGAACCGTTTGAACCCTGTACTCCGACGTGGAACTATCCATGTGAATTTCGAGGCAACCCGATGTCGATTTATTAAATCTACAATTTCATAGTAGGATGGCAAGCAAACTTCCTTCTCTGGCATTCAGAGAGAGAAAGAGCGCCTGTGAAGTACCTTATTCGATGTCGATTGCATCTCGTGGACTCACACCACAAAGAAAACACCACAAAATTAATCATTTATTGCAGCAGTTCGTATGAGAATAACGAGCATGACGCCTCATGTACTGCTGAGAGAGAGAGAGAGAGAGGGGGGGGGGAGAGAGAGAGAGAGAGAGAAAGAGAAGAAAGTGTGAAAGCATTTATTCGATCTCGACTGCAGCTAACAGACTTACAACAGATATTTCATCTTACAAAGAAGACAACCAAAAATTAATGAATTAATTCTATTGAATTTGTGGAAGAATGAGAAGAAAAACACATTCTACATTACAGTTGATCTACTCAAATTGGTAGGAGCTCATGTATCAATCTGATTTTCAGACATTTCACACACCGTCTGATCAAAAGTACCCGAACTTCTATTGGTGGACGTGAATATGGGTTGTGTCCATCCTTTGTGTTTATGATGACTCGAACTTTGCTATGGAGAGTTTCAGTGAGATGTCTCAATGTCTGTGGACGAAAGACGACCCATTCTTACTCAAGAGCCAAAACAGAGAAGGCTGTATTGTTGGCAGCTGGGATCTGCAACGAAGTCGAAGTTCCAACATCTCCCAAAAGTGTTCCGTTGGATTCAGGTGTGGACCCTGAGCACACCGGTTCATGCTACAAACGTTTTTGTCCATAAACGATTGCTTCACAAATGCAGTTTACGACAGAGTGTATTGTCATGTTCCTCCACTGTGCGTAGTACACAAGGCTGTAAAATTTTTTCAAATCTTTCGGCATTTAGCACTTCCTTAAGCACAGTAAGAACAGCACACCTTCACCACAAAAACCACCTCCATACCGTAATACCGCCTCCTTCGTACTTTACTTCTGGTACTGCACGTTATCGCAGGTAACTTTCTCCACACAGTTGCCAAACCAAACCGTTCCACTGGATTGCCACAGGGCAAGGCGTGATTCAGCACTCCAAACTACTCGTTCCATTCATTCACTGTCCAATAGCACAGGTCTCTGCACCTCTTGAGGAGTCGCTCAGCATTGCCTATGGACACATGTAGCTTACGAAGACCTGCTCGACCATTTTACCCCATTCCTTTTAAAGTCCTGTGCGCAGTGTTCAGTCTAGCCGGAAAGCTAGCACCGCTCTGGACCTCACTACTCATTCCTTCTGCCGTTTTAATGCGATTCCTTACAATCGCTCTCTGTAGTGCTCGACAGTCTCTGTCTGTCATTACATGAGATCTTCCTGGTCTTGGTGTAGCCGTCGTTATTATTTTGGGGAGTTTTGACTCACTGTCACATCACCGACAGTTAACTTGAGTTTAATAGTGCAATCTCAATGCTGGCGCCGTGGTGTACATGTACTAGGCGGTTATAATCAAACTTTTGCCACCAGAGCCAATTTAGATGGAAAACTATTTATCATATGGGTTCCTAACTTTATAGGGATGATGTTCAGAGTGCGTGCTGCAGGATACTGTTGTTCGTAGCGTTGGTGTCACGACTTGCTGGTAGACGCCGGTACTGACACAACGACGCAGTCTTGACATCAGTGTGCATTAAAGTCGCAGATAGTCACCACAGATCTAGATAAGGTGAGCAAGAATTTACTGCTGTTTTATCAAAACAACAGCAAAATTATCCTGTTCTTCATGCGTATCGACGCATTAACGGAATGCGAAGAGATCCTGTTTCCACACCTCTACATCTGCATCATACTCCGCAAGCCACCAAATGGTGTATGGCGGAGGGTACTTTCGATACCACTATGTGATCCCTCCAATCCTGTTCGACTCGCGAATAGCGAGTGGGAAGAATGATCGTCGGTAAACAACATGATTTGGAAATTCGATTTAACTGTCGATTAGGGGACTTTTCCTGTCCAGTTGCACCACAAAACACTGTAGAAGTTACTCTTGCCGTGTATAAGAGTGTTGGATGCAACGGGCGATCTCTGAGTAGTGCACGAGCTGTATCGCAACTGCTGAAGATTCCGTCGTGCGCCATTCGTGTTTATCACAACGAATGCTGTGAATGGGGGTGCATCTGAAGTGCCACTATTGTCTAAAAGACATTACATGGAAGTACCAGTAAGTACCATTGTAACTAATGTACAGTTAATGAGGAAAAAATCGAAACATGTTTGTAAAAAGTGTGATAAATGTAGTGAGTAAACTATGTGGATACTCCAACTACACTCAGCTCCAATACTGAGTGTTAGGGATGGAAGCACGTTAATGAAGACGTGCACATGTCAGAAACTGGTCGTGTGTTAAATAAAGTCACCTATTCTGATTGGTAGCAGATATTACTCTACACCCCATAAAGGAACAGTTACGGTTTTAAATTTCTGGCTGAGCCTAATACATAAATGTACATTAAAACAAAGTCTCGAGATAAATGGAGAACTTTTAACATACTGCAAAAGTCTGTGAAAGTCAGACAGTATAGTCCCAGCAAAGGCGATAGTAACGCAACTTACTGGTTTTCTGTGTTGCATTCTGGTGTGTAGGCATCAAGAAAACTCGTACATGATCTTTGTATGTAGTGATAAATCCGATCCAGCAACATTTAGCTACTTTGGCTGACGTGTTTGGTTGGTTGGTTCTGAGAAGAACCGTTGTGAAGTAGTTTCGCGTTCATGTTTAAGCCAGGAGATCTGTAGTAGATAAGCATGGCACCAATCCTGTTCAAAAATGGTTCAAATGGCTCTGATCACTATGGGACTTAACTTCTGAGGTCATCAGTCCCCTAGAATTTAGAGCTACTTAAACCTAACTACCTAAGGACATCGCACACATCCATGCCCGAGGCAGGATTCGAACCTGCGACCGTAGCGGTCGCGCGGTTCCAGACTGCAGCGCCTATAACCGCTCGGTCACCCTGGCCGGCACCAATTCTGTTCAACTTGTATACATCTGATCTCCCTGAAACACAGTCAAGGAAGTTCATCTATGCAGACGATCTGGCGTTGGTCACCCAACAGAGAACTCTTGAAGCTGTGAGGAGGTCCTATACGCAGACCTCCGAAGACAGAACGTCCTCTTCAAGGAATACCCCGAGCTCCCAATGCACTCTAATGTTCCTGCACTCCGAATGAACCGATTAAAGCTTAGTCAGCCATCTGTCCTATTGCCAGAATCGCTACAGGCAGCTACTTTCAGTATCTACAAAAAGTGGACAAAAATGTGGAACGCTATTGCCCATGAGGAACATCAGACCCTCCAAAGACCTGACACAAGACCAGCCGGTATGGAACTAACGCGTCGTGCCTGGAAACCAAGTGATCGTAAACCTCTACCGATAAGGAAAGGTGTCATCTTCTCAGTGTGACTGTGGAAATGAACACCAGACGATCCATCACATTGTAACAAGCTGTAGCAGAAGACCCTACCATGGGAAATTGGAAGATTTTTTTGAAGTGACAGAGGCAGTCCTAGAATGGATCGACAAATTAGATATTAATTTATAGACTTACTTTTTAAATTACAAATTATTAAATTAATATATTTTTGTTACATTTTGTAATCCCACAATTGTTAGTTGCTGTTAATGCTATATAATAATAATACCTATTTTGGGTGTGATGTTTCGAGGAGCCGATGGAAATGCAAAAGGAGTATACAACATACTAACCTGTTTCAGTAATGAAGTCGCCTTCGACAGCTTCATCCGTGAAGCCTATGAGGTAGACCTCCTTTTTGGGCTGTAGGAGGCCGAGCACGGCCTCGGCGCGGCGCCACGTGTCGATGACGGCGAGCGTCGCGTTCTCGAAGCGGCACGTCCTGGCCGCGTGGGCGCGGGCCACCCTCTCCACGTGCACCCTGTAGAAGCGGCCGGCGCCGTCCAGCCACTCGTAGCCGTCCGGCGCGACCACCGAGAGCCGGCGCTCGCAGAAGAATGGCGCTGGATTCTCACAGGGCACGTCGTTTGTGTACCCGTCCTTGTTGAAGTCGACGCAGTTCTCGTTCCCGTAAGCGTTGTTGGGATCGTTAGGCAACCACGGCAGTTTGGACACTGGACGACCTGTTGTAGTGTAGGAGTTTCAATAAGAAACCAGGTTAGGTAACCATAAAATTAGCAGACATTACACTTAAACCATAAAAATGAACCGTCGCACAAGTTCAGCAGCAAAATGACATTAGGGAAGCGGACATACCAGGCGTTTATAATTAAACTTTCCCTATTTAACACATTATAACACGGAAATTAGCCACCGTACGAGCACCAAACTTGGCAGCGTAAATGTCCAGAGTATGGGGTGCATGATTTCCATGCGATATAGCTCCGCCGTCCGGTTCCAACTATGGCCACCAGGTGCCGTGATCAGTCATCGTGATTCACAGTCTCACAGACCTGACCAGTCTGCAGTGCACTTGTTGAAACCTCAACATGAGGTTGGACTAAAGGAGCAGGGCATTAAAGGTGAAGCTTCATTATCAAAACAAGAGTAAACTTGCAGCTGCAGTTTGAGAATATCACCTGCTGCAAGGATTACAGAAGGCAAAATTTTTAAGGCTTTCGTGGCCACTTGTTGACAAACTGCCTATTGGCGTGATTAGTACGCTCGTAACGCGAGCAGGACGAATAAGTGAGCCGCAACACCTCAAACGAGAAATGCAACACCTGGAAACTGTTCTGAGGAGCAATGGGTACTCCACAAATTACATTAGAAGTGTAACAGAGCCAAACACTCGGCGAAGTAAGGAACCAGAAAAAGAAATGTCGGGTACGGCCTTTCTGCCATACATTCCCAGAGTGACGGACAGAATCGGCCGTATATTGCGCAAACATGGCGTAAAGACGATTTTCAAACCGACAAGGAAGATCAAAGAGTGTCTTAGATCGGCGAAGGAGAAAAGATACCCACTTGCAATGTCGGGAATATACCATATACCATGCACATGCGGAAAAGTTTATGTCGGAATGACTGGACGATCCATTAACACCAGGATCAAAGAGCATAAGCGACATTGCAGGTTGGGGCAGGTGGAGAAATCGGCCGTGGCAGAGCACGCACTGAATGAGACCGACCACGTAATAAAATTCGCCGACACGGAAGTTCTGGCTGTAGAGAAGCACTATCACACGCGCTTGTTTAGAGAAGCTGTAGAAATACAAAAACACGCGAACAGTTTCAACAAGAAAGAGGAAAGCCTAAAGGTAAACGGATCCTGGCTTCCCGTACTGCAGCGAACGACCGTCGCTGGTAGCAAGAGGAGAACCGCACCGGAAATGACCGCAGAGAAGCCCTCGCACGTTGGCGCGCCAGATACATATAGTCTGCGGCCGCGAGCTTGGCTCCAGTTCACCACCGGCAATGGAGGGTGAAGCTTTGACAATGCCAGCCACTCGTGCTGGCGAAACGTCAGAAAAATCATTAGATGAACGTCGGCCGAAGAACCCGAGACAGAAACCAATAGGCAGTTTGATTACAGAAGGGTCCTCTTTCTCCACCTGCTGTGCGGAGCATGATTAATAAGTTCGAATCGATGGCAGAACTGGGCGTGCCTCCAGGAAGAAGCCGATGACCGGTGCACCACAGGTGGTCGATGAAAGCGCTGTTGCTATGGCAGACAACGCTGCGCGCAATTACCAACCGTCAGGCAGTGTGCGTGCTGTGTAGCGACAGTTGAACATACCGTCGTCCAGTATGCGGAAGGTGCTTCGAACCGTTCGCAAATGGTATCCATACAAGATCCACATCGTACAGCAGCTTGCACCACAAGTCGCACGTCTTGACTATCTCCTTTCTCGCAAGGCTTGAAGTTGACGAGAGCTGGTCCTGGACCATCCTACAGACAGACGAAGCTCATTTTTCTCTGACGGTTGAGGTGAACACACAGAATTGCCGGGTGTGGGCATCTTCACCTCCAGTCAGTGTGCACGAAGTTCTTCCGTATGGTGCACGTGTCACCGTATGGTGTGGCTTCACGGCTGCGTTCATCATTCCACCGTTCTTTTTTGAACAGGTTGGCGCTCAGTGACCGAAGACGTGCTGTGTGACTGGCCAGTGCTCTGGCGATATGCTTTGCCAGCATGTCATACCCGCCCTGTGGGAGAGAGACGCATTGAATTAAACAGTTTTGGTGCAAGATGGGACTCCAACGCAGATTGCTCGTGAAGTTCACCTGCTTCTCCGAAACACATTTTGGAAATGATGAAATTATGAACCGATCATTTCCAAACCCTTGGCTGGCACGATTACCTCATCTAACTCCCTGTGACTTCTGGTTACATGGCCACCTGAAGGACAGGGTTGACCAGAGGAACATTCACACATGTGCAGATCTGAAGCCCAGAAAATCAATAGAAGTACCCAGCATACCTACGGACATGCTTCTTTCTGCTTTCTGCGCTTTCAGACTCTTCTGATGGGCGCCATATTGAGCCCCTTTTATTGTAGTAATGGTACCGGTATGTGCAGTAGCCAATTAAAAGTGTTTCAGTCGAATTGATTCTGCATTATTTCTCTTCCCTATGCCCTTGACATTAATGCTACCAAGTTTCATCCTCGTATGGTTATTAGTTTCTGTGTTATAACGTATTAAATAGGGAAAGTTCAATAACAACCACCCACTACATTAAAGTAGTTCAGTAAAAATCCTACTTCACACTTTTCTTCAGACCGTTTACTGAGGAAATAAAAATAGTGACAAGAATACAAAGTTTTATCACCTCACAGATGCTGAAAAGCGACTGTAGATACACTACCTGTCATGACAAAGGTAATAAGAGGAAGCAATGCAGTCTCTATTCTCTTTGGGGCTGAAATGCTGTACTGATAAATATCTCCTCGTGCTAAGAAAATTTGAGTAGATCCCAGTATGTAACTTTAGCCAGACATGATCTGTGTATCCAAACATATGCTTCCCAGACGAGCTGCTGTTATATCTGAGATGGAATTTCTGGCTTTATCATGAGAAATAATCAATCCCATCAGCAGCAGTCTCACTTGTCGAGTAGGTGCTTTCATTCCGACGAGTGTATCTCATTGCAGGTAGGTGTTTACTGCTCTATAAGAAAAACTAATGACAGAATTTTTTTCATGTCCCAAATTTTGGGCGCATGACACTACCGGCAGCTATGTTCTCTTTAAACTTCTGCTTGACAGGATATTTATATTAAGGAGGCAAGAAACTCTCGTCCTCCCGTAACAACACAGACTTGACTACTATAGTACATTTATTTTTCTTGCAAGATAAGTTATAGCTTCATTCCAGTTCTCTGAGATATATAGGTAACTGCCTCATTACAGACTGTATGGCACTTTGTGACACTTGATTGTACACCAAACGAAATGATGAGCTTCAGCATGTCATGAATTCATTTCCTAGCGACGTCGTCATAGTGATAAGCTGTGTGCTGACAATAATTGAATTCAAAGGTTCAATGTTTGTCTCTGTAGTTGATGTCTTTAGGCACTGCAGATTTAGTTCGACTGCTCCTTTCTGAAATGTGTTGAGGAATTATTGACTCCACAGTTAAATCATTTTCTCCAACATAATTTAACGATCATACCACTCCACATATCATCAACAGATCTCTATGCCACTCCTGCAATATGTTGATCCATAGCTAACCACTGTATCCTCTTCTTGCTCAAATCGGTAGCATGTCAGTCAGCCTTCTTGGCGCATCATTGATGGAGTGCATGCACACTCCAGTGAAGATACTTGCTTCAGGCTACTTACTCTAGCAGGGGACTGGCGAACTTCCTGGACATTCAAATTATAAAATTTCCTTCTGTGTTTCTCCAAACACATGAACATCAGAAATCCACATTCTGAACACCATTGTACATCTTTACTAATGACAGAATTTTTTTCATGTCCCAAATTTTAGTATGTTTATGGAACCTACTTGTTTCAGTGCAACTGTTTAAAAAGAAGCCCTTGAGGATGTTAACAGTTGGAGTGAGGTTAATGTACCCAAGGGTGCATCAAGGGTTCATGAGCAACTTCAAGAAGCAAGCACAAGTAAAGTATGGCATCAGGTGCTCAGTAATTTGCCTGTCAAAGTCTTCTGGTAAATGGTACTACTGAACTACAGAATGGGAGAGGACCTGACTGGCTGGAAGGTCCTGGGGTCGTAATGTTATGTATGATTATAAAGATTTTTATCTACAAGAACAGAACACAATTCAGTTGATGAAGATTGCTGATCTGGCCCTGGCCGCATCTTAGGGACTGGGCTAGTCTGCTTCTTCATCTACTACAACTACTACAACCACTCTTTCTTCAATATAACACAACCGTTTCAAAACCCTTTAAAAAATTTAAGCATATATACTGAACAACAGTACGCTTGTTCGCTCACTAGTTGAATATTGCTCACCAGTGTGGGATCCATACAAGATAGGTTTGATAGAAGAGATAGAGAAGATCCAACGGAGAGCAGCACGCTTCGTTACAGGATCATTTAGTCATCGCGAAAGCATTACGGAGATGATAGATAAACACCAGTGGAAGACTCTGCAAGAGACACGCTCAGTAGATCGGTACGGGCTTTCGTGGAAGATTCTGCAGGAGAGATGCTCAGTAGCTTGGTACGGGCATTTGTTGAAGTTTTGAGAACATACCTTCACTGAGGAGTCAAGCAGTATATTGCTCCCTCCTACATATATCTCGCGAAGAGACCATGAGGATAAAAATCAGAGAGATTAGAGCCAACACAGAGGCATACCGACAATCCTTCTATCCACGAACAATACGAGACTGAAACCACCTTTAATTACAGAATGTCTGAGATGAAAAACTCTCTCTTATCTATGAAAACAAGAAATACAGCAGTTTATTATTATTTTGAGGAACCAGATACAGTGAAGAATTATGAATTCTATAATTTACTAAAATATATACTAAAAGATGATATTTGGTTTATATATTATTTCTAAAAGTTTCTCACTCATTAATAGAACGAGTTGTTAGTTTTATCTTTGATGGCACATTTTCAAAAGTTTCTCTCCGATAACTGGAGAATCTAAATATTACTTTATCTATAAAGGCAAAAGAAATAGGGGAGAATTAAAAAAATTGAAAGATCATGTATTATTTCACATGTAATAATTAAACAATATACATATATTTTAAGGTTTCTCAGATAGTATTCTGTGCTGAGCATCATAAGTTAAATTACTTTTTCCATAAGAAATTGTATAAGATAGTTTATCATTAGGAATTTTATCATTAAATGTAGCAAATAATATCATAATAGTTTTTGTGTTGCTACAATATTTCCTCATCATATGTATTTATTACATTCATAGCATAATTTGTAATAAAATGATGTAGATTTATACCAATAGCTTCTTTTAATTGTGCGATGCATTTAAAATCACAAACTTTAAATCGCCACTAACAAACTCATTGAAGAAATGATTTAACCTTGTATCATGTAGTCTAGAAATATTTTACACTTCTAAAGTCTCTCTGACTAATTGTTTTGGGATTTTTGGAAATGTTTCAGCTAAATTGAAACAATGTGTACTTTCATGTCTGCATCTAATATTGTCTAACTGCATATTCATTTTTGAGAGTAAAATCTTCAAATTTAACAACACAATTATCTTCTTATTCTTTTAATTGTTTAATTTCATCTTTATTTTCAATAAAAGTAGCACTTTTCCTCATTTTTATTTTAAATTTATTTTCCTTTTTATAAGTTTTGCGTATTTTGATTGATCTAATATTTTAGAGTAACTAAATGAATAATTATTTTTATTGTACTTTAACCATCCTGGAGCTCAAATATAACTATCAATAGTTAATGTTGTTTTTGCACATCTGCTTGTTCATATTATAGAACATTGAATTAAATTATGCAACAGCTTCAGATACTTATTTTTTTCTGGCATTCTTACATTTGGTTCCAAATCAGTTTGCAGTTAATTAAATAATTTGTATGAACACTAACTGAGACACTTATTTCAATTAAAAAGAAATTGATCAATTCACAAAAAAAACATCTGTTCCTGTAAGACCCGTCTATAAAAATGTTCATGTAGTTGGTTTTATACAGATTATAAACTCCAAATATTACATCAAAAATAATAAATTAAGCTGTAATGGAAAGCAATAATAATTCCTACTGGGGTGAATAGTTTAAAAAGTTTAGATAAATTCATAAATTGTATAAAACTTAATAGATATATATTAAGGAAGAAAAACATTTAAATGAAGTTATTATTGGAAACAATGATAAATTATATATTAATAGAAAGCATAGTACTGTAGAGGTTTCACACTTCAGTAAACAAATTATTGGACCTAAGAAGAAAATGGCTGCTAATAGTTTGACAAAAATGTATAGATATAACTTTTGAAGTAATAAATATAAGATCTGATTTAACTGATAGGATGTTTGCAGAAAAAGACAAATATTATCAAGTAACTAATACTATTGCTTCTTTTAAACCTATAATTTATGAACCAAAATATCCTACATTTCTTCTCATTTATGAGGTAAGAATTCAGGATTTAGAAGTAAGTATTACTGATGAAAAAATTATTTGATAGATTTTAGTGTTGTTACTGGCACAGTTAATCCAGAAAAGAATTAAGATATTTGAAAGGATTCGATTTACTGTGTCATAAGTAAACTGTAATAGTATATCAGTTATACTACAATAAATGTGGTGATATTCAATTCTTCAATTTTGTTTAATTCTTTGATACAAATTTATTGATTTGGGTTTTAACCAAATCTTAACATTTGTTCACAATTAGGGCATCTATTTCTAATTGCATTACTTTTTTTGTCTTTCTCTTTGTGTTCTAATAATAGAGTAAATGTTTCTAAGGTTACAATCATATAATCTTAAAATCACAAAATTTGGCTTTAAGTTATGGTCTTCAGTTTCTTGTACAGTATGTGGTAGTGTTCTATTTACTTTCTCAGTTCTTTCATTTAAAATTTCTATAGCTGAATAAAATCTTACCCCTAATTTTTGTTTATATTTGCCCTTAAAATTATTCAGTTCTTTTAAATAACTTACTTGAATTTAATTTTTTTTCTGACTCTTTATATGACATTTACATCAATCCATTAATTGTTCTTTAATTTCATATTATCCATGTTTACAAATTGAAGATTAATCTTCATGTATAACCCACTTTCTGAATGGTTTGGTTACTTCCTTTTCTGATTTAAAAATTAATGAACAAAAGCCATGTCACTGATATATTTTCATGATTTGTCATTGAATTTAATAGCACTTCAGGGTTTAAAAATTCAAATTTATTTTTATCTTCTTTATCAAAAAGCCATGTAATCACATAGCCAGTATCTTTATTTTCTAGAATTAGTGTTTTTGTCAAAGATAATTAAGACTTGTTCATCATTGTAGTTGAGTTAATGGTTGATGACAAGGTCTACGAATTAATCCATTTAATACAAAAATTGTCATTAGATTTTTTTATTTTACAGTCATTTTTAATAATATTAATTTCTTATTTTCTGTTTTTCTTCTTTCTAATTATTTTTTCTACATAAGCAGAAGCCATAAAATATAAGTTTCCTAAAAATTGTGCAGTTAAGAAATAAATTGCTAATTTTACTTCACAAAAATATACAAAAGCTGGTTATTGAAAAATACGTAGATCTTGTTTAAATGAATATTGTAGAAATATATAGAGAAATAAAATTCATTGTGCATGTGTGTGTGTATGTGTGTGTGTGTGTGTGTGTGTGTGTGTGTGTGTGTGTGTGTGTGTGTGTGTGTGTGTCTGTGTGTGTGTGTGTGTGTGTGTGTGTGCATGTGCATGAATATGTGTATCTATGTATGTGTGTATGTTTGGAAAATATATTTTGAAATATTATTACTAAAATAATTTAAAACTGATGTTAACCAAAGAACATTACAAATATTATTATCGATTGAGAATGATGAAAACAAATGTTCTGGATGCATAAATTTACAAAAACTGAATGAATTATCAAAAATTTAGGATTTCAATTTTTTTGTAAGAATCCAACATCTAAATATATATACTGAAATAAAAGCAAAAATGTATTATAGAAAATAACAAAAATAACAGTTTTTAATTCTCTCAGTGTCAGCTAAAACTATTATTTCTGTGTAAATGGATCCCTTTAAAGTTTTGGATGAGTTAGAAAATTGCAATATAAATTATGTTTTAAAAGAAACATCAGAAGTGTTGACAGATTATAACTCTGAGCCAGATGGAGACTCGAGCTTGGGACTTTTGCCTTTCATTGCCAATTGTTCTATGTACTGAGGTACACAAGCATAACTCACAACCTGCCTGCACCAACGTACTTCTATCAGTACTTTGTCTCCTAGCTTCCAAACTTCACGGAAGCCTTGCACTTGCCCAGAAAGGCAAAGGTCCTGAGTCTGAATCTCAGTCCAGCTCACAGTTTTGATCTGCTAGTCAGTTTGATATAAGCATACAACCCACTGCTGAATAAAAATTTGATTGTGGAAACATATCCCAGGCCTTCTCTCCATGATATCCATTCTTCCAGGGATGCTGGTATTGCATGTTTCATAGGGGAATTTCTGTCAAATTTCGAAGCTAGAAGATGAGATACAGGCACAAGTAAAGCTGTGATGAAATGTCATCAGTTATATTTCTGTAGTTCAGTCTGTGCAGCATTATCAAAAGTGATACTTGATACTTCATTGAAAATGTTGATTATCATACACACCTCACTTGGGAATTTTCATGAAAAACTTTATTTGGTTTTCATTCGTGTTATGAGTTTAAAAATGATTATGATTATGGGGGATATATTTTGGGATGAAAGAACATAAACAGATTTATCTTTAACAATAAAGATAAATATGTTAAATGTGAATTTTATAAAAATTTAAAGTATATTAAATCTAACTATTTCTTTCATAATGTCCATACAGCAGTTATTTATTTCATTTTCTAAAAGATGTCTTTTATTATTGCGAGTGTTAATAGCAGTTTTATTTATCTTAACAAAATAAAAATGTTTAAAGCTTTGTATCAAATCTAAATTGTATCAGATCTAAATTGTATCAGATCTAAATTGCTGTATATGTTGTTTAACAACAGTTTTCATAATTTCTTTTGATTATTCCTCTTGGTTATCGCCAACTTTATAAATATACATTTTACTCTTAAAACAAAACATTCTTATATCATTTTTCCATTACAGTCATCTTTCATTTTTCCTAGTCTTTTTTCATTAACTTGAGGTATATTATAAATATTATTTTCTGGACCATTACTAGCATCAATATAATCAATTGTTGACTTTATATTTTCATAAAAATCTTAATTTTTTATATTATAAATGTAAGTATCAGTACCTGGACAATGAATTTCAATATTTTCTCCATATTTGGGTTCAAAATATTATGATCAAATGTGTACATTAATTCATTTGAAAAAGCAAGTATACACACTCTAAACAGTTTTAGTACTTCAAATTTTAGTTTTATTCATGTGGGTTTTGAGTAAATTTTTGTGAAATATTGTCTTCCCTTAAAACTTGGCTCAGGTATAAATTTTTAACATTTGTCTCCATGTAAGACTAATTTTCTATCCACTATGTTTGTTATAATTTTCATCTTTTTCGAAATACTGAATTATTCATCAATTACTAGATGTCTTTTTCAAAATCATTTTTGGCTTAGTCATTTTTCCCACATTTACATCTGTATACTTTTTAACCAAATTATATCTCTACTTTTTTAACCAATCAGACCATATAAATATTAAAAATTCATGAATTTTTGTTATTTCTATCCTTGAGATAAATATTGTTCAATATTGCTATAGTAAACAACATAATTATACTCATTATCTAAGGGAGGTCATAATTGTTTCTTTAGACCCAGACAAAATTTCATTTTTAGGATGAAGACGTAAATCTTTATGTCATTGTGTAAATTTTTTGGCTATTATAGATCTACTTCAGAAATATAACCGATTTTAGAAGTTTCTGAAATTTCGCTTATTTTTGTAGAATGAAAATTGTTTGGGTAATCCCACTGAAGCACTTCATATGAGAAATAATGTCTTATAGCATTTATCACAAAATTATTTGGATGTAATTATATTAAGACATTTGATATTGTAGTTTTACCAAAGGTTTCATGTATTTATTATTTGCTTTAACATATCTTTTAAACCAATGATATACCTCCTCTTATTCATTTTCGGCCATAAAATCATTCATACTTGTATAAAGATTAATCTGGAGCAGTAAAATACCGAAAAGTTGTGAATTATAATCTTTTATATAAGTTTTTCTACAATTTTCAAAAACTTAAGGTTATGATAAAACATCAGTTTTTAAGTATAATTATTGTTGTTCTCTTAAATTTCTTACACTAATTTTTTTGCAAATTAGTTTAACATGGTTATAATCTTCTTCACTATTATCAGATTCATCAAATTTATTATAAATTTCGTCTTTTGCTAGAAGTGGCTTTTCTTCAAATTTCTCCCAACTATCTACATATTCAAAAGAATAAACTCCCTTTTTAGTTAATAAATCTATTAGATCTTCTGGAAAAATTATTTTGATATTTTTCACTTGGTACAGTCTTAAATATAATGTAATTTATCAAGTCTTGAATTCATAAATTGAAATGTATCAAACAAAATACATTTTTTTGTTTTTGTTTACTGAAACTTATGTATCTATTTTCATTATTTGGTATTAAATCTACTTCTTTTTCATAGTACCCAAGTTCTTTCACAAGAAATGAGAATCATAGCCAGGTAAATCATATATATAAGTTTGTACAAAATAAGGATCTTTAATAATAAATAACAATGGATTTATATCCTATTAAATTGTCATTGTGACAATCTTTTTTATGTAAAGATACCTACATAAAGAACAAATTTTATATTTATTATGTTCTGATTCTTCTTCAGAAGTTACAGATTTCATCTCTTCTTCTTCTTTTTTATAAATATTAAATAACTTTGTATTAGAGGTGGGTCCTCAATACACAACTAGATGTTTCTAGATTCCATTTATAAATTTAATATAAAAGTAAATATCACATTCTCCATGTTTTCATATTGCATAATTTAATTATTTAATCTTGATTCGGTTTGTTAGTTATTGAGTTTAAATATATTTTTTTAATTTTTCCTGTTCAAACCATTATAATCATTATCAGCTGTTAATTCTACAAATTTTTAATTAATTACAATTACAAACTCCCAAAATTTGCATTAATATCCAAAGGACCTTTCGAGTACACTTATAATTTTTAAATTGTATGTATTAGCCTTTTTTGGCAGTTCATTAAATAAACAATTTGATTGATCATCTAATCTTTCTTTATTATTACAATGTAAGAGACATGTATGACAAATAAATTTTGATGTCCATCATTATTATTATTTTGATTAGGAAGAAAGTTCACATAGACCTTTTACCATCAGTAGTGTGGTAAAATATAATAAATTAATGTTTTCCTTTTATATTTGGTTATTTTTAGTGGATGTACTTGTATTTTTCTTCTATTGAAAAAATATTTATATATGTAAATCAATTTTACTCTCAGTTCATGTAAAATAATCAGTTTCAAAATGAAGTGATATGTTAGGCATTTTTTCCTGAAGCTCTACAATAATATTTTATCATTACTTTTTCTATCTAGGTTTTTACATTTCTGTCTATCTATTGGCGTTATTTATGAAGCTATAGGCAAAGAAAACATTTTAGATTATTATGTTTAACATTAATATAAGCTTTTCTTTCTTTTATTTCTGCTGTTAGTCAATACAAAATCAACCTCTTTATGGACCATATCTATTAATTGGTAACTGCAATCCAATAACACTATTTAAAGTCTTATCAGAACCCCAAGATTGAAATTTAGATGTTAAAATCTCTTTGTTTAGCCTTCTTACATTTTTGATATATATCATTTTCAGTTGTAATCCTATAATTTTGCGTTTCATACTGGAATTCCGAAACTTAATCTTTTGTCATCATTTTGTAACAAAATGTATTCTTAGATAATATTTCAAAATTTTCGTAATTTCTGTCTTTGCATTTGAAAAGAAGTTTGGATCAAGTGAGTATATATTATTTTCAAAACTGATTGTTTGCAATTCTTTGAAATGCTTTTCAACTAAATGTTAGTGAAATGTTGTTCAATCTTTTTAATTTTTCCAAAAATATGTTAGTAGAGAAAGGAATTACTCCTTTTAATGGTTTAGCTTCAACATTTTTAAGAACTTTTCTCTATTTTATACATTATTTTAAGATTATCGTTTCTAATTTTTTCTTTCATTTCCTTTATTAAAGATGATGATTTAATTAATTATAAATTTATTTAAAATAGCTGTTCTGAATACCTAAAATCCCCCTAAATTACTTATTTTACAATAGTGATGAAGTTGAGCTACTGTGAGATTGTATAATTCTTCTCTCATTTATAAAGAAAGAAATTATTATATTTTTAAAGAATTAAAAATAATTAATTTATATGATTAAACTAAAAATTAATAATAAAAATTTATTACATTTTTTAGTAACAGATAAATCTAATTTATATCATAATAACTTCTGCAGCGGTGTTGTTAATAATTCTGAGAATCCTAACCCAAAGAGGGGTTCAGATAACGTGAGCACAGCGCCAGTGAGAGAATCATAGTAGAGCACAGCATGGCATGGAGTGTAATTCTCTTGTGAATCTGTCTGCTTTAGGTTCAACCTGGCTGCAGAGGCTATTCCCGATGGCAGTCTTCAGACACCTCCTGTCTGTCACTGGCGGAATCCTCACCATTTCATCGATCCTTATTTCAGCAGATTCCTTTATCATGCTTTGCCATTAGGCACTAGTTGGACATACCAACCCTTTGGTCTCAAAATCAAAAGTATAGTCTTAACTCACTCAGTAACCTGCCACTGCTGATTACTCCATGTGTCCCAGACATACAGATGTAACTTCCCCTGGTAACATTCGGCAATACAGTGGTGTATTTTCCCAGCGCATTATAAGTCACATTCACAGTGGTGTTGTGCTGTTATGCAAAGACTCAGTAGATCCTCCGCCAACAGAAAATGGTTTTGATGTTGCATTGTCCAAGAGTTTTCACAATCTTGGCAGAGAGTGAACCTCTATGCCTATAGACTGCTGTTTCAAGTAATCTGTAAACTGGAGAACCCTCCTGTCCATGCCCTGGTGGATGGCAGCCACAGCACATGGATAAGCGTAGAGACATTCAGTGTCTCAACACTTCACCAGAAGTAGATGATTGTCACACTCATTCAAACACTGAGGTAAATTTAAATTTGGGTCATCATACAAAAGTTTTCACAGCACTCCTCGCAATTAGGAATCCACTGTTTTAACCACTGCATCGTCTCACCCCACACAAATAATCATGAATTTGGATGTCAATGGTATGGTGAAGAACAGACCCTACAAAGAGTTGATGAATTTCCTGTTAATGCAGAAAGATGTAGCATATACAAATACTCAAGAGTACAAGGTCTGAGGTATGCAGCAATCTGATGAGATCTTTCAACATCCCTGAGTTGTATCTTCGTGCATTCCATGCAATACAATTCATATCATCTAACATTTTATTTTGAAAAAATCTGAAGAGATCTGCACTACTAGAAAACGTATCCTGTACTCATTCAGACTAAAACATTACAGCCATTCAAGAAAAGATTAATGTACATCAGGGCAAACGATTAAACCAGGTGATATGGACCTCCATGCCTTATTATCATACTGGAACAGTAGAAAAGCCAAATATACAAACTAAAACTTTAGGCGTTATTACCATATATGTCCACAAATTCGCCCTCTTTGGCTTGATCTGTGATTCCAATGTTGGCGTACCATACCCCTTTCACTTTCTGGAAAATCTGCTTCAGCCCCTCAAAGGCACGGTGGTCTGTTGGGACAGCCAGCTGGGCTCCCTCATCCTCACAGGCCTTCTTGGCTGCCGCCCATGGCATGAAGACACGGGATAGCTTGATGAGTGCATAGCCGGGCACATAGTGGTAGCCCTGTGGAATCTCCAGCACCTTTTCTGTAACAGACCAAGTCCACATCACAGCACTTCACACTAGATTGGCTACACATCATTGTAGTGTAATCTAATAGTTCTATAGAGACACACGTGAGAATTTGTGTTAAGGACTGTGAACTCTCTGATGAACTGTTGGTTTATTGGGAATGGAGATCTCCTCTGCTATGTTGGTTCAATAAATGGTGGTTCCTGAAGGTGTTAATTAGCAGATAGCTGTCTCTTCTACAATTCTTTTTGCTTCATTATAATATTCAATTAATATTAAGTGTAGCGCTTCACATCTTAACAATTCTATGTAACTGTCCATGAACAGATCATTCCACTGTTATCCATATACTCTGGAATATGTTGGTAATAGAAGATTATACTTCCAGGTTAAATTTGAAGTACTGCTTTGAGAAATCATGATCGCCAAACTAATAGCCTATCAGTCTGCAACATTAAACAGAACATTTCATAACAGAATGACAAGCTGAAGAGAACAAATCGTGTTTAACTATGTAACAACATGTGTGCTAGTGATAATATATCATGTACTGTGTGAAAGCCATTTATTATAGTCGTTATTGTATAGGATACTCTAAATGTCCTTATTCACTGATCAGCCAGAATTTGTAACTACCTACCTAACAGACGATATGTCACAGATAACAGCAGTGACATGTAGTGGCATGGAAGTGATGAGGATTTGGTAGGTTGCTCAAGGAAGTTGGCACCTCATCTGCATGTACAAGTCACCTAATTCCCATAAATTCTGGGGACAGGTGCGATGAGCTCTGATACCACATTCAGTTGTATACCAGATGTGTTAAATTGGCAGGCCAGCACATCAACTGGAACTGACTACTGTTCTTTTCGAACCACTCCATCACACTCCTGACCTTGTGACATGGCGCAGTATCTTGCTGAAAAATGCCAATGATGATCGGAAACATGATCCTCATGAGGCGTTGTACATGCTGTGCAACAAGTGTAGGATACTCATTAGAGGTCATCGTGCCTTGCATAAGCTTCCCAGGACTCATGGATGCTCACCTGAATGCTCTGACCCATGGATGCTCACATGAATGTTCCCCAGAGGATAATGTAGCTGCCGCTAGCTGGTTTCATTCCTGCAATGCAGGTGTCAAGGAGATGTTCTCCTTGAAGAAGACGAATTCGCGTCCTCCCATCAGCTTCACGAAGAAGGTATGGGGATTCATCAAACCATGTAACATTCTGCCATGGTGCCACCATCGAGCGTCAATGGTCATGTGTCCATTTCATTAGTAGTTATTGATGTCTTAGTGTTAACGTTGGCACATGCATGGGTTGTTGGCTGTGGTGGCTCATCGCTAGATGTGTTTAGTGCACCATGTATTCAGATACACTTGTGCTCTGCCCAGCATTCAAGTCCAATTTTAGTTTCACCTCTCCTCTTTCACCAATCTGCACAGCCTATGATGTCTGACATGTGTAATAACGCATGGGCGCCCAACGCTATGATGTCTGGATGTGGTTTCATCTTGGCTGCACCGTGTCTTGAGACATTCACCCCAGCACTCTTTAATCACCTGACAAGTAATGCAGTTCCCCAAATGCTCATGCCTCTGGGCCATCATAGTCTGTCCTTGGTCAAACAACCACAGAACGTGTGCCTGCCCCATTCTATACACAGACTGCATGCTCACTGATACTCCATGCATTGTGCATGTGTCTGACTACCAGTCATTACTCCCCAGTGATGCTGCTATCGCCTGAATAGGTTTATGCCGATAGTAGGTCGGTGGTCATAAAGTTCTGGGTGATCAGTGTAAGATTTTTATGATGAAGATTCCTGGTATCTATGTGGTCTCACTTTGTTAAAGATATATATTTAGGCCTTATGCTTTTGTTTACTACTGTAGAATATGAAGTTCTTCTGCATCCGCAAAACTGAAAGTATAGTAAGTGCTGAAAACCATTACTCCGTTACATTAACTGATCTCTAGGGATAATTTCATTATGTAGACTTCAATGCTTTTCTCTCTTGTTTGTGTGTTCAGAACATTGTGGTGACGGTCTGAATTCGAAACTGGACGTAGATATATTTTCAAAAGGCGACTGTTTTATGAATCATTTATTTGCTGTTGACCACTTCATTATAAAAACGTTTAAAATTCTGCTCAGATAAGTGAAACAGGCGATTCCACTCACTTGGCGAAAACTACAGACGCTGGTGAAATGCACCATGAAATTATATTTTTTAAAGAATGTATTTCAGTAGATGTTACCTATGTTTGCAAAAGTTAAAATGAAGACAAGAATCAGTGTTTCGACGAAATTAAAGGAATAGCGTCACTTGGCAGTCGTGGTGGTCAGTCACAGACTCTAAGCACTCTAGCAATAGCATCAGCAATGCAGAATGTTACGTCTCGTTCTGGTTACTGAGCTTTTCATAATTCCCGAACAGCCCATTAAACATTGTTGTTAAAAATATCGTGCTACTTTAGTTCTCATTCGTTTCATGTCTTGTGCAATCTGAAACTAAATTTTACTTCTCAATAGTTTCATGTCTTGTTTAGATAAGTTTCAAAAGTTCTTGCTTTATTGCAGTTTTAGTACAGTATGTATTAGTTCTTTTGTGTACTGAAAAGTAGCATCGTATGTAATAAATGAGGATCCATAGGTTAGATGGTACGGAAGAAATATATCAGGATTGTGGATTGCTAATGAAATGCTCTCACGTAGTTTTAGATTATGCAATATTGACACGATAACCGTGGAGCAAAGAAGATTAGTGGCCCTCAGGCAGGATTAAACTGACGCATTTTGAATTAGATAAGGGGGAAAGAGACAGTCAGAAATGGAAAAAGGCAATGAGTAAAAAGTAAAGGGAGAAGTCACATCTCACATGGAGTTTAGCAATCTCTTTGACTTGTTATCTAAAACAAGGTAAGCTTCAACCTCTTTTTGAGCGAAGTAAATTGCAGCAGACTCGTAGAAACAACTTTAAGCCTAGATCAGTACAGAAGTCAAGTAGAAGGAAAAGAAGCATACGACTCAGCAGTAGTCATAGGAGCAGTACAGGCCAAATGTTACTGGAAGAGCTACGTCAGCACGCGTGGGAACAGGCATCGTGAAACCTAGTGCTATCCTTAGCTGAGGTGACATAGGATGGAGGGGCATTTCACAGAGGATCTATTACTTATAGTAGGACGAGCAGGAAACAGCTTGGTAAGCAACTTACAGTATAATAATAATGGTGACGAGGAGGAAGTAGGAGGAACAAATGCACATACCTGTGTGGGATTTGTAGAGCTTTTGTAGCGCCTCTGAAAGGATACCAACTTTATGGTTTCACTTTTATCCGTTTGAGACAGAAATGCACACCGACTTTTGTGCCTACAGTAATCATGTTTTTTCCGGAATGGTTGTACCAGTGAGCTAGAGGAGAGATGGACACCTGTGCTATGTTTTTGTATAAGTGATAATACTCATGTGATTCATTTTTGTCCTCTTCCAGGGCTGGGTCTGGCAATCTGCCAGGGGGGTGGGGGGGTGGTGGGTGGGGTGGGGGGGGGGCGGACGATCTGCAGGTTTGGAACGCAATGCCCTTGTTGTTAGTCAGCCCTGTCTCCCAGCAGCTTCTGGAAGCGGGTTTTAGTCTCTGGTGCCGCCACGTTCGGCACTTGGACGCTGAAGCTGGTGATGGACGGTTCATTTTTGTATGTGGTCCGTGGACATATCCTCAACATGAGTATTACATGTGAAATATTTAGTTTGAAGTACGCACTTCTTTTTCAGAATATCTGGTTTTTTCTTTTTTTCTTCTTTTTCCGTATATCTGTTGCCAGACTAGAGGGAGACGTTTTTATTAATTAAATTGGGCAGTCGACTGGATTATACAGTGGCCGTTTTAAACAAAGGGCACGCTTTGCAAACATTTTTCTATTAAACTTCTTCGTGTGCTAGATTGATCCGTGATTACAGACCTGTGAACTGTGCTATTGATATTACATGTGTGTGAATTATTTTGTACGGACAAGCACACACGAAGGATGAGTACATCTAAAGCCATTGTTTCCAGTGGACCCCGTGGTCGCTGGCTGCACAGACTGTGAGACAAAGTTCTCGACTCGACTTCAGTCCAGATTATGGACAAATATCTAGCGTGCGGCTTGTCTAAGTTGTTTGTAGATCTTGTTTTGGATTGGGAATGTTTTGCTAAACTTAAATTAAGATTGTGCATGTGGCAGTGTTTGCATCTGTAGGGACTGACCACGAATTAAGAAATTGTCTTAGACTGATTAACGGTCTGCTAGATGTGCATAATTTGGGGTTAAAATGTTGACATGATCTAATAGCGTACTCATTCCTGCTCTGCTATTCCAGTCCGCATGGGCTATATCAAGGTTTAGAGAGCTAGAATTGTCTGTGTGCTTAAGAGTAAGGAGGACATCTTCTAGCCCCAGACGATTTCCAAATTAACAGCGCATATTGTAGATTAATTTTATTATAAAGAAAGAAAGTAACTGTTTCCTTCCAACAGTGGGTTTTGTGAAATAATTAAATGTAGAGAATCAGTATTGGTAAGATACCAATTGTATTAGGATAAATTAATACGGAATTTGTAAGCGAAGACAAAAATTTGTATTCGTATGAAACCGGTTCGTTTTAGCATGAATAACGAGACAACTACCTATAATTTCACCAAATGAGAATTTTAGAAAAAATAAAGTTTATGGTGTTCAGATAAGTAACAGGGGTTTCCATGTTGTTTCGCAGCCAGTTCCAAGTACCCATTCCTGCCGCACTTACCTAGTATGACTGTCAATATCACTGAAGCATAACTAGAACACGCTGTGTGCGTGGCAAAAGAGCGATGTGGGCACTCATTCAATGAATGGCTCGCTATGCGTAAACTTCGCTGTTTTAAGATCGTTTTAACGCCATCCGTTGCTCGAGTTAGTCCCTCATCACGATAACAATGTGGTATCATTCATCCGCGATGCAATTTTGTTTCTAGTGAAGGGTACACAGTGGTGGGCGTTGCATATTTATATTCATGTGCACAGAGAGACATACGTCTGGCAGCCTCGCAGCTGCCAACATCTCCTCTTCCTAAGGTGCGCCTTAGATACGCTAAGGGTAGGGGTTTGATGTTTTATATTTAGTGGGAGCCACAGTAAAATAACGAATAAGTGAAAGTAAAGTAAGTACTCTGACACCTTCGTCTTATTTGGCGACTACATGTATGATTTTATCGAGAAATTAGGGAGCTTACTGAGAAGCAGCCAGAACAATTTTGCGTTTAATTAGGTCACGTAATTTGTTCCTTTCATTTACACAGTTGCTTAATTTAATTTTATGGTGTTCCGTGAAATGAATAAGTAATGTCAGTGAACAGGCATTACGAGACTCATGTAGTCAAAAGATCGCGTGCTGAGATTCTGCTCAAGATGGATTTGGTCGAAGACTGAGGAGAAACGGTGGTGCCAGCAGATGGTGAGTGCGAACCTGAAGCGCTATGGGAGGAGTGCCGAAGCGATCAGGTTTTGGCAGAGGGCGAGCCGGAAGAGCAGGACAATGAACGTAGGAATGCGGGACCACAAGCAGAGTGTTGTGGATTGGCAGGAGAGCCAACCCACGAATGTTAGAGGAAACCGAAAGGCACGCGTTTAAGCTCACGCAAGCTGGCGTGAGGTCTGGAACAGGACAAGGAATTTAGACTTCAGAAAAAAGGAGGTAGCTTGTGGAATACTTAACTTTAATCCATGAATGTTGAACGTAGCTCTTGTCTGTACATTATTTACAATATCAATAGTAACTGAACATGGCGCCTTGCTAGGTCCTATCAAATGACGTAGCTGAAGGCTATGCTAACTATCGTCTCGGAAAATGAGAGCGTATTTTGTCAGTGAACCATCGCTAGCAAAGTCGATTGTACAACTGGGGCGAGTGCTAGGAAGTCTCTCTAGACCTGCCGAGTGGCGGCGCTCGGTCTGCAATCACTGATAGTGGCGACACGCGGGTCCGACACATACTAACGGACCGCGGCCGATTTAAAGGCTACCACCTAGCGAGTGTGGTGTCTGGCTGTGACACCACACAGAGTCGTTTGGTGCTCGCCTTTGCGAGGAGCCAGTCACGGACATGGATTCTGCTGCGCCGCCAGCGGACATTAAGGACGTAGAACAAATTGGTGTTCCAGAATGGGCAAACACTGACGCGCTTCTGGAGCAAGAAAAATAGTGTGGATAGTAGGCTTGAACGAAATCTTAAGGAAAACGAAGATAGATTGGAATGTATTGATAGTAGGGTACATCAGAAATTAGGTGGGCAGATACATGCTCTTAAAAAGAGGGTCGATGTGCATAATGTGAGATTAGATGATATGGGAACCAGAGATGATGCACTACTTGCGGAGAATACAGCGACAGGTGCATCGATTCGAGACTAAGTAAAATGGGTAGAGGTTGTTATTACTGAGACTGTGGATGGCATTTGGGACCAAACAGTGGCCGCCGAAAGCGATCTGGTGAGTTGTGGTACCATAGATGACAAAAGTCATGGTATACCTCCAGATATCGGACCCCCCTTTTGCCCGGCGTAGTGCAGTAGCTCGACTGGTATGAGCCCTACAAGTCGTTGGAAGTCCCTTGCAGATTTACTGGGCCATAATTGCCAAAGTGTTGCCAGAGCAGGATTTTTCGCACGAACTGTCGTCTTGATTACACCTCATAAATGTTTGATGCGATTCATGTCGGACAATCTGGTTGATCAAATCATTCGCTCATTCGATCGATTTGTCCAGAAAGTTCTTGAGACCAATCACAATGAAAATTCCGTCTTTGTTTGGGAACATGAAGTCCAATACTGACCGGAAATAGTTTCCAACTAGCCAAAAATTTTCATTTCCAGTGAATGATCGGCGTATTTGGACGGGAGGACCCAGTCCACTACATGTAAACACAGTCCGCACCGTTATGGAGCCACCACCAGCACGCACAGTACCTTGTTGACAACTTGGGTGGAGCCTGCGCATCTTTCGAGCCCTACCATCAGCTCTTACCCGCTGAAATAGTGGCTCATCTGACGAGGCCACTGTTTTCCAGTCACCTAGGGTCCAACCTATAGGGTCACGAGCTCAAGGGCGGCACTGGAGGCCATGTCGTGCTGTTACCAAAGGCATTCGCGTCGGTCATCTGCTGCCATAGCCGATTAACGCCAAATTCTACCGCGCTATCCTAATGGATATGTTCATCGTCCGTCCTACATTGATATCTGCGGTTATTTCACGCAAGGCAGATTGTTTGTTACCGCTGACAATTCAACTCAAACGCCCCTGCTCTCGTTCGTTAAGTGAAGGCCGTCGCCACTGCGTTGTCCACAGTGAGGGGCAGTGCCTGAAATTCGGTATTCTCGGCACATTCTTTGACACTGAGAATCTCGGATTGTTGAATTACCTAGCGATTTCCGAAATGGAATGTCCGATGCGTCCAGCTCCATCTACCATTCCGCGTTCAAAGTTTCAGTTCCTGTTGT
The DNA here is from genome assembly GCF_021461385.2 of Schistocerca piceifrons. Taxonomy (NCBI): domain Eukaryota; kingdom Metazoa; phylum Arthropoda; class Insecta; order Orthoptera; family Acrididae; genus Schistocerca; species Schistocerca piceifrons. The sequence continues at coordinate 468,210,031 of NC_060145.1, forward strand.
GTGACAGTAATCATGGAGGAAACGTTTCAACATGAATCACGTGAGTGCAAATGACAGCTCCACCTATGCACTGGCCCTTTATAACTTGTGTACACGATACTACAGCCAACTGCAGTTCTGTGTGTGGTGTGCGTACTGTAAGACCTTCAGTACACACACCATCAGATTATTTGACTTGTCGCTCTAACGAAGTAGGCGAGTGTCAGCAATATGTCTCGTGGTCTTATCATGGCGTGTTTATCTTCTGCCGTTAGGTCAGACGATAGAAATGCCACTTGCACGCTTAGAGTAGCAGATTGACGGTGACCAACTTTAAACAGAACTTGATTAATTTTCAGACACACTTATTAAAATAATAACAAGCATAAAAATTATTTAACTTGGTTCTGGATGCTATTTACAATTGACAATCTGAAGTTCCTTTCGTATTGGTACGTTAATCTTATTCTCACATACTTCTCTGATACTTGACAAAGGTGTCTATACATTTATCTTCATGGCTATGCACAGGAATATGATAATCTTACTAGGCGCAGACTGAAACTTGACTACAGACTGGTGCAGACAAATGCAGACTACTACAGACTGGTGCAGACAAGTGCAGACTGATACAGACTGGTGCAGACAAATGCAGATTGACTAATCGGAAGTCTGTACACTCGTTATAATACCTCGCGCGTTCATACATCACTGCGCGAGTGTGATCCTCAAGGATAAAAGGTTCTACTTCAGCAGTAATCTCATTGGCTGCATTACATATTAATACGCGGATCGGCGGAAGTAGAATTTGGTTCGTCTCTATGGCAGCGCCATCTCATAGTGTGGAGACGGACGAACGCTGCGCCTGCACTGTTGTGCTAGCGGGGCGCGCTCTAGTGGGAAAGTTGTTTACGCGCTGACTACGTGGAGCTTTGTACACAACAATGTGTATCACTGTCCCATGACTTTTGTCACCTCAGTGTATACCTAAGAAAGAACAAATTAAAGAAGCAGTCGAGAGTGTCTGTACAGACCAACAGGTAGTCTTAGAGGGTGTTTGTCAAGAAGTGAAGGAACAAGAAGTGGCTCTAATAGCCGAAACAGACGAAATTAGCAAAATTGTTGAGGAAGTAGACTCACTTGCCACACTGGTGGAGTGAATCACACTACGTTGTGAAGCGAGTTCAGATAGTACGCAACCAGTAGCGTTTGGCGATTAGGAAGATACGCGAGCCATGAGATTAGGGAGGGCTAAAGAAATCGAAGAGTAGGAGAGGAGGAGACGAAAAGAAGCAGAGGAGATAAAATATTTGGAGGGGCCACTTTGTGAGATACGTGGAACTACACCCACGACTAATTTTGCAAATAGTCACTGGGATTCAGATTCTGAGAAGTATTGTAGGAGACACTTTGTCAGTGCTTAATTATTCACATCATCCAGGGCCAAAAATCAGCATCATCCTGTGATGCATTTGTCACAATTTGACAATGCACTACCGTCTTCCTGGGGACACGTCCTTAAGAGGAAGTTCGTGTGTAATCATTATGAGATGAGGCACAAGGTAGGAAGCAAATACTATTGAAGGATAGTTCTACGCACGAATATCTCTGTAGGGATTTCCTAAATGAGTTCTGGTCTAACAGTAAATTAGATATCCTCATGAAGCCTAACTGTCGCGAGAGCAGCGAAAGAGATCCTGTAAAATATTTTAGAAAGATGGACAAGCAAAATACACTAAATATCCGGACACCTGCCTGAAATAACTTACAAGTTCGTGGTGCCCTTCATCAGTAATGTTGGAATTCAGTATGGTGATGGCCCATCCTTAGCCTTAATGACAGCTTCCACTCTCGCAGACGTACGTTGAATCAGGTGCTGCAAGGTTTCTTGGGGAATGGAACCCCATTCTTCACGGAATGCTTCACTGAGGAGAGGTATCGATATCTGTCGGTGAGGCCTGGCACGAAGTCGGCGTTCTAAAACATCGCAATGGTGTTCTATAGGATTCAGGTCAGGACCCTGTGCAGGCCAGTCCATTACAGGGATGCTATAGTCGTATAACGACTCCGCCACAGGCCGTGCATTATGAAGAGGTGCTCGATCGTGTTGAAAGATGCAGTCGCCATTCCCGAATTGCTCTTCAATAGTGGGAAGGAAGAAATTGCTTAAAACATCAATGTAGGCCTGTGCTGTGATAGTACCACGCAAAACAACACAGGGTGCAAGCCCCCTCCATGAAACACACAACCACACCATAACACCACCGCCTCAGAATTTTACTGTTGGCGTTACACACGTTGGCAGATGACGTTCTCTGGGCATTCGCCATACCCACACCCTGCCATCGGCTCACCACCTTGTGTACCGTGATTCGCCACTCCACACAACGTTTTTCCACTGTTAAGTCGTCCAATGTTTACGCTCCTTACAGCAAGCGAGGCGTCCTTTGGCATTTACCGGCGTGATGTGTGGCTTGTGAGCAGCCGCTCGACCATGAAATCTCAGTCTGCTTACCTTCTGTCTAACTGTCATAGATCCTGATGCAGTTTTCCTGTGTCCTATTACACATTACGATACTCTTCAACTGTCTGCGGTCTCTGTCAATCAACAGACGAGGTCGGCCTGCACGCTTTTGTGCTGTACGTGTCCCTTCACGTTTCCACTACACTATCATATCAGAAACCAGACATAGTGGAGCTAGAGAGATTAGAAGTATCGAAATCTCGCGTACAGACGTATGACGCAAGTGACATCGAATCACCTGACCAGGTTCGAAAGTCCGGAACGCCCCATTCTGCTCTCTCATGATGTCTAATGACTACTGAGGTCACTGATATGGAGTACCTGGCATTAGGTGGCAGCACAATGCACCTAATATGAAAAACGTATGTTTTTGGGGGTGCGCGGATACCTTTGATCACATAGTGTAGATACTTTGATATGCCATATGACATACAGGAGTTAATTCACATCTGCATTACCAAGTTACCGCAAAAACTACCAAGAGAGATTATCGTAACTGGACTTATTACAAGAGTTGTGGTGTGGTCAGGATTCCTATGTGGCTAATACCGCGAGAAGGTTCAAATGGCTTTGAGCACTATGGGACTTGACACCTGAGGTCATCAGTCCCCTAGAACTTACAACGACTTAAACCTAACTAACCTAAAAACATCACACACATCCATGCCCGAGGTAGGATTCGAACCTGCGGCCGTAGCAGCAGTGCGGTTCTGGACTGAAGAGCCTAGAACCGCTCGGCCACAATAGCCGGCGACCGCGAGAAGGTTTGAACCGGATTGACCCCACAATGAAGTTAGCAACAGGGGTAAGTGGAATGTGCAACACGCGCAGGGCCATAGGACGACGGGATGCTGCACCTACCGTGACAGATGGAGAAGTTTCAGGAGAAACAGACCAAGAAGGGACAACGGCAACTCGCTGCAAGTAATGTGTAGTTAGCGCAGAAAAACGAGTGCCGAAATGAAGGATGCGGCTTGCGTGCATGACCAGAGGATAAAGTGCTGGCACCGAAGTATAAGAATGAGGTCGTGGAGACTTTGTACATAGCTAACGGTAAACTGAGGGAGAGCCTCCTTGATGAAGTGGGAGAATCTGGATCACTCAAGCAAACATTAGTTAGCATGGAAATAAGTAATAAATATAGTTGTTACTTGTGTACTCGACTCTGGGACAGAGAGGAAGTGACACAGTAAAATTGTCAGACTTGCAATCGAGCTAAATATGAAGGAGGCAGCGAGCCGACATGGCAGATGAAATGTGAAGCTACGAAGTAATAAGCTTGCAGTGGGAGATAAAATACTCTCCAAGTCGCACCAACTGTCTAAGGAACGTAAATTCCTAACGAACAAGTCCTTTAATGTGTACAGCTACCCATTCAAAGTTTGTTGAGTAGCACACCCCAATACTATTGAAGCAGAAACGATCAGTGGACGAAAATCCCGTGAACTGCACCACATCACCCGCACAAAACTGTGAAAGTGCTGAGTGTAGTCTCTAAACAGTGAGTTTGCTTCCTGTGGATGTCCTTGTTACTAGAGATTATTGATTTGATCAGAGATGACGGCAGGACGAATAGGTGTACTTAAAGAAAAGCAAATAGTGTAGGTGCGATATGCCCAAGAACTTTTGGCGTGTTAATCTGAGGTATAGACTTGTGTAAGGGGATTGTGAGTCGCACCGAAAGAGTGCACGAAGTTTGTGTGTGTGTGTGTGTGTGTGTGTGTGTGTGTGTGTGTGGTTTTTTTTATATACCTATTGGAAAGACTTTGTGCCCACGATGGTGGCTGGTTCAAATGGCACTGAGCACTATGGGACTTAACATCTGAGGTCATCAGTCCCCTAGAACTTAGAACTACTTAAACCTAACTAACCTAAGTGGATCACACACATCCATGTCCGAGGCAGGATTCGAACCTGCGACCGTAGCGGTCACGTGGTTCCAGACTGAAGCGCCTAGAACCGCACGGCCACACCGGCCGGCCACGATGGTGGGTTATGCCTGTGAATGTTACGTAACACCTAAATACTGCGATAGTATTAGTTTTTCTTGCGTCTTTGGAGCGCATGAGGTATTGAGCCCAAGTAGAAGAAAATGCTTTCGAGAAGTGCGTTTCAGGAAGAGGTGAGTGTGCTTTGACCGCTGTAAATGCTTTAGCTGAAGGGCGATCACGATATGACTGATGGATGTAATGATAAATGTTCGAGATGAAAATGAGAAGATGAAGACGAGCCATCCAACGCGAAATAACAGGGAGTTTGTGTACAAGGTTAACACCAATCTAAGCTAACAATGGATGTCGAACCTTTCAGATGTTAGATGACGATGCTGTGGTGTCCAATCGAATGACATACTTGTAGTGTGCTCTAATGTATTGCGCTATTACAGAATGTGGATCTGTTTTGGCTGGTGTAACTAACTGTTCAAGCCAGTGAGAGTCATCTTGGGAAGAGCTGACTAGCCAAGTGTACTGTGTGGTACTGGTGCTCAGAAAAATTGTAACTGTTGTTGTACTATGAGAAGTAGAGGTGGAATCGACATAGTAGGATCCAGGACGTGGAGAATGTGTTAAGCAGTGCAATGTAAAGTGACATATCTACAGGTAGTGATATAATGACTGACAGTGATGCCGTGAGTTCGTGTTGAATGTGTGGCTGATGATCACAAAGATCATTCTCATGATTCAGCCGGTCTAAAACGCCAACAGTTTTGTATTGATGGAGTATGAGTTTTTTTGGAGCTATTATTGGCATTTCGACTTTGGTGGTTAAGGACATACCCATTTCGACAAAGCTGTAGCTGAGAGATGCACTGCTTCGCTCCCCTGTTTTCTACAATTACAATATATTTTGAATATCACAGTATGTTGCGTCGACTTAGACCCACGAAGTCTTTGCAGACTGAGTAAATGTGAAGGGTCACTGCATCACTGTTGTACTAGCCTGTTGTCGTAATGAACTGTACAATGCTAACTATCTCTATTCATAAGGTGAATCTCTTTGCGAGATGATAACATATTTAGTCAGTAAGGTAGTATCCTAAGTCCTAAAGAGTTGTGAATACGTGTTTCACATACTCAACTTACCTGTAAATACTGTCATATGGCGCATCAAAGTACCTACACAATGTGATCAAAGGTATCCGCACACCCCCGAAAATATACGTTTTTCATATTAGGTGCATAGTGCTGCCACCTACTGCCAGGTACTCCATATCAGAGAACTCAGTAGTGATTAGACATCGTAAGAGAGCAGAATGTGTAAGTAGGCTGTTTCTGTTTTCTTATTGGCAACGTTACGTAGCGCTCTGTACGAAAATCACTGGCTGTGCTGTGTGCAGTCTGTGGCTAGTTTGCATTGTTGTCTGCCATTGTAGTGTTGGGCAGCGGCAGCTGGATGTGAACAGCGCGTAGCGTTGCGCAGTTGGAGGTGAGCCGCCAGCAGTGGTGGTGGATGTGGGGAGAGAGATGGCGAAGTTTTGTAATTTGTCATGAACTGCTATATATATTATGACTATTAAGGTAAATACATTGTTTGTTCTCTATTAAAATCTTTCATTTCCTAACTATGCCTATCAGTAGTTAGTGCCTTCCGTAGTTTGAATCTTTTATTTAGCTGGCAGTAGTGGCGCTCGCTGTTTACAGTAGTTCGAGTAACGAAGATTTTTGGTGAGGTAAGTGATTTGTGAAAGGTATAGGTTAATGTTAGTCAGGGCCATTCTTTTGTAGGGATTTCTGAAAGTCAGATTGCGTTGCGCTAAAAATATTGTGTGTCAGGATAAGCACAGTCCTGTACAATTTTTCTAAGGGGACGTTTCATATGTCGACCCTTAGCCGAGGATATCTCACTGGAATCTTCTGATTTTTTCTTGTAGTTTGTGTAATTAGTGTAGCTATTGTTTATTGCTAGCGCGTAATTGTAGAGAGAATCTCCTTTGTAGTTGCAGTCTTTCATTGTTGTACAGTAAAACGGTTGTGGCATGCATGTAGATTTGCACCAAGTATTTCGCAGCTGCAATTAACTAGATATTATTTTCAGTGCTATGTTAATGTGTTCTCTTATTGTTGCTCTTCAAATTGTGTTTTTCTGTGTTATCGTGTGAAATATTGTGACAATAATGGCGTGTGAAAAACGTAAACTGAGAAATGACAGTGAAGACGAAAGCAGTGTGTTAGCGCCACCGAGTAATGAATTAACTAATGTTCAAAGTAGTAATTTGGTAATTGTACATAGGGAAATGGAGCGGGCTGCAAACAATGGTGTAGACAGTGAAACAATTTGTGAACAGGGAAGCATTATCGATCGATCGGTCGGCAACAGCTTGCCTCAGGAATCCGAAATGACAGGACACAATCTTGCAAATACTGTATATTCAGGTTTTGCGTCCTCACCCTTTTCTCAAATAAGTCAAGACACATTTTCTGCTTTTCAAACTGCGAATATTGCCGGTTCAAATGCATTGCCGAATAGCACTGAGGAACATGTTTCACACACCAGTGCATTGTTATTACAATTAATGCAACAAATGGGACAAAAGCTTCAAAAGTTAGACACAATGGAACAAAATCAGAGACAAACACAGCAACAGTTAGACACAATGGAACAAAATCAGAGACAAACACGGCAAAAGCTTCAAAAGTTAGACACAATGGAACAAAATCTTCAAAAGTTAGACACCACACTTGAACAAACACGTGAGGATTTAACTATTGAGTTACATAACATCGAATCGAAGTGTCAAAAAGTCTGTAATGACGTAAAAACACAAATTTGTGAGCATTTCCAACCTATTTTTTCGTGGCATGAAAATGCATTACAGAATCACGAAGCAGCCATAAAAGAACTGCAAACTATTGTTCATCAAAATCATGAGACCCTGCAAGCTAAAATTGACTCAGTTGCATCTACCGATTTGGTTACGCAACTTGCAAAAACTCAAGAAAACTTAAAGGACACAGTAGATACTCTGAAAATTGGTTCAGAAAAACACATGGAGGAAATTAGTTCATTATCAGAGAAAGTTGAACTTTCGGATCAGCTAAATAATTTACCTACGAAGGTAGATGATAATCTGAATGACACAAAACCGGTAGTCCTTAATGAGACAGAAGAGTGCGAACAAATTAGGAAACTGAAACAAAATATGAATCAAATTAACACGCAACACCAAAGAGAAATCCGGGAAGTACAAGATCAGCTGACACAGGTAATACAAGAATTACGTATTTCAGAGGACACTCGCGCCCCAATACGGGAAGAGGGACATAGAAATACGGAACAGCCACAAAATAATAACACAGCGCATTTCGGAAATTATGAAAGAAATTGGCAATGTGCACCGAATTTTGAGATGGAACCGCCGAAACGACGTAACAATGACCGATATGCGACTCGCCGACATGATGACTTTGACTATAAGCTGTTCATTACTACACGTAAATTCAAAACATTTAAGAATTCTGCCAACGACATTCATCCACAAGCATGGCTCCATCAATTCTCTCATTGTTTTCCTCCCAACTGGTCAGTAGAACACAGATTAGAATTTATGTGTAGCTATTTAGAGAATGAACCAGCTGTAAGAATGCGATCGGTCATTCACGATTGTCACAGTGAAGGAGAATTTTATCATGCCTTCCTCTCAGCATATTGGTCTCAAGCTACACAAGACCGAGTAAAACATTGCATCATAATGATGAAACATTTCGAACAATCTGAATTTTCCAGTCTTGTGAAATATTTTAAAGACATGTTGCATAAGAATCAGTATCTTTCAAACCCATACAGCCCTTCAGAACTCATCCGCATTTGCTTAATGAAATTGCCTGAACATTTACGACATATTATATTAGCAGGACGTTGCAAAGACGACATTGAAGCTTTTCAGGGACTCTTACAAGAATTAGAAATTGACACAGACAGTTGCAGGATGCGAAAACAGGAAAACAATCACTACAGGTCACATCCGTCACAATTCCGTGACGACAGAAGCAATAACTGGACACGACAAGCCTATTCTTACAACGTAAATCGTGACCAAAACAGACACCACCCGTATGACAACCACTGGCAGAGCAATAGTTACAGAGGAAGATCGCATTTCCGTAGTAATGAATATGACAGAGTCAATCATAGAAACAGACAATTTGGCAATCAGAACTCTTATTATCACGGGAGACAGAATAACTTTAGATGCAATGGTCCAGCGCGCAGTTACGATTCAGGGAGAAATTCTCCACCACATGACCGACAAATAAGAAACTATGTAAACTACCGACAAGACGACAGACGTGAATTTCATCAGAACTGGCGGGATTCTAACAGAGCTGGGCCCTCTCGGCAAGGCGAATTTGTAGAAGTTAGGTCTCCTAATCCCAATAACAACGCGCGCCAACAAAGAGATAGACAATGACTCGCGCCACAGGCACCCACGAGCGCCGGCTGGCTCAGAGAAAAATAACATAAAAGCTAACCTTGAGAAAAATTCCAGTATTCTTTACCGACATATACTGCATGATAATTGTATTCAAGCTGAAACTCTGAGTACTTTGAAGAGTAAAAGATTGTACCACATTTCACATGTAAAACCGTTTATTGAAAGATAATCTGCTTTTTAACTTTGTCATTGCCATAAAACTTCTCACTTTACATTGCTAGTAGGCTTTGTCAGACTTAGAATCTGTTAATATGCAACAATGTTTGAAGTTAAATATCCAGTCCAGAACCACGAGAACTTATTTCAACAGAAATTATGAATGCATTGTTATAGTGAACAGACAACACAATGTTGTTATTTGTACATTCTTGCTTGTTAGTTGCACGATTACGTAAGGACTATCAAGCTTACATACATAGAACATGTACTGGTACTGCTAATGAGATTTTAATGCAACATTTTGGTTTACTTGAAAATACATTATGGATTCAAAGTGCTTTCTGAGAGATACCAGATGACACAGTGGCTAGTTCATTTGACAGCTACACGACTATATCACGACGCTACTAATGTGTGACACAATTTACATTGTTGCTGTTGCGGTGTATCTGTTTTATATCTGCACAATTTTTCTGAGTTCTTCTGGAAAGTAAAACATGTTTTAGTAGTAACTTTTGTGGTATAGCTACAATGAGACAGCCTTTTCCGTAGCACAACAGTACGTTACAGTACAGTACTTTCTTCATCACAACAATAAGCGTAATAACTACGATATCTATACACAAAGCATTTCACTTTCGTTTATAATGAGGTAAGTACATTGACTTCAGCAGAACTTTGCTTACAGAGGACGATAACTACGAGACCTCCACAAAGATTATCTTACAAGACGCACAGTTTAGCGCTACAGTACACGTATTTGACTGATTAATTTTGTACTTAAAACATTTATTTTTTAAAGATATTTGAAGTACAATGATACAAGGGTTTTCCGTGATATATTTCATCCCATTGCTGTAATCTGTAACATCTGAGGGTATAATTACATTAATCCTCAGGGGGGTACACGCCTACTTTGTGTACCATGTGTTTGGCAAGCACAAGGAGCCCTAGCTAATATGGTATTTGCTTATACAACTTTACACATCCGCACTATATTTCTCTAAAACACAAATTACACAGCTATCTGATCATTTAACTGAGAGATAAACTCTTTTTTACTACATCAGTGACACATGTTTACGTTATTACACCGTTGGATAACTTCACACTTACGAAATTGTATTTTGTCTGTACTTTGTAAACCGTTCATATTTTTTCGGACCCATTGTGATATTATGAGAGCTTTGAATGATATATTTGGTATGGGATCACGATTTTTAAAGTACGTTTGAGGCAGCTGACACTTTTGACATGAGCAGAGAATTTTTTTAGGTTTTGAAATTATTGAAGGAAGCTACGACGATTTTGAGATTTGGCTGAGGTTTTATGATGTTATGATAACGATGTGTATTACGCTGTTGCGGTATGTTTATGATCAATAAGCTGATGCTATATGAGTTATTTGAGTATGCTACGTATCAGTTATGATGAAAAATTGAAGAAGTGTCGACGAATAAAGTAAGGAATAATGAGTAGTGGTTAGGGACTCTGGTTTGTGAAAAAGGTTGTTGGAAACCAAGTATCTTACTTTAAGAGTTATGAAATGTATGTAAATGCGTGAATGTATTACAATGCCGACGAAAGTTTTTTGGACACTGTTATATCAATAGGATTTTGTTTCTACAGATTTGTAACCCAAATTCTTGACCTGTGAAATATTTTTATATGAGACTGTCACTGTAGCGGAAACTGCCATCGTAAATATTTCAGCAAGAAAGGTAAGTGACCTTGGCGTAATGCGTTTTGGGCGCCCAGCTGAGAGGTAGACGTCTGACAAAAGAAAGCCATTAGGTGCAAAAAAAAAAAGAGGCCATTATCCTCACTATTGACATTCCTTTGTAGAAAGCATCGCAAATACGACACGCTCGAACTTGAAAACATATGATTACACTGTGGAGCTCTTAATTTATGATATTTACTAAAATGCCTAATGAAATGATGAGAAACATTTTACATCCATTGTCTTTCTAGTTGAGAGATTGCTCATTTTGTTTAATATCTAGTTTCTAGCTGCACTGCAGCATTGTTTAAAATAGAATTTTATAGATGTACTAATATAAATATTTTCTGTCTACAGATCGAGTAAATAACAATTTTTTCAAAAAAATGAGGGAGCACAAAAAGACATTTACCTTCACAGGAACTGCATTCATAATTTTCTTTTCAAGTACTTGGTAATTTCTTTTGTAGAAATAGTTTTGGTACACCACTTTAATTACTTAGACATTAAGATATGATTATACATTTCCCTTATCTGCATTGTTATCTTTAGTGTACTATTTTTTTCTGCTTGAGCTATGTCATGTTTAGGTATTTCATTTTCTGCTGCTGTTTGCCAGGCATAGTGTTACTGAATTTGACTTTGTGTTACTCTGCTAAGCCAGTTTACTACTGATTTATTTTTCTTGTTTGCTGCACAGTGCCTTATATTAGTTGTAACATTGCAATTGTTTTGCCTATTTAAATTTTTTGTCATTGCTGTTGTATTAATTGTATTAATTGTTTTATGTGCTGCTGCATTGCCTCGTCCCTTGGTATATATATCTGAGCTCAGTAGATTTAAGTTAGCTTAAGAGGGGGTAGACTATATAAGAAACTAACTATGATAAATTGGAAGAAATGCATTGAGAAGTTATATGAAAACGATTTGGGCCAAAATGAGTATTGTATAATGAGCCATAATTAGTTTGAAAGAAATATGGTTAGAATACAGAAAAGAGGTATAGATAGGACTTTTTGGGAATAATGATGAACAAAGGGAGATCTCCAAGAATAAAAAAGGTTTGTTCGCAAAATACTGCAGTACCAAATGTTACACTGAAAACAAACCCTGTCCTTTTCTCCTGTGTTATTCTGCTTTGTGTTTATGTACCCTTGTATATTTGTGTTTTTCCTGTCTTTATGTGTTTAGCTGATATGAGTTATGTTGTGGAATTTTTCAAATACTATGTTATTTTCTTTGTAAAGATGTTTAGACATTATTTATTCTGTTTTGTTTTAATGCTCATGTGTAAAGTTGATGTTTCAAAAGGTATTCAGACCTTTTATGTATCTACTTATGTCATAATTCCGGTTAAACAGATGTATAATTTAGTTCGATTCTTTTGTAAAGCCTGTACTACAAATGTTATCTGTATTGTTATGTTCTTTAATGATGTATTTTGTACCTTTGTAATTGTATTCTCATGTTATAATATTGTAATTGACACCAGTTCATCAAATTAAGTAACTTGTAAGCATTCATTTCACTGCACACATTTCTGTTGGTCATAATAATGCACAATATGTAAGAAGTTGGGATTGTTAGTGTTTGCACGTGTGTTATTAATTCAGCAAGGGACTGGATAACAGCATTGCTGGTTCTAAGGACAATTCCAAAAACTTCGTGAGTGTACAAGTGGTGGTTTATGGACTTGCTATCTTCTCTGCAAGACTCTTCAATGGTGATTGTGCACCTGCACAGTCGCAATAGATGGCTGCTGGCCGTCTATACAAGGACTGCAGTGGGTCTGCACCTTTGATGACCTACCAATACCATTATTTCTACAAGGACTACAGTGGGTCTACACCTTTGATGGCCCACCAATACCGTAATCTCTACCAGGACTACAGTGGGTCTACTCTGTGATGACCTACCTACCAGTATTCTTCAAAACTTCGACTGACTCTGCCGTGGGTTTGCTCTGTTGTGGCCCATTACCTGTCTGCATGTCAAGAGTCAGCACTGTCTTTCCGTTGGAAGGACAACACTACTGATTCAAGACTGCGTGGAAATCCACTACTTCCGTGTGCATTTTCTTTTACTGCTCAGACTTTGAGAAAAACACTGCAATTGTACTGTGATGAATGATCAGGACTGTCTTTATGGACTGTGAGAAAATTTTAGCTTTTGACCAACATTGTATCAATAAGTGTGTACATTTGATATCTTTGTTATTGTAATTATGAAAAATTTTATCAAATCATTATTGGCCACTGCCCAAAACAATTTGTAACATTTTTTGTGGGGAGCATGGGGGCTATGTAAGTACGCTGTTTCTGTTTTCTTATTGGCAACGTTACATAGCGCTCTGTACGAAAATCACTGGCTGTGCTGTGTGCAGTCTGTGGCTAGTTTGCATTGTTGTCTGCCATTGTAGTGTTGGGCAGCGGCAGCTGGATGTGAACAGCGCGTAGCGTTGCGCAGTTGGAGATGAGCCGCCAGCAGTGGTGGATGTGGGGAGAGAGATGGCGGAGTTTTGTACTTTGTCATGAACTGCTATATATATTATGACTATTAAGGTAAATACATTGTTTGTTCTCTATTAAAATCTTTCATTTCCTAACTATGCCTATCAGTAGTTAGTGCCTTCCGTAGTTTGAATCTTTTATTTAGCTGGCAGTAGTGGCGCTCGCTGTTTTACAGTAGTTCGAGTAACGAAGATTTTTGGTGAGGTAAGTGATTTGTGAAAGGTATAGGTTAATGTTAGTCAGGGCCATTCTTTTGTAGGGATTTCTGAAAGTCAGATTGCGTTGCGCTAAAAATTTTGTGTGTCAGGATAAGCACAGTCCTGTACAATTTTTCAAAGGGGACGTTTCAAATGGGGCGCTCCGGACTTCGAACGTTGTCAGATGATTCGGTGTCAGTTGTGTCATACGTCTGTACGCGAGATTTCGATATTCATAAACATCCCTAGCTCCCCTATTTCCGGTTTCTGATATGGTAGTGTAGTGGAAAAGTGAAGGGACACGTACAGCAAAAATGCGTACAGACCGACCTCGTCTGTTGATTGACAGAGACCGCAGACAGTTGAAGAGAGTCGTAATGTGTAATAAGAGACATCTATCCAGACCATCACACAGGAAAACTGCATCAGGATCCAACGCAAGTACTATGACAGTTAGGCACAAGGTGAGAATACCTGGATTTCATGGTCGAGCGGCTGCTCATAAGCCAAACATCACTCTGGTAAATGGTAAACGACGTCTCGCTTGATGTAAGGAGCGTAAACATTGGACGACTTAACAGTGGAAAAACGTTGTGTGGAGTGGCGAATCACGTTACACAAGGTGGTGATCCGATGGCAGGGTGTGGGTATGGCGAATGCCCAGAGAACGTCATCTGCCAACGTGTGTAGCGCCAACAGTCAAATTCGGAGGCGTTGGCGTAATGGTGTGGTCGTATTTCTCATGGATGGGGCTTGCACCCTTTGTTTTTTTTCGTGGCACTAACACAGCACAGGTCTACAGTGATGTTTTAAGCAATTTCTTGCTCCCCACTATTGAAGAGCGATTCGGGATGGCGACTGCATCTTTCAACACGATCGAGCACCTGTTCATGATGCACGGCGAGGCATGACGAGTTAACACGTCCCTAGCAATCAAAGGGTTAACTCAGCATTCCTCTCTCACTATGAAACTAGTGGAGTGAGCAGGCGCGTGTTCCCGATAGCTTCCGTCCATCTCGTCCTCTCCTTTTTAAGAGGTGTTGACGCCGCTATGGGAATTCCTCATTTTTATTCAAAAGTTCACTGCATTGCAGCTTACATTAAATAGTGTCGACTTAATTCCTCGATTCAAATGAGAGTAGCCATTTTTTATGTACATCAAACATCTTCAAGTACCCACGGCTGAACAACGATATTTATGAAGTGTCCCAAGCACTCTATATAAGGACTTCCACAGCTCAAACTAAAGCTACAATATTTACAGGTATGTAACTTCAAGTGTTAAAGTTTAGTGTACTTGTACGAATGTTGCAAGAACTGCGCGACTGCAGAAGAAGGAGGCGGCGGCCGGGGAGACACGGTGTGTTTGTCACGCGGACACAGGGCTAACGGTACGGGCTTTCACTCAGCGTCAGGAGTGGCTGAAGGGCAGCCTCCAGCCCGGAAGGAACTGCGTCCGCCACCTCCCCTCACCCACTGCTCACAACGCACCCATCGGCGGCCACTTCGGCACTGACGTCTTTGAGGTGACAGCCTGACTGGGCGACCAACTGAGCGGACTCGTTGAATGAACTGATGTCAGGCACGCCCACAGGCGGCGAGAACACCACAGTTCCCACCTCTGTACGGTGCTACCACCTAGAGAACAGTATAGGGTAGTACTTCCAGTCGGAAGTTCCCGCCGTTTTTGCTGTACCTTCACGCAGAGGCATCGTATAGCTGAGTGTAGAGGAGCCTTTCAGTGCTGTCTGCGTGACATTTTGTGATTTTTTCCTCAAAGCTATAGTATAAGGTAAATACTTTTCATTTGCCCAAATTTATGAAGGAAAACGTAAAATTGGAACGAGGCAAATTCCAGGTTGAAACAAAAGGAGTCATTTCTACAGTAAAATGGATGGATAACCGTCCAGTCACTTTCCTGTCCTCAATTCATGACCCATGAGAAACAGCCACAGTGAAAAGGAAAAACAACGATGGTACTAGTTCAAATGGCTCTGAGCACTATGGAACGCAACTTCTGAGGTCATTAGTCCCCTAGAACTAGTTAAACCTAACTAACCTAAAGACATCACACACATCCATGCCCGAGGCAGGATTCGAACCTGCGACCGTAGCGGTCTCGCGGTTCCAGACTGCAGCGCCTAGAACCGCACGGCCACTTCGGCCGGCAATGGTATTAGTACAGAGATTTCTTGTCCTGAAGTTGTGGCATAATGCAACAAAATAATGGGTGGTGTCGATAAGTTTGATCAATTACGAGAAAGGTATGCTACTGGTAGACGTTCTGTAAAATGGTGGCACAGAATATTTTGTTTCCTGGTGGACGTTGCTGCAGTGAACGGTTTTATCCTGTGGAAAATAAGTAAAAGAGAAAGTGGACAGCATGATCAGCTCACATACAGGATCCATCTAGCCAGACAATTGATCGCTGGCTTCTAATCCCAAAAAAAGGCGCGGACAAAAACGTGTCTTTCTGGCAAAAAGAGGTAAAGTACCTGAAGATTTTCGTCATGTGGCTGTAAGGGAGCATCAACCCATTTTAGGAGAAACCAACTGGATGTGCCGTCATTGTAGTACCAAAGCTGCGGAAAAGAGCACTCGCTGTGTTTGTACATATTGTCAAATACCACTTTGCATAGATCCATGTTTCAGAAAATTTCATGGCAAGTAATTGTGAACAATCATTGTAAAAAGAGAAGTAAATTTATCAAATAAATATGACATATATTGAAAAAGTTGTTTTTGCCATTTAACTCCAAGGAAGGGCAGTGGGAAGAATAGTTCCCACCTTGTTATGTGACCTCACTTTCACAGTTGGAGCAAATGTGATATTCTGTATGATAAATATACCTATCTGTTTACTACTATCTGCTCTTCATTCATTAAAAAAACTGCTCAATAATTTTGCCCACGAAAGGGTTAAAAAGGAGAGGACGAGATGGCCGGAAGCTATCGGGAACACGCGCCTGCTCGCTGCACTATGTTCATAGAGAGAGGAATGCTGAGTGAGCCCTTTGATTGCTAGGGACGTGTTAACTCGTCACGCCTCGCCGTTCCCCTGGAGCGCCCGACGAGTTTAAGCGCGGCGCCCGGGCTTTCCCTACAGCGCTTAGGACGTGTTGACGCGTCCCGTGCCACCGACCGATTCACGAGCTTAGGCGCGCTGACTCACGGCTACCTGAGCACTACAGACGTAAACACGCAGAGCTGTCTTTCCGCCCTGCTCTTCCAGTAGCTGTTGAGTGGTCTGACTCTACAGTTCGGGATTCCGTATATGTCTGTTGCTGTGTTCCTTCTTTGTAGAATTCGACTTAGCTTCTCGTGTTTTCGTCAGTTTTGTTGTTTCCTCCTTGATAAATGTTACGTCGCCGTGGTTGCGCAGATAATGAGATCCTGGATATGCTCACTAAGAGCGACAGTGAGTGTGAATTCTCTGACGTTCCTAGCAGTGATGAGTCTTCAACAGAACTCCTAAGCTGTAGTAACCAACCTTTTACATCAGAGGAGAGACCAAGAATTAGTCAGCAGTTCCTCTGAAGCTGAGGAATCAGAAAGTGACAGCGAAACGGTTTGACTGGAAATAAAACGATTTCCAGCCGTTAAACCATTACTTCGATGACACGAGTTCACGATATTCATGTCTGAAGAGCTGTTGCAATTTATTGCAGACGAAACAAATTGGTTTTTGGTTTTACGTTTACACCAGAGAAAATACTACAGAATCTGTGAATTCTCGACTGTCAAAGTGGAAAGACCTTGGATTTAGGAAACTTATTGTTTTGTTGCTGTTTGCAAGTTAAGAAGTCAAAAATTACTGATTATTGGTCCTGAGATGAACTTTTCAACACGCCAGTTTCAGCGTAATTATGCCCCAAGACCGTTTTTGTCTACTTGTGAGGACGCTACACTTCAGTGGTAGCTCTGCGAGTGCTAGAAGTTACAGTTTATTTAAAATTAGAACGATTGTTGACAAAGTTTGTAAGATATTCCGTAATTCGTTTCAGCCACATCACAAGCTTTGTATAGATGAAAGTCTCTTGTTATTCAAAGGACGATTATCTTTTAGCTGGCCTTTGTGACCGAGCGGTTCTAGGCGTTTCAGTCTGGAACCGCGCGACCGTTACGGTCGCAGATTCGAATCCTACCTCGGACATGGATGTGTGTGATGTCCTTAGGTTAGTTAGGTTTAAGTAGTTCTAAGCTCTAGGGAACTGATGACCTCAGATGTTAAATCCCGTAGTGCTCAGACCCATTTGAACCACTTTTTTTTAATTATCTTTTAAGCAGTTTATTCCAACCAAGCGAAGCAGATTCAGAATAAAGACATTTGTACTGTGTGACTGTCAGAGTGGGTATATTTTGGATATTATTGTATATACAGGTGCAATAACAGAAATTGGATTCCACGATTTAGAGAAAAGTGGCGGCGTAGTGGCAACTCTTATGGGACCGTATTTGGAACAGGATCATCTTCTATAAGTCGATAACTGGTACTCCAGCCCGGACCTGTTCCTCTGGCTTCACAACCATGGAACAGTCGCAAGTGGCACTGTTCGTAAAACTGCAGAAGAAATTAAAACGAGGAGAAACGGAGTTTAAGTCCACTGATAAGATCATTGCTATCAAGTGGTGCGATAACAGACAGGTATGTATGTTGACCACAAGTCACACAACACAAATGGTTGAAGCAGAGAAGACCGACTGAAATACTGGCGAAAAAATAAAGAATCCGCAATGTATTGTAGAGTACAATTCGAGTATGGGTGCAGTTGACCGTTGTGACATGTTACTAAGATCAGTGGCACGTAAAGTGCCCTCCGCCACACACCGTTGGGTGGCTTGCGGAGTATCAATGTAGATGTAGATGTAGATCAGTGCGTAAGACTGAAATCTTACAAGAAATATTTTTTTTTTCACATTCTGGATTTGTGCATTCTAAATGCTCATGTTCTCCACCGGTCGGTAAGAGGGCGAAAAACGGCACTCGCAGAGTTTCACCTTTCTCTCGTAACGGAGATTGCTACGATGATGAGAATCGTCTATGATTCACAGGGAGACATTTTCCGACTGTTATTGTTAATGAACATTCGCATAAACGTACGCTAATCCTCAGATGGATGATTTGCACGAAACAAAGTATGCCGGAAAACTAGATACAATGCAAAACTTGCAACGTTCCATTATGTGTTGTACCCTGCTAACTAAATCTGAGAAAATTTATTGACACTCCTGAATCAATTACTAAATAGAAAAAAGGCAAAAAACCTAAAAAAATCTATTTTCAACTTCTCCAGTGCCGGTCTAAAACCCGGATCGAAAAGAAGGACGGGAAATAGATCCAACAGGTGTAAAATTATTCAAACAGTGCCTGACTTCTTCATATGTAGCAGTTTGCTGGCAAATGAACGGACTTGGTTATTGAGATGGCGCAATATCTGTACTGTGGCAAATGTAATTACGCCGAGTACATTGCGCAAGTATTACAAAACCCAAATAATCTACGTCCGATACACTTAAATTATTATCACGTAACATGGACAGTTATATTCTTTTATCCTTAGTAGTACAAATATAGATCACATTCGGTCCACTTGTAAAAAATCTGTTTTCGATAACTGATTTCAAATACCTTTGATCATTGAGAAACATCATACCAAAGTTATAACTTTGTTCTCAGTGCGGTTTTTCTTCCTACTTTGCCTCTGTTGTTAGACTGTACTGGAAATTAAACTCACTGCTCTGGGGAGGGTAGGGGGCTTAAAATTGGTTCTTCGAATGAGACTGGCTTTGAAGCATTAATAGAAAACGATATTTGTAAACGAAGTATCGAATATACCCTGCTTTCATCTTTTCACAAAAATCATTATCTTTTCGACCAATTTGTAGATTATTGGAAAATAGTAGAGGAATAAAAGCATTTACTCCATATTTTTTGTGCTTTTGCAGTCTAAATTTCATTTTCATCATACGTTCACTCTACTGGATATATGAATGCGAAGTTTACATTGTTTTCGGGGGCTTATTTTCGCGCCCAACTTTCGTTCCAATTATACAGCTCCGAATGTTTTATAGAACATGGCTTTTTAGCAAAACCAGAACGAAAATACTGCATTTTGACGATTTAGCAAAATCTTCAATTTTGCGCTTAATTCATTCAGTACTGGAATGTGCTAGTCAGATGGAACTTTATATTTGACTACCTTGTGTTGTTAGGTTACTACATACCAAGTTTCACCTTTGTTGTGGTATTAGTTCAGGAGATGTAAGAAGCCAAACTTCGAAAAGTTTTCGGGCCCCAATTTTTTTGGCCGATTTTACCTACAATTTTCTGGCTCAATATGGTTCGTAAAATTATTTTCATTATTATTCTTAAGAGAACTCATAAAGTTGCACAAGATGGCCACATCTGATTTCTTCACAAAAATTATTGCCCGAAATATTACAGCTCAAAGTCGCCAAAAATTCACGCTGGTTCTGCGTGAGTCGTAATCAGCCGAGAAGTATTCAGCAGAGGGCGCGCTGGGCAGGGCAGCCCGCTCCGGTCCCAGCGCCGTCTCCGTGCGACAGACATGCACGCAGCGCCCCAGAGCACCAAGCAGATGGTGTGCCTCCAGCAGTCAAAGCGTTATGCGGGCAATCGCTAAAGAACTATTATTTTTATAAGGTAGCACCTGGTTTTGCAGCAGCGAAGAACAGGAGCTAGTGTACCAGGCCTTCTGCATGTGGCACTTCATGTCGTACACGGGGACACGATTTCTTCAGTAAGGTTGGTTGAGAACGAGTCTGCACGTGAGGTTATATTAGACGATAGTTGCAGACGAATGAAAACAGTGGTTTAAGGTGCTGGCCACGGCGTCCTTTGGCGAGATGAATGCAGAAGTCATTGACAGTTGGTTGACTCAGACAATGAGACACGTCAGTGAATCAGTATGAGTGAGGTGGGGCCTTGTAAACTGCCTGTGATCACGACACAGGATCTAATAAAGGACAGGCGAGAACTAAGGCCAGGATAGGTTACTTGTAAAGAAAGGCAGAGGGAGAGGACTCTCAAGAGTGATCGTGGATAGCCCATAACCCCCAAGTTTCTTTGAAAGAATGCGCAGCTCTAGAATGACCCTAGGTCACCCCATTAAGACAGTGAATTGTACCTTTACTGTACAGTGGTTTTGTTTTTCAAGTGTTTAGCAAGTCGGTATGCTTCCTCAGGAGGGTGTGGTTTGATGAGAGCTGTTCTCAGCAGGGGATGTCGACCAACATGTGTTACAGAGCGATTTGTAATTGTTTCTTCTTTCCTAGATAGACATGGTAGTAGCATGAACGGGCTACATGGCTTGTGAATTAAGAGTGTTTCCTTTACAACCGTTCATTTCTATATGATAATCTTAAGGCTTCTTCTTGCATATAGTGAGTGAGAAAACAATATCGCGTAAGTAGCAAAACACTAATTTTACAGGAGAGACAAAAAAAACTGTAGAATACCTGATACGTTTCATAAGGGCACGAAATAAGCATTGTCGCTCTACAATGATATTCTGGATCGTAGCAAAAAGTGAAACAAAAAAAAATAATCTTAGAAAGCTTAATTACTGCAGATACGCGGAACTGTCTCGGTATTTATGGAAGAGGTTGGTTGGATGGTTTTGGGAAGGGGACCAAAGAGCGAGGTCATTTGTCCCATCGGATTAGGGAAGGAACCGTCTCGGAATTTTCCTGAAGCACGATGGCCGGGAACGCGTTTGTATCCTCGTCCTCCTGAATGCGAGTCCAGTGTGCTAACCACTGCGCACCTCGCTTGCTTATGCAGGAGAAGGAACGTTATTTACGTGGAATTTGCTTGTCAGTCTCCTCTATTTTTAAAATTTTTCGCAGCGACAGCAACTGATATTGTTTATATAAGAATATACAGCCTACAGTTGCAGGTTAATTTTATCGTTTACCTAGGTTTCAACGTTAGTAATAACGTCTTCTTCAGAACCTAGGTTTCAACGTTAGTAATAACGTCTTCTTCAGAACATAAAATATTATTTAAATGTTTGCCTAAAACATTGCCTGTTTTAGGCACACATTTAAATAATATTTTATGTTCTGAAGAAGACGCTATTACTCACGTTGAAACATAGGTAAACGATAAAGTTAACCTGCAACTGTAGGCTGTATATTCTTATATAAGTCTCTATGATTTACCCCTTTTATGTTGTCACTGGTGCTGAAAAACAATAACAACACCATTTCGGAAAGACTTCAGACTTCACGTGAACAACTTCAGATGTACATACGTTTCACATAGATCTGATAACGTCTGTAGGTTTCTTCAATAAAAAACTGCCGAACAAAGAACTAAACTGCAGCTGTCACTTGTGAAACATTAATGGAAGACGATGATCACCTGTAAGGAATGTTGTCACAATAATAATGACAATATCGCCTCTTCAGATATCATGGCATACTCGCCAGGAAGTGCAACTTCAAATCCTTTCAGCTTGCACTCGATGGAACTGTGAAATGAGTCACAGTCCATCTGAGTATGACCTTCCTCCAAATTTGTTGCGTAATCAGCACTCCTGAATTAACTGATAATCTTAAAATAGCGTTGATAATATCACGTTTCTATTCTGATATGTGCAGGCGTCAGAGTGCAAATGAGTGCAAATGCACAGGATTTTCCTTAATCGTTTTGGACATTGTGTCCACAATACGTAAGGCATTTGACGCAACAAGTTCACCTTGTGTTTCATCGAACCAGTAACACACTGCATCGTGACTTTGTAAATTATACATTCTATAGCTTTGGACAGCCAATTTTGTTTTGTAATAAACTGCACTTTCCTGTAAATGTGGTGCATCTATCTTGTCTAGAGCCCTGTGTAAACTTGCCTGCTAAAGAGCTGTATGCGATGAAGAATTGTATGTGCTGCTTCCGCATATCTTCTCCCAAGTTCTCGAGCCTGTAACTGCAACACATGTCGCACTGGTCTTCCTTGGTAAAAAATAAGCTAGGGTCACTCTCTTCGAAGATCAAGTTAATGGTGGCTCATCTTAATGGTGAAACCTGTTCCTTACTACATTGTTCAGTGTAGAGTCCATACAGCTGTTGTTTGCTTTGAACAATAGGCTCAAGAGACAGCTTGGAGGAAAGCTCCCTGCAGTAACGTGATGGCGTTTTGGGAAGACAATCCAGAAATTCTTTTACGAAGCTTTTCTCATCTTTCATCTTCGTTCGTTGAATTCTGAATCAGGGCTCATACTATGAGTGGAGTTATCCAGCCAATATCTCACTGTCCAGTCTTTACTGCCAAGATTATTAAGAAACATTTTCTTGCATACTTGACATTTTCCCGTATCATTTCTCAGATAATAAACTAGCGTGCGTTTCCTCAAGTGATGTTCCCTGGACGTTTGGTTGGAATTACGTCCATAAGACTGATTACGCAAATTTTTCTCCGATCCCTTGACAACTTTTTCCAGAAAGTGTTAAAAAGTGCCTACTTTTCGCCAGCAGAAATATGATGACACTTCATTTGTCATAATCGCAACCGAAACGGTTGCGGGGTTGCCGAGAAAGAAAGCGCGGCGGGACCAGACGGGAGCGGCCCGCGAACAAGCAAAACGAACAGGGAAGGATGGACACGAACAACGACGGACGACCCACGAACAACAACACACAAATAGCAACGGGGTCACAAGCAAAACCTCACGAATCCACAACGTCCACTCGTACACGGAAACAGAGTAATGTAAACGCGCTCTCTGTGTAGGCGAGATGTCGATAGACTATCAGACTGCCTGCTGAGCGAGACTCAGGCTCTGAAATACATGATAGAGTACGTCGCTATTGGCCACGGGGACCACGTGCTGCACCATGGCGCCCTCACATTGTAAGCGGGCCAGGAGTGGCTTACGGCACGACGGCTGGAGAGACCTCTAGTGGTAACCAAAGTCCATGCCGTCTGGCGTGGATTCGAAACCCGAGGCGCACGGTACCAGATCATTTGAGCGGATTTCTGACACATTTTTGAAGTACACAACGGACCTAATTTTCGTGTCTCTCTTGCCGGCGGCAGGCCCGGGGGGAGGCACCAATTAGGGACAGTGGCGGTGACTCGAGGACCACGTCTGTACTCAACGGAGGTAGCGGCGGCGGAGGGGGCAGCGGTTGGAGTCCTGCAGGGGCACGCAGGCGGAGCCCGTTATGATGGCAGTGCTCCAACAGTTCGACGTCTGCACCGACGTCAAACGTTGCCCATGGGCCGCGACGACCGTGACGGGCGTCCAACACGCCTTGCTCCCGTACACGCAGGCCCACACTGTCATGCCAGAGGTGTAACACTGAGAGGGCCGGGAGTGGGGGCGGGAGTGGGACGGCATCGGCAAATGTAGCAAGGTCCGTGGCTGTCGCCCATGGAGGAGCTCCGCCGGACTGCGGCCGTCAGTTGGCGTGACGCGATAGGTGCTCAAAAACAGAGTGAGGGCCGATGTGGCTGGAGACGTGTGGACCGCCTTTGTCAACTTTTGCTTAAATGTGCGGACAAGCCTCTCCGCTGCGCCATTTGAGGAAGGGTGGAAAGGTGGGCTATGTATATGTCTGATACTGTTGGCAGAGGGTGCTGTGAATTGGGAACCAGGGCCGAGAGTGTGGCCTCCGTGGTGGTGGACGCCATGCCGGCGACATATGTGTATTTGGAGTAGGCATAAAGATAAGTAACCACATGGACCCCAAAAATAGGCCTGCGAAATCAAGATGGATGCGATCCCAGGACCGGCGAGGCACAGGCCAGGGTGCAAACGACTGAGGGGGCTTGCCTGGCGACGAGGACACACAGTGCACCTGCAGACCGGGCGGTCAATACCGCCATCGATGCTGGGCCAATACACGTGCCAGTAAGCCTAAACTTTTATGTGGGACGTACCCCAGTGCCCACGGAGTAACAAACTGAGCACTTGATACAGCAAATCTGAATGGATGACCAGCAGATGGGCATCCATGGCAAACAGAAGGACATTATTGAGCACGGAGAGCCTGTGGCACAGATGGCGACAGGGGCTGAAATTGGTCCGCATCCGACGAGTAATATAGGAGGGCCACCCATGGACCACATAGCGGAGAACCTGCTGCAAGACAGAGTCACGCTGGGTAGCCACAGCAATTTGAGCAGCCATAAGAGGCAGAGTGTCCAGCGCATCCCAGCGGGCGGAATCAGTGTGAAAGCAGAGGACCTCCTGTTGGTCAAACGCAGAATCAGGACCTGCTGGGAGAAATGACAAAGTGTCCGCATTAGCGTGGTGGGCGGTAGGCTTGTACCGGATGGTGTAAGCGTAATTTCGTAAAAATAACGCCCAGCGCTGGAGACTTCGAGTCGTCCACTCTGGAAGGTGGGAGTGAGGTCCGAAAAGCGTAACTAATTGGTCCGTCAAGAGGGTGAACTTTGCCCCAAAGAGATAGGTATGAAATTTTTGGGCGGCGAACACGATCATCAGGGCCTCCTTTCCCATCTGGAAGTAGTTCCGTTTTGCTGGGGTCAACGTCTTAGATGCAAAAGCGATGGGCTGTTCGGAGCCATCGGCATTCTGATGCGAGAAGACGGCTCTAAAGCCGTATGCCGACGCATCAGCCGCCACAATCAACGGCCAGTCTAGAGAGAAGGGAGTAAGACAAGGGGTGGACTTCCACATAGCCTTTAAATGAAGAAAAGCCTGGTCACAGACAGGAGTCCAATCAAAAGGCACCCCTTTGCGATGCAAGTGATTGAGGGGTTGAGCAATGGAGACAGCCTGAGGTAAGCCTGAGGTAACCTTGCCCAAAAAGACATGGAGTTCAGATAAGTCCTTGGGATGAGGAAGGCTCGCAATGGCCACAACATTATGACGGGAAGGGCAAATGCCATCTTTGCTAAGCCAGTGGCCTAAGTATTCCACTTCCCATTGAGAAAAACAACACTTGTCCAGCCAACAGACTGTAGAGCGTGAAATAAGACGCTGAGGTTTTGCAAATGTTCCTGGTGGGAACGCCCGGTGACCAAGATGTCATCCAGATAATTCACACAGATTGGGATGGGCTGTGTAAGCTGCTCCAGGAACCACTGGAAAATGGTCTGTGAAGAAACACCAAATGGAAGGCGCTTGTACAATCCAAAAGGCGTATTAACAACCAAGATGTTCTGGGAATCAGCATTCAAGGGTAACTGGTGGTGCTCCTCAGCCAGGTCGATCTTAGAAAAGTACTCTCCCCTGGCAAGCTTGGTGAGAAGGTCTTCCTGTCGGGGAGTGGAGTAAGTGTCTACGAGGGACTGAGCATTGACAGTAGCGCCGAAGTCCCCACACAGGCGAAGGGACCCACTGGGTTTCCATATGACCACCAGTGGTGTCGCCCAGGCACTGTGTGTCACAGGCTCCGGAACGCCAGTGGCCTCGAGCCGATCAAGTTCCTGCTTGACTGCTGGTTGTAAGGCCACCGGAAGGGGTCAGGCCCGGAAAAAGCAAGGCTGCACATCCGGCCGAAGTGTGATGTATGCCTGAAAATCGGAAGCACATACGAGATCCGTTTCAAACAACAACGAAAATGTGGAACACATATCGTCCAAGTCCTGAAAAGGAACAGCTGTGGAAACGACTTTAACTTCATCGGAAATTGAAAAACCAAACAGCTGAAACGCATCCAGGCAGAAATTTTCGAAGCCGATGGATGGTCGACGACAAATAGGGTAAGGAGCCGGGGAACACGTTTGTACGTCGCCTGGACGACGAACTGCCCGAGAAGGGGAATGGAACCGTCTCCGTAGGCTCTCAAATGCCGAGAGGGAGGTGACAACTCAGGAGAGCCCAGGCGGGTATACATCACTATATTAATCAGGGAGAAGGTGGCCCAGTGTCGACGTAAAAACTGACATCCTCAGTGAAAAGGCGGAGCGTGAGGAAAATCTTCCACTCTGATGGGTCAGCCTGTGGGACTACCGATTGCAGAGCATGGACGGTATCTTGAGACCCAGGAGGGGCAGGACTGGAGCGAGTCGAGCGACTACGACAAACCGGTCGGGTGTGGCCCTCCTTTTTACACAGCGTGCACGTTCTCCGGCGGTGGAGACAATCAGCTCGAAAATGTGCGGTAAAGCACTGTGGGCAAGATGGAAAATGGCCGCGCGACCGGCGACGAGGGGCTACCGGGGGCGCCGATGCCATAGAGACGTCGGGCAAAGAGGAGTCTCGAGGCGCCGGCCTCTGTCGGCAGGGCCACGGCGGCGTGGCGAGGGCGGAACCCGTCGAGACGCATCGATCGCCACCACTTGCAGCCGCGCCATAAGACCCTCACTAGCCGCCTGAGCAATTTCAAAGGAGTGTGCAACGCGGAGAATCTCTTCCAAGGAGGGGTTATCGAATTTCAACGCAGCAGTGCGGACCTCAGGATAGGGAGTCAGCTGAACCACCACATCCTGGATGAGGGGCCCGCACATGAAGCCTTACAATGTTGATTGGTGCACGTAAAATCGCATTGAAAGCTGAGACCCTGCAATTCCGTGACCCAGGTACAACACACAAATAGCAACGGGGTCACAATCGAAATCTCACGAATCCACAACGTCCACTCGTACACGGAAACAAAGTGATGCAAACACGCCGTCTGTAGGCGAGATGTGGATAGACTAACACGAATATCATACTGCCTGCTGAGCGAGAGGCAGGCGCTTAAATACGTGATAGAGTACGTCGCTATTAGCCGCTGGGACTTCGTGCTCCACCGTGGCGCCCTCACATTATACACAGGCCAGTAGCGCGCGCGCAGCCACAGCTTACGGTGCGACGGCTGGAGAGACCTCTAGCGGTAATCGAGGTCCATGCCCTCTAGCGCGGATTCGAAACCAGCGGCACTCGGTACCAGATCATTTGAGCGGATTTCTGACACATTTTTGAAGTACTGGTGGAACTCCAGCCAAGAGAGGACCACATGGTAGCGTTGGGAATAATAGTTCATCAGCAAAAGGCATATCTCCTGGAAAGATAGAGCCACAGGATCTGACAATGGCGCCAACTTGCGGAGAAGAAAGAACGTGTCTGGGGAAGCCCAAGAAAAAAAACAACGACCGCTGCAAGCACTCATCTCTGACTTGAAAAGCTGTGAAATGTTGTTTCAGCCAATGTAAGTATGTTTCCCAGTCTTCTTTGATAAAAAAAATGTTCAAATGTGTGTGAAATCTTATGGGACTTAACTGCTAACGTCATCAGTCCCTAAGCTTACACACTACTTAACCTAAATTATCCTAAGGAGAAACACACACACCCATGTTCGAGGATGGACTCGAACCTCCGCCGGGACCAGCTGCACAGTCCATGACTGCAGCGCCCTAGACCGCTCGGCTAACCCGCGCGGCAAGTCTTCTTTAGCATCATTAAATGGTTTGAACGACGGCGGACGTGGGAAAGCATCGGACACTCGAGGACTCGGAAGCTGTTGTGGTAATGCGTCCCGGGCATCGACTTTGTCGGTTATCAACTGCACCGACTTTTGCAAGATGTCTAACTGGAGCACCTGTTGCTGCTTCTGCATGAGCTGCAGCTGTTGCTTCAGAAAACCAACTTCGCCTCCATGCTAACAACTACCACCAACTACCACCATTTACCTCGTCGCCAAAATGTTGTAACCGCGACCGGGACGGTCGTGGGGTTGCCGAGAACGAAAGCACGGCGGGACCAAACGGGAGCGGCCCGCGAACAAACAAAATGAACGGGGAAGGACGGACACGAACAACGACGGACGACCGAGCAAGACCTAACGCACAATAACACACAAATAGCAACGTGGTCACAATCGAAACCTCACGAACCCACTACGTCCACTCGTACACGGAAACAAAGTAACGTAAACACGCTGTCTGTAGGCGAGATGTGGATAGACTAACGCGAATACCAGACTGCCCGCTGAGCGAGAGGCAGGCGCTTAAATGCATGACAGAATACGTCACTATTGGCCGCACGTGCTCCACCGTGGCGCCCTCACATTACAGACGGGCCAGGAACGCGCGCGCAGCCACAGCTTACGCCGCGACGGCTGGAGAGACTTGTGGTAATCGAGGTCCATACCGTCTGGCGCAGATTCGAAACCCGCGGCGCTCGGTACCATATCATTTGAGCAGATTTCTGACACATTTTTGAGGTACTCAACGGACCTAATTTTCGTGTCTCTCTTGGACTATTATGAGTAATCTTGCCACTTCGACTTCTTTTGTTTCGATGTACGCTTGTCCGCGCATTGTCAGTTTTGTTGACGTTTTTCTTCCAATCTTCAGGGCAGGCTTTATATTTCGTCTTCCTGTCACCACAAAATCTTTGGTCTTCACTTTGAACATCCTTGTTTCCCTCATCTTCTGATAACTTATCTGAATTGTCTGGTATAAAATCAGCACCATCGTGTAGCAATAAATGTGAAGAACTACTGACGTCTCCTGTGGCAACTCTGACAGCTGTATTATTCTAAGCACTCCTGGATGCAGTCAGCGAAGTTTCCAGACTAGAAATACTTGTAAATCAACTTAAGAAGACCACAGTTGGGCTTCAAATTCAAGTCTTTACGAGAACGACGATTACAATATCTTTAATAACACTAGTAGTCACAATAGAAATTACATGTGTCATCAGATCTAAAAAAGTAAAGTAACCAAGAACATCATGTAGGAAATTAATTCTTCTTCTATGCAAGTAACTTCACTGTTACTATTGTTGTCGCCTGCTGTTCGTTCTCTACATGAGAATCTACAATCAAATTAGTTTTCAAAATATTTTTAGCACAAAGGACTAAAGCGCACAATAACAGAAGTGGGGCGTAACAATAAGTCAATAAATTTTAGGCTTTTAGAGGATTGCTTTTAATGCGAGGTAAATAACAAAACAATCTTCTTACCACTGTCAGTCACTCTCAAGAAGGATTCTTTGCTTTCACATGCTAAGTACAGCTGAGAAACAATTTCTTCCTCACTAAAGAGATTTACCTTGTAAAACGCTGTCCATTGACGCGAACTGAAGATGGAACCAAGGAACCACTTTCGAACAGTGGATGGTACTTTGTATGCAATAACAATCTGCTGTGGTTGCGCGCGCTTCTGAATTTACGTGGTATTGTTTACTACGTCCAAAACAATCCACTAACGCAGTACTTCATTCTTTTGCACTACTTTTTCGCTGTGTTATATATGTGGTATTGTTTTAGTTCACTTTATTTCTAGATAATTGAAGAAACCGTCGTTCTGGCAGTAAAAGTCAAGGATACCATCTGACTGAAAAACGCAAAATCAATGATCTGTCAGTTATGCCATATCGTTTTCTCACTAACGACATGCGCAGATTGTTCGATTTTTTAACGATAAGTTTGTTGTTGGTGACTTAATTTCACCAACTACGGGTTGGCTGTCGATGGGCGATTACACTGTTGACGTTAGAACAGTTGTTGAATATAGGAAAGGCGTGGTATCATTTTTGTTCATCATTTTAGATTCACGTAACAGAATCAAGCAGTTGTGTCAGGCGACGGATGACCTTTTGTCAATGAGGATCTATTAATGATTCAGCTATGCTATTGGTGCCTCGTTACCCGTGGACTGAGGTTTTCTTTTCTCATGTTAATATCCTTGTATTAACAAAATTTGTGGTTATGGGCTTCTTCTCTGACACGACATTGCGAATTTGTGCAATTGCTTGCAGCTGTCGCAGAGCGAAATCCGCTTACGTTGCAGTAGACTTAAGGACTCTTGGACCTTAATTAAAATCATGATTAATAATTGTGTATTTGAGAGTTAGTGTCCTAAATCATTGATGTCGTTGTTTTGTCAGGCTTGAATCAGGTGTAACCACACAAGAAATAGAAAGATCATGACGTTCGTTTTCTATATGTTGTTTTGATCATTATGAAATTTGAGGCAAGATTAAACTTTATTTGTGCTGATTACGTTTTCTTAATTAGATAATCATGGTACTGGGTACCTTGATTATCGTAGAATCATATCGTAAATTATTTGTGTTTGTACTCTCGCTGTTGGAGAACTATGATATCATGGACTGAGAAGGAATGCCCATGAACACTGTACGAGTATTAGCAAAATTCAGTCTCTGAATATTTGAGGTAAGACATATTTTTCGAGGGTGAGAGGTCGTATGTTGTAGACCAGTCTTCATTTTGCTGTGCTTTTAGCACCGGCTGACAAGGACATCAGAGCCTCATGTTAGACAGCACAGCTCTCTAGAAAAAATGTTAGACCCTAGCCTCTCACTGCAAGGACAGAACCTGTGCATTTTTTCTGCATAGGGATTGAGTGGTCAAAAGGTGCAATATTTTTCCTTTCACTTTTGTTCACTTGGAACAGATACGCATGTCTACATTTGCGCCTGTAACAATTATGTTTCTTCGGAATAGTTGTACCAGAGAGCTATGGAGGACAAATGGACATCTCGTGTTACGCTTTTTTTTTCATTGCACATCCCTTCTTCATCATGTGCCCTCACTGTGTCAGGGATAATATTTATGTGATTCTTCCGTTATTGGGTTTGAAAGATGAATGCCACGAAGTGTGTTGTCTGCTCAGATGTTAGAATTAGTTTTCATAGATACTGCTTCTGCAGTCTGAAAGTTTTGCCAACTTGAGATTTCTGTCCTGACTAGCAAAGTGGAAAGAGCGACAAAGGTGAGTGGGGATCTGCTGGTTTTGGAGGCCATTGTTGGTGATGGCTCTCTCCACAACAAGTTCCAGAAGGGGCGTGTGGTCTCTGGCGCCGCTATGTCCAGCACTTGATTGCAGAATCTGGACTGTTAACTTTTGTATGTACTTCGAGAATTAAATTTTCAACAAGGGTAACGTGTGTTAAAAAACACTATTTCGCTTGAAATACGTACTTAGCATTTCATTTTCATGTGCTGTGTTCTCAGATTTGAGGAAGATCTTTTCGTTTATTTAATTAATTAAATTGGGCATGCGACTTGATTATACTATGGCCCTTCTGAAACAATATGTACACTTTGCAAGTAATGTTGCATTGGACATTTGTGTGTGCTAGATTAAGTTGTGATTACCTGTGCGTGAAGTGTGCAATTATGTTAAGATTACATGCGTGTGAATTACTTTGCATGCACACGCGAAGGGGCAGCTATTGTCTCCAGGGGACCTTATGATCACTGACTGCACGGACAACGCGCTTCATCCGATGCCAGTGCAGGTTAGTGACTTGTCCAAAAGTTAAACTAAGAATCTGCACGTAAAACTGTTTGCATAGAAAGGGACTGAGCGAGAATTAAGAAACTTATTCTCGGACAGTTTCGGTCGGAAAAATGCGGAATTTGCCGTGGGACATCGTGGAGTATTCCCGACTCAGCCCCTACAGTTTCATGAGGTTCCGATAGGTGACGGCGCTCTACTTAACCTTCAAAATGGCGTCTGTAACGGGTGTGCATTCCTGACAGAGGGTTGTTACCAGAGCATCGCAGATATTGATAGGCGCTTGCAGAACGCCCACGGACACCGGGCAGTGAACGGAAGCACAGCGAGTCGTTGGGCGAGGAGTCTGTCATCGTGGCAACAAGGTCGCGCAAACCTGTCCGATCTTCGGCGTGCCGGCCGGCCGCACACAGCTGCGATGGCTGCCATATTGAAACGTGTTCATCACCACAAAAATGCAAACGAACTTCACCTTCTCCATGAAAACGCAACCCCTCACACAAGTCTCTGCATCCGAAGTGAGCTCAAAAAACTTCATTGCACTGTTCTTCCTCATCCACTCGCAATGCCGGATCTCGCATCTTTCGACTTCCATCTGTCTGGCCCAATGAAGGATGCACTCTGCGGGAAGCAGTACATGGATAATGGGGAGATTATTGATGCAGCAAGACAGTGGCTCCGACGTTGCCCAGTAGAGCGCTACCATGCGGCCATACAGGCCGTCCCAGTAAGGTGGCGTAAGGATGTCGCACTGAACGGAGACTGCATTGAAAAACCTTGAATGAAACCAGCTTGCCTTCAGAAAAAAAGTGTTGCATTCCTTATTGAATGCCGCTTTATATTGGTAAGAACCAACTGTATTAGGAGAAATTAATGTAGAATTTGTAATAGTCGAAAAAAATTAGTATTCGTAATAGAACAGCTTGTTTTAGTATGAATTAACGAGATAATTACCCATTTCCCGCCAAGAGTGAATCTTAGAAAGAGTAAAGTTCACGGTGTTCCAATAACCATGTTGTTTCACACCCACTTCCGAGTATCCATTTCCGCCATGCTTAACCAGCATGACTACCATCATCAGTGTGGCGTAAATAGAAGACGTTGTGTGCGTGGCATAAGAGGGGTGTGGACAATCCTTCACTAAGTGTCGCACAATGCGTAACCTTCACTGTTTCAAGATCATTTTAGCGTTATCCGTTGCGCTAATTAGTTCCTGATCACCAAAAGAAAGTGGTATAAAAACTATTCAGAGATTATATTCATCCGCGGCACACTTTTATTTCTTCCTTGTGAAGGGTACACAGCGGACAACGGTGGATGGATCTGCCGTGGCCATACATCTGGCCAATTCACACTTGTTCAAATCTCCTATATAAGGAGGGGGGTTTGAAGTGTCTTTAAACTGTCAAAAAATGAAAATTTGTCATTTATATGTGTTGTTACCAAAATTCCTATGGAACAGACCAGGATGTGTGAGGAAGAAACCCACTTGAACACAGAGTTAAGCGAATTTGTGAAAAAGACAGTACAATGGATGTTAGTACGCAAAAAACAGTACAATAGATCCTACAGCGGAGGAAGGTAGCACAGGAGTTTAAAAAATAGAAAAGATTGATTAGTTCAGATCTTAGCAAAGCCGCTTAGCAATGGAAGAACCTAAAATTAAATAAACAGCTGAAAATCGGTCTCGCCAAGAGGATGGCGTCATGGATGACACGGAAAAACATTTAGGAGAAGCTGGATGTATACGTTTCCTCGATACGAGAATAAATACCCAACTGAACGAGAAAGTAAGAAAACAATTAAAACAACTGATGACAAAATTTCTACTCAAAACGGACATATTGTCTTTTGGTGCCACAAACAAAGCAAAAGAATTCACAGCAATGTCAGGACGGCAATGCAAAATCATCTAAGAGATGGATGTGTCCATTTCTTAGGTCTTGGATAAAGTTTAGAAAACCTAGACATAGGCAACCAAGATCGTGTTGACGACCTGAGCAAAGAAATGAAATTCATGCACCTCGAAGTAAGACAAGCAAAAAAAATCTTGAAATTGTTGAACACCTGCATGTCTCAATTTGACGAAGATAATGCGTCTAGCGTAGGTAAGCACATCATCAGAGCTAACAATAGCAATACGTGTGCTACCAGTGGACAAAGCCAAGTCAATGCAGCCCCTGTAGCGCATGCTGGGAGGGTATACAATGTTTCCCTGTGTATATCATGGAGGAAAATATACTCAAATATCCACCATTTACCAAATTTTCACTGGGATGACGTGAAATACAACCAGCTGTATTCATTTGCAGGTATCGTAGACAGTAGCTACAATAACATCCAGATAGTTAAGTTCACAGCAGGATATGTGCAGGGAGACTCAGCATTGTGTGGTACTGACGCACTGGAAAAAAATATCTGGTTTACGATGACATCGAAAGAGAAATTTTGGCAGAGAACTCGTCAAAAGGGCCACGACCTTTCCGCAGTGGTAACACCCGTTCCAGACAGATCACCGAAGTCAAGCGCTGTCGGGCTGGGATATTACTTGGATGGGTGACTATCCGATCTGCCGAGCGCTGTTGGCAAGCAGGGTACACTCAGCCCTTGTGGGCCAAACTGAGGAGCTACTTGATTTGGAAATAGCGGCTCCGGTCTCGGAAACTGACATACGACCGGGAGAGCGGTGTGCTGACCACATGCCCCTCCATATCCGTATCCGGTGACGCCTATGGTCTGAGGATGACACGGTGGCCGGTCGGTATCGTTAAGCCTTCATGGCCTGTTCGGGAGGAGTTCAGTTACTCGTCAAAAGGACATCACGGGAAATAGCATAAGGAAGCCTTAGCTTTACCATGTACAACAATTAGCAAGGCACTCTGTGAGGTTGCTTTGAGAAATATTTGAACAAGACATAGGACGCTTATTGAGATGAGGAAATGGCATCCAATGATGTGTTAAAAATATTAAACGGGAAACTACCAATGATCATCAAACAAAAATGAATGACCATGCATAATCACGATGTAGACAAATAATTTATCCGCAATCAATACGATGGAATTATTGGAGGAGGATAGGCAAGGCAATGCAACGGACAAACAAAACGGACTGTGCTTAATCGAAAATTGAGGAGAATGAGACACGACCGATGCATGAAGACACGCGCAGTGAACGACAAAGAACAATAACGATGAAAAACAGAACTCTCAAAAATCATGCGTGATGGAGAAGAACTGAATGGGCATTATAACATCGGTTATAATAGTGAGAATATTCACTACTAGAAAACAAAACTAAAACACTATACCACATTGATACGACAAGGATATTTATATGAAGGTGAATGCCTAATGACAATAAGATGGATATGATAGACGTCCATGAATTATGGATTATTAAAAAAAATAATAGGTGCACTATGGATTCCAGATGGTTGGAATATGAGAAGAAATGAGATCTATAAAAATATTCAGATCATAGAAGTAATGGCTAACTAAAGATTAATCTTTTTTTGGAGACCTCTACCAAATGAATGAGAACAGGTTAGCGAAGTCAATATTCTTGTATTTCTGGAAGAAGAAGTCAACAATTGCAAGGATTGCAGAAATAAGGAAATAACATCAAAGCACGGGAAATACCACATTGCTCTTTTTTAATACTAAAATACTAAATTTAGGTTTTCAATACAGAAGAAATAAGAACATGGACGAAAGAAAGGAAAAGACAACACTGGAAGAAAATGCCGGAGTACTGCAAAAATAGGAAAGAACAAAGTAGGTGCAATTGAAGCTATTACGGGATCCTAGTTGGTCGACACAAAATAAAAACCGAGCGAGGTGGAGCATTGGTTAGACACTGGACTCGCATTCGGGAGGACAACGGTTCAATCCTGATTTAGGTTTTCCGTGATTTCCCTAAATCGCTTCAGGCAAATGCCGGGATGGTTCCTTTCAAAGGGCACGGCCGACTTCCTTCCTCATCCTTCCCTAATCCGATGAGACCGATGACCTCGATGTCTGGTCTCCTTCCCCAAAAGAACCAACCAACCAACAAAATAAAAAATAAGAACAGGAATAACAATCAGAGCTAAGGTTCATATGAAGCTACTGATCGCAATCCACAGGAAAACTGATTCATACCAAACAAGTTAGGTGTAGCATCTCGCAGGTCACTGTTAAATCTTTAATAATATTCACTAGATAGCCCCTAGCAGTTTACTGTAGGTCAATATTTTTTCTTTAGTATTGACTAGATAGCCCCTAGCAGGAAGCACCAGAGCTAGCTTCTACCATACATTTTTATTGTTTTTCATTGTTAAGTGTCCTTTCTGCCAGCTAGAGTATAGCTGTTAACCTGGTGTGGCAGTAGGTTTCCTTGTTTCGTATAGTAAATCACATATTAGCTAGATGGATAGGGAATGTGTCTGTTGTGTGGAGATGCAGGAGGAGTCGGGCACGGTCCAAACGCAGCTGGAAGCTTTGTTGGCCATAGTCAACAGGCTGCAAAGTGCCACCTTGAGGTGCGGTGGGGATGGGGTGCCTGGGGCAGCCTCTGCTGTATTAGATGTGAAAGGGGGGTGGGGGGGGGGGGGGGGGGGAGGATGTCACAGCCGGCCACAGGTGTGACTGAACCAGCCGGCCCACTCTCACCTCAGTGTGGGAGGCGGACTGTGTCGAGGTCTCGAGCCTCAAGGCAAAGGCTACATGGGGGACGCAGGCTCCTGCCAAAGCCCATGCACATTGCTAATAGATTCAGTGTGCTATCTGATGCTGAGGGGGGGGGGGGGGGGGACGCTGAGCCGGATCAGAATGCACCTTCTGCTAGGATAGTGGCCGCTCCTTCAGCAAGGTCCAGACAGCCATGTGGGGATAGGGATTTGTTAGTTATTGGAGCTCCAAAGTTAGGTGGGTCATGGAGCCCCTCAGGAACATAGGAGCTAGGGAAGACGTCCATCGTTCACTTGGCGTGCTTGCCGGGGGGGGGGGGGGGAGGTTTGTCTGGGATGTGGAAGAGGATCTTCCGGCGGCTACCGAGTGTGTGGGGTGCAGCCAGTTGCAGACTGTTGCACATGTCGGCGCCAACGATGCCAGTCGTCAGGGTTCTGAGGAACTCCTTGGGTCCTTTCGATGGCTGGCTAAATTGGCGAAGGCGTCTTCCATCTCTCGTGGAGTGGAAGCCAGGCTGACGATTTGCAGCGTCATACCCAGGGTGGACCAGGGTCCTATGGTTTGGAGTCGAGTAGAGAATCTAAACCAGAGGCTACATCGACTCTGTGACTTAAATGGTTGTAGATTCCTCGACCTACGCTATCGGGTGGAAGGTTGTAGGACGCCTTCTCGACAGATCAGGGGTGCATTACACACGGGAAGCAGCTACATGTGTAGCACTGTACTTGTGGCGTGCATATGGGGTTTTTTTTAGATTAGGTTTCCTCCCCACAGGAAAGAAAACCGTTGGCCTGAAAAATTATCAGTTCATGACACTGATGTGGATGTGCCAACTGTACAAATTGTTAGTTCGCCTAAACAGGTCATTCTAAAGGATTCAAGTACGCTAAATCTCATGTTAGTAAATTGTCGAAGTGTCTGTAGCAAGATCCCCACGTTTCTCACCGAAAATGAACAGTAGGAATGCCAATATTGTATTAGGTACCAAAAGCTGGTTGAAAACAGACATAAATTAGCAGTGAAATTTTGAACTCGGATCGGACAGGACTGATGCTATGGGAGGTGGTGTGTTCATTGCAGTTAAAAGCTGTTTAAACCCAATTGAGATTGATACTGGGTCAGACTGTGAAATAGTCTGGATAAAGCTGACAATCAGACAAGGCGTGACCATTGTATTAGGATGTTTTTATAGACAACCAGCATCCGCAACAAACGTCGCAGCACGTTTCAGAGAATGTCTTGAGTACATCGGAAATAAATATTCCAAATTATCCATTATTTATACGTGGAGACATTAATCTGGCGTCCTCTGACTGGTAAAATTACACGTTTATCACAGAGGACAGAAGCAAAGACTCGTGTGAAGTTATTGTAGGAGCGATCTCAACAGACAACCTTGAGCAATTGGTTAGAAAACCAGCTGTAGTCATACACTACTTGGATTTCTTACACCAGAAAAAGAATGTATCAAACTGCTTATGGAAGAATAACACAGGGACCCACTCCTGCAATTGATAGTCTGTGGTATATTCACGTGGGCATGTATGAGTCTAGTGGAGCTCCTGCTAGGTACCATGATGGCCATGAACTATTGTACAATGGCTGAAGACCACTTGCACCCCTTCATGACGATCTTGTTTCAAGACACCACTGTCATTTTTCAAGAAGATAATGCACGATGTCCAAGGAAAGGAGTGTGATAGAGTGGTTCGAGGAACACAGTGGCCCCCAACTGGCCAGATCTGAACCCACTCGAACACACCTGGACTGTGACTGAACATAGCATCAGAGCACATTGTCCCTCTCCACAGCATTTATAGTAATTAGGTGACTTGTGTGAATATATGTGGTGCCAACTCTCTCCATGCTACAATGTGTCGCTAGTGTTATCTGTGCCAAACGGCGGACATACCGGCTATTAGGAAGGTGGTCATAATGTTCTGACTCATCAGTGTAACTTACCTTTATTATTTGTAAAATTAGGTATTCCTTGAAAAAATTCATACTATACAAATTGGAATTGATGCTGAAACATTTTATTTAAATTTTTGTAAATTCATTTTTTAATTGTTTCCAAGATGTGCCAGTGATTATTATCAGCAAGTTGTAAACTCTTCGATTTTATGTTATACCTCTGTCCATAAGCGGTGTGGACACACTTGGCAGGACTGTGATGTGAAATTTACAGTCTTAGCGGAAGGGCTATTTATATGCAGCCAATGTGTTTTGTAATACTGCTAAACGCAGAGTATCTTTTGATCTTTTGGTAATAGCACAGAGAGCGCATATATTGGTGAATATACACTACTGGCCATTAAAATTGCTACACCATGAGGATGAGGTGCTACAGACGCGAAATTTAACCGACAGGCAGAAGATGCTGTCATATGCAAATGATTGGCTTTTCAGAGCATTCACACAAGGCTGGAGCCGGTGGTGACACCTAAAATGTGCTGACATGAGGAAAGTTTCCAACCGATTACTCATACACAAACAGCAGTTGACCGGCGTTGCCTGGTGAAACGTTGTTGTGATGCCGCGTGTAAGGAGGAGAAACGCGTACCAGCACGTTTCCGACTTTGATAAAGGTCGGATTGTAGCCTATCGCGATTGCGGTTTATCGTATCGTGACATTTCTGCTCGCGTTGGTTGAGATCCAATGACTGTTAGCAGAATATGGAATCAAATAGTTCAAATGGCTCTGAGCACTATGGGACTCAACTGCTGTGGTCATCAGTCCCCTAGAACTTAGAACTACTTAAACCTAAATAACCTAAGGACATCACACACACCCATACCCGAGGCAGGATTCGAACCTGCGACCGTAGCAACAGCGTGGCTCCGGACTGGAGCGCCTAGAACCGCACGGCCACCAAGGCCGGCGAATATGGAATCGGTGGGTTCAGGAGGGTAATACGGAACGCCGATCTCGATCCCAACGGCCTCGTATCACTAATAGTCGAGATGACAGGCATCTTATCCGCATAGCTGTAACGGATCGTGCAGCCACGTCTCGATCCCTGTGTCAACAGATGGGGACGTTTGCAAGACAACAACCATCTGCACGAACAGTTCGACGACGTTTGCAGCAGCATGGACTTTCAGCTCGGAGACCATGGCTGTGGTTACCCTTGATGCTGCATCAAGGGTGTACTCAACGACAAATCTGGGTGCACGAATGGCAAAACGTCATTTTTTCGGATGAATCCAGGTTCTGTTTACAGCATCATGATGGTCGCATCCGTGTTTGGCGACATCGCGGTGAACGCACATTGGAAGCGTGTATTCGTCATCGCCATACTGCGTATCACCCGGAGTGATAGTATGGGGTGCCATTGGTTACACGTCTCGGTCACCTCTTGTTCGCATTGACGGCACTTTGAACTGTGGATGCGTTACGACCTGTGGCTCTAACCTTCATTCGATCCCTGCAAAACCCTACATTTCAGCAGGATAATGCACGACTGTATGTTGCAGGTTCAGTACGGGCCTATCTGGATACAGAAAATGTTCGACTGCTGCCCTGGCCAGCACATTCTCCAGATCTCTCACCAATTGAATACGTCTGTTCAATGATGGCCGAGCAACGAGCTCGTCACAATATGCCAGTCACTACTCTCGATGAACTCTGGTATCGTGTTGAAGCTGCATGGGCAGCTGTACCTGTACACGACATCCAAGCTCTGTTTGACTCAATGCCGAGGAGTATCAAGGCCGTTATTACGGCCAGAGGTGGTTGTTCTGGGTACTGATTTCTCAGGATCTATGCACCCAAATTGCGTGAAAATGTAATCACATGTCAGTTCTAGTATAATATATTTGTCCAATGAATACCCGTTAATCGTCTGCATTTCTTCTTGGTGTAGCAATTTTAACGGTCAGTGGTGTAATTGTCTCATAGTTCAGAAACTTTTATATCTTGAGTAACCATTGTAATGATTCTGAATACGACTAACCTTTGATCAGTGAATGTTTCATTTTACTAGAAATATGATCCGAGCCCAACATGATATCTCACGGAAGGGAACAAGAAAAGGAATATTTTACGACTCTAGATGTGGATGAGGGATTCTATGCAACTTACATAAAGTAAATGATCAACTTCCTGTTAT
The DNA here is from genome assembly GCF_021461385.2 of Schistocerca piceifrons. Classification (NCBI taxonomy): domain Eukaryota; kingdom Metazoa; phylum Arthropoda; class Insecta; order Orthoptera; family Acrididae; genus Schistocerca; species Schistocerca piceifrons. The sequence goes on from NC_060145.1 coordinate 468,250,526, forward strand.
AAGACAGATCACTAAACATTAAGCAATGAAGGCCGCTATTACATTGGACAGGCGTTCTGCGACACTTCACGAAGATTCCTAGGCTGTGGTCGATTGGAGTTCCAAGTTTCAATGTTATTAATACAAGTTCGCATGACCACGATTCTTATGAGTGATTGTCCGTCACTAAAGACATACTTATCTAATAGTTATCAATGAGACGAGTTCTAATTAGATACACTTTTCCATACACAGCCTTGATCATTTCCCCTCCGCAATAAATTAAAACTTTGGAAGTTTCTCCCTGCCATGACTTTTCCTAAGAGAAGCAAAAAAACGGGAGGTAAGAGACATGGCGACAGTAGTCATGTGCAAATTTCAGTCCATGTGTGTGGAATGCAGCTTCTAAACATCTTAATTTCCGCATATTACACGTAAGTATGGGGGAGAGGGGGGGGGGGGGGGGGGAGCTGATTGCTTTGCGTTTTAACCTCACGCTTCTTTGTGACAAGGACACCTCATTCTTTGAATGAAACTGGGGATTATAGTCTGCAGTACGATGTTTTATCCTGCCCCTATCAGCAGAAATGTTATTTGCTAATAATGGTTCTATTAACAGAAAGTGTTATTTATTTTTGTATTAACTTACTGATGTCACCACTGTAGTACAGGCTGTAAATGTGCAACTATGTAATCACAATGTGTACTAAGATTAAGAGATATATATAGGAAAATGAAATAATATCTGTCTACATACGAACAAAAAGTCAACATAATCTTCTGTCGGAGGTTAATTAATTATAATTATCGCCGTGTCATTAATACTAGGTAAGTTTATTGACATGATATTTCATGACTAAATCTATTTGTCTGACATGGCGTTGACAACTGATTTGAGTAACAATGAAAGATGTTACTCACGTACATTGAGGGCACCGAAAATATCGGCAATGCGTCTGGTTCATTATGGTCATATTTGTGAATCTCTCTTACATATTCCGATTGATCTCAAAACTTACTCACCTTTTTGACAAGAAATCTGAGAAGCCCCATTCTGAAAAATTAAAAAAGATAATGATGTATTACATACTTCCTTCCACGGTACATTTGTTTACATATCTAGGCTAAGCAGTAATAGGATATTGGTAATTTTGTATAATGCGCGTGAAGCAAAAGTCGTTACAATTTTGTGTAGCAAACGCTGTCGGTGTCCTTGCAGTTATTACGCCTCTGGAAAAACATGTGTAACAATAAATTCCACACTGTGTCCGCTGTTTGGTACCCATGTTGTAGTTCAGTGATTCCCGCAATCTAAGTGCTGTGACGAAATACCACATGGTAACAGATGTTCCAGTAGTGCAATCTAATGCAAATCGTCACCGAAGTAAGAGACACCATTTGTGGCTCTCGCAAGCCATAAACATCAACACTGTATTGCTACTAATTTCGCTGTACTCGCTACAATATGTTGACGTACATCCAGTTCGAAGGTCACCTGTTGACTTTGCTTGCTTAGCCCCTGAGTTATACTTAGTATTCAAATGGCATAAGGAACTGATGTGTTCCGTATGTGAATTCCAACCCAGTATCTATTGCCAACGCCCTCTAAGCAAGCCTTTCGTGCCTAACCCAGACCAGAACACGGCACTGATCGTCGTTGCTGTATCGCTGTCTATCTTTTTTTTTGGTCATCAGTCTACTGACTGGTTTGATGCGGCCCGCCACGAATTCCTTTCCTATGCTAACCTCTTCATCTCAGAGTAGCACTTGCAACCTACGTCCTCAATTATTTGTTTCACGTATTCCAATCTCTGTCTTCCTCTACAGTTTTTGCCCTCTACAGCTCCCTCTAGTACCATGGAAGTCATTCCCTCATGTCTTAGCAGATGTCCTATCATCCTGTCCCTTCTCCTTATCGGTGTTTTCCACATATTCCTTTCCTCTCCGATTCTGCGTAGAACCTCCTCATTCCTTACCTTATCAGTCCACCTAATTTTGAACATTCGTCTATAGCACCACATCTCAAATGCTTCGATTCTCTTCTGTTCCGGTTTTCCCACAGTCCATGTTTCACTACCATACAATGCTGCACTCCAGACGTACATCCTCAGAAATTTCTTCCTCAAATTAAGGCCGGTATTTGATATTTGTAGACTTCTCTTGCCCAGAAATGCCTTTTTTGCCATAGCGAGTCTGCTTTTGATGTCCTCCTTGCTACGTCCGTCATTGGTTATTTTACTGCCTAGGTAGCAGAATTCCTTAACTTCACTGACTTCGTGACCATCAATCCTGATGTTAAGTATCTCGCTGTTCTCATTTCTACTACTTCTCATTACCTTCGTCCTTCTCCGATTTACTCTCAAACCGTACTGTATACTCATTAGACTGTTCATTCCGTTCAGCAGACCATTTTAATACTTCTTCACTTTCACTCAGGATAGTAATGTCATCAGCGAATCGTATCATTGATATCCTTTCACCTTGTATTTTAATTCCACTCCTGAACCTTTCTTTTATTTCCATCATTGCTTCCTCGATGTACAGATTGAAGAGTAGGGGCGAAAGGCTACAGCCTTGTCTTACACCCTTCTTAATACGAGCACTTCGTTCTTGATCGCCCACTCTTATTATTCCCTCTTGGTTGTTGTACATATTGTATATGACCCGTCTCTCCCTATAGCTTACCCCTACTTTTTTCAGAATCTCTAACAGCTTGCACGATTTTATATTGTCGAACGCTTTTTCCAGGTCGACAAATCCTATGAAGGTGTCTTGATCTTTCTTTAGCCTTGCTTCCATTATTAGCCGTTACGTCAGAATTGCCTCTCTCGTCCCTTTACTTTTCCTAAAGCCAAACTGATCGTCACCTAGCGCATTCTCAATTTTCTTTTCCATTCTTCTGTATATTATTCTTGTAAGCAGCTTCGATGCATGAGCTGTTAAGCTGATTGTGCGATAATTCTCGCACTTGAGTCAGCTCCTACCGTCTTCGGAATTGTGTGGATTATGCTTTTCCGAAAGTCAGATGGTATATCGCCAGACTCATATATTCTACACACCAACGTGAATAGTCGTTTTGTTGCCACTTCCCCCAATGATTTTAGAAATTCTGATGGAATGTTATCTATTCTTTCTGCCTTATTTGACCGTAAGTCCTTCAAAGCTCTTTTAAATTCCGTTTCTAATATTGGATCCCCAATCTCTTCTAAATCGACTCCTGTTTCTTCTTCTATCATATCAGACAAATCTTCACCCTCATAGAGGCTTTCAATGTATTCTTTCCACCTATCTGCTCTCTCCTCTGCATTTAACAGTGGAATTCCCGTTGCACTCTTAATGTTACCACCGTTGCTTTTAATGTCACCAAAGGTTTTTTTGACTTTCCTGTATGCTGAGTCTGTCCTTCCGACAATCATATCTTTTTCGATGTCTTCACATTTTTCCTGTAGCCATTTCGTCTTAGCTTCCCTGCACTTCCTATTTATTTCATTCCTCAGTGACTTGTATTTCTGTATTCCTGATTTTCCCGGAACATGTTTGACCTTCCTCCTTTCATCAATCAACTGAAGTATTTCTTCTGTTACCCATGGTTTCTTCGCAGCTACCTTCTTTGTACCTGTGTTTTCCTTCCCAACTTCTGTGATGGCCCTTTTTAGAGATGTCCATTCCTCTTCAACTGTACTGCCTACTGCGCTATTCCTTATTGCTGTATCTATAGCGTTAGAGAACTTCAAACGTATCTCGTCATTCCTTAGTACTTCCGTATCCCACTTCTTTGCATACTGATTCTTCCTGACTAATGTCTTGAACTTCAGCCTACTCTTCATCGCTACTATATTGTGATCTGAGTCTATATCTGCTCCTGGGTACGCCTTACAATCCAGTATCTGATTTCGGAATCTCTGTCTGACCATGATGTAATCTAATTGAAATCTTCCCGTATCTCCAGGCCTTTTCCAAGTTTACCTCCTCCTCTTGTGATTCTTGAACAGGGTATTCGCTATTAGTAGCTGAAACTTGTTACAGAACTCAATTAGTCTTTCTCCTCTTTCATTCCTTGTCCCAAGCCCATATTCTCCTGCTGTCTATCATAAGGGGACATGAAATATCTAACTTTTGGCCAGGATCAGTTTGTCGTCTCCTAACACAGGATAGAGATAAGACAGAGAGTTTGAGGTCAGTCTGTAACTTCCGAGCGGTGAGGAGCAATTGCAGAAAGACAAATTCCGAGTTAAGGCAGGCTGATGACTGGGATCAGCACCAAATACTGTCACAGAGCATCTATAAGAGATGCAGATTCTGCGACTCGACGGGATGCTTGCAGCAGGAGACTCGTGGAATTCATGGGTCTGATTAACGCTGTTTATTAGCGATCACACTAAGTACTACACTGAATGCTTATTTCTAAACATTAGAAAAAGCAAGTGATGCAGTTGGTTGCACAACAGAAGACAGTGTCAGAATCCATGTGGCTGAGCGCTAACAGAAGTAGCGAACATTGGCAGTACGTTAAGTACAAACATGAGAGCAGCATTCCAAGTGAGAAAAACAGACAGAAGTTGGCCACGAGCGACACGGCTTTCCAGCGATCTGACTGAGAACTCCCCTCTGAATACCAAAACGTGGGTTTTTATAGAATCGTGACGCCGCACTATTACTGCCCTCCTATAGTCGCTGGCACTTCATAGACTTCGGCCGATCTGGCGAGAGGCTCTGCACCTCCAAGGCGCCTCTGACCAACCACATATACATTCCTCTCCTTCTCCTACTCGTAAGTAGCGGTATTTCAGGACTTCAACAAACTCCAAGTTTGATAGTAACAGCTTTCAGCTGAAAGCTAAACCCACTGACACTGCTGTTATGGCCCGCAACAACAATGTTTTACGTCATTTGGCCCCGCCGTCAGTCGTTTTGTGAGTGGGAAATGTTGTAGTAGCACCCCAAACCTGTGTTAAGTCGCTGACGTTGCAGTTCTCAGGAGAAAATATCAAGCTTGCTGTCTCTGCTAAGACGTGCCCTTTCGTGGCCACTGTCTACTGTGAGCCTTACAACAGCGTCTAGGAGATGGATGGAATCACCACTTAATTCTCTGAAGTGGAACTTTTCCTCTAGACAGCACTCCAGACCGGCTGCAGTTTGCAGGGTTCTAGTGTACCTATTTAGCTCCAATATCCTAAACGCTACCACTTTTTCCTGCTCTCTACATTTGTGTCTCTGATTTCCTACATTTCAGTGTCCATGATGGCTAATAACAGCCTTAAGCGTAACAACGTACAAGTCAGTATAACGTCAATATATGACAAGTTACCAGGACTCCATTTCCAGTCATCATAGACGTCGAAATTTTTTGAAGAGGACAGAGATTCTTCCTCATCACTTATTGATCTTGTTAAAGATGCTGAATATAGTTTCATCAACAAATAACAATGTGTTGACATGTTTAGACTTGAAATTAATGTGATGTATGTTTTCTATTGCTTAGAGATTCGAACTTAGGACCTAACCGGATTGTTAAATATGCTTAACCAACTGTCAGATATTGTGACAAAATAAAACACCTACAGCCGTTCTTATGACTTTATTTTATTTTGTTGCAACGAGTTTTAAAGCTTCAATGCGTCATCTTCAGGCTGATTTTGATGCGGTACGGTTTGATATGGTCCCTACCCAAATAATCTTACGTGTCAGCACTACAACCACCAACTGCCAACTGCAGTTGGTTGGAGTGCTGACACGTAAGATTACCTACGTATCCAGTAATGCTGGCAACTGATGTGACATATATGTAGGGACCATATCAACCCGTACCACATCAACAACAGCCTGAAGATGACGCATTGAAGCTTTGAAACTGGTTGTAACAAAATAAAATAAAGTCATAAGAACGGCTGTAGGTGTCTTATTTTGTCACAATATTAAACGGCCGTCGTCCCAGAGACTTCCTGCCGAAGGATGGACGTACAAAAACTGTCAGATATGGCATTATTTCATTTGCAATGGTATATTTGAACTGGAAATGGCGAGACGAAAAATTTTTGTTTCATTAGGATTCAAACACAACACTTTGGTTTTCTAGTCATGAATAGAAGTTGAATACCAGTTTATTTCACCAACAGTGAGAGGGGCACATGTTTCAACCGGGAATAACGTGATGAAAAGAACAATGCTGAACAACAGTATCATCGACAGCCACTCTTGTCTTCCACACTGACGACCGACACCACAAAAACGACGCTTCACCAGACATAGGAAAATCGACACCGATATCGATTTGAAGCAGAAGGAAATCGACCGAGCGCACAGCGCAGCACGGTGCAAGTCAGACCATAATGGCACAAAACCTCCAAGAAGGCACCAGGAATCACACCCGTGAAAACGTATCGTCCTATGAAACGAGTGACTACTTGAGTGAAGAGCAATTAGCGACTGACTCAACAATGAAACCCCTAGCAAGTAGAAGCCACGATCACCCCCTCTCAAAGCTTGCGACGTCACACAAACGTGCTGCCAGCAGCTACTCTTCACTTTGCCAAAATTAGCATATAAATGTCCTTACATGGAAATACCATCAGGCTCCCAGTTCGAATCGGTGGTATTATATATCGATACCATCCTCAGCGGCGTCTCACAGTTGACAGCAGTAACGCACATTTGCCACAGACGCCGATGTTGTAGCATGGGGTCCCGGCGGGTCTGATGATGCAGGCCCGTTCAGCCACGCCTCCAGTGGCTCTGTACCACGAGCGGCCTCTGCCGCCGCGATATAGGATGGCCGGGCAGCAGCTACGCGGCCCAGTGTCACTCGCAGTCTTAGATAGCCTTACGTTTTAGTGAGCTTTTGACAGCCTGCTCGTGCATTAGTAGTGGGAGACTCACACTGCACGACGCTCGTTAGTTTGCTTCTTGAAATGGATCGGCTTTATTGCCGTTTGTTCTTTTGTAAAGTTTCTTCGTAACGCTTTGAGAAAGCTATAAGTTAAGTTAAACTTCCTTTTACTGTGTTTATATGTTCGCTAATCGTTTCTGCTCTTGCCCAGCTTCCTACGACGACAGCTGTTACACCACTCTGTAGTGCACTTCTCCTACACAACAGAAGGCGTGTCAGTCACGAAACATTACATTACATCATTTCAAATATGAACATGTGAACAGTTTTTTAGTAGGTAATGAAATCATACTCAACATTTTTCGTGGGTGGAATTTCATACTGGTCTAGGTAACTTATACTGGCAAACAATTTGGTATCTAACGTGCCTTTACGGCTAATCAGCAATTACGATCGGTTCTGTGTTAGAGTTACGACCTAAATCTACTGAGACTGCTATTTTTGCATTCCTAACGAAGCCTTAAAGGCTATAGACAGCAAAGAGCATATCGCAGCCATATTTCTAGACCTCTCTAAAGCATTAAATGTCATCAATCACAACGTCTTGCTTAACAAACTTGAATCTGTAGGTGTTAGGGGCACGGCCTATGAATGGATCAAATCATATCTCGAAAATAGCGAGCAAGTAGTTGAGCTTGCTATACAAGAAGGGAACAAGATGAAGTCCTACTGCTCAGGAAAGCAGAGCATTAAGTACAGTGTACCACAAGGCTCCATTCTAGAACCAGTTCTGTAGCTACCCTTTTCAAATGACTTGGAACCGACCAGTGCACGCCATAATTAGATAAAATTCATAGATGACACAAATGTGATACTAAAAGAAAGGACCAGAGAAGAATTACTGCATGCCATTAAGAAGTGTACCACCGACATTAGAGACTGGTTTTCTGGAAACAGTTTAGTAATAAACACAGAAGAAACAGTTACAATGCACTTACACACAGTGCACAATAAATATCCACTAACACCAGACATAGAGTTCAAAATGTAAGCTCTACAAAATTTCTTGGAATATGGATCCAAGAAGATCTAAGATAGATCCAACATACAAAATATATTACAAATAAATTGAATACCATTTGTTATAGTATCAAAATTCTTTCTGGTTTTACATGGAAAGAGACACTAAAAATGTATACCTCGCCCAGGCAGAATCTTTACTGTGATATGGCATAATCTTTTGGGAAAATGCATTTGCCAGCAAAAGATGTTTTATATGTGAAAATAGAATTGTAAGAGCCATAGAATATGCTGCCGCAAGAAGCTCATGCAATTCGTTATTTAAGAAACTTCACATCCTTCCACTACCATGTCTATATACTTTACAAGTAATAATATTTGTTTGAAAAATTTTAGAAAATAGCGACTAACCAGAGTATCCATCTGTATAACATAAAGAGAAAACAGGATATTCCGCAAATAGGGAACAGACTGTACAATAACTACCTAATAACATTAAAACAATAAAATACACTTCAAAATTTAAAACTGCTGTCGATAAACATTTATTGCAAAAGTGTTATTATAGTATAGATGAGTATCTTGAAACATTCTGTCCTTGTTCTGTATTTTGTATGTAAACCTGGACACCTTGATGTAGAAGTGTGTCACCTTTACTATTTTACTTTAGAAATGGATATTTAAATGTATATGGTACTTTTGAATTTCTATGTTATTTGCTTATACGTTACTTTCCTTTAATAATGTTAACTTATTTAGAAATAGTGTGTAATTCTGAATTTTTCATAAGATATCTACATATACACTTTTCTGTTTCTTGGCATTACACATGTATTATATGAACATTTGTAGCATTATAAGCTCGCTGCCATAATCATTTTAACCATGTATCATCTCATCTCCATTTTTGACTTCTCCTATATCATCATGTGCTTCTCTGCACACAATGTATGATCTACAGGATAAATAAAATTACAAATTACAGATTAGACATATTAGCTACAGGTGCTGGATTCGAACGCATATCGGAAACAAATGGGGAGGGGGGGCGGGGGGGGGGGGAGGGGGTTCTGGTGCCTCCCATTCCAATAACTTCGACCGAAGGTCTGATACCGCATAGGAACAGCAGTTAATTTGGAAGGTGCTTAAAACTTCCATGCAAAAGGCAACTACAAGAGGTTCCCTACGACAGTGAAATCGGTTGGTTCTTTTGCAAATAAATATTTTGTAGTCCTGTACGGAAGATAAAATGTGTCATTTAGATTCCAATATGTGTATAACGAATTTCCCACGAATACCTTGGTTACTGAATATCACTAAGTGCTAGCTAAAGAGAACAAAATGGGGATTTTGGAAATGCACGTAGACCAAAGTACCATTATCAGTAGAGTGAAATTAGTAGTTATATGCTGCTGTTGGTGTTGTTCGCACAGAGAGCTGTTTTTCTAGCTGATTAGTTCATTAACCACTTTATCTGAAAACACTCGCCACAGTTGATAGGAGGTTGGAACAGCGATAATATTTCGAATTATGGTATGACTTTGCGAGTCACGATATTATTGTGAAATCTCTTACTCACAAAATATTTTGACTAATATTTAGTGACTGATCTATGCGTTACTAAAGTAAACTAAACTCCGTCCTAACAAGCCTCAGAAGGGCCATCGGTAGTGACCGACCGCAGTGTCATCCCCTGTCGACAGGATTCACCGGATGCGGATATGGAGGAGCATGTGGTCAGCACACCACTCTACTGGCCGTTGTCAGTTTACGTGACCGGAGCCGCTACTTCTCGATCAAGTATCTCCTCAATTTGCCTCACAAGGGCTGAGTGTACACCGCTTGCCAACAGTACTCGGAGGATCGGACGGTCACCCATCCAACTGCTAGCCAAGCCCGACAGCGCTTAACTTCGGTGATCTGACGGGAACCGGTGATACCACTGTGACAAGGCCATTGGCGATCTATGCGGCACAGCTATAGGTATTTGTTGTCTCGGGTTACTAATCAGAGTGGTAACTTATTGGAACAGTGTGTAAATATTTTGGGGGTAATGAACGGGAGAAGTGGTGGGGGGGGGGGGGGGGGGGGGGGGGGGTGAGGGGACGCGGTTTTGGTGGACTCAGTCTATGTGCCTCCTATTCCAATAACTTCGAGCGAAGTCTGATACCGCATAGGAACAGCAGTTAATTTGGAAGGTGTGCCGCGCGGGATTAGCCGAGCGGTCTTGGGCGCAGCAGTCATGGACTGTGTGGTTGATCCCGGCGGAGGTTCGAGTCCTCCCTCGGGCATGGGTGTGCTGGTTTGTCCTTAAGATAATTTTGGTTAAATACTGTGTAAGCTTAGGGACTGATGACCTTGGCAGTTAAGTCCCATAAGATTTCACACACATTTGAATGTTCTTTTTTGTTATTTTTTTTAAGGTGCTGAATACTTCCATCCAAAAGGCAAGTAAAAGATGTTCTCTATGAATAGTGAAATCGGTTGGTTCTTTTGCAAATAAATATTTTGTAGTCCTGCACCGAAGATAAAATGTACCCTAACTTCGTTTTTGTGGTGCTGTATCTAGCGAGCCGGCCGGAGTGGCCGTGCGGTTCTAGGCGCTACAGTCTGGAACCGAGCGACCACTCCGGTCGCATGTTCGAATCCTGCCTCGGGCATGGATGTGTGTGATGTCCTTAGGCTAGTTAGGTTTAAATAGTTCTAAGTTCTAGGCGACTGATGACCTCAGAAGTTAAGTCGCGTAGTGCTCAGAGCCATTTGAACCATTTTGTATCTAGTGAACTCGGAAAAAATCTTTCGAAGCACACTATAGATGTTCGGAGTACGTGAAACGAATCATTTTACAGCCATCGCTTAATATGACATTAAGATACGTCCAATTTCATTGGACTGTCTCTATATGAACGAATTAAATTGGTGTACGGAAGAGTGAAATTGGTGTAGGTGTGCCATGCGGAGATACGCACCCTGTCCTCTGGTGCAGTGGAGGGTTATGGAGGTGTCCCGCAGGTGCCACAGGCGGCAGTCGCACGACAGGTGTCCCTGGCCGGCGGCCAGGCCCGAACCCAGGCTGGTCAGAGCGGCGACGGCAGCCGCCAGCACAACACAAGCAGCTGGCCGCTGCATCCCAGCCGTGGCCCTGCAACAACAGACACGCTCTCTCACGGAGCTGGCGGAAGCGGTCGCTCACTTGCACAAAATGCCAATCACGACGTCTAACTGAGAAATAAAAGGAGCCGACTGTCTCAGCAGATGACCACGTGTCTACATCACTCCCAATCTGTCGTCCTACGTCCGGCGCTGCTCCAGTAATGTCTTCAACTTAAAATAGTACTCTCAATTTTGCTAGTCGCATCTTTGATTTGTAACAGAGTCACTTTCGGCAGTGTCGATAAGGCTGTTTGATTCCTCTCTCGTACGATTTGCAGAAACGATGAACTATGTGGGGGGTCCTGATGTAACCTATGGTCAGTGCAGATTTCTAACTTTGGTTACTTGATTTCCTTTTTTTTCCTGGTTTATCTGTAGCTGTACATTGAACCACTGTGTTACAGTAGCTATATTACACTACTGGCCATTAAAATTGCTACACCAAGAAGAAATGCAGATGATAAACGGGTATTCATTGGACAAATATATTATACTAGAACTGCCCATGCAGCTTCAACACGATACCACTGTTCATCGAGAGTAGTGACTGGCGTATTGCGGCGAACCAGTTGCTCGGCCAACATTGACCAGATGTTTTCAATTGGTGAGAGAGCTGGAGAATGTGCTGGCCAGGGCAGCAGTCGAAGATTTTCTGTGCCCAGAAAGGCCCTTACAGGACCTGCAACTTGCGGTCGTGCATTGTCCTGCTGAAATGTAGGGTTTCACAGGGATCGAATGAAGGGTAGAGCCACGGGTCGTAACACATCTGAAATGTAACGTCCACTGTTCAAAGTGCCATCAATTCGAACAAGAGATGACCGCGACGTGCAACCAATGGCACCCCATACCATCACGCCGGATGATACGCCAGTATGGCTTCCAATGTGCGTTCACCACGATGTCGCCAAACACGGATGCGACAATCATGATGCTGTAAACAGAACCTCGATTCATCCATAAAAATGCCATTCGTGCACCCAGGTTCGTCGTTGAGTACACCATCGCGGGCGCTCCTGTCTGTGATGCAGCGTCAAGGGTAGCCGCAGCCATGGTCTCCGAGCTGATAGTCCATGCTGCTGCAAACGTCGTCGAACTGTTCGTGCAGATTGTTGTTGTCTTGCAAACGTCCCTATCTGTTGACGCAGGGATCGAGACGTGGCTGCACGATCCGTTACAGCCATGAGTATAAGATGCCTGTCATCTCGACTGCTAGTGATCCGAGGCCGTTGGGATCCAGCACGGCGTTCCTTATTACCCTCCTGAACCCACCGATTCCATATTCTGCTAACAGTCATTGGATCTCGACCAACGCGGACAGCAATGTCACGATACGATAAACCGCAATCGCGATAGGCTACACTCCGACCTTTACCAAAGTCGGAATTGTGATGGTACGCATTTCGCGTCCTTACACGAGGCATCACAACAACGTTTCACCAGGCAACGCCGATCAAATGCTGTTTGCGTATGAGAAATCGGTTGGAAACTTTCCTCATGTCAGCACGTTGTAGGTGTCACCACCGGCGCCAACCTTGTGTGAATGCTCTGAAAAGGTAATCATTTGCATATCACAGCATCTTCTGTCGGTTAAATTTCGCGTCTGTAGCACGTCATCTTTGTGGTCTAGCAATTTTAATGGCCAGTAGTGTATATTGAGATGTGGTGAGTGCTTGATAGCATTTTTCATGCTGCTTTTCTCTTAAATTTTTTTGGTGTTGTCTGGCATGTTTGTTGAGATGTGGTATGGTGTGACCAAGTGATACACACATTTACTATTTCATACAGGGCGAAGAGTCTTTTGGACTCCGCTCCAGAGTGTGTTTTGTTTCTATTCCGACATTTTAAATCTCATGCTATTAGCTGTGATTCTTCAGTTGCTGCTGCTCCTGTAGCTGTTACGTACGGGGTCCAACATCGTGGTTATCGTCGCCCTTACAATTACAGCATGGAGTGCTACGTAAGATTACATTCGCTTTCCTCGCACTCTTCCTCACATTTGCACACACAGTCAGCCTTAACGGTACGAAACTGGAAACGGGTACAGGACAGACTACTAAAACATTTTAGCCACACTAGCAAAGCCATGGAGGAGCATGTCAAGAATCGATGGTTGACTGATCACTCGGTTCCTGTTAGTAATAATTCCAGATTACGAAACAGGCTATGTACTTTTGTATTAGTGGCCAGAGGATCAATACGTTAATCTTCAACTTTCTTATGAAATAGCTAGTGGAGTACGTGGTACCGCCCACGTATGCATGGAACCCTTCATTCGATGCCTGCAAAACCCTAAATTTCAGCAGCACAATGCAGGACCGCATGTTGCAGGTCCTGTACGGGCCTTTCTGGATACAGACTACGTTCGTCTGCTGCCCTGGCCAGCACATTCTCCAAATCTCTCACCAATTGAATACGTCTGGTCAATGGTGTCCAAGCAGTTGGCTCGTCACAATACGCCAGTCACTACTCTCGATGAGCTGTGGTATCGTGTTGAAGCTGCATGGGCAGCTGTACCCGTACACGCCATCGAAGCTCTGACTGAATGCCCAGGCGTATCCCGTTATTACAGCCAGAGGTGGTTGTTCTGGGTACTGATTTCTCAGGATCTATGCACCCAAATTACGTGAAAATGTAATCACATGTCAGTTGTAGTATAATATATTTTGTCCAATGAATACGCGTTTATCATCTGCGTTTCTTCTTGGTGTAGCAATTTTAATGGCCAGTAGTGTATATGGTGCAGGGGCAGATGTGGACTCTGACCACAATCTATTGGTTATGACCTGCAGATTAAAACTGAAGAAAATGCAAAAAGGTGGGAATTTAAGGAGATGGGACCTGGATAAACTAAAAGAACCAGAGGTTGTACAGAGATTCAGGGAGAGCATAAGGGAGCAATTTAGAGAAATGGGGGAAATAAATACAGTAGAAGAAGAATGGGTAGCTTTGAGGGATGAAGTAGTGAAGGCAGCAGAGGATCAAGTAGGTAAAAAGACGAGGGCTAGTAGAAATCCTTGGGTAACAGAAGAAATACTGAATTTAATTGATGAAAGGAGAAAACATAAAAATTCAGTAAGTGAAACAGGCAAAAAGGAATACAAACGTCTCAAAAATGAGATCGACAGGAAGTGCAAAATGGCTAAGCAGGGATGGCTAGAGGACAAATGTAAGGATGTAGAGGCCTATCTCACTAGGGGTAAGATAGATACCGCCTACAGGAAAATTAAAGAGGCCTTTGGAGATAAGAGAACGACTTGTATGAATATCAAGAGCTCAGATGGAAACCCAGTTCTAAGCAAAGAAGGGAAAGCAGAAAGGTGGAAGGAGTATATAGAGGGTCTATACAAGGGCGATGTACTTGAGGACAATATTATGGAAATGGAAGAGGATGTAGATGAAGATGAAATGGGAGATACGATACTGCGTGAAGAGTTTGACAGAGCACTGAAAGACCTGAGTCGAAACAAGGCCCCCGGAGTAGACAATATTCCATTGGAACTACTGACGGCCGTGGGAGAGCCAGTCCTGACAAAACTCTACCATCTGGTGAGCAAGATGTATGAAACAGGCGAAATACCCTCAGACTTCAAGAAGAATATAATAATTCCAATCCCAAAGAAAGCAGGTGTTGACAGATGTGAAAATTACCGAACTATCAGCTTAATAAGTCACAGCTGCAAAATACTAACACGAATTCTTTACAGACGAATGGAAAAACTAGTAGAAGCCAACCTCGGGGAAGATCAGTTTGGATTCCGTAGAAACACTGGAACACGTGAGGCAATACTGACCTTACGACTTATCTTAGAAGAAAGATTAAGGAAAGGCAAACGTACGTTTCTAGCATTTGTAGACTTAGAGAAAGCTTTTGACAATGTTGACTGGAATACTCTCTTTCAAATTCTAAAGGTGGCAGGGGTAAAATACAGGGAGCGAAAGGCTATTTACAATTTGTACAGAAACCAGATGGCAGTTATAAGAGTCGAAGGACATGAAAGGGAAGCAGTGGTTGGGAAGGGAGTAAGACAGGGTTGTAGCCTCTCCCCGATGTTGTTGAATCTGTATATTGAGCAAGCAGTAAAGGAAACAAAAGAAAAATTCGGAGTAGGTATTAAAATTCATGGAGAAGAAATAAAAACTTTGAGGTTCGCCGATGACATTGTAATTCTGTCAGAGACAGCAAAGGACTTGGAAGAGCAGTTGAATGGAATGGACAGTGTCTTGAAAGGAGGAAATAAGATGAACATCAACAAAAGCAAAACAAGGATAATGGAATGTAGTCTAATTAAGTCGGGTGATGCTGAGGGAATTAGATTAGGAAATGAGGCACTTAAAGCAGTAAAGGAGTTTTGCTATTTGGGGAGCAAAATAACTGATGATGGTCGAAGTAGAGAGGATATAAAATGTAGGCTGGCAATGGCAAGGAAAGCGTTTCTGAAGAAGAGATATAGATTTAAGTGTCAGGAAGTCATTTCTGAAAGTATTCGTATGGAGTGTAGCCATGTATGGAAGTGAAACATGGACGATAAATAGTTTGGACAAGAAGAGAATAGAAGCTTTTGAAATGTGGTGCTACAGAAGAATGCTGAAGATTAGATGGGTAGATCACATAACTAATGAGGAAGTATTGAATAGAATTGGGGAGAAGAGAAGTTTGTGGCACAACTTGACCAGAAGAAGGGATCGGTTGGTAGGACATGTTCTGAGGCATCAAGGGATCACCAATTTAGTATTGGAGGGCAGCGTGGAGGGTAAAAATCGTAGAGGGAGACCAAGAGATGAATACACTAAGCAGATTCAGAAGGATGTATTTTGCAGTAGGTACTGGGAGATGAAAAAGCTTGCACAGGATAGAGTAGCATGGAGAGCTGCGTCAAACCAGTCTCAGGACTGAAGACCACAACAACAACAACAAAAGTGTATATGGACAAGAACGTGCTGCCAGCACAGTGTTACGCATTTCTTAAAATTTCTGCATGGTATTGACCATCGAAAGATGTTCCAAATTATTAAAAATACTGCATTCCCCAAGGTCTATGATGATGACGACGATGATGTTTGGTTTGTGGGGCGCTCAACTGCGCGGTCATCAGCGCCCGTATAAATTTCCAACCTTTGCTCAGCCCAATCTCGCCACTTTCATGAATGATGGTGAAATGATGAGGATAACAGAAACACCCAGTCATCTCGAGGCAGGTGAAAATCCCTGACCCCGCTGGGAATCGAACCCGGGACCCCGTGCTCGGGAAGCGAGAACGCGACCGGAGACCACGAGCTGAGGACACGAAGGTGTAGCCCACCTTCAGACTACCGAGTGGGCGCCCTTGACTCCGATCATTACTATGCGCTGCGACGAAATGGCGCTGTCGGATTGACCGAGTGGCGAAACTGCTGCATGCGTACGCGCTCCCATTAAGAACGATATCCATTGTGAGAGGAACTTCTCGAGATTGTGACTCTCCGAGTTTCCCACGTGTACGGTTTCTTAAAGACGTATTTATTTGTAATGTGTGGCCGCTGCACAGAACTTGTCTGTAGGATTACGAACCCATCGTCATTGTAACTGTTGCAAACCTAGGCAATCTAACAGTGGGTAGCACTCACTGATTAATCGTATAACAGCCTTCATTTAATTAATCTGATAATCACTATACACTGTGTGATCAGAAGTATACGCACACCCCCAAAAACATACCTTTTTCATATTAAGTGAATTGTGCTGCCATCTGTTCTCAGGTACTTCATATCAGCAACCGCAGTACCCTTTAGACATCGTGAGAGAGAAGAATGGGGCTCTCCGCTAAACTCAAGGACTTCGAACGTGGTCAGGTGATTGCGTGTCACTTGTGTTTACGTCTGTACGCGGGATTTCCACAGTCCTGAACATCCCTAGGTCCACTATTTCCGATGTGAAACTGAAGTGGCAAATTTTCTAAAATGCATCGACTTATTTGTGAGTTTCCTTCGCATGTAACATACTCGTTGACCTTAGGTTGTTAAACAGTGCCTTATGTTTAATGAGCAGGATGTAATTAGGTGATGCACTATTATTAAAAGCACAGTTGCTACTCACCATACACTGGAGATGCTAAGTCACAAACATTCACAAAAAAGAGACTGTCAAAGTGTGAGCTTTCGGCCAACAAGGCCTTCGTCTAAAATAGAAAACATACACACACACAGACTCACGCAAACGCAACTCTCTCTCTCTCTCTCTCTCTCACACACACACACGCACACACACACACATGACTACGGTCTGTGGCTGCTGAAGACAGACTCTGGCTTTTGTGTGTGTGTGTGTGTGTGTGTGTGTGTGTGTGTGTTTATCTATTTTCAACGAAGGCCTTGTGAAATAATTTGTAAACTATAGAATTTAAAAATTGCTTCACTAAACTAAGAGGTGACAATTTTCTTTTATTTTCATTCTCCCCACTCAATATGTTCCCATTGAACCTAGAACAACACATGTACTTCTTCCTGATTCCACTAGGAGCATCTAGAAATTTCAGGAACTAGCTTTAAAAGTAAAGAATTTTTTCTTCTATCAGTATTTAGCACTGAAAAAATATATAAAAACTTATTTCTGTGACAAAGGATGCTTTCTGCTTTCACGAAGTGCTTTTAAAGATCTCAGGAATGACCTCTAATGAAAATAAATCGTTTTTCTATTAATATATAACACTGGTGCACGATAAAAAAATTATTTCTGGTACAGAGGAATGTTTATGTAGTATTTATTCTGAAAGAAAGGATTTCAAAACTCTTCCACACTGAATAGATTGAGACTAGCTTTAAAGGTCTTAGCGGAGTGGAAGAATTTATATGAATTCTGAACTGCACAAAGATGCAAATGGAAAGTCATGTAGTTTTGTTGAGCTGTGTTGAAAAAGTCAATGAGAAACTTAAGAAATCGGCACTGTCTAACAGTCCTTGAATGAAATTAATCGTTTTTTTGCCAATTGTTTTGTGTATTACATGACTTGCTTTTAAGACGGAAAACAAATGCATATGCTGTCTTTTGATTATCTATAGCAGTTGACAGTAAAGTCAGTGCGCCTGAGAATGTTACCGATATCTCTCATAGATCCCAAAACGATTTGCATTCTGAAACACACTGTACAGTTTTGTGTATTAGCCTCTACTTTGTCCATGAGCGGAAACACAATTTAGTTTGGACATAAATCGATTTGAAAATCGAACTTTAATCTTGTCATAGTGGTTCAAAAGCACAAAATCTAGGAAAGGTTATTCATATGAAATTTTGAACCGCAGGAAAACAATTAACTGCTAGAATATGAGTTTCGTCCAGACTAACAGAAAATAACGGGAAAACGAAAAATCTGGGAATGTAGAAACAGGTTCTACTGTAACTATGCTGTTAACTTGCTACTGCTTGTAGCGTTGTACATCCAAATAAAAGCTGCAGTGTAGAAACCAGCTGCATAATATGGTGAGTAGATGATTTCCTGAAAATATCTGAATCACATATACGGGGAAAATGTTTTGCACCTACTGACAGGAAAACTTGTGTGCTTCCCTGTGTGGGTTACCATTTCTTTGGATCTCGAATAAACGAAGTAGAATTTTCAAACCAGGGGGAGCAATTCGTTGAAAAGAAAGGGGCCTGACAATATTTCTTTGTGTACAATTCCTATTGCACAGAGAAATTCGCAACAAAAGCAGACTCATCATCGACAAGTTGAATTTCCCAAATAAACATGCTGCCTAAAAGCTGAAGCTGTTCTCCATTTATTTTACAGTTTTGTGAAACATCGATTCGAAGTTTTAGACCAGTGAACATCGGAAAAATCGCTACTTAACTTTTCCAAGCTACGTGCAATGCTCATTATGATACTAATATGGGCAATTGTGAGAACTTCCATGAAATTCTAAACCAAAACCCTGAATTAATAAACTAAATGTCACATGTTTCAGAAATTGAATTTAAAAATAAACGAATGCGCCCGAATGCTTTTTTAACGTACGATTTTTTTCCTAATTTCAGCGCAACCGACACTCACAATTACTTATCTCCAATCCAAATCGGTATCATCGACAAGCATATCCCGCACTGACTTTTTCATTGAGTTGGTCGGTCGCCTTATAGCCTAAGTCAAGTTTAGGCAGGAAAGGAGTGAGTCAAAAGTCTTTTCTGCCCAAGGACATGTAAGCAACAAATCACTACCGGATGCAGCAACAACTTCATTACAAAGAACACCGAAGTATAAGAAATCAGAATTTGTGCGATTACGAAAAAAACTGAACAGCCAATGTCGAAATCACCTCACAGAGAAAGCAGATCGAAAACAGAAGAACAGCCAGGACATATTTCCTTCATCATTATAAACTCTGTAGGAAAAAGACAGTAATGGTTGACACAACATTAAATAAATGCCAGATGAAAAATTGTACAGGAATGTGCTCTTACAAGGAGTTTGTTCGGGACACATCAATATTAAAACAAGTTGTAGACATTGTATGAAGCTTGGATTGTTGCTGCTTGCCTTCGAAAACACGCTTTCAAAAATTAGTATTAAGTCTCAAAAGCCCACACGAATTAATACAAATGCTGTGGAAGCAATTGGGAACGTTTATGTGAAGGATATCAAAACAAACACTTCGGTACATGAAATTTTGATGACGCTGCTGATACAAGAATTACAGTTCAGTAAAGCTTGACCGAAAGTTAGGGATGTCATTAATGTGTGGGAATACACTCCACACATCTAAAGATAAACATGCAAATAGTGCTCTATATAGTATGTGTAAGGGGCGTTCAAAAAGAAACGAGCCAGAGGCATAATTACAGAAACCATTACCTGTATGTTAGAAGTATTGACCCTGGCTGTTGAGACACTTGTTCCACTGTGACACAAGCGATGAATGGCTGTCTCATAAAATTCCCAGCGCTGCGATGTTAACCAGTTCCGCACGTACAGCTGGACGTTGTCGTGAGGGGTGAATCGTTTGCCCCTCAGAGCCTTTTTAAGGGGACCGAAAATGGTGTAATCACCGGGAGAGAGGTCCGGAATGTAGGGAGGGTAGCCGAGAATCAAAACGACCAGGCAATCTCACCCGTGAGGTCGTTCTGCTCCACGACAATGAAAAGCCTCATACGGCCAACACAGTCGCGCCACTCCTGCAGAAATTCCAATGTGAGGTTCTCGGCCACCCTCCATACATTCCGGACCTCTCTCCATGTGATTACGCCATTTTCGGTCACCTTAAAAAATCTCTGAGGGGCAAACGATTCACCCCGGACGACAACGTCCAGCTGTACGTGCGGAACTGGTTAACATTGCAGCCCCAGGAATTTTATGAGACAGCCATTCACCGTCCTGTGTCACAGTGGGACAACTGTCTCAACAGCCAGGGTCAATACTTCTAACATACAGGTACTGGTTTCTGAAATAATGCCTCCGCCTCGTTTCTTTTTGAACGCCCCTTGTATGTTCGTTTGTCTGCCGCATAAATGGATTCATCTTGTAGTGTGTGAGAGTTCCAACCTATGTCCTTGTTACATTGTGATTTAGGTAATCAGCCAACAAAGTTAACCGGAATAGGAGTTCCTACGTACGCTTCTTGTTGCAGCCAGCGCAATACAAATGTCTGGAAATCTCTAGGAATTAGGAGAACAAAAAATACCGGATCCATCTGATTGAGCATTTTCAACAGCCATTCATCCAAAAAACTGCGTAAGAAATTACTGTTATTACGAAATTTATGTACCTTACGATGACGGCACGATCTACTATAAATTGTATTGACTAACTTACCAACAAGATAACTACTCAGAATCCACTGAATTGAAAGTTTTGCCGCAAGTTATGTCCCACTGTACTGGATGTGACGTCAGTTTAACAAATGAACGTAAGATTTGTTCTGCAGTCTTTCATTTACTCAGCAAGCAAAGGCGTAAAATTCTTCAGGGAAATCAAAGCGGTAGGATTCGGAAGTTGTTAGTTAACAAAATCATTCACAAGGTGTGTCAGCAACTTAGTGGACGCACGTAACTGATCTTTCCCTGACAACGCAATGCATGAAAATGTAGATTCACAAGCTATTAATGAAATCTTGATACAGTCTCGCTGATAAATAGCACCATTGCTTCATAGGAACTCCCCAGTCCTTAAAACTAACTATTCAAAGTGTCTTAAGAATACCTCATTCCTTTTGGGAATTCGATTTCACCATCGTAAGTTGCGATGATCTCTCAGTAACAGACTTCTGTAGTTTGCCCTATTGTCTTTAGATCTGCCGTTGTTTTCCAGTGAGGGACTTCCATCAAGGTGAATATAAATGTTCCTTGACATCAAATGGAAGCCGTGTCTACAATAGTGAGATAGTTCGAGCAAAGTAACAAAAAAGGACTTTTGGGGCTGAAAAATACAATTAATCAACCGCTACGCGTTTCACATATCTACACATTAGTTCAGTGGGACTCAGAACAGGCCCACTGGCAACCCATTTACGCTGGATTAGTTAAGAAATTCCAGGAATGGTAATTATTTTGACAGAAGAAATGAGAAACAAAATTATGGAAACGCGTCGGAGCAAATGGCACCTTAACATGGAATGGAAAAAAGTGCAACTAGGAATTCCTGCGAATGGGTTAGCAGACAAGTTACCAAATAGACAGCTCCAGAAAGCGAAATAAAAAATGATGACGGAAGTCAGCAGTGAAATCGCATCCACTGGAATCTGGAAATGGGAAAGAAAATGGTCGGCAACTTTAAAGGATTTGACCACGACAGAATTTTTCCTTCTGTTGAACACCGTCTTTCGGTACGATAACCATTGTCTAATCTAACAACTGTTTTAACTTACCTCCAGTGCTGCTTGCGCATGTGCAAAAGGTTTTATGATAACAGATGGAAATTTATGGGTATGTCACAAATTTAGTAGCGAGAGAAATGCACTAAGGAAGTGCATAATAGGAAAATAATGCAGCTCGGCGGTAGACAAATAATATTACTTTTACTAAGACTATACCAGATCAAAAATTCATACCATTTGAAATGTACAGTGTGTATTTGCATGTTTGTGTTTGGATCTTACTGGTGCTAAACCTCGAGGTCGTCAGCGCCGTTACACTTAACGAAACAAACGAATGTGGAGAAAAGCTCAAAAATATTTGCACGCTCATCGAGTGACTGCGTGGTCGCTTCGAACGCATTTCACATGCGGTAAAACAAATTGGAAAGAGGAAAAATAGCTATACATAAAGCTAAAACGTAGAGGAAACAAAACGCAGTAGACGTAAAAGAAAGGCACAGGGAAATATGTCTGGCTGGGCACTTACAAAATACTTGGGTGAGCCAGTCGTCTTGTTAACAAATTAAAAACCTCTCTCTAAAACCTCGTTAAAAATTTGGACAATTCACAATAAAACTTGGACCACATTCATTTGAAAGTTACCTAAAATGGATTACAGATCCGTTGGAAAATCCACAGTGGCCAGCTGGTCGGGAAATAAAACGCAGTACAATAGAATGTGGCACACAGTGATCTTCACGCTAGAAGCACCTCACACCAAAGGGTCCTCTGGCGAGTAAGAATCCACGCGTCATTCGGAAATGTTAAAGTATCCTAACATATAAACAATTGTATCACGAGTGAACGGTAAAGGAAATAAACACCCTACCTGAAAACCTTATGCGGCAGCGTTGCTGCCTCCCCCCCCCCCCCCCCCCCCCCCCCCCCCCCGCCACCGCCATCCTTCGTGGGGAAGCACCGGCCCCTGCTGACCTCATCCGGCGACTCTCAACTATCTGTATTACGCCAGGGTTGCCGGCTTCCTGCTGATGACAAACCGCTGCTCCGCGGCGATAACATATTTCGTCACGGGTTCCAGACTTGCTGCCGCGCGTATCACAAGACGCAATCCGTGCTTCAACTGTGTGGAACAGCAGGCGTCTGCGCACAGAACGAGATTGCAACGTGGATCACAGCCCGTGGCCTGAATGGAACGCGGCGGCCTGCGTTGAACCACAGTCAATACAGCAGTCATTACACTTACTGTTCTTACCGTTTGACACCTCGAGCAACACTAGCGCTCTAAGCGGCAAGAACGGAGAACGTCAGATGCGTAGTAAGCATGTTTGTTTTGCATCCCTTTGCTACGTAATTTACGAAGTATTTGAATTATTTTTTAGCCTCCAAGAGTTTGTGTTATATCAGAAGACATATACACTCCTGGAAATTGAAATAAGAACACCGTGAATTTATTGTCCCAGGAAGGGGAAACTTTATTGACACATTCCTGGGGTCAGATACATCACATGATCACACTGACAGAACCACAGGCACATTGACACAGGCAACAGAGCATGCACAATGTCGGCACTAGTACAGTGTATATTCACCTTTCGCAGCAATGCAGGCTGCTATTCTCCCATGGAGACGATCGTAGAGATGCTGGATGTAGTCCTGTGGAACGGCTTGCCATGCCATTTCCACCTGGCGCCTCAGTTGGACCAGCGTTCGTGCTGGACGTGCAGACCGCGTGAGACGAAGCTTCATCCAGTCCCAAACATGCTCAATGGGGGACAGATCCGGAGATCTTGCTGGCCAGGGTAGTTGACTTACACCTTCTAGAGCACGTTGGGTGGCACGAGATACATGCGGACGTGCATTGTCCTGTTGGAACAGCAAGTTCCCTTGCCGGTCTAGGAATGGTAGAACTATGGGTTCGATGACGGTTTGGATGTACCGTGCACTATTCAGTGTCCCCTCGACGATCACCAGTGGTGTACGGCCAGTGTAGGAGATCGCTCCCCACACCATGATGCCGGGTGTTGGCCCTGTGTGCCTCGGTCGTATGCAGTCCTGATTGTGGCGCTCACCTGCACGGCGCCAAACACGCATACGACCATCATTGGCACCAAGGCAGAAGCGACTCTCATCGCTGAAGACGACACGTCTCCATTCGTCCCTCCATTCACGCCTGTCGCGACACCACTGGAGGCGGGATGCACAATGTTGGGGCGTGAGCGGAAGACGGCCTAACGGTGTGCGGGACCGTAGCCCAGCTTCATGGAGACGGTTGCGAATGGTCCTCGCCGATACCCCAGGAGCAACAGTGTCCCTAATTTGCTGGGAAGTGACGGTGCGGTCCCCTACGGCACTGCGTAGGATCCTACGGTCTTGGCGTGTATCCGTGCGCCGCTGCGTTCCGGTCCCAGGTCGACGGGCACGTGCACCTTCCGCCGACCACTGGCGGCAACATCGATGTACTGTGGAGACCTCACGCCCCACGTGTTGAGCAATTCGGCGGTACGTCCACCCGGACTCCCGCATGCCCACTATACGCCCTCGCTCAAAGTCCGTCAACTGCACATACGGTTCACGTCCACGCTGTCGCGGCATGCTACCAGTGTTAAAGACTGCGATGGAGCTCCGTATGCCACGGCAAACTGGCTGACACTGACGGCGGCGGTGCACAAATGCTGCGCAGCTAGCGCCATTCGACGGCCAACACCGCGGTTCCTGGTGTGTCCGCTGTGCCGTGCGTGTGATCATTGCTTGTACAGCCCTCTCGCAGTGTCCGGAGCAAGTATGGTGGGTCTGACACACCGGTGTCAATGTGTTCTTTTTTCCATTTCCAGGAGTGTATTTCTAGACTGACTCTAAAATAAGCGCAAGTAGGGAGAAAAATCATGAATTCACTGGCAAGCTACAACACATTCGCGAAGGGTCCTACTAAGCCCCTAGATGATAGTCCACACCACACATGGACCCCTGGTAGATTGACCGCTTTATCCACATAAACATGCGGATTTCCCAGTGCCCAGTACACACTGTTATCCCGATTCACGGTTCCATTAAGTTTAAATTGTGCTTCGTCGCTCTACACTACCTTCATCACAAATTGTTCATTATCATTTACCATTTGCTGATACCATTCGCAAAATTGCATTCGGCGATTAGGATCGTCATCATTAATCGCGTGCAGTAATCGTGGAACGTAAACTTTCCACTTTGGAGGTTTCAGAGTTCTTCGTACCCTTTTACTGCTGACCCCCACTTCATGTGCACATTCCATAGCAGACTTGGGTGGAAAATTAACAAAACTTTTCCAACACGAGAGCCGACGCAGCAGGACTTGTAGCTGTACGCTGTCTTCCTGACCTCCTTTGTGAATATCATAAATCTTTCCATGCAATTGAAACTTATTAGTGATGCGTTTAATTGTTAGGCGTGTTGGCGGTTCTGTTTCGAACTCCCGCCTCCACTAACATTGCACTTCAATGGCATTATCAAACTTGAAAAACAACTTCACGATACTTCACGAATGTCAAGCGCGCTCCAGCCATCTTCTTTTCTCAACAGCGAGATGAAAGTACTAACATCAGTTGAGCCAAAGACCATAGTAAAACACACTCGTAACTCAAGTCGAACGATAGTATTGATACCTCGATAGAGTCTGACAAAGAGTGTATACCTTTTTTTGGCCGACTCTGAGATGTGAGTAGAGGCGTCATATAGCGCATAACAAGACAGAATATTTGCCGTACAGGTAGAGATGAATGCGACACCGGATATGTAGTAGTCTGTGTCTGCAGATTTGAGCGCATGTAGTCAGTACCAGTTACAGACATTCACCTTAAGAAATATATCGATGTGTGAGCGACAGTTAGTACTCATCATTTTAAGATCTAAAATGCGCCAGTTGCAGACCAGTCAGTGCCTGCATTCTTAAAAACAGACACTACGAATTATGAGGATGCATTACACAAATTGGAGGTAAAATAACTATAATGACTGATGAGAAGATATTTAATTATCACACAGCGATAAGACAGAGTAAAACAGAATGTGTTGGTGAAAATCAGTAGAGAAGTGAGACGAAAATAAGTGCCGAAAACCGCACCCCTAGAAAGAGATTTTTTATATTTGACAATGCATGTTTTCTGCTGGCTTTTTAGTTTTAAATATTCTTGACAGGGTAGTAACATTAACGTACGTTATAAATCAAGGCGGTACAGCACCGGTAGACGACGTTCACTGTATATTACAAAGGTTTCCACATCTGTATTGTTCTCCAAATTTAACTAGAGTTTGTCTTTAGCAAATTCATCAAGTATGTCCCTAACAATCATCACCTTCTTCCACTGTTCCTTCTCCTCCACAGCTTCTTCTTCCGAACACTAAATCGTATCAGGAGAACATTCGTGGCCACACACTGCGCGAAGTTTCAACAGCCGGTATTTGTTGTTGACTAGCTGATGTGGATCTTTGATGGCTGCTGCGTCCATTGATTCTATGGCACATATGAAGTTTTTCATTTTAGCAAGGTTTTCGCGATTCAGATAGATTAACAAGATTATCAAGATCAGTAGCAATGAGATGTAATTATTTGTGTTTCCTTTTTTCAAAGTACTTGGTAATGAGTTAATGGCTCTGGCTCTGAGCACTATGGGACTTAACTACTGTGGTCATCAGTCCCCTAGAACTTAGAACTACTTAAACCTAACTAACCTAAGGACATCACACACATCCATGCCCGAGGCAGGATTCGAACCTGCGACCGTAGCAGTTGCGCGGTTCCGGACTGCGCGCCTAGAACCGCTAGACCACCGCGGCCGGCATGAGTTAATGGATCTTGACACATGCGATAAACTGATCACACGTTTCCGAAAAGTGGTGCGTAACATAATAACTACTGATTTGTGATTCGATTGTACAATGACTTCACAACAGATAAAGTACCTTTCACTAAACCACACACGGCTGAAGTTGTATAGAACAAAAGGATCGAAGTAATGTAGTTTCTTCATCCCCTTACTCTACATAGATAAACGAACAATAAAAGATAAAATACTTCCATTGCATTTTGTAACTGGCTTTTCATAATTCTTAATAATGTACAACAAACAGGTTTCAGGCGATTTGAGTGGCAGCAAATCAAAAGGATCGACTGTGCTACAAAAACGCTGTAAGAATTTGGCTACCGTCTTCTACGCTAATTTTTGTACTTAGTATAATGTAACCGGCTCTATGACACTGTAGAACAGTGATGTACACTACTGGCTATTAAAATTGCTACACCACGAAGATGACGTGCTACAGACGCGAAATTTAACCGACAGGAAGAAGATGCTGTGGTATGCAAATGATTAGCTTTCCAGAACATTCACACAAGGTTGGCGCCGGTGGTGACACCTACAACGTGCTGACATGAGGAAGCTTTCCAACCGATTTCTCATACACAAACAGCAGTTGCCCGGCGTTGCCTGGTGAAACGTTGTTGTGATGCCTCGTATAAGGAGGAGAAATGCGTACCATCACGTTTCCGTCTTTGATAAAGGTCGGGTTGTAGCCTATCGCGATTGCGGTTTGTCGTACCGCGAAATTGCTGCTCGCGTTGGTCGAGATCCAATGACTGTTAGCAGAATATGGAATCGGTGGGTTGAGGAGGGTAATACGGAATGCCGTGCTGGATCCCAACGGCCTCGTATCACTAGCAGTCGAGATGACAGGCATCTTATCCGCATGGCTGTAACAGATCGTGTAGCCACGTCTCGATCTCTGAGTCAACAGATGGGGACGTTTGTGAGATGACAACCATCTGCACGAACAGTTCGACGACGTTTGCAGCAGCATGGACAATCAGCTAGGAGACTATGGCTGCGGTTACCGTTGACGCTGCATGACACAGGAGCGCCTGAGATAATGTACTCAAGGACGAATGGCAAAACGTAATTTTTTCGGATTAATGAAGGTTCTGTTTACAGCATCATGATGGTCGCATCCGTGTTTGGCGACATCGCGGTGATCGCACATTGGAAGCGGCCTGGTGGTATTGGTTACACGTCTCGGTCACCTCTTGCTCGCATTGACGGCACTTTGAACATTGGACGTTACATTTCAGATATGTTACAAGCCGTGGCTATACCCTTCTTTCGGTCCCTGCGAAACCCTACATGTCAGCAGGATAAAGCACGACTTCATGTTGCAGGTCCTGTACCGGCCTTTCTGGATACAGAAAATGTTCGACTGCTGCCCTGGCCAGCACATTCTCCGGACCTCCCACCAATTGAAAACGTCTGGTCAATAGTGGCCGGGCAATTGGCTCGTCACAATACGGCAGTCACTACTCTTGATGAACTGTGGTATCGTGTTGAAGCTACATGGGCAGCTGTACATGTACACGCCATCCAAGCTCTGTTTGACTCAATACCCAGGCGTTACAAGGCCGTTAGTACAGCCAGAGGTGGTTGTTCTGGGTACTGATTTCTCGGGATCTATGCACCCAAATTGCGTGAAAATGTAATTACATGTCCGTTCTAGTATACTATATTTGTCCAATGAGTTTATCATCTGCATTTCTTCTTGGTGTAGCAATTTTAATGGACTAGTGTATTTATGTATCTGCTACAAAACGTTGTTCACGAAACAGTACTTTCGTAAAATCAAACTCTTGACTCGGTACACGACGCACGCGACCTTTACTGCCGACACTGCTAGAATGAGCTGTGTGCAAGCGGACGTAGAGGCGGCGAGCCCCACGGCACGCTGTGGCTGTTTCCAAGGCCAGCTAGCGGTGAACATCCCATTCCGCTGATCTGCTGCTGTGGAGTGGAGCTCAGTGGCCGACCTCGGCCGTTCAGCGACCCCTGCGTCGCTCTCCTGACAGACTGATCTCACCTGACTTGACCTGACGTGACGTAGACTGCTGTAGGCTCGCTGCGACGACTCGGCGACACTCTGGGTGCGACAGTCAGGCTGCGAAGCGCAACGCAGACGCAAATATTGATTCGTCTCCCGCGCGTCTGAGAAAATTGTTTTATGTAAAATAAGCGATGCTACCTCCGAAATTTCCTGGCAGATTAGAAGTTTATGTCGGACCGAGACTCGAACTCGGGACCTTCGCCTTTCGCTTGGTAGGTAGGAGGCGAGGTACTGGCAGAATTGAAGCTGTGAGGACGGGTAGTGTCTCTTGCTTCGGTAGCTCAGTCGGTAAGAGCATTTGCCACCGAAAGGCAAAGGTCCCGAGTTCGACTCTCGGTCTGGCACACAGTTTTAACCTGCCAGGAAGTTTCATACCAGCGCACGCTCCTCTGCAGAGTGAAAATATTCTGGAATTCTGGCTCCGTCAGTTTCTCAGTAAAACTTTTATTTTTCACCTGGGAAAAAAAAACACTTTTAGGATACGCTTGTGTTCTCCGCCTCGCAAAGTTATACTTCTCTCTGAACGGCCAGTGACTATTCTGCATCGCTTTAGAATCTCCTTAGCTGCGCTGATAAACTGAATACGACTCATCGTGAATAGATGACGCCACAAGATCCACTGTTCATTACCGTACAATCTCCAACAATAAAACGACATGTACTTCCAAACTTTTCATTGTTTGAAACGCTGGCACTCATGAATTCTTGACCTCATATATTGCGACTACAATGTTGGTTTCCGAAATAAGTTTCGACAAATTTCTCGCTCGTCACTTTCCGGCTACACGAGCACGTTGCTCGGCTGATTTCCCAAGGACTGTCACGGTAGCTACTCGCCGAATAAGGCTGCACTGAAATCAGAAAATAGCGAGTTTTAAGAAATGTAAGTGATTAATAGCGCAAGACATAACCGGCAGTCGGTATTTTTTGTAAATGATTGAAGCAGTCAGGTTATAAAGTGCCGGTGGTTCACATTTCCTGACGGGCACAAGCGGTGCAGCTGTCGCCGCACACAGAGGCCCACCGCATGATTTCACACACTTCTCTGGCAAAGTCAGCAGCAGCCGGCCGCTGTGGCCGAGCGGTTCTAGGCGCTACAGTCTGGAACCGCCTGACCGCTACGGTCGCAGGTTCGAATCCTGCCTCGGGCATCGATGTGTGTGATGTCCTTAGGTTAGTTGGGTTTAAGTAGTCCTAAGTTCTAGGGGACTGATGACCACAGATGTTAAGTCCCATTAATGCTCAGAGTGCTCAGAGCCATTTTTTGAAAGTCAGCAGCAGTGCCGTGCTGCTCGTTGATGGCGTTTCGCTATTGCTGTCATATGTTGTCACTGTGAAAACTTGTGTCATACGTCTCCAATTTATGTCATTTTTAGTGTCACAAAGGCTTGAGCTTAATAGGATTTCTTCTCAGTCAGCACGCAGTCCAAAGTGTGGTGTTTACTTCGTAAAGACAGTTTTTACCTCTCGTTTGTTTTATAACACGCAGCAGCTACTTTTAGACAACAGGACAATTCTGAGCGAACCTTTTTTTTCCGTGACTTAGTCGCCAAATGTGTTGATAGTGCACAAAAGAAGTAAACAAAAGAATGTCTTACACATTTCTCTCTTTTGTTATCACTGAAAGGGAGAGAGAATCACTCGTTGATTTCAGATTAAACATATTATCTACTGAAAAGTGTGAAATTCTTCTGCAATGGGACACTCTTCATACTGACGTCAAAACATTGATAGACATCAACAATTTCTGCCAGTAACACTTACCCGTATTTTTGTGAGCAAAGCATTCTTACAGCTCACTGCAGGATGGGAGACTTGTCACATATATTAACGTGTCACTGGACATGGGATTATCTGTGTTTGTACCATCGATCGCGTTAGTCGTCAAGACTGGAAACAGTAATAACGCTGCTGTCAGCTTCAGAAATAATTTAGATGTAACAGCACGGTGCGGCCTACAGTGTACTGGCTCTAAAGCAGAATTTATTTAATTCGTGAAAAAATGAATGAGCTGTTACATTTTAAACTTAATGTTAACAAAAAATTCAAATTTCAATTATCTGAATTTTTACGACAGTTTCATACACAAGTATGGTTTATATGCTGTGCGAAATTCATCGAATAATCTCTCCTACTTATGAAGAAATGGGTGCTTATAGCAACAAACGCAGCCAATAGTAAGTAAAAAAATGATGAAATTTCACATATAACAAAATTTATTTTGTTGTGTTTTTGAACTTTCACTGCTATGAGCCCGAATCCTCAATTCTTCCTGGTCACGCTGACAAAGTTTTATGAATTTATTTGTGAAAGTATAGACAGCGGAAATTAAAATGTCTGTGGTGCCTCTTTTGCTCCAAATTTGATGTCCTACCCCCCTAAAATTTGAAGATCATAGCTACGTACGATAATGAGAAAATAAATGCTTCATTATAAAATATTTCAAAAATGGCTCTGAGCACTATGGGACTCAACTTCTGAGGTCATTAGTCCCCTAGAACTTAGAACTAGTTAAACCTAACTAACCTAAGGAAATCACAAACATCCATGCCCGAGGCAGGATTCGAACCTGCGACCGTAGCGGTCTTGCGGTTCCAAACTGCAGCGCCTTTAACCGCACGGCCACTTCGGCCGGCATAAAATATTTGAACTTGGTTTTTTAGCAGAATATTTTACTCGAAATCGCTTGAGAATTTTTTAGTGGCTCTGTGTATTTCATACACACACACACACACACACACATACACAAACACACACGCTCGCATGTTGTCGTTCGTCAGACGACCAGACGCGACTGCATGAGGAATTTCCCACTTCAGCACTCCACGCAGATCTACGCATATATTTGTTTTTATTGTTGGAAACGGTGGCACTCATGAAATCTTGTCCTGATATATTTTGCGACTACAGTTTCCGAACTAAGTTTCGACAAATTTCTCGCTTGCCACTTTGCGGCTACAAGAAAACATTGCTCGGCTGATTTCCCAAGGACTGTTCACCAAAGCTATTGGCCAAAAAAGGCTACTCTGAAATCAGAAAATGGCAGGCTTTCAGAATCGGAAAAATTGTCTTCACTACTATCGGAGGCGAAAAGGTCGCCATCTCGATACCGGCAGGATAATCTAAGCCGTACACACATCCTCGTCTGCAACTGTTCACGTTTTGAAAAGATTCGAACATCAGACACGCCGTGTTGTTTAATTTCCACGAGTAGAATTTGTATTACAGCTGAAGATCCACGACGTGAGGAGGTGAGACTGAAGGACGACGCACACAAAGCCGAGAGGCAGGTACGTCCTATACAGCCACTCACATCTGGAGACGGGCAGACAGCACTTGCTACCTGTCTGCTTCTGTCAATTCGTGACTCGTCATCACAAGCTAAGCTCCCTCTTCCGGTAGACGCTACTTTGAAACTTCACTTCATAATTCACATCTTATAAATCTGCGCTCAGAACCGAGGAAAACGTCTAGTACGAGTCGTGCTGGCTCAGCGCTCCTACCTGGTGTTCAGACGGGACACGGTTTTCCGCTCTGGCACGTCGTACCGCTGCGACGTCCCGCGAGCTACTGTCCAAAACAGGTGAGGCAACTCCTCTGCCGTCACGTGACTACCGCTCTCCGCAGACGCACACGTTCGAAGGTACGAGGCGTGACCTTAGTTTCCTGCTGATTTTTCCCCAGAAACTTCCTGCGTCAGAACGCTGCACCCCGAGTGTATCATTCCGGCTCCCATTGCCTTCGACGTCCACTCAGCATTTCTTACTAAGGAGGAGCTATTTATTGCAATCGCACTTTTTTGCAGTTATCTTGTTATTTAAGGCGAATAATGGCTAGCAGAACTAATCTCACATTTTATTCTACAGGGTGATTATAATTAAAGTTAAGCTTTCAAACCGCTGTAAAAATAACACCACTGGTCAGAATGACGTCAAATTGCAGCGGAATATCATCGGAGAAATAGAGGAATAAATAGTTACAAAATGTAGCAATAGATGGCACTGTAAGCATCATAATTTAATAGTGGTCGACTACAAAAGACAAATGAATTATACAACTATGATTAAGGTGTACGTTTGACGTTAAACAAACTGTACTACTCAGTGTCCATGGATGTAAAGGTGTCATACTGTTAGTTACATAAGTCCATCCACCACAGCAAGGTCATATCAGATCGGATTGGAAAAATCGGTTTACAATTGTCCTGAGGCCAAAAACTGCATAAAAAGCATCACTCATATCGGTTCTTAATTGTCCTGAGTCCAAAACCGCATAAAAAGCATCTATCAAAATGAAATCGGATTATTAACGTCCGTGTGACTGGCGCAAATCATGTACAATATGCTATCCACCGTTTTCTGCAACCAGTTGAAATCGAGAAACAGCGTGTTCTACAACTGGTGGAAGTGTTTCCGGGCTCACGCTCACAATGTGTTGCGCAATGCATGCCTTCAATGCAGCTAAGTTTGCTATCGCAACACTTAACACATCTTTCAGATAGTGCCACAGCCAAAGGTCACACGGATTAAGATTGTAATATCTCTTTATATTCTACTCATTATCCCTGCACAATTCTATGAGTGAATTACGTTTCCTACTAGACCATCTATGTACTCATAGAATCGATGCGCAAAGTAGTACAGTACTATTACTATTCCATGAGCGCATAATTACTCTTTGTAATATTCTCTCTGGTGTGTACTGAGAGGACTTCTAGGATCTTTTTCGTGCCGAATAGCCGCATCGAATAATTGTAATTTTGCTATCGAGATTACTGGAAGAAAGAGATTGAAAATATATTGTATCTCACTCAAGAAAATATATACTGAGCATTTACATCAAAGGTGTGTAAAGAATTTCATTATATATGTATTCTCTAATTGGAAATTTGCACGGAGGTCTCGTTTCGTTGGTAATCAGAAGGGAACTTCCGATGAATTGGAAACGAACCTGCAATTATTAGATCCAAGAGCTCCATTATTTCATCGGATAAATTAAACTCCATCAAAGCAAACTTTCCGCTTGATCTTAGGTTTCTCGACTGACTACGCAACGCAAGAAAACCAAGACATTTTATTTACACAGGATTGCTGAACGCTTCGAATCATCGAGACTGCGGACAAGCAGACTCATCGTCCGAGTCTGATTAAACAGGTAAAGCTTGATTATAACTTTCTTGAGTGACTGTGAAGACTGTGATATGGCTGCTTATGAATGAGATCATTAATAAAATACCCCAGTATAAACACAATATTAATTAAAATTATAAGATCAGGTGATCGGGACAGCCAGGCTGTAGGGAAATGGCGACTGATAATTCTAGCATTTCCGAAATGGCGCTTCAGCAGGTGCTTAACTGGATTTGCAGTGTGCGGAACTGCGCCATATTGCATAAAAATAATCCCATTCACACATCCACGCAGTTGGGGAGCTGGAATGACGTTGTTCCGCAAAAGATACTATCAGCGCTTACCAGTGACTGTACAGGTAACAGGACCGGAAACACCTATCTCTTCGAAACAATATGGCTCTATGATAAATGATGCCGTAAACCCGCACCACACAGTGACCTGTTCAGGATGAAGTGGTACTGGTTGATTTGCGTGTGGATTTTCCGTTGCCCGTATTCGACAATTCTGTGTATTGACATATCTTTTCAAATGGAAGTGGGCTTTGTCTGTCCACAAAATCTCCACGGCCAATCATTGTCCACTTCCATGCGGGAAAGAAATGCTAAAGCAAAGATCTCTCTTGCCGGAAGATCAACAGGAAACAACTAGTGCACTTGTGTAATTTTGAATGGAAAGCAAAGAATGATGTTTCGTAGGATTTTACGCACTGTGCTCACAGGTTTGTCCAATGTTTGGGCAGTTCTCCGTGCACTACACGTTTGCATACCCGTCTCCTCCTGCATTGCTGTGGCCACTGTTTTCACTGACGTCGAATCAATTCGTTTCCTCCCTCTACCAGGTTGCACACCTAAAGAACCCGTCTTTTCGAATTCCGAATCAATTTCTCCAGACCCACGGCAGTCATCGGACCAACGCCTTTTTCAAATCCTTCAGTGTCCGCAACTTCTGCAGTGCGATATGTGCACAGTCGTCGTTCTTATAATACAGTTTTACACGCAGAACGCGACCCTGCATTGAGACACTCATGGCGAACGTCGCAGACGCGAAAGGAGGAAAGGCGTGTTCCCGGCGTATTTATATCAACTTCAGTTGGTCGTGCGCATGACGGGTGTTTTCTTTTACTTTTTCTGACATTTTCTTTTTGTCATCAATCTACTGACTGGTTTGATGCGGCCCGCCACGAATTCCTTTCCTGTGCTAACCTCTTCGTCTCAGAGTAGCAATTGCAACCTACGTCCTCAATTATTTGCTTCACGTATTCCAATCTCTGTCTTCCTCTACAGTTTTTGCCCTCTACAGCTCCCTCTAGTACCATGGAAGTCATTCCCTCATGTCTTAGCAGATGTCCTATCGTCCTGTCCCTTCTCCTTATCGGTGTTTTCCACATATTCCTTTCCTCTCCGATTCTGCATAGAACCTCCTCATTCCTTACCTTATCAGTCCACCTAATTTTGAACATTCGTCTATAGCACCACATCTCAAATGCTTCGATTCTCTTCTGTTCCGGTTTTCCCACAGTCCATGTTTCACTACCATACAATGCTGCACTCCAGACGTACATCCTCAGAAATTTCTTCCTCAAATTAAGGCCGGTATTTGATATTTGTAGACTTCTCTTGCCCAGAAATGCCTTTTTTGCCATAGCGAGTCTGCTTTTGATGTCCTCCTTGCTACGTCCGTCATTGGTTATTTTACTGCCTAGGTAGCAGAATTCCTTAACTTCACTGACTTTGTGACCATCAATCCTGATGTTAAGTATCTCGCTGTTCTCATTTCTACTACTTCTCATTACCTTCGTCCTTCTCCGATTTACTCTCAAACCGTACTGTGTACTCATTAGACTGTTCATTCCGTTCAGCAGATCATTTAATTCCTCTTCACTTTCACTCAGGATAGCAATGTCATCAGCGAATCGTATCATTGATATCCTTTCACCTTGCATTTTAATTCCACTCCTGAACCTTTCTTTTATTTCCATCATTGCTTCCTCGATGTACAGATTGAAGAGTAGGGGCGAAAGGCTACAGCCTTGTCTTACACCCTTCTTAATACGAGCACTTCGTTCTTGATCGTCCACTCTTACTATTCCCTCTTGGTTGTTGTACATATTGTATATGACCCGTCTCTCCCTATAGCTTACCCCTACTTTTTTCAGAATCTCGAACAGCTTGCACGTTTTATATTGTCGAACGTTTTTTCCAGGTCGACAAATCCTATGAAGGTGTCTTGATCTTTCTTTAGCCTTGCTTCCATTATTAGCCGTAACGTCAGAATTGCCTCTCTCGTCCCTTTACTTTTCATAAAGCCAAACTGATCGTCACCTAGCGCATTCTCAATTTTCTTTTCCATTCTTCTGTATATTATTCTTGTAAGCAGCTTCGATGCATGAGCTGTTAAGCTGATTGTGCGATAATTCTCGCACTTGTCAGCTCTTGCCGTCTTCGGAATTGTGTGGATGATGCTTTTCCGAAAGTCAGATGGTATGTCGCCAGACTCATATATTGTACACACCAACGTGAATAGTCGTTTTGTTGCCACTTCCCCCAATGATTTTAGAAATTCTGATGGAATGTCATCTATCCCTTCTGCCTTATTTGACCGTAAGTCCTCCAAAGCTCTTTTAAATTCCGATTCTAATACTGGATCCCCTATCTCTTCTAAATCGACTCCTGTTTCTTCTTCTATCACATCAGACAAATCTTCACCCTCATAAAGGCTTTCAATGTATTCTTTCCACCTATCTGCTCTCTCCTCTGCATTTAACAGTGGAATTCCCGTTGCACTCTTAATGTTACCACCGTTGCTTTTAATGTCACCAAAGGTTGTTTTGACTTTCCTGTATGTTGAGTCTGTCCTTCCGACAATTATATCTTTTTCGATGTCTTCGCATTTTTCCTGCAGCCATTTCGTCTTAGCTTCCCTGCACTTCCTATTTATTTCATTCCTCAGCGACTTGTATTTCTGTTTTCCTGATTTTCCCGGAACATGTTTGTACTTCTTCCTTTCATCAATCAACTGAAGTATTTCTTCTGTTACCCATGGTTTCTTCGCAGC
This sequence comes from Schistocerca piceifrons, assembly GCF_021461385.2. NCBI lineage: Eukaryota > Metazoa > Arthropoda > Insecta > Orthoptera > Acrididae > Schistocerca > Schistocerca piceifrons. The sequence goes on from NC_060145.1 coordinate 468,287,366, forward strand.
TACCTTCTTTGTACCTGTGTTTTCCTTCCCAGCTTCTGTGATGGCCCTTTTTAGAGATGTCCATTCCTCTTCAACTGTACTGACTACTGCGCTATTCCTTATTGCTGTATCTATAGCGTTAGAGAACTTCAAACGTATCTCGTCATTCCTTAGTACTTCCGTATCCCACTTCTTTGCGTATTGATTCTTCCTGACTAATGTCTTGAACTTCAGCCTACTCTTCATCACTACTATATTGTGATCTGAATCTATATCTGCTCCTGGGTACGCCTTACAGTCCAGTATCTGATTTCGGAATCTCTGTCTGACCATGATGTAATCTAATTGAAATCTTCCCGTATCTCCCGGCATTTTCCAAGTATACCTCCTCCTCTTGTGATTCTTGAACAGGGTATTCGCTATTACTAGCTGAAACTTGTTACAGAGCTCAATTAGTCTTTCTCCTCTTTCATTCCTTGTCCCAAGCCCATATTCTCCTGTAACCTTTTCTTCTACTCCTTCCCCTACAACTGCATTCCAGTCGCCCATAACTATTAGATTTTCGTCCCCCTATACATACTGCATTACCCTTTCAATATCCTCATACACTTTCTCTATCGGTTCATCTTCAGCTTGCGACGTCGGCATGTATACCTGAACTATCGTTGTCGGTGTTGGTCTGCTGTCGATTCTGGTTAGAACAACCCGGTCACTGAACTGTTCACAGTAACACACCCTCTGCCCTACCTTCCTATTCATAACGAATCCTACACCTGTTATACCATTTTCTGCTGCTGTTGATATTACCCGATACTCATCTGACCAGAAATCCTTGTCTTCCTTCCACTTCACTTTACTGACCCCTACTATATCTAGATTTAGCCTTTGCATTTCCCTTTTCAGATTTTCTAGTTTCCCTACCACGTTCAAGCTTCTGACATTCCACGCCCCGACTCGTAGAACGTTATCCTTTCGTTGATTATTCAATCTTTTTCTCATGATAACCTCCCCCTTGGCAGTCCCCTCCCGGAGATCCGAATGGGGGACTATTCCGGAATCTTTTTCCAATGGAGGGATCATCATGACACTTCTCCAACTACAGGCCACATGTCCTGTGGATACACGTTACGTGTCTTTAATGCAGTGGTTTCCATTGCCTTCTGCATCCTCATGTCGTTGATCATTGCTGATTCTTCCGCCTTTAGGGGCAATTTCCCACCCCTAGGACAAGAGAGTGCCCTGAACCTCTATCCGCTACTCCGCCCTCTTTGACAAGGCCGTTGGCAGAATGAGGCTGACTTCTTATGCCGGAAGTCTTTGGCCGCCAATGCTGATTATTTATCAAAATTTTGGCAGTGCCGGGGATCGAACCCGGGACCGAAAACGTTTTGATTATGAATCAAACACGCTACCCCTAGACCACGGGTAGAATCTCTGACATATACAGCGCCATCTATTGATCAAATTTTGCACTATTTTTTTTTCTTTTGCCATACATTGTCCCCCTTCTCCGATAATATTCCGTTATTCAGACCAGTGGTGTTATTTCTACAGTGTTTTGAGAGTTTAATTTAATTACAATCATCTTGCACATAGTAAATGTTGTGTCGGTAGCTGGGCCGACACCGTGAAGTTGAGATTGCTGAAAATGAACTCTAGACTAACGCTGTAGCCGATAGTGCACGCACGGCATAAAGCAGACGGGCGTGAAGTCTGGAACATGAGAACTTATAAATGAATAAGAAGAAAAGTATGTAGATGCTTATTACTTATCTTTTTATTAGTCCTTGGAATACATCTCTCTTGAATACTCGTAAGCTATAGGCACTGATACAAATGGCTCCTTGCTAGTTCGTAGCCATTAACTTAGCTGATGGCTATTCTGTCTCTCGGCTAATGAGAGAGAAAGGCTTCGTACAACTGGGCGGTAGCTAGGTTCTCGTACAACTGGGCGGTAGCTAGGTTCTCGTACAACTGGGCGAGTCCACTCTCGTATCACGAGACCTGCCTTGGTGGTGGCGCTAGGTCTGCGATCACAGTGGCGACACGCGGGTCCGACATGTACTACATGGACCGCGGCCGATTTAAGCTACCACCTAGCAAGTGTGGTGTCTGGCGGTGACACCACAGAAATTATCCTAATACCTGTAGACGTAATAGGACTTCAAGTAATATGTTAGTTTTAGGAAATAGCAAAGATTTTGCAATCGTTTCCTCCATTACAAGTCCTTCTAATTCAAAACCCTAGACATACTGTATTTTTCGAAGTTACTTTTAAATTAAATCTTACACAGAAGCTGAAAGAAGGCTAACTGGTAACAGAATTTATAAGAACTGTTCACGCAGAACGCTGAAATGTTTCAGTCGACAGTCTGTTCTACCAGCATCCAGGCATCTATTCCGCGCTGTTCTCCGCACTTCAGTTTCCGCGTCAGCTCCTTCGTGGTACGGGAAGTGCGATGTTTCTAGTCGTGTCGAGGTCGGCAGAACGGATATTTTGCAACATCAGTTATCACAGTAGCCGTCATTTTTTAAAGCCACTAATTTATACGGTTTCTAATAAGTGGCAGTTACCTCTATTGTGATTTGCTGACGAACACATCGCACGTATGACTACTCATTCCGGCGTTACTTTTGCCCCATAGCGGTTTTTGTATCAAAACTTACGTGAACGAAGATAATACATCAAAAATTGCTAGTCCACCGTACGATTTCTTAAAATACAACGGCACTACATGCTAGATTGGCACATAAAAAGTTACCTCTCCAAATATCAGTACTTTACGTAAAATTTCAAGGTTAATTTCTGCAGCTTCACACTAACTGTAGCAAATTTAAGACTGTGGACCATCATGTAAGGCAGTTAATTGAGGTAACGTCATAGAAATTATTGTCAGGAAAGGGGAGAAAAGATACAAAGAGGGACAAAAAAGATGCTGATGCATTTATGTTAAAACCACCTACATTAACTTCCTTTATCCAATTGACGGGATTCTGTTACTCTGGATTACACACTTCGTTTCATTGTTTTTGAGCCCAGTAAGTCCGTGTATTCAGAGAAACGCCACCCGACGTCAACAGAAACCAATGGAACATATCTTGTCAGCACCGGTAGAGGAAGTTCAGTCTCTATTACAAAGGCTTCCACGTCTGGATTATTCTCCAAATTTAACTAGAATTTGTCTTTGGCAAATTCATCAAAGATGTCCCTAACACTCATCACCTGCTTCCACAGTTCCTTCTCCTCCACTTCTTCTTCTTCTGAACGCTAAATTGCATCAGGCAAACAATTATGGACACACACTGAGCGAAGTTCCAACCGCCGGTTGTTGTTGTTGTTGAGCGAAGTTCCAACCGCCGGTTGTTGTTGTTGTTGTTGATTATCTGTCGTGTGTGTTTGATGGCTGCTGTGTCCATTGAGTCTATGGCACATATGAAGTTTTTCATTTTAGCGAAGTTTTCGCACAGTAAAACTACTCATCTTATCCTTCTGAAGACAGTAAACTGTAGAAGGTGGACCCCTACCATTTCTTGATACAAAATTTGACGATATGGAGCCTTTACCAGAACCTTCTCCGCAGACAAGGTGTAGATCACGTGCAATACACATCACGTGGTGGAGGTTGGCGAACACATGTTGCTGGAAGCCTGAAAGCATGTGGCGTGTGTGATCAGTTTACACAAGCCTGAAATGTTCGTGTTGTAGACAACATCGTGCGGGTATTTGTCTTCTCGAGTTGGTACATTTCAAAAAGTATAGATTTTACACATTCACCAGGTAATGGAAAATCCAAAATATTAAAAACAAGTCTTTGCAGCTCATCAGTAGTTTCACATAAAATGAAACCCTCTTCGTGTTTGCCGGCCCCTTCCTTTATTTTTCCTAAAACGCTCGCATAAATTGGCTCTATGCCGGAGTGCTCACATCAGGTAGTGACTTTTGCGTGAGCTCCCCGAGGAACGTTTTGATTGCAGGATTGTCTGCCTTGTGTATCGGAATTCTTGACTGAATTGATATCATGGCAAAATCCGTACTAAACTAACTCAATGACCGCTGCTTTTCAGTTCCCGAAGCGAATGCGTGCCAGTAGTTTGCTTAGGTTTCGGTTTACGACCATCAATGTTCTTTAAATCTTTTTTGTTCTGGATGTGCCGGTTCAATCTGTTTCTATTATGCTTGTTACCGATTGCAATATTTACTTCGTAGAATGATGTCATGAGTCTCAATAAAGTGAGTCTTCAACCCTTCCCTTCTTAACCTTCTACACGATTTTGTGTGAAAAATCCGTTCTGGCAGCTGCCCATTGCCCAAACAGCAGACATTTGAAAAAGTGATCTTGAAAGTACTCCAGAATTTCTTTGTTGTTCCAGTCTTTCTGAGAAATACGTTTGGCAGCTTACAGGGAGCCTCTATCAGTGAGTGAATTCCGCAGACGAGACGGTATATCACTGCCACCAGATGGATCTCTTCGTGGACCATCGGCGACAGAATAGAACAGCCCAATATCTCTACGTAAGGTGGAGAGAGGGAGGGAATGAGGCATGATAGGAGCTTCAAGTGGTTAGTTCTTGACTGCACACCAAGGAGAACATATATGCAACTGCTGCCCCACTCTCCTGGTGCTATCTTTCGGTACAATGATTTTTCCAAGTCCCCAGTACATGTTTTGCATTATGATCCATTGATTATGAGCGCTGGTCTTTTCTCCGACAAGTTTGACATTTAATTAGAACACTGAAGCATTCCCATCAGTTGTGGTAGCGTGTATTGCCGTTCCTGAATTTCGATTACCTGGGCTGTAGGATAATTGTCGAGCAATGGAGTGGGAGGTGTCTGTAGCGAACTCTGATGTAAACAGTGGTAGACGCAGTCCTCAGCTTGGTGCTTTCAGGTAATATACTTATTAAACTCCTCTCTGTCCAACACCAGCTTCTTGTCAGTAAGTTGATCTCAATTCCTGTCAAAAATAAAGATAGTACCTTCCACTCCAACCTTTTTCTCGCCAGCTTATAATTGAAGGGATCATCGTATGCAGAGTATTAGTATATCTGCCACAAGGTTCAAGGGGTACTGTGAAATTTTCTGAGACAGCGTTGTTGGAAAACTATGCATCATTGGCTTTTTTATATAGAATATTTAAAAGCATTTCAATCTTTAAAAATATGCTTCGAAAAACAGAGAGAAGTAAAACACAGTCAAGGCCTAGGAGACTGTTTTGGAAATCACTAGAGTCTAGCCTGTCATTTACTTCATTTAAAACCTCAGCTAGCTTCTGACGGTTTTCGAGAATTAATTTTCTGGCACTATATTTCCGTATCGCTTCAATCTTGGAAGGAATGCGTTTACCATCAACACTGTTTAGAATTGCTGTCCGTTTGGAAGACCGGTGGAAGAAGGCAGGAATGTCCTCAAGCTTGGAGAAAAACATCGTTACTGATATTACACAAGAACAGTTCTTCTGTAAAATTAAATTTAGACGATGTGCAGAATAGTGAGTAAAAAGAGCTTGGGAAGCAAGTTCACAGACCTTAGCTTGCAGGCCATTTAGTTCTCCTGCCAGAACAGAAGCACCATCATAGGTTTGGGCCACAAGTTTGTTCTTCATACACCAGTTCTGAAACACGCCAGTCAGCACAGTGAACGAAACGGCAGCAGTTCTACCTTGGCTAACATGTTAAAAACCAAGAAGATGTTCCTGAACGTTGCCGTTGCAATCCACCAGCCTCACAACAATAGAGTGACACCTGTGGTTTCGTCCACAATGCTAGCACAAAATGGGGTTCTATCCCAACCTGAATGCATGTATTCACAAGTCGACTCATTTGTACGTTCAATCAGTTGGGTGTATCTAAGTTTTGAAAATCCCAGACATAGCTTTTTTCTTTCAGTGCGCTTTCAGATCTTCAATTTTGTTTAGGACAAATTTAAAAATCTCTCTGAAATTTCCAGAACTCACGGAATCTTCTGTCTCATGACCTTTGAAAGCTAGCCCCTGCATACACAAAAGAATCGTGAAGTCAATTAGAATTTTCGTGAGACTTTTGCTGGCTTTCACTTCATTGTTGTGTCTGATTTTCATTGGTTTATGATGTTCGTTAGGTAGGTCTGAAACATTAAACGCTTGTTTGGATAGTTCTTTAAATGAAATAAAACTACTTAGACAATCTTTAGAAGAAGCATGCCGTGCTAAACTTGTGCGCGGGTCCTTTAGATTGTCGAACCCCTCAGCAGACCATATACACTGAAGAACCAAACAAACTGGTGCACCTGATGTCCACCAGCTTAGCTGGGTGATAACGTGCTTTCCTCCCACGCACCGGGCCCAGGTTTGATACCCGGCTAGGTTGGAGATTTTCTCCACTCGTGGACTGGTTGTTGTGTTATCCTCGCCATCATTTCACCCTCATCATCGGCCGCAAGTCGCCCAATGTGGCGCAGACAGAAATGAGACTTGCACTCGGCGGCCGAACCTGAATGGGACCTCCGGCCAACAATGCCATACGATCATTTCATTTCATCTTCCTCAGATCGTGTAGGGCCCCCGCGAGCAAGGAGAAGTGCGGCAACACGACATGGCATGGTCTCGCCTAATGTCTGAAGTAGTGCTGGAGGGAATTGACACCATGAATCCTGCAGGGCTGTCCATAAATCCGTAAGAGTATGACGGGGTGGAGATCTGTTCTGGACACCACGTTTGCAAGGCATCCCAGATATGCTCAATAATGTTCATGTCTGGGGAGTTTGGTGGCCAGCGGAAGTGTTTAAACTCAGAAGAGTGTTCCTGTAGCCACTCTGTAGCATTCTGGATGTGTGGGACGTCGTATTGTCCTGCTGGAATTGCCCAAGTCCGTCCCAATGCCCAATGGACATGAATGGATGCAGGTGACCAGATAGGATGCTTACGTATGTGTCACTTGTCAGAGTGGCATCTAGACGTATCAGGGGTCCCATATCCTCCAACTGCACACGCCCCACACCATTACAGAGCCTCAAATGGTTCAAATGGCTCCGAGCACTATGCGACTTAACTGCTGTGGTCATCAGTCGCCTAGAACTTAGAACTAATTAAACCTAACTAACCTAAGGACATCACACACATCCATGCCCGAGGCAGGATTCGAACCTGCGACCGTAGCGGTCGCTCGGCTCCAGACTGTAGCGCCTAGAACCGCACGGCCACTCCGGCCGGCTACAGAGCCTCCACCAGTTCGAACAGTCCCCTGCTGACATGCAGGGAGTATGGATTCATGAGGTTGTCTCCATACCCGTACACGTCCATCCGCTCGATACAATTTCAAACGAGACTCGAGCGACCAGGCAACATATTTCCAGTCATCAACAGCCCAGTGTCGGTGTTGACGGGCCCAGAGGAGGCGTAAAGGTTTATGTGTGCAGTCATCAAGGCTACACGAATTGGACTTCGGCTCTGAAAGTCCATATCGATGATGTTTCGTTGAATGGTTCGCACGCTGACACTTGTTGATAGCCCACAATTGAAATCTGCGGCAATTTGCGGAAGGGTTGAACTTCTGTCGTGTTGAACGATTTCATGTCGTACACTTTCACACCTCCTTGACAACGAAATGTCTTGCAAGGAAGTAGTGAGGTAGTTACACAAAATTGCTTGTACAAGGCTGAATTCCAAAAAAAATCAAATGGCTCTGAGCACTGTGGGACTTAACTGCTGCGGTTATCAGTCCCCTAGAACCTAACTAATCTAAGGACATCACACACATACAGGCCCGAGACAGGATTCGAACCTGCGTCCGTAGCGGTCTCGCGGTTCCAGATTGTAGCGCCTAGAACCGCTCGACCACACCGGCCGGCTGCTGAATTTCGTCCATATTCACTGCACATGAAAATTACGTAAGGGAAACCACAGCAGCTGGACTGCCGTGGCACGGAGGCGCAGGGCAGCGCGGCAAGATGGCCTTACCCCCTCTTCTCTTTTCGGCAGTGACGTACCGGTGACCATGGCAACCGAGCAATTACGGTCGACCTTACCTTCTCTCTGGTCTCCTCGGCGTGCACTTCCCACCTGCGTCTGCTTTTGGTCAGGACTAAGCTCTCGCACTTTGATTTGCTCACTCTAGTGCTGGTGGTTTATAAGAAATAACACATGCTTACGTCTTTCCCGCTCGCCGTCAAAACTGCATAAATGTTGATTGTAAAAATAATTACTGCTTGTGGTGTGCGTACTGTAAGACCTTCAGTACACACACCATCAGATTATTTGATTTGTCGCTCTAACGAAGTAGGCGAGTGTCAGCAATATGTCTCGTGGTCTTATTGTGGCGTGTTTATCTTCTGCCGTTAGGTCAGGCGATAGAAATGCCACTTGCACGCTTAGAGTAGCAGATTGACGGTGACCAACTTTAAACAGAAGTTGATTAATTTTCAGACACATTTATTAAAATAATAAAAACCATAGATATTACGTAACTTGATTCTGGTTGCTGTTTACAATTGACAATCTGAAGTTCCTTTGGTCTTAGTACGTTAATCTTATTCTCACATATCTTTGATACTTGACAAAGTGTCTATACATTTCTCTTCATGGTTATGTACAGGAATATGATAATCTTATTAGGCACAGACTAATGCAGACTAATGTAGACTAATGCAGACTGACTAATCGGAGGTCTGTACACTCGTTATAATACCTCGCGCGTTCAGGTATCACTGCGCGAGTGTGATCCGCGAGGAGAAAAGGTTCTACGTTAGCAGCAATCTCATTGGCTGCGTTACATATTAATACGCGGATCGGCGGAAGCAGAATTTGGTCCGTCTCTAAGACAGCGCCATCTCGTAGTGCAGATTCAGACGAGCGCTGCGCCTGCGCTGTTGTGCTTAGCGGGGCACGCTCAAGTGGGAAAGTTATGTACGCCCTGACTACGCGGAACTATGTACACAACACTGCTAATGCTATGACTGCTACAACAACAACAACTACTACTACTACAGAATAGTGAGGTAGCCTGGCTTCCCTTCCCTTCTCTGATCGGCTGACACTGCCTAGAACGTTCTCAGAAAGTCCAGATTTACAATACATGGCGATGTGATAAGCCAGTTCCTGTAGTTCCTGATAGATCACTATGGTCACATTCAGAGACGTGAAAGTACTAGGTAATTTTGGCACATGTGTTCCTGACTTCACTGTTATTATATTTTTGCACCACAGCATAGACGATACAGCAAACCAAGGTTAACATGTGAAAATACTGCTTATATAATTTGACTTACAAAGTATACTCGTCGTTTCATCTTTCTAAATTACTGATGTCAACGGAATGGACAACTTTGGCTTGGTATCAATGCATGAGAAAAAGGAAATTCTTTTCGAATAGGGGATGCAATATATATCATTCCTTGTAGAATTACGCCAAGTCTCGTGAAGGTCATACAGTTTCACTGGGGTTCCTTGCAGTTTCCCTTACTACGTGATTTTTCTCAGATTCTTCAGTTTCAACCGTCGGTGGTGGCCGAGCGGTTCTAGGCGCTTCAGTCTGGAACTGCGCTGCTGCTGTGGTCGCAGGTTCGAATCCTGCCTCGGGCATGGATGTGTGTGATGTCCTTAGGTTAGTTCGGTTTAAGTAGTTCTAAGTCCCATAGTGCTTAGAGCCATTTGAACCATTCAACTGTTGCAAGTTAGGAAAGGGATAGTATTAAAACTTTAAAAATGTGATAGCGGTGCCGGTACCAATGTATAGGTCAGGGATTTTCTGACCACCATTAAAAGGAAGAGGATTGTAATAATAGAAGTGAGCCACCTACCGAGGACCAGTAGGTAGTTGCAAACCCCAACAAAAATAGAAAAAGAATTCTGAAAATACATAAGAATTTCATGAATTTGGTTCACAGGTATACTTCAGAAAATGGAGAACTACAGGAAGAACTTGTGTCAGTGATGTAAGATGAACTAATACGCACATTAATACACAAATAAACACCTCAAGGGAAAATAAACGTTGGTCAACATAAGAAGAGATGGAAACATCTGTTGCAGTCTACTTGAATCTGGAACAGATAAGGTTGCCTGGGCAAAAACTGGATATGAAGATGATGGTGATTATTTCTGTGATATGTTTCGACTACATATGAAGTTTGGCCGTAAGTTTTACTGATGTGCATCACTGTAGAATGTCGCATAAAACAGTGTCATGCGACTTGCTAATACTTTCAGCTTTTTTTCGCTATTAACCCTATGATGTAAATCAAGATGTCTTTCCTTCCTTTTCGCAGTAATTTCTTATCTGTTTGGTGGAACTGATAGGCTGTAGTAAACAAATTTTCTGTCGCTGCAGGGTCCAGATTGTATGGGCGCTCAAGTGTTGGATTCCTGCATTGTCTGTGTTAACCACGAGACCGAGGAGTTGGGTTGGGTTGTTTTGGGGGAGGAGGCCGGACAGCGAGGTCATCGGTCTCATCGGATTAGGGAAGGACGGGGAAGAAAGTCGGCCGTGCCCTCTCGAAGCAACCATCCCGGCGTTTGCCTGGAGCGATTTAGGGAAATCACGGAAAACCTAAATCAGGATGGCCGGACACGGGATTGAACCGTCGTCCTCCCGAATGCGAGTCCAGGGTGCTAGCCACTGCGCCACCTCGCTCGGTAGACTGAGAAGAAAATGTCTTGAGAGCGAGATCAACGTAGTGTTGATACAAGACGAGTTACAGCTACCGACCGTTTAGGGCTGTAAAAACCACATAAATTATGTAGTGGAGGAATGAACCTATGGAGGTGCTAAGCCACGTCAGAGATGTTCCTCTTTAGATCATTATACTACGGGTCATCAGGAGAACGCATATCATTTCAGTACCTCTTGATCATGGCTTTAAAAGCTTCCTCAACGTTCCTATGCGCCCTTCTGCTTCAAATATTGTATCTGTAAAGAGAATAGCCATGTGAAACACCGCAGTTGTTATTTTTACCAAAGACCTTATTAAACGCCATGCAGTCCGTAACATCAATAGTTGCCAGCATCACTGACTCCAACCTGGCGTACGTTACTATTCGTCGTGAATATTCAAGCACAGGAAAGGAAATAGTTTTCAGGCTACCTTCGTTTCGTATGATTTTAATTGGCCTTAATGGTATTCACATTGATGGTAAATGGGCTAATCTGCGATTTCAAGGTCACCAATACTATAAACAAATGACCGACGCTATACTCCTGCAACTAAGGAGCATGGAACCTGGAGTGAAAACGCTTCCGGCAAGACAGCACATCAACATTTTTTTTTACTTTTTGCCTAATTACCACGATGTTAGTGCCTATATCTTCCACGTTCCTGTTAATGGACAATTAACGATAGCAGCCCATTGCTTATCAGACCGAAATATCCTACACATACAAAATGATAACACTCACTTTTCAACAGAAAATAAAATGTTTACTGAAAAATACTCACTCATTTTAATTGAAATAGAAAATTACACAATCTACAGCAAAAATTTACAAACATTTTTACAAATATTACTTTAAGTGTCAGTTTATTTTATTTAATATGCACTACAAAATGGAATATGTTCTGAATAATCGTGCCCTTTTACTCCTCAGTATTGTATTAGACTAAATAGACAACGTATCGTAACGACAGTTCTTGTTAGCTGGTTTCGCTTCTTCTCCTGATATTTAACTCATCTCTTCTTGTTGTGAGCAATCAAAGTGTCATTTATCCTTTAAGACTGTATACAGCTTCTTTTCTTGGACACTACCAGCCCTGGCTTGCTAAAGTTCCTTTCGCTTCATGCACTACTTGCATGTACACAGTAAACCTCTCCATGTTTAAATACACTAATGCTCAGAAAAAACACAACATTTTGAGTGACTAGAGATAGGACGTTCTACATCTACATCTACATTGATACTCCGCAAGCCACCCAACGGTGTGTGGTGGAGGGCACTTTACGTGCCACTGTCATTACCTCCCTTTCCTGTTCCAGTCGCGTATGGTTCGCGGGAAGAACGACTGTCTGAAAGCCTCCGTGCGCGCTCTAATCTCTCTAATTTTACATTCGTGATCTCCTCGGGAGGTATAAGTAGGGGGAAGCAATATATTCGATACCTCATCCAGAAACGCACCCTCTCGAAACCTGGCGAGCAAGCTACACCGCGACGCAGATCGCCTCTCTTGCAGAGTCTGCCACTTGAGTTTATTAAACATCTCCGTAACGCTATCACGGTTACCAAATAACCCTGTGACGAAACGCGCCGCTCTTCTTTGGATCTTCTCTATCTCCTCCGTCAGACCGATCTGGTACGGATTCCACACTGATGAGCAATACTCAAGTATAGGTCGAATGAGTGTTTTGTAAGCCACCTCCTTTGTTGATGGACTACATTTTCTAAGCACTCTCCCAATGAATCTCAACCTGGTACCCGCCTTACCAACAATTAATTTTATATGATCATTCCACTTCAAATCGTTCCGCACGCATACTCCCAGATATTTTACAGAAGTAACTACTACCAGTGTTTGTTCCGCTATCATATAATCATACAATAAAGGCTCCTTCTTTCTATGTATTCGCAATACATTACATTTGTCTATGTTAAGGGTCAGTTGCCACTCCCTGCACCAAGTGCCTATCCGCTGCAAATCTTCCTGCATTTCGCTACAATTTTCTAATGCTGCAACTTCTCTGTATACTACAGCATCATCCGCGAAAAGCCGCATGGAACTTCCGACACTATCTACTAGGTCATTTATATATATTGTGAAAAGCAATGGTCCCATAACACTCCCCTGTGGCACGCCAGAGGTTACTTTAACGTCTGTAGACGTCTCTCCATTGATAACAACATGCTGTGTTCTGTTTGCTAAAAACTCTTCAATCCAGCCACACAGCTGGTCTGATATTCCGTAGGCTCTTATTTTGTTTGTCAGGCGACAGTGCGGAACTGTATCGAACGCCTTCCGGAAGTCAAGAAAAATAGCATCTACCTGGGAGCCTGTATCTAATATTTTCTGGGTCTCATGAACAAATAAAGCGAGTTGGGTCTCACACGATCGCTGTTTCCGGAATCCATGTTGATTCCTACATAGTAGATTCTGGGTTTCCAGAAATGACATGATACGCAAGCAAAAAACATGTTCTAAAATTCTACAAGAGATCGACGTCAGAGATATAGGTCTATAGTTTTGCGCATCTGCTCGACGACCCTTCTTGAAGACTGGGACTACCTGTGCTCTTTTCCAATCATTTGGAACCCTCCGTTCCTCTAGAGACTTGCGGTACACGGCTGTTAGAAGGGGGGCAAGTTCTTTCCCGTACTCTGTGTAGAATCGAATTGGTATCCCATCAGGTCCAGTGGACTTTCCTCTATTGAGTGATTCCAGTTGCTTTTCTATTCCTTGGACAATTATTTCGATGTCAGCCATTTTTTCGTTTGTGCGAGGATTTAGAGAAGGAACTGCAGTGCGGTCTTCCTCTGTGAAACAGCTTTGGAAAAAGGTGTTTAGTATTTCAGCTTTACGCGTGTCATCCTCTGTTTCAATGCCATCATCATCCCGTAGTGTCTGGATATGCTGTTTCGAGCCACTTACTGATTTAACGTAAGACCAGAACTTCCTAGGATTTTCTGTCAAGTCGGTACATAGAATTTTACTTTCGAATTCAATGAACGCTTCACGCATAGCCCTCCTTACGCTAACTTTGACATCGTTTAGCTTCTGTTTGTCTGAGAGGTTTTGGCTGCGTTTAAACTTGGAGTGGAGCTCTCTTTGCTTTTGCAGTAGTTTCCTAACTTTGTTGTTGTACCACGGTGGGTTTTTCCCGTCCCTCACAGTTTTACTCGGCACGTACCTGTCTAAAACGCATTTTACGATTGCCTTGAACTTTTTCCATAAATACTCAACATTGTCAGTGTCGGAACAGAAATTTTCGTTTTGATCTGTTAGGTAGTCTGAAATCTGCCTTCTATTACTCTTGCTAAACAGATAAACCTTCCTCCCTTTTTTTATATTCCTATTAACTTCCATATTCAGGGATGCTGCAACGGCCTTATGATCACTGATTCCCTGTTCTGTACATACAGAGTCGAAAAGTTCGGGTCTGTTTGTTATCAGTAGGTCCAAGATGTTATCTCCACGAGTCGGTTCTCTGTTTAATTGCTCGAGGTAATTCTCGGATAGTGCACTCAGTATAATGTCACTCGATGCTCTGTCCCTACCACCCGTCCTAAACATCTGAGTGTCCCAGTCTATATCTGGTAAATTGAAATCTCCACCTAAGACTATGACTTGCTGAGAAAATTTATGTGAAATGTATTCCAAATTTTCTCTCAGTTGTTCTGCCACTAATGCTGCTGAGTCGGGAGGTCGGTAAAAGGAGCCAATTATTAACCTAGTTCGGTTGTTTAGTGTAACCTCCACCCATAATAATTCACAGGAACTATCCACTTCTACTTCACTACAGGATAAACTACTACTAACAGCGACGAACACTCCACCACCGGTTGCATGCACTCTATCCTTTCTAAACACCGTCTGTACCTTTGTAAAAATTTCGGCAGAATTTATCTCTGGCTTAAGCCAGCTTTCTGTACCTATAACGATTTCAGCTTCGGTGCTTTCTATCAGCGCTTGAAGTTCCGGTACTTTACCAACGCAGCTTCGACAGTTGACAATTACAATACCGATTGCTGCTTGGTCCCCGCATGTCCTGACTTTGCCCCGCACCCGTTGAGGCTGTTGCCCTTTCTGTACTTGCCCAAGGCCATCTAACCTAAAAAACCGCCCAGCCCACGCCACACAACCCCTGCTACCCGTGTAGCCGCTTGTTGCGTGTAGTGGACTCCTGACCTATCCAGCGGAACCCGAAAACCCACCACCCTATGGCGCAAGTCGAGGAATCTGCAGCCCACACGGTCGCAGAACCGTCTCAGCCTCTGATTCAGACCCTCCACTCGGCTCTGTACCAAAGGTCCACAGTCAGTCCTGTCGACGATGCTGCAGATGGTGAGTGCTTTCATCCCGCTAGCGAGACTGGCAGTCTTCACCAAATCAGATAGCCGCCGGAAGCCAGAGAGGATTTCCTCCGATCCATGGCGACACACATCATTGGTGCCGACATGAGCGACCACCTGCAGATGGGTGCACCCTGTACCCTTCATGGCATGACTCCCCCCGGTATGCACACGGAGTGCACATTGGTTTTCTTCCCCTCTCTTGCTGCCATTTCCCTAAGGGGCCCCATTATGCGCCTGACGTTGGAGCTCCCAACTACCAGTAAGCCCACCCTCTGCAACTGCCCGGATCTTGCAGACTGAGGGGCAACCTCTGGAACAGGACAAGCAGCCATGTCAGGCCGAAGATCAGTATCAGCCTGAGATAGAGCCTGAAACCGGTTCATATTTATGGGACACGTATATTAGTACGTCCTGCAGAAATGAATTTGAACCATATCAACCTCCGGGTTCAAGATCAATATCATATCGCTATAAACTGTAGGTAATGGATCAGTGTAGATTGAGCAGATATGCATGTGCCTGGCAGAAATATGAACAAACCGTACCGTCAAATTAGTGTGTTTGGAAAAGGGCGCATTATTGGCATGGGAGAAAGTGATGCGTCCATCCAGTAAATTGCTGGTCGTGTGAGACGAATTGTTTAGGCAGCCCTTCACGGAAGGGCATAGAACACAAGTCCGTCCCCGTTTATTATGGCATGGGTTACGAGCGCGTCGTCTACTTCTCCGCCTACATTTGCGGAATTTGCAGAAACATGCTAGACGGCAACGGTGTATAGAACGATGTCACTGGAGACAGGAATGGCATCAGATATGTTTTCCGACGAATCCAGGTTCTGTTTGTTTGAAAACGATGCCCACATTTTGGTTTGCCGCCGACACAGGGAGCAGAATCATAGTGACTGCATTCGCACAAAACATACAGCGGCATCTCGAGGCCTTATGGTGTGGCGGTGCTATTGGGTACAACCACGAATCACAGTTGGTGCGTGTCCAGGGCGCTGTGACCAGCGTGGGCAACGTGAACGCATGCTGCGACCCGTAGCCGTACCCTTTCTGCATAACACCCCAGATGCCATTTCCCAGAAAAACAATGCACGACCACATGTTGCTCCATGGACATGTGCGTCCTTGGTGTCACAGGATATCAGCCTCTTGCCCTGGCCCGCCACGTCACCAGACTTAACGCCAATTGAAAATGTGTGGGATATGGAGAAACGACAAGTGCAGCGCTGAACCCAACGCAAACAGCCACAGATGAACTTTGGAATCACGTGAATGCAGAATGGATGGCCATACCGCATGCCGTCGTGCATGGAACAAGTTATCAGTGCCCATGGCGAACCCTGTGCCTACTATGCAATAGAACACATTGAACCGTAATTTATTTTCAAAGAAAATTCTTAAGAATTTATTTTATTTACTATGGACTCATCAAAAACATTAACACATTTAATCACACTATGTAAGCATGGAAGTAGTTGCCGGGGAGTAACTGATGAAATCATAACCAAATTCCTTTTAACAAATGGGAATTTTATTCACTTTAATACTGCCTAAAGCATTTTTTTAAAGAAACATATTTAAAATTATAATCAGAAAGCACCCTCTAAATATCAAAGTTACAGTTTATTCAGAGGCAGAAAGAAACAAGTTTTGACTATATGAGCTTTCGGGCAGAGAACCTTGCCGCTCCCTTTTGACACGGCCGTAGTTACGACCGCTCACAACAGCCTCTGAAAGACTACACTGGTTTATTCAGAGGCAAGTTTTGACTATATGCACTTTCTGGCAGAGAACCTTGCCACTCCCTTTTGACACGGCCGTAGTTACGACCGCTCACAACAGCCTCTGAATGACTACACTGGTGCAAATCTGCAACACACAAGATAACTTTAAACTAAGAGTTTTAACAATTTACACAAGCACACAAACTATGCGACCCCATAGGAGGGATGGAAATGATACAAAACACTAACAATTAAAATATTAACCTCGCCACCGAAGGTGCAACTTGATTTTTAACTTCTAAGAAAAGTCTTACGGTGAAAGGGTGGCAACTTTATATACTAAAATGATCATTTAAATAAAATCCCATGAAATGCTATCATCATCATCATCATCATCATCATCATCATCATTTAAGACTGATTATGCCTTTCAGCGTTCAGTCTGGAGCATAGCCCCCCTTATACAGTTCCTCCATGATCCCCTATTCAGTGCTAACATTGGTGCCTCTTCTGATATTAAACCTATTACTTCAAAATCCTTCTTAACCGAATCCAGGTACCTTCTCCTCGGTCTGCCCCGACTCCTCCTACCCTCTACTACTGAATTCATGAGTCTCTTGGGTAACCTTGCTTCTCCCATGCGTGTAACATGACCCCACCATCTAAGCCTGTTCGCCCTGACTGCTACATCTATAGAGTTCATTCCCAGTTTTTTTTTTTTTTTTGATTTCCTCATTGTGGACACCCTCCTGCCATTGTTCCCATCTACTAGTACCTGCAATCATCCTAGCTACTTTCATATCCGTTACCTCAACCTTGTTGATAAGGTAACCTGAATCCACCCAGCTTTCGCTCCCATACAACAAAGTTGGTCGAAAGATCGAACGGTGCACAGATAACTTAGTCTTGGTACTGACTTCCTTCTTGCAGAAGAGAGTAGATCGTAGCTGAGCGCTCACTGCATTAGCTTTGCTACACCTCGCTTCCAGTTCTTTCACTATGTTGCCATCCTGTGAGAATATGCATCCTAAGTACTTGAAACCGTCCACCTGTTCTAACTTTGTTCCTCCTATTTGGCACTCAATCCGTTTATATTTCTTTCCCACTGACATTACTTTCGTTTTGGAGATGCTAATCTTCATACCATAGTCCTTACATTTCTGATCTAGCTCTGAAATATTACTTTGCAAACTTTCAATCGAATCTGCCATCACAACTAAGTCATCCTCATATTCAAGACTGCTTATTTTGTGTTCACATATCTTAATCTCACCCAGCCAGTCTATTGTTTTCAACATATGATCCATAAATAATATGAACAACAGTGGAGACAGGTTGCAGCCTTGTCTTACCCCTGAAACTACTCTGAACCATGAACTCAATTTACCGTCAACTCTAACTGCTTCCTGACTATCCATGTAAAGACCTTTAATTGCTTGCAAAAGTTTGCCTCCTATTCCATAATCTTGTAGAACAGACAATAACTTCCTCCTAGGAACCCGGTCATATGCCTTTTCTAGATCTATAAAGCATAGATACAATTCCCTGTTCCACTCATAAGACTTCTCCATTATTTGCCGTAAGCTAAAGATCTGGTCCTGACAACCTCTAAGAGGCCTAAACCCACACTGATTTTCATCTAATTGGTCCTCAACTAATACTGGCACTTTCCTTTCAACAATACCTGAGAAGATTTTACCCACAACGCTGATTAAAGAGATACCTCTGTAGTTGTTACAATCTTTTCTGTTTCCATGTTTAAAGATTGGTGTGACTACTGCTTTTGTCCGGTCTGATCGAACCTGTCCCGACTCCCAGGCCATTTCAATTATCCTGTGTAGATATTTAAGACCTGACATTCCACTGTATTTGAAGAGTTCCGACTTAATTTCATCCACTCCAGCCGCTTTATTGCACTGCAATCTATTGACCATTGTTTCCACTTCCTCAAATGTGATCCTATTTCCATCATCATTCCTATCCCATTCTCCCTCGAAATCTGAAACATTACTGATCGTATTTTCACCTACATTGAGCAACTCTTCAAAATATTCCCTCCATCTGCCCAAGGCATCCACAGGATTCACCAGCAGTTTTCCTGACCTGTCCAAAATGCTTGTCATTTCCTTCTTACCTCCCTTTCGAAGACTGCTAATTACACTCCAGAATGGTTTTCTAGCAGCTTGACCCATAGTCTCCAATCTGTTTCCAAAGTCTTCCCACGATTTCTACTTGGATGCTGCAATTATTTGTTTGGCTTTGTTTCTTTCTTTAACATAACTTTCTCTGTCTACCTGGGTTCTGGTATGTAGCCATTTTTGATACGCCTTCTTTTTCCTTTTACAGGCTGCCTTGACTGTATCATTCCACCAAGCTGTTTTCTTCATCCTACTTTTACACACTACTGTTCCAAGACATTCTTTAGCCACTTCTAGTACTGTGTCCCTGTACCTTGTCCATTCCTTTTCCAATGACTGTAATTGACTACATTCAACTAACTGGTACCTTTCTGAGATCGCTGTTATGTACTTGTGCCTGATTTCCTTATCCTGAAGTTTCTCCACTCTTATCCTCCTACATATGGACCCGACCTCTTGCACTTTTGGCCTCACAATCCCAATTTCACTGCAGATTAAATAATGATCAGTGTCATCAAAGAATCCCCTGAATACACGTGTGTCCCTCACAGCCTTCCTGAATTCCTGATCTGTTATTATATAGTCAATGACAGATCTGGTTCCCCTGCCTTCCCAAGTATACCGGTGAATGTTCTTATGTTTAAAAAGGGAGTTTGTGATTACTAAGCCCATACTGGCACAGAAATCCAAGAGTTGTTTCCCGTTCCCGTTGGCCTCCATATCCTCTCCAAATTTACCCATAACCTTTTCATACCCTTCTGTTCGATTTCCAATCCTGGCGTTAAAATCACCCATGAGCAGAACACTGTCCTTGTCCTTTACTCTAACAACTACATCACTGAGTGCCTCATAAAAACTATCTATCTTATCTTGATCTGTCCCTTAACAATGCGAATATACTGACACAATCCTAATTTTCTTGCTAGACACTGTCAAATCTATCCACATCAGTCGTTCATTTACATACCTTATTGCAAATACGCTGGGTTCCATTTCTTTCCTGATGTAAAGCCCTACACCCCATTGTGCTATTCCTGCTCTGACTCCTGACAGGTAGACCTTGTATTCTCCCACTTCCTCTTCTTTCTCACCCCTTATCCGGGTGTCACTAACAGCTAAAACGTCCAGCCCCATCTTACTTGCAGCCTCTGCCAGCTCTACCTTCTTCCCAGAGTAGCCCCCATTGATATTAATAGCTTCCCATCTCATTACCATTTGTTTGCCAAGTCGTATCTTAGGAGTCTCTGGTTTGTCAGTTAGAGGTGGGACTCCGTCACCTCCAAAGGTGCGAGGCATTTTGCTCTGATTGTTGCCAGCATCATATTTAAAGTACCAGGGAAGCAGGTTGCTAGCCTTACTTGCCCCGAGTCCCATTGGATTTTACCCCTAACGGCTGAGGGACTAACCGGTGGATTTGGTAGTCTTTGCCGTATGAGCACAAAGGTGACCACGACAGAATATGTCCGAGATGCCCAGCCTTATCCCAAAGTAACTGGTATCCCGACTGTCGGGACCACTTACTTGGCCACTCATACGTCGCCCGTGGTTCATGAACTAGGACATGACTACAGGAACCCACACCATGAACCACATGAAATGCTATCTTATATAAAATTCTACGAGGTTGGCCAAACAATAGTTAAGATGCTCTAAAGTACACAGATACCACCTCTCAAGATCATAGGCAACAATGTCAAAGTTTCCAACGCTTAAAACATATTTCAGGTACTAGGCCGTTACACTCCAAGCAATAACTTCGTTAACACACCTAATCCGACAAACATGACAGAGGCAGCTACTAACGTACGGTAGACTGATAGGGAGTTTACCGAACAACCCGAACCGCAGGTTGCTCTAACCCGCCCCTACTCTACAAGGGAAAAACGACCACCCAATTTATAAACAACCACCTTCCCGCGGGTGGACAAACGGAGAAGAATGGTGGGACGACCTCAAAGCAAAACGGCTGGTGACCTCACCAAGAAAACAAGTTGAATACTTCTAATAAACTGCGATTTCTCGAGAAGACCTGGCGCAGCACTCCCAAATCGCTCTCCCGAACCTTCCGCTGCCAGCCGCTTCAACGGACGCAGGAAGGCGCGCCAATCTCCCGTCTCACGGCGTCGCAGCTCGCACCGGCCAGACTGATGTCGTCGGTTGTCTCCTGTTGCTCTCGTGTCGACCGCGAAGTCACTACCCCTCGCTATACGCCGCGGCCCACTGGACTCACGTGGCGACCTCACATGCGAAGACGCTCAAAACGGACAAGTCATCTTGTGTCTCAGTGCGCGATCGACCAACCGATCGATCCAACCGCCAATGACCATTGCCTGAGCAAATTCGAGCAGACTGGCGGCTTAACGCGCAGATTCAGATGCAGGAACTAAGCCCCGACCGGGCGACCACTCGCTGAGTTCTCTTACTGGTGGAGTGGAATGACTCTCATTTTGCCGGCTTTAAAGGTTGATCCGAACGACAGACATACTAGCACTCCGAACGACAAACAGACACTAACTGCCTAACAAATGGGGACGAGAGACTGACCAACTGGTGAGCTCATAGCGCCCCTTAAAAGCACGTGAAGAGGCAACCTTTCCCCTTTCCCACCAGAGGGAGAGACCAAAGCTGCGATTGCCACAGCGGCGCTGCCGCCAGAAACGGAGGGCGACTGTTTCACACTACGCGCTGCGGCGCGCTCTTCAAAACTGCAAGTTTTACCACGGCTCACACACGTTGAACTGAGGTGACTGAAATGCTAATCATTTCTGGAATAGATACTAATGTCCATGTCCTGTAAATATGAATGTCCTATCTGTAGTCGATCAAGGTATTCTGTTTTTTCCGAACATTGGTGTATTTCTCTATTTCATCTCTTGATTTTGCGGTAGATGTTCGCCAGTTTTCGAATTTTCTTGAGGAAGACTCTTTCTCTTTCCTCTACAGGTTGTACTAGCAGTTCCTTGAAAGATGGGTGTAGGAACGTCGCTTCATAGTGAAGACCACGAAGCTCAGTTAAAACCTTCTCTTTCAAAAACAGTGATGGCTCTTTCCTTTAGTTTCCAATTATTCACACCGTCGATTCCAGTTTGACAATGACCTAACAATTGGAGAATCCATGGCACTATAAATGGTAGCTTTGGCACCTTTTTGCCTTCCAAATCGTTTGTGGCCTCCCTAAAAAAAACTGCAGAAACTCCACAATGTTTTCCATAGTCGCACTGTGATAAGACCGCCTCGTATTTGTTGGACTCACGCAGAACGATCTCTGTTTGGACTTTTTGCATATGAAATGACTACAGTATTATATACACACTGTTCCACCTACTTTCGACGTCCTGGTTTCATGTTTTCACTAATCTAGCGACTACACCAGACCTCATCATAAAACCTACAAATTTACGAACTTCTAGGATGGATACTTGTACGTCAGGAATTTCATTCGTTAAAAATATTTCACTGACAGTGTGTCGCAGTACTGTATTGATATAGTGTACGACGTATGGGAGACACTTACGTGTGTCTAGTTCTTTCTCAGTATTAGCACCCTGATCTAGCGGGTGATCAAAAAGTCACTATAAATTTGAAAACTTAATAAACCACGGAATAATGTAGATAGAGAGGTACAAATTGACACACATGCTTGAAATGACATGGGGTTTTATTAGAACAAAAAAAACAAAGTTCCCAAAATGTCCGACAGATGGCGCTGGACAGCAAAACGTCAGTGACGGGTGAGAGGTACGCCGATACGTTACAGAATCGCGTCATCCCCAGCCTGGCTGAAACACACCCTCTGGAACGTACGATGTTTATGCAGGATGGCGCTCCACCCCATATTGCTATACGCGTGAAAGATCTCTTGCGCGCGTCGTTTGGTGATTAACGTGTGCTCAGCCGCCACTTTCGTCATGTTTGGCCTCCCAGGTCCCCAGACCTCAGTCCGTGCGATTATTGGCTTTGGGGTTACCTGAAGTCGCCAGTGTATCGTGATCGACCGACATCTTTAGGGACGCTGAAAGACATCCGACGCCAATGCCTCACCATAGCTCCGGAAATGCTTTAGAGTGCTGTTCACAACATTATTCCTCGACTACAGCTATTGTTGAGGAATGATGGGTATGCTGAGCATTTCCTGTAAAGAACATCATCTTTGCTTTGTCTTGCTGTGTTATGCTAATTATTGCTATTCTGATCAGGTGAAGCGCCGTCTGTCGGCCATTTTTTGAGCTTTTGTATTTTTTTGGTTCTAATAAAATCCCATGTCATTCCAAGCATGTGTGTCAATTTGTACCTCTCTATTTATTCAGTTTTCAAATTTATACTGACTTTTTGATCACCCGGTATAACGGAAGTAGCTTTTCGGGTTGTAGGACAGTAATAGGCTGTTCTGCCACCTGTTCGTAAGCTTATGTAATAATACTGTATTTTCGCCAGTCTTCGACACATCGGGGAACCTCGTAGTTAGCAGAATATTATTTTTTATTCTTCATGTGTCCATCGACTCACTAAGCAGGAGGATGTAACAGTTAGGTAGGTAATCTTACCCCAGCTATCAGCCCAGACGTCACACATCATTGCACATTGGTTTTTGGATATTGCCTCTTTCACTTCAGCTGTAAGTTCACTCCTGATCCTGTCAACCAAATCTTTGATGTGGCTTGCTACAATCACTGGGAAAGGCAGAACTTGTTGGGCGGTGAGCTATACATATTTCATTCTTATACTTATGAGTTCTTGAGCCAATGAACCCTTCTCTGCTAACTATATTAAAAGGTCAGAGATAATAAAAATACATTACTTTCTAATCACTAGTTTATCAGCACTCGAAACTGCCTTCCTTACATTTACGTATTACCATAGAAAGGTAGAGCTTTACAATCTTCAATTTGGCACTGGACACAGCCAACGGGAAGAAGAGTATCTTTCCACAACTACCTGGAAACGTCGTAATAAATATTGTAAGGTTTTCTTATATTTTCTTCCATTGTATATAATTCACGTTTACTATACTGGGAAAAGATGAATGAGCCCGCTGCACGAGTAGTGAATAAGATCCCTGACCTATGTTGAAGTTTGTCTGAGGCTCTCTTGCTCGCCAGTTTGTTACGCAGCGCTGGGACGAGCTTATTTGAGACACAGTAGCGATCAGTTGATTTTTCAGAGGAAGAGATTTGATATTTGTGAATTTGGGAGAAATTGTCTGAAGTACTTTAGGGTGGGGATGAAAATTTGTTTGTAAAAATATGTTATTGATTCTATGGACGGGAATATTTTTGGAGGAATTTTTCAAGGTAACCATTGCATACACAAGAATGAATTGTCAGAACTATTAATGGAAGGAAATCTTTGTCTCCCAGATAACTAACAACATTCAAGATTACGGTTCATTTGGTCTCTTTGTTTCGATTATGTCAAAAGTAGTGAAATTAGTTTAAATGTCTGCAATTTGGTTATAATGAGACAACTTTGTAATTGTTAGGATCTTATTGTGTTCTACAGCCTTTTCAATTATAATCACAGCTTAATTTGTCAAGAACGACTTTCACAAAGTAAAATCCTCTTCCATCATTCTTAGTGAAGTTTTGAATATTTTGTCGTGTGTGCATTGTACTTTACACTACAGGGAGCCGCAGACTGTTTCTGGCTAGCAAAAACAAATTTTGTAGTGAGTAGATTATTTTTCTTTAGCTGCTGTATTTGCCGATTTGAATTTGCTTTCGAGAACGTCAGTACATTTGACACAGACAGTATGCCCAGCATGATGTAAGTTATTTTTATTTCAGTTCATGTATCACTTTACATTCATATCGGAATTTTTAGGTGTTGTGCTTATTTAGCAGATTAATTTGCAGTGACTAGTGTAGGTGGTATCAAACAGTTATTTTCTACCAATCTGAGCAATTTATTTTGTGGCTATTTCAAGTCGAACCTTGCGTTTCATCCTATGCAACATTCATAACGTACATCAGAATTGAGATGCAGTTAAAAAGATTTCATTAAGTACACTATTAGTTCCTTAGAGGATTTAATTAGATTTATTTTCATTGTATCAAGTTGAGCATTTCACTTAGATTAAAGTTTTGTTTCAAGACATAGTTCAAGTGTGCAACAGAGGGCGAACCATAGTCAGTATTGTTCGGCAGCTGAATACGATATCTAAAGTACTTTCCATGAGGAGAAAGTTTCTGGAAAAAGAATATTTAGTAATTTCATTTATAGACAAATTCTTATAGACAGCTTACAGTAAGATTAATTTACTTCTATATTTAAGGAAAACAAATTTCGTTTAATTAGGTGTCAGAGCAAAAGAGGTAAAGCTAAAAAAATGATAAAGTAAAGAAGTGACTCGACTAATGCAATATTCTCATGTCTGTAATTTGTAAGGTATATTTTGCAGACATTTAGTAATCATAAAAGTCTCACGTTACATTTTTCCCAACTACAACTCGTTTTTCTTACCCATGGACTATTCAGTATAGTGTACATTTCCTCTTATGATTGCCGACATTGTAGGATGGCCGCTTATAGACGTGGCTTCACTTCCACCCGTGTTCCGTTAAATGCCGTGAACAGCTGGAAACTACCATGTGGCAATATGGCTAGCTATGGAACTCGACATCTCGCGCCGATTCGACAGCTGAACTCGCTCGTGCCGAGGCCCACGAGAAAGACAGGCCGCGGCGACTACGTCTCGAAGGTAGTCCTGAACTCGCTCGCTCGCTCAGCTTAGCAGAAAAACTGCGTTTCTAAACCTGTTAACTCTTAGCTGGGCGTATAAGTACTAACGAGAATTGCATCTTCCACTGGAATCTGCTGTTATGAAGTCTCACTGATTAACAGTACTACAACAAAATTTAATTTAAGATCAGTACTCGATATAAAGGGTCTAACGGCTTGTTTATAGCATTCAGTCTCTTCTGCTTAACAGTACTCATGACATGCTGGAAATGGTTCCATATGCAAGTGATAATCATTTTAGCATGATTTTATTTTATTGTACGCCAGTACAGGCGTAACAAATTATAAGTATGCCCATGAACTTCACATCATTATAGGACTAATAACAGTAAGTTCCACAATGGCGGATTCCAGCAGCTGGCCCCACTCAACGCACCCGAGCGGGCTAACACGCGCGGGGCAGACCAGCGCTTTGATTAGCTCTACAGGCTGCCGTGCAGCTGTTGTCGACGTACACGTTGGAGTGGAGAGACAGATACTCGCTCGCTACCAGCTGCTAATTCCCTGCAGGGAGCAAACGCATGCTGTTCTATGTTAGGTAGAGTACTACGTAAGCGTGAGAAGCGACCGTTAGCGAACCACTTCTGGATACGCGACACTCCAGCTAAAAGCAGCGGCATCGGGAGTAAAGCTCGGTTGTCCTGCGTGCAAGCGACCATCTCCCACTACAAGATGGCTGCTTAGAGCCGACCAGCTGTTTCTATAAAACGGCGGCCCTAAACTGTAGAATACTGTAGCTGGAGAGTAAGGCTACAAAAGTAGCTTTACTTACGAAAGTAAAGTGAAAAGGATTGCTGTGCGTGAAATTTACAAAGGGAGGAATCTTCATGGGGAATTTCATAATGTATGTCATCAAGTACGAAGATCACCAGACAAATTCTTCGAATACAAGTGAATGAACAGAGGAATATTCGACTCTCTCGTCAATAAATGAGAGACGAATGTTTTTTACATGATCAAGAACTTTTATCAGTCGATAAATGAGGAAGAATGACTGCCTACCGTAAATACAAAAGCATGAGCTTGGCATCCAAGAAGTAGCGGTGGTATAATGGTACCGTTACTGGTTGGAAATAGTGGTACTTATATTTTAACTGAATTGCCAAGTATATTTTTAAAATCTTGCGAAAGTACTTGATCTTTCAGTCTTTACACCTCTATTCCAGTACATCACACACATTAAATTCCTACTAAAGTCAACGTTAAGACCAATCTAAATAGTCTGTAAACGTAAAGCGTACAAATTTTTTGAAAAGAACGTCAAACGTTTCGTGAAATGATTTGTCTAGAAGTATGAAACAAAAAATATTTGAGAAACTTTGATACATCTCATTTTCTGTACATGATTTTGAGCATCATTCAGAGTCACGTATAATGTTTCTCTGATCTACTTATTTCTTTTACACATATGATTTCACAAAATGTTTGACCGATTACTTTCATTCTTTATTTTGAAGTTTTATTTAGAAAGCATGATATTATTGACATTTGCCTCCCTAACGTCATCTGTTCTCGAAAATCCTAACTTTGGTACTCGATTCGAAGGAAGCCTTATTGACAGTTAAATACCATATCATTATATCTTTTTTGCGCAAAATAGCTAGGCCTTGAGCAGATGAACTTCTTGACTCTTCATTTACATACCTTCGCAACAGCTTTTCGTGAATATTTCAATTTTTTCTTAACTCAGTAATTACGTTTTCCTTAATTAAGCTGATTACTTTCGAGCAATGAAATATTTTCATACAAAATTAGACTTCACGCTGGTCACTTTGGTACCCCGTTTTCCTGTTTGTCTCTCTTTGTTTGGCTATGAAAATTCGGACAAAACCTCATGGCGTAATTTATATGGAGTCTTGTTTTCGCACTGCTCACACGTTTGACAAAAATGTATCGAGTGTTAATCATACGAGAAATTAGTTCCTTTCTGTGTGTGCCGCGCGGGGTAGCCGCGAGGTCCTAGGCGTCCTGTCGCGGTCCGCGCGGCTCCCCCCGTCGGAGGTTCGAGTCCTCCCTCGGGCATGGGTGTGTGTGTCCCCCTCGGTGTAAGTAAGTTTAAGTTAGATGAACCAGTGTGTAAGATTAGGGGACCGATGACCTCTGCAGTTTGGTCCCATAAGACCTTACCACAAATCACAAATTTCCAATTTTCCTTTCTTTCTGCGTGCTGTCATTCAAAAAAAAAAACGTCGTTTCGACAGACGATTTTTACGACCACTCGATTCCCGAAGCGCAGGAAAAGTTTCGGACGCGCCGCGAGCTACCCGTTCTGCGGATATAACAACCAATATCTCAAGAATGGAAAGAGATATCATTCCGCTCTCAACTTTGGGCTTGCTAAGAGTCATTACATAGTATTCAGGTGCTTTCAGTACAAATAATTAAAATGTGGATCACAGAAGCAAACCTGTACCAGTGGTACCATACTTTTTTTATTACTGTAATATTGCTCATCGGAAGATTATTCGTAGGTCATTATTTTATAGTGTCGAATTTCCATGCGGAATCTGAAGAGGAACTCTTGCCTGCAGTCATGCCGATAGACGGTGACGATCTTGAAACGGAGACAAGAGAAATTTACTGTTTCAATTTAGGGGGACCTGAGGTTGATGTGACGTAACTGTTTAGTCGCAAGTCGCAAAGCGACAGGATGCAAATTGATTGCTATAATATTATGAGTAACTTTAGGCCCGCCCGGTTAGCCGTGCGGTCTAACGCACTGCCTTCCGGGCGCGAAGGCGTGCCAGTCCCCGGCACGAATCCGCCCGGAGGATTAGCATCGAGGTCCGGTGTGCCGGCCAGCCTGTGGATCGTTTTTAAGGCGGTTTTCCATCTGCCTCTGCGAATGCGGGCTGGTTCCCCTTATTCCGCCTCAGTTACACTATGTCGGCGAGTGCTGCGCAAACACTTGTTTCCACGTACGCGTACACCATAATTACTCTACCACATAAACATTTGTGTTTACACTCGTCTGGTGCGAGACATTCCTGGGGGAGGGGGTGGGGTCCACTAGGGGCGGAACCGCACAATAACCCTGGGTTCGGTGTGGGGCGGCGGTGGGGTGAGTGGACTGCTGTAGCCTGTTTCGGGGTTGTGAACCACTGAGGGCTACGGCGGGAACGAAGCCTCTCTGTCGTTTTCTAAGTCCGCAGTTTATTAGAACACAATACAATGTATACCTTTCCTGGGAAAGAGCACAAAACCAGTTAAGTTAGGAACGTGAGATCGTCACCTGCTAGTACACAGAGCTGCATGAGTGATCTTTCATTGCCAGTGTGTTTTACGGTTTTACTTTTGCTTCTTGGTGTTCATTTCAAATGAAGTAAATATGAAATACTTCTAGAAACCATGAAGTTACCTACACCAACGTGTAAGCACCAATTTAATATCACTCCTCTTTCCTGGAGTCGCAGTAGAGATATTTCAGAATGTATGTCGTTTCCTCCTCGCAAATGAATAGCCTCTTCCAGTGCAAACCATATTCATCGAAAAGTGCTGGAATGAACTGCAGTAAATGTTAGGGGTGTATAATAAATGACCCAACCTGAAACTGCACCATAGACATGATTGCGATTGTTGGGTTCGCTATCATGCACCGTTAACAGTTACCAAGTACGTCAAAGCTTTAATGAATCTACAGGTGGGTTAGAACACCAAAGGGCTTGGTACTGTATTCCTTCGTCACGACCAGTGGTTTATTATGGACTCCTAACCCTACGCAACTTCATATCTTTCACGTTAACAAATCATTGCCAAAGCGGAAAAGAAGCGATAAATAAAACAAAAATTCTTAATATATCCGCCGTCCGTGGATAGGAAAATCTCAGAGTGTGAGTTATAGCATTTTTATTTAAACTAAAGTCTTTCTTCAAAATTTACAAAACAATATTCGTGACGCAGGACTGATCCTCCAAGCCTACCAATAACTAAATCAGAGATTCTTCCAAACATAAACTGTCTGTAGCAACCACACAACTGCAGCAAACCAAGCCCCGGGCGTCTCGTGAAGAGGGACGCGGAGTGCACGTTGCCGTCACCTGAGTCCGAGGACGAGTAGAGGCCCTGCGAGGATGGCTCCGGTACGCTGGCGGCTGTGGACGACGACGCGGGGGCTACGGTGACATCAGTGGGCTCGCTCGGCGTGAACTGCCTCTCCAGCTGACGCTGACGCTGCACAGGCGAGGGTGGACCCTCGGCGTGAGTAGGAAGTTCTAGCGCTGGTGGCGATTTGTTACGTGGAGGTATGGAACGGCATGACGGTGTGCATATGCATTTTTTGTGTGTTTTTTTTTATTTAAGGAAAGACGAAAGGATAGTCAGAGGAGACAGTAAGAGAAGAGGAAAGCGAACGGCCTAAGTAGCTGGCCGGTGGGTGTCGGCAATGAGTCCCGCCCCGTCTTGTGATGACCTCTCGAAGTTGAGCTACTGGAGTTGGGAACGTTGGCGTTTTCGGCGTCCGATGTCTTCCCTGGCTGCCCTGGCCTCGGCGTCTTCCTCGCCTCTCCAGGCTCCTGCGCCAGCCTAAATACTGCTTGGCGCATGGATATGGCTGGCTCTATTTGCAGTCACGTGGCGAGCGGAAAGAAAGAGGTCCGCGGCTGTAGCGACCTCTTGTGGCGCCGTGGACGCCTCCTGGTGGTCTCTGGGAAGCTTCTGTGTTTCCGGGAGGACCGGACAGGCTGACCCCTACTCGGTCCGGGGCCAGCTGTACCGGTCTGCTTCGCGGGAAGCGAGAGTTGCAGGCGCTTAGTCTGGACACAGTAATTCTGAGTGGTCTGAAAAATGAACCTCAGTCCTTTCTATATGCAATCGGTTACCCACCAGGCCATTGACTGGCGCTACTGGTAACGATGGTTGGCAGCTGTACACGACGGCGTGAATAACAGTGAAGGGTAATTTGGCGGGGATGTAGTAAAATAATTACTTGTGCACACGATTTCTGTGTTTCCCTCCAATCAGTGAGGTTTGTCATCGCCTACCTGTCGGCTGCTGTGGCGACTGTGGCTCGCACCGGACTAATTCTCTTCTAGCAGAGGTTCAGTTGACGGTTAGTTAACATAACCAGTAGGACAGACAAGAGAAAATGCGTCTGTTGTCGTATAATCTACTGTGCTGTTTCTCCAATAACAGATAGTAAACTGGTGAGGTAGCCTAGTACACGAGGGTGCGAATTGGTGAAAGCCCAGGTCCCATTATTTCTTGCTGCAGGACAAGAATGTAAGATACAAACCATCCAATAGTATGCACAAAGTACTCCGTCTTCAGGCCACAAGTGGCCCATCGGGACCATCCGACCGCCGTGTCATCCGCAGTGAGGATGCGGATAGGAGGGGCGTGTGGTCAGCACACTGCTCTCCCGGTCGTTATGATGGTTTTCTTTGACCGGAGCCGCTACTATTCGGTCGAGTAGCTCCTCAATTGGCATCACGAGGCTGAGTGCACCCAGAAAAATGGCAACAGCATATGGCGGCTGGATGGTCACCCATCCAAGTGCCGACCACGCCCGACAGCGCTTAACTTCGGTGATCTCACGGGAACCGGTGTATCCACTGCGGCAAGGCCGTTGCCAATAGCATGCACAGCATTGAATTAAAACTGTCCAGCCCTTGAACTCTGAGACAGCTCGAGGACAGAAAACATGGACAACTTTGTTCTCTAGTACGAAAGGTAATGGAACCCCGTGCAGGGCATTTCTAACAGCTAATCTGGTATAACCTTAAACAGTGACAGGTCCGCTGTGTTATGAACGATTAGCCGTGAAACTACGAAAGCTAGAGAGTGTGAACTTGGAGATGAATTTAACTGTCAGCAACGTCCCGAGCGAATCAGTGCATGGCGGAAAACTGTGCACAGAACATGTCCATTGAAGCTAAGATGGCGGCTGGTCCCGAAATCGCGACCGTCGTTACTCCACACCTCCGTTCACCTCTACCACTAGTCAGAACTGGGTGATCATGGCGCCTCTCGACACTTTTGTGGCCGAGGAGCACTCGACACATTACGCTTCCGCCGGTAAGAAGAGGGCCGCATGCACAACGTAACCAGCGGTGCGGTTACCGTCAGCTCTGCTGTGCTCGTGCGCTAGTTCCCTCGACCTGAAATACATTCCATTACAAAGATAATACTCGACAGTGCAGTCAAACAATTAGAACGAGGTTACCATCAACCAATGAAAACATTCGGCGCGAATCCATTGGAAATTTTCTTCTGACATTTACAAAACACTTGTTCATCAGTAAATGATTGGAAAAAAAAGAAAATTTCGCCACGAAACGGCTGAGAATTGTAAAAGCCACAATTTGTGCCGATTCGACAAACAGTGAAACTTGGTGTGTTGTCTGCTTTTATCCGATGACGTTTACTATTTCGTGTTTGATAATGTCGTAATGTGGAATTCACTAAATCTGTGAATATCAAGTCCGTGGCAGCATAAATACTGTGCAACAGTGAAAAACAAAATCAATATTCACCTTGAAATTTGATATTTTCTATATGTAGGCCAAACTGTGATCTTGTATTGTGCAAGTAGTAAAACTTTGTATTTTTTTTCCCCTTAACTCATTCTGAAACTTTTGAATTTCTGCCATCTGTGTGACTTTGGTAGATATGCTAAAAAGCTAATGATAAAAAATATCGTGCATTGAGGCTTCTTTAGTTACAACTGGTGGTGAAATGTGTGCTATTGTTAATGCTACAAATTTCCAAGTATTTAAATAAGTAATCCCAACATATAACTTAACACAATTCCCACCACAGTACAACCACTACGACAAGATACAGAAAGAAGAAGTAAAAAACCAAGGGCCATTCCGTCTTAAATCAATAAACCCAATTTACTAAACCTGGTTAGACTTTTCTAAAATTTGGTATACTCATAACAGGTGCTGAGACTGAGAAAAATACCAGATTTCAGTTTTTGTATCTCACGCCATTTCTGAAATACAGCTACGTAAAATGGAACAAATCGCTCTCGGAGCTGTCCTAATTGAGCTAGAGATCTGGGAAACGTGTCATCTTGCGTCATTTTTTATGCCTTTTCCAGTGATAGACAAATTAGGTTGTAATTAAGAAATTATTTCAAAATGCAATTCGAAATTTTATTTTATTTTCTCCAAAAAGTAAAAAATTTAAAATTTTCAAAATATTTCCATGAATACATACTTCTGTCGTAAATCACGTGGAAAAATATAAAAATGGGATAATGTATTATACTAATGACACCATTTTGACCAAACCTACCTTTAAGAAATAGGAATTTAAATAAAATATAGAGGAAGGTAACTAAAAAATGTCAGAAATAGGGAAAAGTCTTCTTCTAAAACAAAACTGGTCAGCAAACTCTATAATTACATTAATTGCTTAATTTAATTTTATACAACTTAAACTAATATCCTATTAATTGATAAAATAAATATATTGGACATATGACCTGTAACTACAAATTTAAATAAGATATGAAAAAATGTGAGTATTGATTTAATAGTTCTGCTCCAAACAGATTAATCCAAATGTACAATCCATTTCCACAAAAATGAGCCAATGTATGCAGGCTGAGCAAGTTGGTTCCTGTCTATCCATCCAAGACGTGAACAAAATGAAGCAAGTACAGTGTGCCTCCAGTCGGCATTTGCTGACAGTATAGCCATTCAGTGACATGAGAGTTTGTAGAGAGGACGTGTTCTGCATTGTTTCTTTCTAAGGTGTTTACATTAGTGTTCCTAAACCCTTTATATTAGTGTTCCTAAACCCTTATAGTGCATTAGTTTAAAGCAGTTATTAGCCCTAAATTGAACAACTTTTTATTTAATATTGTTTAGTGGAACTTGTTATTTTTAATAGCTGGTCTCCAATTAAAACTATAAATTTCAGGAGTGTTTTTAACTGACTTTTGTGACAGTATGGAAGTTAGTAAAAAGTGCACTGCTGCAAAAGTGCAGAGTTGTAATCCACTGAGGAAATCGAATCATTTCATTAGAGACAGAAAATCTAAAATAATGAGGTAAAATTTGTATGTAAAGTTTGTTGAACTGACATGGAGTGGCTCCTGAGAGACAAGCAAATATAAAAAAAGAGAAAGTAAGTGAAAATATAATTATTAAATTATCATTACTTCATCATGTGTGCTACCTATTCATTGGTGGAAGGGGTTTTACAAATCTCAAAACAAATAAATGAGCAGCTAACATTTGCCCAGTAGAAAGGAACATTGTTCATTGGAAGCATGACATATGCAACAATTGAACATTTTTATGTACTTCTGATAGGGGTACCGTATTCTGAAACCTCAAAATGAGGACACCCACAATGAGATTGATCACCATGCCTCTCAGATGGTTTTAGTTCGTATCCCGATTATAGGATGCCATAAGGCAAAGATTCCTGACATCATATATACTGTAATACGTCCGACTGAGGCCACTTCCACCAACGCGCGCCGAGCGGCCGATCCCGACACACTGGGGCGTGCCCCCGAGTGCCATCACTCTGCAAGGACACAGCGGGAAGCCTGGATGGTGCCCTCGCCTCACTCCAGGAAGGACACGTCGTGAAGGGCCCGTCTGATAACGAGAAGCGTGCCGAGAACTGATGGACACCTGCAGCCATTAGGACGAAACGCCAAGAATGTAAGAGCGAAAGCATCTGGCGGCAGCCATTTTACCTGTCTTAGAAATCAGGGATGTGCCGACAATTCCAGCAACCCACAGGCACAGCGAGGAGCGTACACAAAGTGCAGCGAATTGGCGCAGCGAGGCGTGTGAAAGAAGTCAGCGTTCTTAAAAAGATGTTTCTCTCGTGGATTCGTGATTTCCTGTCAGAAAGGTCACAGTTCGTAGTAATAGATGGAAAGTCATCGAGTAAAACAGAAGTAATATGTGGCGTTCCCCAAGGAAGGGTTATAGGCCCTCTATTGTTCCTCATCTATGTTAACGACATAGGAGACAATCTGAGTAGCCCTCTCAGATTATTTGCAGATCATGCTGTCATTTACCGTCTTGTAAAGTCATCAGATGACCAAAACGAATTGCAAAATGATTTAGATAAGATATCCGTGAGGTGCGAAAAGTGGCAATTGACGCTGAATAAAGAAATGTGTGAAGTTATTCGCATCAGGCTGTATATTCAATACTTAGGGATTACAATAACAAGTGACTTAAACTGGAACGATCACATAGATAATGTTGTGTGTAGAGAAAACCAAAGACTGTGATTCATTAGCAGAACACTTAAAAAGTGCAACAGGCCTACTAAAGAGGCTGCTAATACCACACTTGTTCTCCCTAATCTGGTGTATTACTCTGCAGTATGGAATCCGCATCAGGTGGGACTGAGGGACTGACGCATTACATCGAAAAAGTACAAAGAAGAGCAGCTCGTTTTGTATTATAGCGAAATAGGGGAGATAGTGCCACAGATATGATACGTGAACTGGTGTGGCAATCATTAAAATAAAGGCATTTTTCTTTGCGATGGGATTTTCTCATGAAATTTCAATCACCAGTTTTCTCGTCCGATTGCGAAAACATTCTGTTGGCACCCACCTACATAGGGAGAAGTGATCATTATAACAAAATAAGAGAATCAGGGCTCGCACAGAAAAATTTAAGTGCTCGTTTCTTCCGCGCGCCGTTCGAGAGTGGAACCCTCTGCCAGGCACTTTATTGCGAATAGCAGAGTGACCACGTAGACGTAGACGTAGACAAGGGTCATGAAAGGGAAGCAGTGGCTGAGAAGGGGGTGCCACAAGGTTGTAGCCAATCTCCAATGTTATTCAATCTGTATATTCAGCAAGCAGTAAAGCATACAAAAGAAAAACTTGGAGGAGGAATTAAAATTCATTGGGAAGAAATAAAAACTTTGAGATTTGCCAAAGACATTGTAATTCTTTCAGACATTAAAGGACCTGGAAGAGCAGTTGAACGGTATGGACAGCGTCTTGAAATGAGGATATAAGATGAACATCAACAAAACCAAAACGAGTCGAATTAAGTCAGGAGATGCTGAGGGAATTAGATTAGGAAATGAGACATTTAAAGTAGTAGATGAATTTTGCTATTTGGGGAGCAAAATAACTGACTATGGTCGATGTAGAGAGAAGTTATATAATGTAGACTGGCTATGGCAAGGAAAGCGTTTCTGAAGAAGAGAGATTTGTTAACATCGAGTATAGATTTAAGTGACAGGAAGTCTCTTCTGAAAGTGTTTGTGCGGAGTGTAGCCATGTATGGAAGTGAAACATGAATGATAAATAGTTTAGACAAGGAGGGAATAGAAACTTCCGAAATGTGGTACTACAGAAGAGTGGTGGAGATTTGATGGGTAGATCACGTAACTAATGAGGAGGTACTGAACAGAATTGGGGAGAAGAGGAAATTGCGGCACAACTTGCCTAGAAGATGGGATCAGTTGGTAGGACATGTTCTGAGGCATCAAGAGATCACCAATTTAGTATTGGAGGGAAGCGTGTAGGGTATAAATCGTAGTGGGAGACCAAGAGAAAAATGCACCAAGCAGATTCTGAAGAATGTAGATTGCAGTAGTTACTCGAAGATGAAGAAGCTCGCACAGGATAAAGTAGCATGGAGAGCAGCATCAAACCGGTCTCTGGACTGAAGACTACAACAACGGATTTATATTTTAAAACTACTCATGCACGCCTTCTGTGTGAGTTTCCCCCACTATTTTCTACTATGGGCCCAGTCCAACGATTAATTTCTTACGTTTTTGACGTCTTCACCTGTGTTGGTGAACTTCACTACACTGTCTTTAAATGAAGCCACATGTCGGCAATTCTGTATGTGTTGTCCTAGCGCTGCACTGCAGCGCCTGGCGTCATGTGTATATAGAAGATAATGTTGGCACTTTTCGTTTTTCGTCTGCTATAGTACTTTTACTTCATTTTTAAAGATATTCTTATTACTCATATTTCTTGTATAGGTACAAGGCCGTTTAGTGCGATCTAGCAAACGCAAGTTTTCTTTCCAATTGTTCGTAGATCCTTCTTTTGATATTTTCATTTCTATCTATGCATGATAGGATTAGACCCCTGAATATTTATATTTTCCTTCCTTTTTCCGTTGGAAAAAATCTGTGG
The DNA here is from genome assembly GCF_021461385.2 of Schistocerca piceifrons. Lineage (NCBI taxonomy): Eukaryota > Metazoa > Arthropoda > Insecta > Orthoptera > Acrididae > Schistocerca > Schistocerca piceifrons. The sequence continues at coordinate 468,324,015 of NC_060145.1, forward strand.
GCGCCCGACGAAGGCGAAACGTGTCATTTTAGCTACCAAGACTGTTTTTCTTAAGAAAAGTTTTTTTTTCAAAAGGAATGTGGCGTTGAGATTATCTTTCGGCATTCATGGCACGTGCCTCTCGATTAATTATGGGAAAATAGCATGTTCGCCATTACTGGTTTGAAATAGTAGGACTGTTGTTGACTGGTTACGTTCTTCACACTCCACGGTATCACGAGTTTCGTCCCGATGACAGCACAACCACGGAACGGTATGTACAGAACGTTTCATGTATGACACAGTTTAAGTCCAGTTTCTAACAGCGGCTCTGATAGAATTCTTATCCATAGTCGATGCAGTTACACTTAATAGAAAATTTTCTGACTTTGAGAGATCAGAAGAAAGGTATAACCAGTTCACACATTTGCCAGTATGGAAACTAAGGATTTAGAAGAATTATATTTCTCTACAGCAATAGGAGCACGGAACTGACTAGCTAAGGATTCACAGAGGAGCATTAAAGATTAAGTGTATGAAACGGCAACAGCACAAACAATTATTTTTTGTTGGAAGGGACAGGGGCTGACCAGTCTTTCTTCTGGTCTAATGCGTCCTGTCATGATTTCCTGTACCAAACTCTTCTTTCTTTTCAGGGTAACACTACCATCTACTGGCCTTATTTATTTGTTGTACACATTCCGATCTCACTTTACAGGAAAAAGATGACCTATTCTTTTCGATTACGTCTTATCTCAAATTAACAATGTTTTATCTACAGACGTCAGTCTGATTCATTTTCTTGTCCCATTAAACAATCTAAACATCCGATAAGCAGATAGGAGAGTTGTCCAATCGGAATTCCGCTCTTCTGAAACCTGTTGACAAACCTCGCGTCACGCATGCCTTGAGAGAGGTGTCAGCCGCTTTGCACTGCCCGACAAGCTGCATATTTCTGTGATGAGCAGTGAAGAGGTGTGCGACTGGTGGGACAGGGGGCAGGAATACGAACCGTCGGGGAGCCTGCTCAACCAGGGAACGGAAATTCCTTGAGGAGAGGACAGCACTCGTGGTGTGAGGGAATGAGGATTTTGGGTTCAAAAGTCACTGTTGAAGTCATTGGAATTAGAGTAGCAGCTCGAATTGGGAAGGGCATTCGTGGACATTGATGTCTTACTTCCTGGTGAGCGTGTCAGAGTCCTTGACAGTCAACGAGGAGGATATCAGCTGTAACAGGTTTAGGGAAACCAACGGAAACCAGAATTTGGATGGCCGAGCAAAGTTTTGAACACCCTTCTGCCCAAGTACGAGAGCACTGCCTTGCCACTGCCATCCTCGTTCGGTGAAATAGCTGACAGTGAATGCCGTAGGCTCAGAACACAAACTGTGCATTCTGATGAACATGTAGTGGCTCCGTTCCTAGATTTCTTACAGGCAATCCACATTGTGTTAAATAATAACCCAAGACATGATCATACAATCAATGCAGATTTGCCATAATCTCAGAAAAATAACTGAATGGTAAACTACTACTCAATATAAACCGAAATCCCATAATTGTCTCAATATCATAACTGTTTTGTAAGTCAGAAGAAGCTGTAATCTTAAGCGAGGCCTCTGATTATGGGAGAGTGTCGTTGATCAAAAATTAAAACGAAATGGCGATAGACTTTTCTGCTATTTTCACTTAGGTAGACTGACCTAAGGCTTTATTCAAATATGCAATAAAACTGTAATAACACCTAGAAAAATTCAGCGACTACGATTTCAGTGGTGAACTGTTCAAGCCTCACAGACCGTATAAACACTTGGTAGTGGTAATACGAAGCGATAAGAAATACATCTACATCTATACTCCGCGAGCCACCTTACGGTGTGTGGCGGAGGGTACATATTGTACCACTATCTGATCCCCCCTTCCCTGTTCCATTCACGAATTGTGCGTGGGAAGAACGACTGCTTGTAAGTCTCCGTATTTGCTCTAATTTCTCGGATCTTTTCGTTGTGATCATTACGCGAGATATATGTGGGCGGTAGTAATATGTTGCCCATCTCTTCCCGGAACGTGCTCTCTCGTAATTTCGATAATAAACCTCTCCTTATTGCGTAACGCCTTTCTTGAAGTGTCCGCCACTGGAGCTTGTTCAGCATCTCCGTAACGCTCTCGCGCTGACTAAATGTCCCCATGACGAATCGCGCTGCTTTTCGCTGGATCATGTCTATCTCTTCTATTAATCCAACCTGGTAAGGGTCCCATACTGATGAGCAATACTCAAGAATCGGACGAACAAGCGTTTTGTAAGCTACTTCTTTCGTCGATGAGTCACATTTTCTTAGAATTCTTCCTATGAATCTCAACCTGGCGCCTGCTTTTCCCACTATTTGTTTTATGTGATCATTCCACTTCAGATCGCTCCGGATAGTAACTCCTAAGTATTTTACGGTCGTTACCGCTTCCAATGATTTACCACCTATGGCATAATCGTACTGGAATGGATTTCTGCCCCTATGTATGCGCATTATATTACATTTATCTACGTTTAGGGAAAGCTGCCAGCTGTCGCACCATGCATTAATCCTCTGCAGGTCCTCCTGGAGTACGTACGAGTCTTCTGATGTTGCTACTTTCTTGTAGACAACCGTGTCATCTGCAAATAGCCTCACGGAGCTACCGATGTTGTCAACTAAGTCATTTATGTATATTGTAAACAATAAAGGTCCTATCACGCTTCCCTGCGGTACTCCCGAAATTACCTCTACATCTGCAGATTTTGAACCGTTAAGAATGACATGTTGTGTTCTTTCTTCTAGGAAATCCTGAATCCAATCACAAACCTGGTCCGATATTCCGTAAGCTCGTATTTTTTTCACTAAACGTAAGTGCGGAACCGTATCAAATGCCTTCCTGAAGTCCAGGAATACGGCATCAATCTGCTCGCCAGTGTCTACGGCACTGTGAATTTCTTGGGCAAATAGGGCGAGCTGAGTTTCACATGATCTCTGCTTGCGGAATCCATGTTGGTTATGATGAAGGAGATTTGTATTATCTAAGAACGTCATAATACGAGAACACAAAACATGTTCCATTATTCTACAACAGATTGACGTAAGCGAAATAGGCCTATAATTATTCGCATCTGATTTATGACCCTTCTTGAAAATGGGAACGACCTGCGCTTTCTTCCAGTCGCTAGGTACTTTACGTTCTTCCAGCGATCTACAATAAATTGCTGATAGAAAGGGGGCAAGTTCTTTAGCATAATCACTGTAGAATCTTAAGGGTATCTCGTCTGGTCCGGATGCTTTTCCGCTACTAAGTGATAGCAGTTGTTTTTCAATTCCGATATCGTTTATTTCAATATTTTCCATTTTGGCGTCCGTGCGACGGCTGAAGTCAGGGACCGTGTTACGATTTTCCGCAGTGAAACAGTTTCGGAACACTGAATTCAGTATTTCTGCCTTTCTTCGGTCGTCCTCTGTTTCGGTGCCATCGTGGTCAACGAGTGACTGAATAGGGGATTTAGATCCGCTTACCGATTTTACATATGACCAAAACTTTTTAGGGTTCTTGTTTAGATTGTTTGCCAATGTTTTATGTTCGAATTCGTTGAATGCTTCTCTCATTGCTCTCTTTACGCTCTTTTTCGCTTCGTTCAGCTTTTCCTTATCAGCTATGATTCGACTACTCTTAAACCTATGATGAAGCTTTCTTTGTTTCCGTAGTACCTTTCGTACATGATTGTTATACCACGGTGGATCTTTCCCCTCGCTTTGGACCTTAGTCGGTACGAACTTATCTAAGGCGTACTGGACGATGTTTCTGAATTTTTTCCATTTTTGTTCCACATCCTCTTCCTCAGAAATGAACGTTTGATGGTGGTCACTCAGATATTCTGCGATTTGTGCCCTATCACTCTTGTTAAGCAAATATATTTTCCTTCCTTTCTTGGCATTTCTTATTACACTTGTAGTCATTGATGCAACCACTGACTTATGATCACTGATACCCTCTTCTACTTTCACGGAGTCGAAAAGTTCCGGTCTATTTGTTGCTATGAGGTCTAAAACGTTAGCTTCACGAGTTGGTTCTCTAACTATCTGCTCGAAGTAATTCTCGGACAAGGCAGTCAGGATAATGTCACAAGAGTCTCTGTCCCTGGCTCCAGTTCTGATTGTGTGACTATCCCATTCTATACCTGGTAGATTGAAGTCTCCCCCTATTACAATAGTATGATCACGAAACTTCTTCACGACGTTCTGCAGGTTCTCTCTGAGGCGCTCAACTACTACGGTTGCTGATGCAGGTGGTCTATAGAAGCATCCGACTATCATATCTGTCCCACCTTTGATACTTAACTTAACCCAGATTATTTCACATTCGCATTCGCTAATAACTTCACTGGATATTATTGAATTCTTTACTGCTATAAATACTCCTCCACCATTGGCGTTTATCCTATCCTTGCGGTATATATTCCATTCTGTGTCTAGGATTTCGTTACTGTTCACTTCCGGTTTTAACCAACTTTCCGTTCCTAATACTATATGCACACTATTTCCTTCAATAAGAGATACTAATTCAGGAACCTTGCCCTGGATACTCCTGCAGTTTACCAATATTACGTTAACTTTTCCTGTTTTTGGTCTCTGAGGACGGACGTTCTTTATCAACGATGATAATGTCCTCTCTGGTAACCCGTCAGGTATTTTATCGTTTCGCCCAAGGGGGGGTCCCTCTAACCTAAAAACCCCCGTGTGCACGCCACACGTACTCTGCTACCCTAGTAGCTGCTTCCGGTGTGTAGTGCACGCCTGACCTGTCTAGGGGGGCCCTACAGTTCTCCACCCAATAACGGAGGTCGATGAATTTGCAACCATTATAGTCGCAGAGTCGTCTGAGCCTCTGGTTTAGACCCTCCACACGGCTCCAAACCAGAGGACCGCGATCGACTCTGGGCACTATGCTGCAGATATTAAGCTCAGCTTGCACTCCGCGTGCGATGCTGGTTGTCTTCACCAAATCAGCCAGCCGCCGGAAGGAACCAAGGATGGCCTCAGAACCCAAGCGGCAGGCGTCATTCGTTCCGACATGTGCTACTATCTGCAGCCGGTCACACCCAGTGCGTTCAATAGCTGCCGGAAGGGCCTCCTCCACATTACGGACGAGACCCCCCGGCAAGCACACCGAGTGCACACTGGCATTCTTCCCCGACCTACCCGCTATTTTCCTGAGGGGCTCCATAACCCGCCTAACGTTGGAGCTCCCTATAACTAATAGGCCCGCCCTCTGTGACTGTCGGGACCTTGCCGGAGAATCGGCCACTGGCCCAACAGGCGAGGCATCCTGTGGTGGCTCGGAAACGATGTCATCACCACTAGGAAGCACCCCGTACCTGTTGGAAAGGGGTAAGGCAGCTGCCACGCGGCCAGATCCCACCTTTGCCTTTCGGCCAGGCACGCGCGAGCCCACCACTGTCCGCCATTCACCCTGGAGTGATGGCTGACCGGTAAGATGCTCACTGCCGGAAGACGCAGCGACATCAGGGGTGCCATGTGATTCCAAGGCCACCGAAGTAGGCATAGGTCTCACCACAGTTGCCCCAACGCCACTACGAGCCGACGCCTGCGCCTCGAGCTCGATGAGCCTAACAGACAAAGCCTCCACCTGCCCCCGAAGAGTGGCCAATTCTCCTTGCGTCCGCTCACAACAACCACAGTCCCTACACATGACTATGTTTACCCTACTCTATACGGTGACAAATTCCCAAGATAATCTTCTGATGAGCTACTCTGATAATCAAGAAACACTCACTGAAATACAAGACGCGAAAACTACGCTAGGTTTTCCCAGAAAAACTATTTAAAAGCTAAGCGCAGCAAATAAGTACAAAAACGCTTTATACAAACAGTACTCGCTGCTGCTGGTGCTCTCGCTCCGGCTGTCACAAGACAACTGCTGATTCAAGTGACTAGTGGCTAACGGCCGCGAAACAAACAAAAGACGGTTTTAGGGCGCTTTCTGCTATAAACGATCAAGAAAACACTAAGGAATCTAACACGAAAACTACGTAAAGTTTTATCAAGAACTGTTAGTTACTATGCAGAGCAGATAAACACAAATAGAATCCCTTCCTTAGTGGATGGTCGTAAACAAAATGCAAAATAAACGCTTTATACAAACAGTACTCGCTGCTGCTGGTGCTCTCGCTCTGGCTGTCACAAGACAACTGCTGATTCAAGTGACTAGTGGCTAACGGCCGCGAAACAAACAAAAGACGGTTTTAGGGCGCTTTCTGTACTAAACGATCAAGAAAACACTAAGAAATCTAACACGAAAACTACGTAAAGTTTTATCAAGAACTGTTAGTTACTATGCAGAGCAGATAAACACAAATAGAATCCCTTCCTTAGTGGAAGGTCGTAAACAAAATGCAAAATAAACGCTTTATACAAACAGTACTCGCTGCTGCTGGTGCTCTCGCTCTGGCTGTCACAAGACAACTGCTGATTCAAGTGACTAGTGGCTAACGGCCGCGAAACAAACAAAAGACGGTTTTAGGGCGCTTTCTGTTCTAAACGATCAAGAAAACACTAAGAAATCTAACACGAAAACTACGTAAAGTTTTATCAAGAACTGTTAGTTACTATGCAGAGCAGATAAACACAAATAGAATCCCTTCCTTAGTGGAAGGTCGTAAACAAAATGCAAAATAAACGCTTTATACAAACAGTACTCGCTGCTGCTGGTGCTCTCGCTCTGGCTGTCACAAGACAGACATGACACTTGAAATTAATCGTAGAACTGCTGAATGGGTGAGGTGGATGTGATAGGAGGATGCTTGGAAAGTCCTGCGTATCTTTCAAAAATGGCGAAACCTGTGTCAGCTACTACTGAGGCTGTAGACTGAAGAAGAAATTACAGATATAAATGAAACAAATAAAAAGTAGCATAAATGATATTCATAATAAATGAAAAAGCAGTATTGTGGGGCCATATATCAGACAAAGCAGTATCAAAAATTAGAACTTAATTTTAAGAATAAATATCTGACAATGTACGTTAGTTTCACAGCATTGTATGGAAATTAATGAAGGACTGCAGAAAAACTGGAAATGCAGAGGCTAGTTAACACAGTTAAATGTAAATATACAGCATTTTATACCTACCTAAATCTGCAAACTCAATATTTGTTATGTCAGAGGCTTAATGACAAAAATGTGTTCAGATCGTGGCAATCTGCACCTCAGGACCTAACACATATGAATTTATTTTTATTATGTTATGTGGAAAAGCTTGTGTATGTGCCTCATTTGCCAAAGACCATTCGATAACCCAAAATGTGTATCCATCATGCAACTGTGTCAGCGGCCTCATGTAATATGCTTCAGAACATGTGTCATGAAGTGGATGCTTGCTTAGATGTTTTCAGTTTGATCAAATGGAGTCATACAAACATATAAAAAGTGAAAAGGAGTTTAACCTTCCATACATTTACAGCAATTCTTACGAATTTATGGGTACTCACTAAATAGTTGTGTGGTAGTAATCGCTATAATGTTTTTGAATTGATTTGCATGTTTGTAAACATTCATACCATCGAACAAAATGAAAAAAAGAAAATGTGCATTACCTGAATGGAAATATGATCTGCACCTTTTCCTTCTAGCAAGTACAATGGCCTTTGTTGTCTCCCAGTAAGCCTGTAAGGCGGCAGGATACTTTTTACCATTTAACAAAATTTTTATATCGAGAAATCGATTCTATTGATCAAGCCGGTGAATTTGGTACCCCACAAGTCATACTTTGCTTAGAATCACATTATTTACATAGTAATGAGAGTAATTAATTCATACATGGCTCTCATGAACTCGATACTTAACAAAATCCACGTAATTTGCATTTTGATAGACAAGAAGCGTTTCTCTAGGAGTGGATATAAGTGTAAGTGAGGCTTCCCAGCTAACAGGGCTACAGTAATACGGAACTCAATTTAGGAAAGCTGTAAACCTGGGAACCCTCGAAACAGGAGATCAATTAGGGAAGCGACACACACAGACCGCACCTAGCATTTCTTCGGCCGAGATAACCGCACAACAATGAGTCACCATTGTGTGAGTCTTCTGACTCACACCTGCTTTTAAGCAAACATCCTAGCACAGCAGTGGATCCATATGGGTGGTCGCAAAAAAAAAAAAACACAGTCCTTCCACTTATGTGGAAACATAAGAAAGCAGAAACTGCGTCATCAGCTTGACATAAACGAAATTCATGTGACCATTACATGTATGGGGCATGAGACCCACACCTGCTCTGCAAAAGCATTTTAACTTACGAAAGCACTCACAAAATCAGTGGGAGGCCACTTCTGAGATGCATCAACGAACACAACAGCGTTAGTCTCTGGCATTTTTCTAAACATTCAAATATCATATAATAAGGGCATGAACAATGTATGAAGTCCAAGTAGACAGCTCCTGTTTTGGCGGAGCTTATTACTAAAATGAAAGAATGGTGGACGCTCACTGGACCAGAAAAACTAGCGTATATCCCAGTTTGTTCCTCAGACGTCATTGGGCAAAGAAATGACGTAAGTTGCCGCAATTGCTTTCACTGGCTGACACTAGTTGTGGCAGGAGGAGAACTCACTCCACGGTGGGGGAATTCTGCAACAATAGAGGCAATTACGAGTAATCTGAGTCACTCTCTTCCTGGAAGAGACGTGTGCTGGATGGAACGCATCCCATTCTATCTCGGCCCACATTTGGGTTAACAATCTCGTTGTGTCTCCAAATTTGAGATAACAAGCTATGAACTGTGTTAGCCAAGATGTGTGGAACATTTGAGGGCAACAGTGTACACGTCGCTCAGTCTTAGCGAAACTGCCAGTTGATTTATCCAGGGAAAAATATAGTTTTTCGCCTTACGAAAACTTAATTCAGTTTACGACTATATATCCAGTCAAGACCAGAGAAGAATTGCCCGGTCAGCAGGTTCGCAAGGCGTAGACGCATCCGCCGCCGACACGCGCCAGAGCCGACCACGGTCACTCTTATAGCTGCAGTCTGCAAAAGGTAAATATTGCGCTGTTCGGGCGCTAAGCGTGGGAGTCACTTGAGTGCGTTCACTTCAGATCTGCTTTAGACTGAAGTTGATTTGTGTAGTTTCTCTCGGTCCTTCGTGCCCACATATTGTGCGTGTGTCCTTGGCGCTTAAATTCGAGGAAGGCATTCGGTATATAGACGTTATTGTCCAACTGCAATACTTTGTGTACAGTCAATTGTGTGGTTTTATAACACTGCCAGTGTAATATTTGTTGGGGTAAATTCTCTTGTGTTCAGTGTGCTTGAAGTTACATTAGTATTTGGTTTTCTCTTCAGATTACGCTAGTGTAAGAGGGTAAATTGTCATGTGTTTATCTTGCTTAAGATCAGGTTCGATAAAATTCTCTTGTTTTAATATTACGGTATCTTCCCAAGTACAATACATGGGATTTTCCTTCATCGCCAAATACACAACCTGAACCACTGTGTACAGTGATTATTATGATAAAAATGTGTAGTACAGGTAACAGTTCGTTTTTCTGATCTAAAGTAGAGGTTACCCATCCCTCATTCACATATTTTAGGTCATGTATAACAGCTATTATTCCGATGTCTAAACATCACTGTGTCTAGAATCTCCTTATTTGGCGGGGCCAGGGTCCACAGGCACTTTCAACTTGTCAAAATTATCCGCGCATAGTAAGGACATGGCATACCAAACCTGGGGAGTATGTTACAGGCTCTGCAAATAAACGACAAACCGATGTGTGAGTCGGTCCTATGAGAATTTCACTGTTTTTCAGTCAGTTGACATATTTCACGTCCTACATGCTTTGAGAAGAGTGAGGTCACTTTGCACCGTTTGAGAAATTGCGTACTTAGAGGTGAGCAGTTACACGAGTTGTGGGTGATGGAGCAGGGGTCAAGAAAACGGAATGTCGTGGGGAGGCTGCGCTTCTGGAGTACTTTAAACGTCAAGGTTTCTAAATTCTTCCAGAATAGCAGTTGTAGCATGAGGAAAAGAAGAATAGCACAATCTCGGAATGACGATGGAGAGTTGCGGTGTTCTTTTCATCGGCATATCCCCGCATTCATGTAAGTTGATGTCTTATATTCTGACAACTGCGTCAGATTCTCTCACAGAAAACGTGAAGGGTATCAGCCATACGTGATTTAGAGAAACCAATGTGAATCTAAATTTAGACGGATTAGTGGAAAACGCATCCGCTGTATTATCACTGAGAATTCTCGTTCGCTGAATGATCACTCGTGTAAATCTTTCCCATAGATATTTGACACAAATTCTAGATCCTGATGTGAATGATGACTTCCTTGATTTCATAAAGGTGTCTTGTGCTACCATCTAAGGATCACAGCGCCACACCAAAGACGGCAATGCATATCGATAGCGTATTTACTAGCGATGTCTCGCTGCAATCCTCAACCACGGATGGGAGAGGCTGAAGAGGACACAATCTCTCTGTCAGCACAGTCTCACATGGACATAAGCATTTTTAATTGTCGAATATTGTGCTTACAGAGAACAGATTGTTAATTAGTGCATGGAGTGACGATTTAACAGTGAATGCCAATTGTAAATTATCAAACACTCCTGCAGCAAAGGACTGTATCAAGTTAAATAAATCTATTACTCATTCATGTAATGAAGTGAACTAATGTTTCATATGTTGTAATTTCATGACGAATCAAAGAACTCACAGTTATGGTCGGGTGAACGTAATTTCGCCTGGTCATAACACATCTCACGGCAGAATTAAACCTCCATCTCACAAATTTCGGATCCAGAGACAGACTAGAAGGCACTATTTCAATCTCTAGCTCCGACTTATCGGTGTCGGATGTGGAACTCTGTTACACACCTAGTTCACATCTCTCTGCCATAAACAGGATCTTTGATTTTGTAACGATATTCGCGAACGTAGGAAGCACAAGGATTTCTGAAATTTAACATTCAGAATTATGTCTCTCGAACATTTTATGAAGCAAATTTAAAGTTGTTTCAAGTGTAACCAGAAGAGATGCACTTTTACATAAACAGCTCGCGTCGTAGTAATCCGATAATACAGCTAATTTTTTTTTCAAAACATCGAATTTAATGTGAGAAAATAAATGTGATTTATAGAAAAAGTGTGACCTGTTCTGTTGGTTTCATGACATTTTTGACACGTCAACCGGAACTCATCTTAACGTCAGGATGTTGAGGTCACTAGTCACGCAGACTACACCACAACTGACTGCTGTTGTTCACGTTCAGAGACAGTTTGCCTCTTCAGCCTCGTAGCGCCATATTTAAAACGAACGTTTTAAGCATTCAGACTTTACACATTTGTGATAGTAAGAGGTGTTCTAGGGCTTCGACACACGAGTTACACAATAATCAGTTTACACTGAAGAGCCAAAGAAACTGGTACACCTGCCCAATATCGTGTAGTTTCGCAACAAGACGTGTAATGGTCTCGACTAATGTCTGAAGTATTGCTGCAGGGAACTGACACCATGAACCTGCAGGGCTTTCCGTAGATCCGTGAGAGAAAGAGGGGGTGGAGATCTCTTCCGAACAGCACGTTACAAGGCATCCCAAATATGCTCAATAATGTTGATATCTGAGGAGTTTGGTGGCCAGCGGAAGTGTTTAATCTCAGGAGAATGTTCCTGGAGCGACTATGTAGCAATTCTGGACGTACAGGGTATCACAATGTTCTGCTGGAACTGCCCAAGTCCGTCAGAATGCACAATGGACATGAATGGATGCAGTGATCAGACAGGATGATTACGTACTTGTCACCTGTCAGAGTCGTATCTAGACGTATCAGTGGTCCGATATCCTCCATCTGCACACGCCCCACCATTACAGAGTCTCTACCGTTTGATACAATTTGAAACGAGACTCGTCCCACCAGGCAACATGTTTCCAGTCATCAACAGTCCAATGTCGATGCGACGGGCCCGGGCGAGGCAAGCTTTGTTTCATGCAGTTATCAAGAGTTCACGAATGGGGCTTCGGCTCCGAGAGCCCATATCGATGATGTTTCGTTGAATGGTTCGCACTCTGACACTTGTTGATGGTCCATCACTGAAATCTGCAGCAATTTGCGGAAGGGTTGCACTTGTGTCTCTTTGAATGATTCTTTTCAGTCGTAGGTGGTCCCGTTCTTGCAGGATCTATTTCTAGCCGCAGCGATGTTGGGGATTTGATGTTTTACTGAACTCCTGATATTCACGGTACACTCGTGAAATGGACGTACGGGAAGATCCCCAATTCATCACTACCTCGGAGATTCTGTGTCCCACCGCTCGTGCGCCGACTATAACACCACGTTCAAACGCACTTAAATATTTGTAACCTGCCATTGTAGCAGTAGTAACCGTTCTAACAACTGCGCCAGACACTTGTTGTCTTATATAGGCGTAGCCGACCGCAGCGCAGTATTCTGCCTGCTGAAATACCTCTGCATTTGAATACGCATACCTATACCAGTTTCTTTGGCGCTTCAGTGCAAAAATCTCTGACGTGATGAATATAATGCGGAAAAATGTACTACAGACAAAGCGAAATACATTTAGTGTAACTCGTGCGTAGTCCACTCTCTAGTGTAAATTTACCTACAAACGTCTCGCCTGACCGTAAACACTTAAACTAACTGATAAACTGATAGGCGAGTCACCGTTATTGGAATTCGACACTTGTGAAAGCAGCACAGAAATTATCCCTCGGGAGTCCCATGGGAGCAGTGAGAGTCGAAATGTAAGAAATATGCGAAAATGAATCCCTCTGTTGGACTCTGTAGATTCACGAAATATTACTCGAATAAGATACCATCTTCTTCTATCATGTGCGATATGCGTCAACTATGAGGCACAGATTAAGGAATACGACAGATGGTCTCACAATAGAAAAACATATTAGATACTGCATCTCACTGTACAGTGTTGATTACAGGAAAATTATATTCTGTGTCTATTAAGACGTTCGTGTGGTCGCAGAATTTTTCGACTTGCGCAATTCAGTGCAAAAGTTCAATAGACACGGAAGTATCCTCATGTGCTCCACGAGAAGGAAGAATATGAAGGTAATTTTTTCAACAAACTAACCTGTCCTAAAGCGTTTAACAGGGAGCACCGGCTGCATTTTAATGATATCGTCTGCAGGAGTGAGTAACCTCAGGATGGCTGCAAGAAAATGTTCCGCGCGGGATTAGCCGAGCGGTCTTAGGCGCTTCAGTCATGGACTGTGCGGCTGGTCCCGGTGGAGGTTCGCGTCCTCCTTCGGGGATGGGTGTGTGTGTTCGTCTTTAGGATAATTTAGGTTAACTAGTGTGTAAGCTTAGGGACTGATGATCTTATCAGTTAAGTCCCATAAGATTTCACAAACACTTTTTTTTTTTTTTTTTTTTTTGCATGGAAATGTGGAATAACTTTGACATTTTTCGCTCAGTTTTCTAACACAAAGTTGTGTTACAGTGTATAGCAAGACACTAACAATATCAAGTAATGAAAGAAAGTGTCTGGTGATATCTGATTACTAATTTGGGGAGCTGGTGATGTCTGCACGAGAAGGATACTATTTCTGGAGCTACTCACATCGTAAAAGTGCTTGTTAGTAATAGTTTGTCGCACTATGAAATGCAAAACGTGAAATTAAAAATGGAGAACTGAGAAAAAGAATTAAGTTTGTTGCGCGGTTCTTGGAAAAGTGCAGCGCGTCTCTCAGGGACACCACGCATGGAGCCGAAGCACCACATCTACTGGAGCTCCGCTCCAGCATCTGGGCTAAACACTGCGCAGGCTCACCGCTCCAGCATCTGGGCTAAACACTGCGCAGGCTCACCGCTCCAGCATCTGGGCTAAACACTGCGCAGGCTCACCGCTCCAGCATCTGGGCTAAACACTGCGCAGGCTCACCGCTCCAGCATCTGGGCTAAACACTGCGCAGGCTCACCGCTCCAGCATCTGGGCTAAACACTGCGCAGGCTCACCGCTCCAGCATCTGGGCTAAACACTGCGCAGGCTCACCGCTCCAGCATCTGGGCTAAACACTGCGCAGGCTCACCGCTCCAGCATCTGGGCTAAACACTGCGCAGGCTCACCGCTCCAGCATCTGGGCTAAACACCGCGCAGGCTCACCGCTCCAGCATCTGGGCTAAACACTGCGCAGGCTCACCGCTCCAGCATCTGGGCTAAACACTGCGCAGGCTCACCGCTCCAGCATCTGGGCTAAACACTGCGCAGGCTCACCGCTCCAGCATCTGGGCTAAACACTGCGCAGGCTCACCGCTCCAGCATCTGGGCTAAACACTGCGCAGGCTCACCGCTCCAGCATCTGGGCTAAACACTGCGCAGGCTCACCGCTCCAGCATCTGGGATAAACACTGCGCAGGCTCACCGCTCCAGCATCTGGGCTAAACACTGCGCAGGCTCACCGCTCCAGCATCTGGGCTAAACACTGCGCAGGCTCACCGCTCCAGCATCTGGGCTAAACACTGCGCAGGCTCACCGCTCCAGCATCTGGGCTAAACACTGCGCAGGCTCACCGCTCCAGCATCTGGGCTAAACACTGCGCAGGCTCACCGCTCCAGCATCTGGGCTAAACACTGCGCAGGCTCACCGCTCCAGCATCTGGGCTAAACACTGCGCAGGCTCACCGCTCCAGCATCTGGGCTAAACACTGCGCAGGCTCACCGCTCCAGCATCTGGGCTAAACACTGCGCAGGCTCACCGCTCCAGCATCTGGGCTAAACACTGCGCAGGCTCACCGCTCCAGCATCTGGGCTAAACACTGCGCAGGCTCACCGCTCCAGCATCTGGGCTAAACACTGCGCAGGCTCACCGCTCCAGCATCTGGGCTAAACACTGCGCAGGCTCACCGCTCCAGCATCTGGGCTAAACACTGCGCAGGCTCACCGCTCCAGCATCTGGGCTAAACACTGCGCAGGCTCACCGCTCCAGCATCTGGGCTAAACACTGCGCAGGCTCACCGCTCCAGCATCTGGGCTAAACACTGCGCAGGCTCACCGCTCCAGCATCTGGGCTAAACACTGCGCAGGCTCACCGCTCCAGCATCTGGGCTAAACACTGCGCAGGCTCACCGCTCCAGCATCTGGGCTAAACACTGCGCAGGCTCACCGCTCCAGCATCTGGGCTAAACACTGCGCAGGCTCACCGCTCCAGCATCTGGGCTAAACACTGCGCAGGCTCACCGCTCCAGCATCTGGGCTAAACACTGCGCAGGCTCACCGCTCCAGCATCTGGGCTAAACACTGCGCAGGCTCACCGCTCCAGCATCTGGGCTAAACACTGCGCAGGCTCACCGCTCCAGCATCTGGGCTAAACACTGCGCAGGCTCACCGCTCCAGCATCTGGGCTAAACACTGCGCAGGCTCACCGCTCCAGCATCTGGGCTAAACACTGCGCAGGCTCACCGCTCCAGCATCTGGGCTAAACACTGCGCAGGCTCACCGCTCCAGCATCTGGGCTAAACACTGCGCAGGCTCACCGCTCCAGCATCTGGGCTAAACACTGCGCAGGCTCACCGCTCCAGCATCTGGGCTAAACACTGCGCAGGCTCACCGCTCCAGCATCTGGGCTAAACACTGCGCAGGCTCACCGCTCCAGCATCTGGGCTAAACACTGCGCAGGCTCACCGCTCCAGCATCTGGGCTAAACACTGCGCAGGCTCACCGCTCCAGCATCTGGGCTAAACACTGCGCAGGCTCACCGCTCCAGCATCTGGGCTAAACACTGCGCAGGCTCACCGCTCCAGCATCTGGGCTAAACACTGCGCAGGCTCACCGCTCCAGCATCTGGGCTAAACACTGCGCAGGCTCACCGCTCCAGCATCTGGGCTAAACACTGCGCAGGCTCACCGCTCCAGCATCTGGGCTAAACACTGCGCAGGCTCACCGCTCCAGCATCTGGGCTAAACACTGCGCAGGCTCACCGCTCCAGCATCTGGGCTAAACACTGCGCAGGCTCACCGCTCCAGCATCTGGGCTAAACACTGCGCAGGCTCACCGCTCCAGCATCTGGGCTAAACACTGCGCAGGCTCACCGCTCCAGCATCTGGGCTAAACACTGCGCAGGCTCACCGCTCCAGCATCTGGGCTAAACACTGCGCAGGCTCACCGCTCCAGCATCTGGGCTAAACACTGCGCAGGCTCACCGCTCCAGCATCTGGGCTAAACACTGCGCAGGCTCACCGCTCCAGCATCTGGGCTAAACACTGCGCAGGCTCACCGCTCCAGCATCTGGGCTAAACACTGCGCAGGCTCACCGCTCCAGCATCTGGGCTAAACACTGCGCAGGCTCACCGCTCCAGCATCTGGGCTAAACACTGCGCAGGCTCACCGCTCCAGCATCTGGGCTAAACACTGCGCAGGCTCACCGCTCCAGCATCTGGGCTAAACACTGCGCAGGCTCACCGCTCCAGCATCTGGGCTAAACACTGCACAGGCTCGACACCGGCTGTTGCAAGAGTCCAGGGGTAAGCAGTTAAAACAACGACAGGCCGGTACAGCTCACGTGAAAGTGTATCACAAATGATTGTTGAAGTTAGGTTGGCTAAGTTTCGAAGAAATCTGACATTGTTGTCGCTAAATCCTGTCTGTCGTATTTCTGGGACCAGTGTACGCAATAGGTTGTGTAACGAATCTACTGTCTCTACCATGTTCCTCACCGGTCCATGAAGACAGGATACGAGAGGTTAGGGCGTGTACTGTGGCACCCATACGGTCACCTGTCCCTCCATATGAATGCAATGGGGACAAGAACCCTATAAAATTAGTAGAAAATTCGATCAGCGAAGTGTCGACAAGGGCTTTGCGGAGTAGATGGAGGAACTAATCCTTTAGAATCAAAATTTCGCTACAGGCTGTCGCAAGTTCTTTCGTGCTTAATTGCAGTGTTTTAATTTAAATAGGAGAGGTTAAATAAGCATATCGAATAATAATAGTGTTGAGCACTGCTCAGTCCCGGCACTGACAGCATGAAACTCCCACTCGCTCACGTCGCCAGCCAGGATAGTGAGCTGGGGACCCCAGACCTGGTTCGCTCCGCTCTCAGCTGGGACAGCGCCTGCAGTGGCGGCCATGTTTGTGTCATGCGCCTGCAGTCAGAGCCCCCAGGACGGTTGCAGAGTGGTAAGGCTCCAGGTCAGGATTCCACATTATATGAACATAAGTTCAAGGGATCAGAATCTATATACTCAACGCTGCGCAGGATCTCAGCGATTAGTGGCGAACATAAAAGTGACATTAAAACGGTTCAAATGGCTCTGAGAACTATGGGACTAAACATCTCAGGTCATCAGTCCCCTAGGACGTAGAACTACTTAAACCTAACTAACCTAAGGACATCACACACATCCATGCCCGAGGCAGGATTCAAACCTGCGACCGTAGCGGTCGCGCGGTTCCAGACTGAAGCGCCTAGAACCGCTCGGCCACCAGCGGCCGGCAGAGTGACATTAGGCCACACTGCATCATACAGACGAGTCAAGAAATCAGGTTTGTTTGGAGCAATGGAATTTCCCACGTGGACAGTGTGATGAGTCTGGAGCACCGCTGACTGTCAGCACAGCGACCGTTGTGGCAGCTTTCCTTGTTGCAATAGCACAAAGAGTCTTCTCGATAGTGGTGCGCTTGTGAACAGCCATACAAATGGTAGAAGCACCCTTGTCTCATAATGCATGAGTTACAGTTCTGCATACAGCATCATGACTGACGTACTCGTGTGCGAATCCTACAATGAGAAAACACATTGCCTGTCTGAGTGTCATCATCCACCGGACCCAGCACCTGGAGTGATATTTTGGGGCCACAATGGGTACACAAGACAATTTAGGTCACTTAGCTGGAAATATGGGCAGCAGGCGGTATATTTCTGTTTGATGGTAATGACATCTATGTAACATTATCTTTGAACACCTTATCGCAGGACTAAATGCTATTATTAACCTACCTCGACACAAATCGTATTTTACCACTCTCATGGCCGGGACTAGTACCTCCTGCAGATCTCTGTTGAGACCATGTTGCCATGGGATGTTGGGAGACGGGAATGTCACCCCTCACGGCCACTACGAGTGCTAAACTCTGAATCAGAGCTGACACAGCACGGGGCTACACGCCCTCACCTGCCTCGCCTGTCGTCCATGCTCAGTTCTACTTGATGCCCAGCCAGGTTGGAGCCGCTGCTGGTGCCCGACGTTACAGCTCTGTGTATTACATTTTGCACCCTGTCACTCCAAACCAACATGAAATTTTCTCGTGAACTCTGTCTTCTATTTTAAACACGGACAACTAGGAAGTTTTCGTTACTGAGACGGAACTGGTTGTTCTGGCCAATTACACTATCTTAAGGCATTGAGAGTTTCTTTATTCGTAATGACAGACTGGTCTTTCTAACTATTTTCTCTGGTATCGATAAGCTCTGGTGAAGAGATGAATGCCTCTGTGTTTATCTGATTATGTTTTAATGCCCATCCCCTTCCCACTCCTGTTATGCTGCAAGTTTCTTTTGGGCGTCATTCTGTAAATAGGACAGATGTAATGGAAAGATGTATGTTTCGTTTGGTTTGGTGCCAACCCAACTATCGTAGGTAGACTAGAACAGATGCACCAGTACTGGGAAAGTATGCGGGGGTCGGTAGCAGGTCCTCCTCCCACCACCGTCGGGGTGCTCCGCCATTTCTCGTCACTCGGGTTCTGGTTGGCTGAAAGTACGGACGGAACCTGTGCTGGTCTCCGTCAAGCAGTTTGTTAATTTAACAATGGGATGAGGTATGTCATAGATCCGTTGCTTTCTAGCATCATCATAGTGCCGTTACGACCACGATTTGTAGTTGTTCCCTGAGTATACTGTGTAGTTAGAATTCACGATTCTAACTTAAGGGTGGAGAGTTTTGTAATTCAGTTTTAAGTTGTTAATCCTATGGTGCCTTCAGCATCCGCAATAGCTTTTCAGTCAGACGTGGTTTAATTATTTCATTTTATTAAATTCCAGAATTTGTAAGATTTTTATTGATAGTGTGGGCTTCTCCCTGTGGCAACTTTCAGTCATGTGCTCTTAACAGTGTGACAAAGAGTAATAATTTCCTTATTGTACTTTCAGTTTAGGAACTGGGCGTGTGTACAGTGTGAAATATTTAACTAATTTCATGTGCGAAGTTATACGATCAGATTTATTTTTTTTCTTTGTTGTCTGTAAGCATACACGTACGCAGTAGTGTGCCGAGAAACGCCCGCCAGCATCCTAAATTAAATTCAGTTAGCTTTTGCTTTGCGTGTGAAATTATAATATAAAAGCCAAAAACGATCACAGATGGTGAATAATTTGGAGCCATTGATTTCCAGGTCGATGACCTAACGATCGTTCTAGTGGAAATACAGAGTACAGACTGCGTGTGGTTCGTGCCAATAAGTGACACTATCTAAGACCGATCGAAGATGATGAGTAAATTTATTTGCAATGACAAGATGTTAACAAAATGTTGTGGTTGGTTCGTCATTACATACAATCATTCTTGTAGAAATCCAGTGTGGTTTTTGCAAGCGTTCTTGTGTCGGATTTAATAGAATGTATTTAGTTTTTGTGCACTAACTGCTTGCATACCACCCGACCTCACACTATAACATCGCGTCCTAGTGTGCTATGTTGTTCCCGCTAAAATCAGAGTGGGACCTCGAAATTAAAATAGTAATACTCAGTCCCTGAGTGGCATGAGTACGAGAGTGTCGTACGGAAATAATAATCCCAAGAGAAACATAACTTTCTACCTGTGCATTTCACTGAATTGACAGACGATTTAGGTTAGAGGGAGTGCTCATCATGCCCTCGTAACTTAATGAATGTTAATTTGTATAGGATTGAGACCAGGGGTGTGTTGCTCAATAAAGTGATATTGAAACGAAAATCTTACATGTATATAACAGTAATTCCAGCCCCTGTCCCGTATCCAGTAAATGTAATCCTCAAATGATCCCTCATGATATAGTAATGTCATATCAGAAATGAATGAAAGTAAAGAATCCATATAAGAGTATATCGTGTCTGATAATGGTACAGATGCTCTCGGTTGGTTGCGTTGTTTGTTTGCTTGTGTTCCCCCTTTATGTTACGTGTTCCAAAACAGATTCATTGAATCATAATTAAATGTGCTAACCAATTAAACGATACGCGTTTCCCTTTAATGGTTATTTGGCAAGCATTGAATCAAGGAACACAAGCGAGAGCATCAGAATCAATGAAAGCTTAAACACCAGAGTCATGGAAACGACCCTTTGACAGATTATTCACAAAGCAGTTCGTGGCAGCCCTGCCAGGATTAAATCTAGAATACTCAGATCCTCTAGTAAAGCAGACAGAAACATATAACAGTATCAATCACTCTTTTCAGGATTCTCTCACTCATTTTGTATTCACGATTAATGGCACTGCGTATTGGTTGCTCTCAGTGTTGTAATAGTTGTCAGATTTTGTGGTAATGTTTCAGTATTTATTAGTACGTTTATTATACTGGACTCACGGGAAACTGTTTTCAATATTTTTTCGTGTGAAGATCGCAAGCATAGTAAGTGAGGATGCGCTGGCAGAATTGATGTACGCCCTGTAATCTCCCTCAAACTATTAGGCGCTTTGTCACGGTTCGCGCGGCTCACCCCGTCGGCGGTTCGAGTCCTCCCTCGAGCATGGGTGTGTGTGTTGTCCTTAGTGTAAGTTAGTTTAAGGTATATTAAGTAGTGTAAGCTTAGGGATTGCTGACCGCAGCAATTTCGTCCCGTAAGACCTTACCACAAATTTCCAAATTTTCCAAACTATTAGGTAAAAACAATTGCTTTTTAGGTTACATCTAGCTTTATATGTCGGCTTCATGGTCATCTCGCTAATGATAATACTTCTTGCTTTATTCACATTTAACTAATAGACTGAGAAATGTTCGATAAGTTTGGAATGAAAAATAACGGATGTCATGTAGCGCGTACGCTTCCGATCACACGCTCGTGGGAATGGAATATTTATTCATAACATCCCTCATATCTCCTAAACTGGTCGAGAAATCGAACCATATTTTGGCAAGTGATAGCACGCAAGGAGAAGAGTATTTCGCCAAATGGTTAACACTCGGAACTTTATATACGGCGATAAAGCAAAAGAAAAAAATGAAATGGATCTGAGCACTATGGGACTTAACATCTGAGATCATCAGTCCCCTAGACTTATAACTACTCAAACCTAACTAACCTAAGGACATCACACACATCCATGCCCGAGGCAGGATTCGAACCTGCGACCGTTGCAGCAGCGCGGTTCCGAACTGAAGCGCCTAGAACCACTCGGCCACAGAAGGCCGGAATAGCAAAAGCTATAGTTTTTATTTTATGTCTTTCAGTTCGGTACTGTATTTTTTTAGATTCATTGACAGATAGAGAACAGAGAATTTCCCGGAATGAAAATAAACATGAAATATCTTCTCTTATGTTACTGCTAACCGACGCAATGAGGTTTTGTGTAAGCTGTTAACCTCTCTTTATTTAATGTGACACTCTGTTTTAGGATTCTATCGCAACATCTACTGCAAAGTGAGTTTGTATAAATTATACTTTGTCAAAAGAAGCAAAATAAAAACCCGTCAACAAGATAAATTTAGCCCTTTCTCATAAATGACGATTCTTCTTCAAATAAGAAAAGATTAGCAATTCACACAAATATATATCGCCAATTCTGTTTCAGATTTGGCGGAATCCCCGTAATTCTTCGTATTTGTAGTTGTGAATGACGGGAATGGAAAGTTACTAAAGCAAATTTTTCTGTTTTTCCTGTTTTTCATCTGAGAAATGTGAAAATAACTAAGGGTGTGCCCTTTCAGGCAATACATTTCAGCAAATTAAATATATCAAATCGCCACATTCTTTAGGGAGACTCATACATTGGAATCTTTCGGAATATTACTGACTTCATTCTTTACTTGCACAGCCTGTTCAATAATTGGTTTATTAATGCTGATGCAGTGTCGATGTACCAATAAAAACATTGTCATTCGTGCGGGCTGTTTCTAGCGTACAGTAAAAATGTGATGTCTGCATTCAGTAGTATAATGTCTCTTTATTACATCCATATCCAACAAACCACAGTGAAATTTATACACTACAGATCATTGATGATTTTTATCAGGAACACAAAGGCGATACATCTATGGAAATCCCACTTTTCGAATTATTGTAACAAATCGTACAGGTATGACAGCTTAATAGGCGGCAAATGGCTAATGGCTCACTAGTCACCGAAGTGTGTATTGTTCAGGACAAAACAAAAACAATAACTAAAAACACAGCAAAACTATATAGTATGAATGACTGAAAAATATAATACACTAACAAAAGTAGATCAACAGCTTTAATGACGAAAAGCGAAACACACAGCTGACGCTACCACTGCCCATATGCCCGATGGCGTAAGGAGCGCACTGACGAACTGCTTTGCCGCTCGCCACCTCATCCCTCCAGCAGTGCTAGTGCGGCGCGCGGCGCGAGAAACTGTGTCACAGTCACAACGCCGCGTTACCTACATCAGGTGCGCGTCGCCTCACTATCGTCTCTCGTACCAACTTGCGCGGTTGCACTTTGTTCTCTAAGGTACAAAAATGTGCTCTGTCCTGCGACACGCCACACGCGCTATGCGCGTCTCAGTTTGTGCCTAGCCTGCTCTGTGCAGACGGCGAGCCATGCTCTGCGCGTGGTGTGTCGCTTGCAAGCCTTAAGATGGAAATAAACAAAGGTGTCCGAAAGCTTACGCAAAATAATGCACTCACGGAATGTTTGCAGGATATGACAAGAGCAATCAATAAATGATTCGATGAGAGTAAGAAGGAATTTAATAAAGGATTCAATGAGAGTAAACAGAAACTTAATACACGATTCGAAGGGAATAAGCAGAAATTTAAGGAGATTAATAAACGTTTCGGTGAACAAGGGGGCTTTGAAAATAAAAGAAATTCGAGATCAACGTAAGACACTTAACAGACGATTCGACGAATAAGATCAAACATTAGCAGAGATAAATGGTTAAAATGGCTCTGAGCACTATGCGACTTAACTTCTGAGGTCATCAGTCGCCTAGAACTTAGAACTACTTAAACCTAACTAACCTAAGGACATCACACACATCCATGCCCGATGCAAGATTCGAACCTGCGACTGTAGCAGTCGCACGGTTCCAAACTGAAGGGCCTACAACCGCTCGGCCACCGTGGCCGGCCTGAAGATAAACGTTTACTGTGGATATTGTATCACAGACACAGTCCCTTTGACTGTTCAGAGATGTCACTAAAACCCGCCCAAACATGTAAACAAGTATCCATGAGCAGCGCCTATTAGACGGAGGGTATCAGACAGCCGATCAGTTCCAGTCATTCTACCTGGAATGAGGTACACGGCTCGTGTTGTCTGTAGTTCAACTTTGCCTAGACGGTCAATATCGCGGTTCCATCACATCCACGTTGTTACTTTGTGCCAGGAAGAGCTCTCAACAAGGGAAGCGTCCAGGCGTCTCGGAGTGAACGAAAGCGATGTTGTTCGCACGTGGAGAACGTACAGACAGACAGGAACTGTCGATGACATGCCTCGATCAGGCCACCCTACTACTGCAGTGGATGACCGTTCCCTGCATATTATGGCTCGGATCAACCCTGACAGCAACGCCACCATGTTGAATAATGCTTTTCGTGCAGCCACAGGACATCGTGTTACGACCCAAACTATGCATCTTTGCGACCACGACACAATGCAGCGCTGTACAGATGGGCCAAACAAAATGCCGAATGGACCGCTCATGATTGGCATCCCGTTCTCTTCACCGATGAGTGTCGCATATCCCTTCAACCAGACAATCATCGGAGACGTGTTTAGAGGCAACCTGGTCAGGCTGAATGCCTTAGACACACTGTGCAGCGAGTGCAGCTAGGTGGAGGTTCCCTGCTGTTTTAGGATGGCATTATGTGGGGTCGACGCACAACGCTAGTGGTCATGGAGGACGCCGTAACGGCTGTACGGTGCGTAAATGTATACTCCGACCAATAGTGTAGCCATATCGGCAGCATGTTGGCGAGGCATTCGTCTTCATGACAATTCGCGGCCCCATCGTGCACATTTTGTGAATGACTTCCTTCAGGATAGCGGCATCGCTCGACTACAGTGGACAGCATGTTCTCCAGGCATGATCCATATCGAACATGCCTGCGAATGATTGAAAAGGCAGCGTGACCCACCAACAACTCTGAGGGATCTACGCCGAATCGCCGTTGAGAAGTGGGACAATCTGGAAAACAGTGCCTTGATGAACTTGTGGATAGTACGCCACGACGAATACAGGCATGCATCAATGCAAGAGGACGTCCTACTGGGTATAAGAGATATGGGTGTGTACAGCAATCTGGACCACCACCTCTGAAGGTCTCGCTATATTGTGGTACAACATGCCATTTGTGGTTTTCATGAGCAATAAAATGGGCGGAAATGATGTTGATCTCTATTCCAGTTTTCTGTACTGGTTCCGGAGGTCTCGGAACCGAGGTGATGCAAACCTTTTTTGACGTGTGTACGTTCGAAACAGTATGAAACACTAGAGTGAGTTTGTCAACAAGCCAAGTAACAAGAGGTTGCACTGGAAACATAATTCAAACAAGCTGGTAAAATTGGGAGCAAACTTGAACTTGCCAAGGCCATTGAAGAGGTTACATTACATATTGACGCTGAATCTGATAGAACTCATGTGGTGTCACCGCCAGACCCCACACTTGCTAGATGGTAGCTTTAAATCGGCCGCGGTCCATTAGTACATGTCGGACCCGCGTGTCGCCACTGTGTGATCGCAGACCGAGCGCCACCACAAGGCAGGTCTCGAGATAAGGACTAGCACTCGCCCCAGTTGTACGGACGACGTAGCTAGCGATGCACACTGTCGAAGCCTCGCTCATTTGCAGAGCAGATAGTTAGAATAGCCTTCAGCTAAGTCAATGGCTACGACCTAGCAAGGCGCCATTAGTAACATTGCATGTATCTAAAGAGTCTCACTTGTATCGCCACAATCTCCAGATGTACCAAAAGGATGGATTAAAGTTAAGTATTCCAGAAGCTACGTACTTTTCTTTATAGCATTCATTACGTATCCTGTTTCAGACCTCACGCCCATCTGCGTGAGCGTAGCGCGTGCCTTTTGGCTTCCTCTCATTGTGTCTAAGCTGTCTTGTCTAGACACAACAACTCAGCCAGTAGCAGTGAGGTACCGTGAGGAAGTACAGTCTCTGCTGCGATTTAAGCAGACACAAATCGAAAGAAACAAACCAAATTCAAAAGTATCGGCAAGTTTAGTCCGAAATAATTAAAACCACAGGATTGTGCGGCTGGTCCCGGCGGAGATTCATGTCCTCCCTCGGGCATGGGTGTGTGTGTTTGCCCTTAGGATAATTTAGGTTAAGTAGTGTGTAAGTTTAGGGACTGATGACCTTAGCAGTTAAGCCCCATAAGATTTCACACACAGTTGTACATTTTGAACATATTTTTTAATTAAAACCACAGTCGTATTTTCCCGAGCAGCTAAAATGGTAAAAGCGATGTTGTTAATGTGAATAAAAGGAGACGAACAGACACTAAAGAAATCAGAGCTCTCGCGGAAAGATTGAGTAACATACAGAAATTGCTCGGAGAGGGAGCTCCAGCAAAACGAACGAAGATGGGGAAACGTGCAGGTGACATTTCGTATCATTCCTCAATTATTCGCACTATCCAGATCCTAAAACCAGCAGCGTCGCCAAGTATGGCGGTCGCAATTTACAAACACATTTTCCTGATCTTGGAGTAACGTTATGAGAATGAAGTCTGTGTGTAGAAATTCAGGCGAAGAAGCGAGTGCAAGGAGGCAAAAGTTTGATAAGCGATTGCGTCACATACGTAGATTTGTGTAGCACGTTCTTGCACGAATTGTGGTCGAAAAGTGTGCAGGACCGAATCAAACTTAATATCTTAATGAAATAAAATTGCAGTGAGAGTACAGAACGGGGTCCAGTGAAGTTTTCTCGGGAAATGATAAAGGAAAAGCAATATTTCGATCAGCCTTAGTAAGCTCCAGACAGGGGTGGGGACAAGGGGGGGAGGGCTATGGGGGCTATAGGTCCCTCCCCCAATGGAGTATCATATTACACTGGATAAAATGACTTCAGAAATGGGTGAATATATTACTCCAACAGATTTTTATAATTATGTAGCAATATAGATTGCAATGTATTTTTTTATCTAAACCAATAAATATCATTTAACTTAAAATGGGAGTTTAATTATATCTTATCACTTATTAATAATAATAATTATTATTATTATTAAATAATTATTATTTATTAATACACGTTTTTTACCTTGAACTCCAAAACAGTTACCAAAAACTACTTTAAGCAACACCAAATTTTACCAGTTTGTCGGTAATTTGCTAGCGATCTTCCATTTCCCCAACCCCCCCCCCCCCCTCCTTTGACTGACTTCTAGAATCGCCCCTGGCCCAGAGTTTATCAGTTTGACCAAGTTGACGACGAAACTGCGGAGAAAGGTAGCCATTGCGTGACGAAAACTGCAAGACTTTGTCTCATTTCAACAATCATTGCAAGATTCAAGTAATTGATTCAAACAATGCACGAAGAGGCGATAATACGTGGACGCGCAACGATGAACTAAGTCTGAGAGATGCCCTACTGCAATTTTAATCCGCAGTGCGGCAACAAAGGCCATGGGACGTGGGGGCGGCGTCCACACAACCATGACAGAAGCGTGTTTCATGAAAATCGGCAGCGGTCTGACAATCGTTCATCACGATGCAATTCAAAGTACGGTCAGCTCACCCTCAATGCAATGTGAGCAATGTAGAAGAGTCTTGCGGCAGGAGATAACTAAGTGAGGTGGCTCTCGATTTTCAAAGAATTTTAAATAGTACAGAAATGTTGTATGTAGGTTATGGAGAGATAAGAGAAGTGTTAGTTGAAGAGAATGAAGAGGTAAATTCCTACAAGTTTCCTATGGTTAGTGTAACCATCAATAATGTAATTGTTCCATGTATTTTGGATTTAGGTAGCCAAGCCTTGGTATTATGTGAAGATGATTTCAGTTGTTGTTGCAGAGAAAAGAAGTAGTCAACATTGCCATTACAAAAGAGAAAAGGTCAGAGGAGCTTCCAAGGGAAAGGTACTGATGTGAAGGGAAAAAAGCCAGACAAAGTTTGTGTCTCAAGAACATGTTTTGATGGCAGTATTTTTGATTGTCTCTCATCTGACAGTAGAAGCAATATCAGGATTAGATTTCCTATTGAAGTGCAGGGAAACTCTCAGTTTGAGAAGGGAAATAGCCACCTTAATTATGTGGAAAAGGCCACTTCTGAATTTGATGAATCTGTGAATGGAATAGGTCATGTGGTGCAGCTTCATTTCTCTGTATTTACTTTTACTGATTTTTCTTGTCATATCTATTGTTATAAAACCAAATTCATCTTTACTCCAACATTTACTACACATCTCTTTAAAATCACCAAATTTTAAATAAAGTCCAACAAACTCGTGATAAATATGATTTCAATTTGTATCATCTTGCCTGAAAATATTTAGAAAATTATGATTTTCTCTAACTAACTGTTCTGGTATTTTTGAATACATTTGACTTGAATAAAAAACAAACTTTTACCGCCTGTAAGATATTCTTGAACTGTATCTTGCTTTTCAAGAATGAAATCATCAAAAACTGCAACTGAATTATATTCACATTCATCCAATGCAATAATTTCATCAATACTTTCAATAAAAGTAGTAATTTTTCCATTAATTTATCTTCAATTTTTTCATATCCTTTTATGAATTCTTAACATTTGTGGTTGATCTAAACTTTTAGAATAAATGCAGAAATTTTATTCCAGTTTAACCATCCTGGGGCTATAATATAATTATCAAACATTAACACTGTTTTTCCACGACTCCTTGGTCCTGTTATTGAACATCGAATAGAATTTGGTAAAATTGTACCTAGTTTATTTTTTAATTCCCTTTCCTGAATTCTTATTTTTGTTCTCAATCTGTCATTTAATTGAATAAATTTCATTAATAAGAATGACTAGATTATTTTGATTGTGTGATAATTCATCTGTCTGAAAAAAGTTGAACTGTACCAATAAGAGAAACTTATAGAAATGTTTCATTAGTTTCATATTATACACCTTTCTTAAGTCCAAATATTACATCAAAAAATAACAAATTGTATACCGAAAGAGAAGTGATAGAAATACCTTTTGGTGTATAGTTTGAAGCATTTATTCAATCGAAAAAACTAATATCTGCATTACTGAAAGTGACATTAAATTATTTATGGAGAAAGAAGATTTATGGGACAAATTTTTGTATTTAATCATCAAATTATCGAAGTTAATGAAAAAATAGTTGCTAATGATGTTCCTAAAATTATTGCATTTGATTTAATTAATATAAATTTTAATCCATCTGATGGAATGATTGTTAAACCTACTGATCATTTTCATAGATAAACTAATATTATTTCTTCATTAAACCAAATCCTGAATTTGGAGGACCAATAATTAGTGGACCAAATTAGTCTGTAAATATTCTAATTTTTGATGCAATTCAGAATTTAGAAATAACTACAAGTGATGAAAATGATAATTTGATTGACCTAATTAGTGCTTGTGTAGCAGTAATTTTAAAATCAGGTTAATAATTTTTTCCTTAATAAATAAAGAACAAAATCAAGAGTTATCAGTTGTACTCATTTCCTGTTAATGAGAAAACAAAGAATAATTTAAAGAATCCAAACAAGAAAACATATATTAATATTAATATAGGTGATGGTTGGATTCAGCCTAATTATTCACAACTCTATGTGACATTTGATGTTATTCACACAGATGGAACAGATTTTTCAGTATATGATGGTAAATCAAATATTTAACTAACTGATAATTATGTGTTAAAGTTATTTGATGTTATTACAATTAAAAAAGAAAACAATATTTTGTCTGGATTTGAACACCCATTTATTTCTTCCTCAACTCTTTTCAATTAACTTCTTCTCTATCAAATGAAATAATTATGGAACGACATATTTTTAACAATAGTAAAACTGAAAACCTAACAAAATGAAGTACTTTACCCATTAGAATTATTTGGTGTATTTTTAAGCATTTTAAAGAAGTAATAAAGGAAGGAGATTCAATAGTAGTTTTCACTTGGAGCCCCAGAAAAGATCAGAATATTTTATTCTTAGATGGCTTAGTAATAATGATAAAGAAGGTAAAATTGTTGTTAAAAGTATGGAAATTCATGTTCCTGTTGTTAAATACGAACAAAAATATTCACTTGAACCAGAACAAGAAAGACTGAAAAATCAAAAAATTCCAATTCCTTTTTTTGAACCACAAACAATTGAAATCGCTGGATTCACTGGAAAACCCAATTCTGAAGCAGATATTATTATTATACTTCCTTTGTTGATAGTATATAATTCCTTTGTTGATAATTTCATTCCACCCAAATGGACACAGGGTGAAGTGGGCTGGGTACTGCCACATTGTTGCTCTAGTTGTTGGAACACCAGGTGCAAATGTGACACTGTACAGTAACTTGTCAATGTCTACAGTGTTGATATTGAACTGGTTGTGCAATTGGCAGTTAATAATAAAGTCAACATATGCTTTTATCACGTGTTTGACCCTTTATGCTCAAGTTCCATTCCTAATCTATTACAAATGTAAATATTTCTATACGAATTTCTTTCATTCACAATGTCAGATTTGCCTCTGGTGGCCAAAACTGGTTGCACTCTAACACATTTGAATGTCTACCAAATTTCCCTGTCCTATGATAACTATAGCCAATAATGGACCTCTTTGAGTAGCTGCACTTCAATTATAAGCACCCGTTACATTGTCATATGCTGCTGTTAAAGTAAAAACCATATTAATGGACAGAAGAAAAGGATCGGCCCAAATTTTTTCCCACAAAATCAACAAATTATGTGCATACTTTTAACAAGAACCTCTGGGATTTTCTTTATAAAGAAAAAAGTTTATTGGGCATTGTGGAGCAACCTCAACAGTAAGAGTTGCAAGAAACGGAGCTGTAGATTGAAGCAGTGTTGCGAGATGGTGAGGTGAGCTGTGGCCTCCAGTTCCAACACGGCGCCGGCCGGTATTGACGTCAGAAATGCGGGTTGTCCAGCCACTGCCAGCGGGGCTCGCCGCTCCTGTCCAGTTCGTACTCGCTGCAGTGCGGTGTCTCGCCCAGCCTGTGTGCACAGAGGTACATTAAAGACAGGACCAGTAATCTACTACTCACAAAATTACCTTAGGCACAGCTCGGCCCGAAACAAGAACAACGAATCGCATTTCAGACGCAATAGGATTCCTTCATTTCCGATTAGCCGTGGGAGGTCTGCCGTAATCATTTTTACCTTTGGTGTTCTGTGGGTGCCGTGGCAGACATTATGAAAGCAGAATGTTTAGATGTGAGACATTGTGGGAACATTTAGTCAGCAAACGATTCATGAAATAGGGCATTTTGTCACTGCAGTTATTTTTCTGAAAAATGGGAGGGAAATAAAAGTTCGTCCATATAGTCAATACGTGAGTGCTCGTGGTGCTGGCTTCCGCTTCTAGAACATTCACTAGCGTAAAAATTCAACGAAAACGTTTTTGAAATTTGTAGCAGACAGTGTATTTAACAGTTCTCTTGGCGAACAGTGTTGCCTGCTACAAGCAAATGCATATTTTTGTCCTTAAATCATCATTTAACTAAACCAAACTAAGCTCCATCCGAATAGGCCTCGGAAGGCCCAACGGTAGCGACCGGCCGCCGTGTCATCCTCAGCCCACAGTCGTCACTGAAGGTGGATATGGAAGGGCATGTGGTCAGCACACCGCTGTCCCAGATGTATGTCTGTTTACGAGACCAGAGCCTCTACTTCTCAATAAAGTAGCTCCTTAGTTTGCCTCACAAGGGCTAACTGGACCCCGCTTGCCAACAGCGCTCGGCAAACGGGATGGTCACTCATGCACGTGCTAGCCCAGCCCGACAGCGCTTAACTTCGGTGTTCTGACGGGAACCGGTGTTACCACTGCGACAAGGGTATTGGCTAAATCATCATTTAGGAGACGTAAGACTTGTTACGGTAATTAGGGTACAAATCACAGTCAGACCCGCACCCTCAATGTCCATTCCCTATTTTGCACAAAGTTCATTATCACTCGCCGGCCGGTGTGGCCTAGCGGTTCTAGGCGCTTCAGTCTGGAACCGCGCGACCGCTACGTTCGCAGGTTCGAATCCTGCCTCGGGCATGGATGTGTGTGATGTCCTTAGGTTAGTTAGGTTTAAGTAGTTCTAAGTTCTGGGGGACTGATCCACACTCATGAAAATTGCGACAAATTCGGAATAAACAGCAGGGTATTGGCAGTAAGCTAGAATACAGATATTACTGCTCATCGTTTCACTTGCAGGAGTTTTATGTTACGTTTTTTAATCAGACTGCAATCACAAAATCGTTCTGAGAGAGAGACAACGTTAAATAACATCGAATGTTATGGAACATACTGCTAGGCACCCAGAATCTGTTGCAAAAACGAAAATGGAGGAAAAGTTTTAGCATGTAGCAGAATGCGAATTTACCGCCTCCCACATCACAAATACATATCTCTAACTACACCGTTCACATACAACACTTGGCATTATTATTGTTCGTCTCGGGACCTCATAAAAGCCTTTTAATACTTAAGTGTCGTTAACTGATGTTTAATTGTAACAAATCATAGCAAGAGTGACATTTCTGATAAATCTTCAATGCGCCGTCACCTTGTAATGGTATACTGTCTTAACACGCAACTTATAATACAGAAACAATAAAACGCGATGAAATCCAATATGGAGTCTCCAAAGTGGCAAGCAAGGACCATCACGTGACCTGACACGAATGCTGTGGTATGCTATTGGTTGTTCCTGTTTCTGACCGAGCTGTAAGCACAAAATTTTGTGTCCATCTTATTTAGAGAGATCATAGAGCGGGAATATGTATGTAGTGAGTATAGCAGACAGCACGTGTAGACAACATCAAACTGAAATAGTCACGTGACTTTAGTATGATACACATCTTTCTTCCATTATGTTGTGTGTTTTTTTTTTTTTTTTTTTTTTTTTTTTTTTTTTTTTTTTTTCGTCGGTGTATTACTCGAGCTAATGTATAGGGGGAAGTTGGGGGAACTTCGTGCAAAAACGCTGACGGAAAATACATCGCAACACCAAGAAGTAATTAATGAAGGGGAATGAGATTTCTGGAATTCATTTGTCTAGGTAACATAATTATATGATTAACATTGCAAGATCATATGTTAATGTAAGCGCGAGATAAGCCATTGAAAATATGAAATGCTGGAACATTAGTAACCGGTGTAATAGTCGGAATGTTAAATGCAAGGATGCAAAACGTGCATGCGATGTACTGTACAGGTGTCGGATGTGAGTTTATGGGATGGTGTTTCATGCCTGTTGCACTTGGTCAGTCAGTACAGGAACAGGTAACGCTGTTTGTGGATGGCGCTGGTGTTGTCGTCCAATGATGGCCCATATGTGCTCCATTGGAGACAGATCAGGTTATCGAACACTCTGCAGAGCATGTTGGGTTGCGACAGCGGTATGTGGCCAAGAGTTACCCTAATAGAAAACACCTGGTGGAATGCTGTTCACGAATGGCAGCACAACAGGTCGAATCACCAAACTGATGTACATATTTGCAGAAAGGATGCGTGAAATAAGCACGAGCGTGCTCCAGCTGTCATACGAAATCGGGCCCAAGCGCATAACTCCAGGTGTAGGTCCAATGTGTTTAGCATGCAGACAGGTTGCAGCCCTTTAAGTGACCTCCTCCTAACAAAAATATGGGCATAACTGGCACTGAGTTAGAAACAGATGCCATCAGAAAACACAACAGATTTCCACTCTGACGACCAATCAGCTCTCGCTTGACATCACTGAGGTCACAAATGCCGGTGGTTTGGGATCAGCGGATTGCACGCCACAGGGCGTCTGGCTCAGAGCTGTCCTTGAAGCAAACGATCCGTAACAGATCAACAGATCTTTATGTCATTGTGGCGCTACCTGCTGATCAAATTGTTGCTGCAGATGCAGTTCGATGCGCTAGAGCCATGCGTCAAAGTCGTGCGATTGTCTTCCCTCTCGGCAGAGCCACGTGGTCGTCCGAAGCCTGGTCTTCATGCTGCCATACGTTCTCGTGACCACCGCTGCCAGTTGTCATGTACAGTAGCTACAATCCTGCCAAGTCTTTCTGCAATATCGCAAAACAAACATCGTGATAGTCGTAGCGCTGTTACACGACCTCTTTCAAAGTAAGTGAAGCGTTGGTAACGAATTCATTATCGCGTTAAAGTTGTTCTTAATTAACATCAACTCACCACGTCCATTTTCAAAGGTAATTACACTACTGGCCATTAAAATTGCTACACCACGAAGATGACGTGCTACAGACGCGAAATTTAACCGACAAAAAGAAAATGCTGTGATATGCAAATGATTAGCTTTTCAGAGCATTCACACAAGGTTGGCGCCGGTGGCGACACCTACAACGTGCTGACATGAGGAAAGTTTCCAACTGATTTCTCATACACAAACAGCAGTTGACCGGCGTTGCCTGGTGAAACGTTTTGTGATGGCTCGTGTAAAGAGGAGAAATGCGTACCATCATGTTTCCGACTTTGAAAAGGTCGAATTGTATTCGCGATTGCGGTTTATCGTATCGTAACATTGTTGCTCGCGTTGTTCAAGATCCAATGGCTGCTAGCATAATATGGAATCGGTGGGTTCAGGAGGGTAATACGGAACGCCGTGCTGAATCCGAACGGCCTCGTATCACTAGCAGTCGAGATGACAGGTATCTTATCCGCTTCTCTGTAACGGATCGTGCAGCCACGTCTCGATCCCTGAGTCAACAGATGGGGACGTTTGCAAGACAACAACCATCTGCACAGTTAGACGTTTGCAGCAGCATGGACTATCAGCTCGGAGACGATGGCTGTGGTTACCCTTGATCCTGCATCACAGATAGGAGCGCCTGCGATGGTGTACTCAATGACGAACCTGGGTGCACGAATAGCAAAACGTCATTTTTTCGTATGAATCCAGGTTCTGTTTACAGCATAACGATGGTCGCATCCGTGTTTGGCGACATCGCGGTGAACGGACATTGGAAGCATGTATTCGTCATCGCCATACCGGCGTATTACCCAGCGTGATGGTATGGGGTGCCATTGGTTACACGTCTCGGTCACCTCTTGTTCGCATTGACGGCACTTTGAACAGTGGACGTTACATTTCAGATTTGTTACGACTCATGGCTCTACCCTTCATTCGATCCCTGCGAAACCCTACAGTTCAACAGGATAATGCACAACCGTGTGTTGCAGGTCCTGTACGGGCCATTCTGGATACGGAAAATGTTCGACTGCTGCCCTGGCCAGCACATTCTCCAGATATCTCACCAATTGAAAACGTCTGGTCAATGGTGTCCGAGCAACTGGCTCCTCACTAGACGCCAGTCACTACTCTTGATTAACTGTGGCATCGTGTTGAAGCTGCATGGGCAGCTGTACCTGTACACGCCATCCAAGCCCTGTTTGACTCAATGCCCAGGCGTATCAAGGCCGTTATTACGGCTAGAGGTGGTTGTTCTGGGTACTGATTTCTCAGGATCTATGTCCCCAAATTACGTGAAAATGTAATCACATGTCAGTTCTAGTACAATACATTTGTCGAATGAATATCCGTTTATCATCTGCATTTCTTCTTGGTGTAGCAATTTTAATGGCGCTCATGACAGTTACAGCGTAGATTTAAAGCAAACCTGGTTTGCATCCTCATAGTGGCGGTATAGCACCATTCTTAAGCGACTGGCGCGAATTTAGAATAGACTTCGTCTTTCAGATGTAGAAACAGCGCTATCAACTGTCGTTTATATCGCGTATCTCGTTCTTGGTGTTGAGATTTTTTTTCCGTCAGTGTGTTAGCGACTTCTGATGCAATCCAGTCGCGTAGCGAGCAAAGGAACGGATAACTACTCATACACCTTTGTAGATGTCCTAATTTCTCTCGTCTTGTCTGTGCGAGACGTGGTAGAGGCAGGAGAATTAGTAAACACTGTTACGTAAATATTGTATCCTGAAATTTCTTAATCAGGACTGCACGAGAACTATGTCGCCTTACTTTCGAAGATTCCCTTTTCAGCTCGCCGAACAACTCCTTTACACTTTCATATATGTAAGACTGACATACTGCGATAATGGCTACGAACTTCTGAATTTGTTCTGTATCTTCTTTCATAGCCATCACGTAGGCAGTGATCATTGTGTCCCGTTTTAGCTCACTCGCATACAGATGCTGCGCCCTTTGACATCATGTTACTGTTTTCAGGTTATCACCATTTTTCACAGCCTTCCAGTAACAGTACTTGTGGTACAATGGCCCTTAAGGTCACACATCGCTGGACTTACCGTGATGGTTCGGGAGGGCTTAATCAGAATGTTTAACTCAGAGTCTGCTGGTCTTTGGTTAAAAGATACTGGGAGAAACATACTATGGACGGTGCTATGCGAATTGTTTGTAATTGTTTCCACAACGAAATTTTTAAGGTATCCGGATTTTACGGACCTTACATGAGCTTGACCCATAATGACAGGACAATACAGTATGAGATCCTCAGAAAATAATAATTACATTATATCAACAAAAGGTAATTGTCGTTAATCTCATGTACTGAAAACCAACAAAACAACCTCTAACAATATGGACAATGTCATGGATCAAACAAGTTAAAGCGAAATGCATTTTCGAGACGAACCAAGCAGGTGGTTAATGATATCGTAAAACTCCCATTTAGCATGATAACGGCGAGCTTCAGCGCAAAAAGAGGTGAGGCTAGAACATTACACTATTCCTTTTAACGTAAATAAAGCTGGGACGGAGGGTAAGAGGCTGCACGTCATTAACAGGGATAGGCTGCGACCCAGCAAGAAAATAAAAATGTATTCACCTCTAGCGAGACCGTGATTGGCTGAAGCCACACTGGCGACTCAGATGCGACACAGTGGGAAGATCCCCATTACATAAAAGCATTTTGAGACCTAAAATCTATCTCTCTTGTCTCGCGGTGGACCGCAGAAGTATGTGGAAATAAGCAAAGGCTATAGGTGCTTTGCTTTCTGCAAAGTGGGGAGCATACACTTCATGTATCGTGGCTACAGATAGCAAAGCGGTAGTTACTTAATTCAGTCACGGCCAGAGTAGGGAATTTGCATTTCAGATCCAGCACAGAGACAACGCAATTGCAGATGCCGCTTGGTAAAGTACCATCACGTATTAGGCCACAATAAATGTTGAGTCTAGATTTCCTCACTTCAACTTGCGTACGCTTTGACCATTGAATATCAAAAGCTAGGACACTAACCCACCCTCACACTTTGTACATGAGAGTTTTTTTTTTTTCGTTGGTTCAAAAAGTAAATTTGTTCTCCACCAACTCAGTGCACTGGCCAGCTACGACAGCATAGATTTAAATGAGCTGACGAAGATTTTTAATAATCATTCTTTCCTGTGAAAAAAATTTTCATGTGTAGTGATACCCATTTTAATAATCGTCATTTCAATATGTCCAAGAATTAAATATTTTGTTATTGAGTGTCAAAAGTAATTGAACATGATTGTTGTTTATCATTTGACCCCCGAAAGCAACAGTTGATAAATTACATGTAGAATAAAATAGGGAATAGCTGTGTTTTCTTTCTAGAATAGACCCCAAACTTTCACTTTTAGTAATTCATGCATTCTAGGTACGTGACAGCAGGATTTCTAATGATTTTTGTTACGATCTGCACCTGATATTAACTGCCTCACAGGGCCAGGGTCATATTTATTTAGAATGTCGGTTGACACCCTGGACTTGAGAAGACAGTTCAGATGATTTATCCATTTGTGCGGTAAGTGGTAAGCTAAGTTTGCACACATTAGTACACTCACTGTGCTGACACAAAGGTCGGACGTACGACAGACTCTTGTCTCGAAATATTGTCGAGAATATTGTCCTACATAAAGCACGCCAGTGGCAAGAAACAAACAAAATCTTCACCACGCGATACCGGTGGCAATGTTACCAATGCAGTGCCACTGAAGTGGGGTCACTAGGTGCGGTTTTCCGAAATTCCTTTACCAAAGAAGACGAAGGAATGTTTCAGAATTCGAATGAAGTGTAGCTGCCAACATGAGTAACTTAGAAGAAGACATCCTCTATGCTGCAAAGCAACTCAAATCAATAACGGCAAGTCTTCTGGTACAGACTGTATATCAGTTAGGTTCGTTTCAGAGTACGTTGACAGAATAGCCTCATACTTACTAATCATTTACAAACGCTCGCTCGACGAAAGATCCCTACTCAATGACCGGAAACTTGCACAGGTCACACTAATACATCAACAAAGGAAACATGAATAATGCATTGAATTACAGAACAATATAGCTGACGTCGACTTGCTGTAAGATTTTAGAAAATATGCTGTGTTCGCGCATTACAAGTTACCTGGAAGAAATCGAACTATTGACACATAGCAGGGATTCAGAAGATACCGTTGTTGCGCAACACAGTTAGTTTTTATTCTCATGAAATAAAGAGTGCTGTCGACATGGGCTCAAAGTGATCCCATTTCTTTGGTTTCCACGAGACTTTTGACACCATTCTTCACAAACGGCATATAATCAAACTGCGAGCCTACAGAGTGTCACCTCAGCCGTGGTACTGGAAGTGTAATTTCCTGTCAGAGAGGTCACAGTTTGTAATAACTGGCGAAAAGTCATCGAGCAAAACAGAAGTGCTATCTGTCGTTCCCTAAGGAAGAGCTAAAGGTCCTTTCCTATTTCTAACCTATTTCTAATCCACATAAATGATTTCGGAGACAATCTGAGAACCACCTTAGAGTTTTATCAGATTCTGCTGTTGTTTACCGCCTAATAAAGTCATCGTTGTTGTTGTCTTCAGTCCTGAGACTGGCTTGATGCAGCTCTCCATGCTACTCTATCCTGTGCAAGCTTCTTCATCTCCCAGTACTTACTGCAACCTACATCCTTCTGAATCTGCTTAGTGTATTCATCTCTTGGTCTCCCTTTACGATTTTTACCCTCCACGCTGCCCTCCAATGCTAAATTTGTGATCCCTTGATGCCTCAGAACATGTCCTACCAACCGGTCCCTTCTTCTTGTCAAGTTGTGCTACAAACTCCTCTTCTCCCCAGTTCTATTCAATACTTCCTCATGAGTTATGTGATCTACCCATCTAATCTTCAGCATTCTTCTGTAGCACCACATTTCGAAAGCTTCTATTCTCTTCTTGTCTAAACTATTTATCGTCCATGTTTCACTTCCATACATGGCTACACTCCATATAAATACTTTCAGAAACGACTTCCTGACACTTAAATCTATACTCGATGTTAACCAATTTCTCTTCTTCAGAAACGCTTTCCTTGCCATTGCCAGTCTACATTTTATATCCTCTCTATTTCGACCATCATCAGTTATTTTGCTCCCCAAATAGCAAAACTCCTTTACTACTTTAAGTGTCTCATTTCCTAGTCTAATTCCCTCAGCATCACCCGACTTCATTCGACTACATTGATGTTCATCTTATATCCTCCTTTCAAGACACTGTCCATTCTGTTCAACTGTTCTTCCAAGTCCTTTGCTGTCTCTGACAGAATTACAATGTCATCGGCGAACCTCAAAGTTTTTATTTCTTCTCCATGGATTTTAATACCTACTCCGAATTTTTCTTTTGTTTCCTTTACTGCTTGCTCAATATACAGATTGAATAACATCAGGGACAGGTTACAACCCTGTCTCACTCCCTGCCCCTCGACTCATAACTGCCATCTGGTTTCTGTACAAATTGTAAATAGCCTTCCGCTCCATGTATTTTACCCCGCCACCTTTAGAATTTGAAAGAGAGTATTCCAGTCAACATTGTCAAAAGCTTACTCTAAGTCTACAAATGCTAGTAATGTAGGTTTGCCTTTCCTTAATCTAGCTTCTAAGATCAGTCGTAGGGTCAGTATTGCCTCACGTGTTCCAACATTTCTGCGGAATCCAAAC
Organism: Schistocerca piceifrons; assembly: GCF_021461385.2. Lineage (NCBI taxonomy): Eukaryota > Metazoa > Arthropoda > Insecta > Orthoptera > Acrididae > Schistocerca > Schistocerca piceifrons. The sequence continues at coordinate 468,363,280 of NC_060145.1, forward strand.
TGATCTTCGCCGAGGTCGGCTTCTACCAGTTTTTCCATTCGCCTGTAAAGAATTCGCGTTAGTATTTTGCAGCTGTGACTTATTAAACTGATAGTTCGGTAATTTTCACATCTGTCAACACCTGCTTTCTTTGGGATTGGAATTATTATATTCTTCTTGAAGTCTGAGGGTATTTCGCCTGTCTCATACATCTTGCTCACCAGATGGTAGAGTTTTGTCATGACTGGCTCTCTCAAGGACGTCAGTAGTTCCAATGGAATGTTGTCTACTCCGGGGGCCTTGTTTCGACTCAGGTCTTTCAGTGCTCTGTCAAACTCTTCACGCAATATCGTATCTCCCATTTCGTCTTCATCTACATCCTCTTCCATTTCCATTATATTGTCCTCAAGTACATCGCCCTTGTATAGACCCTCTATATACTCCTTCCATCTTTCTGCTTTCCCTTCTTTGATTAGAACTAGGTTTCCATCTGAGCTCTTGATATTCATACAAGTGGTTCTCTTTTCTCCAAAGGTCTCTTTAAATTTCCTGTAAGCAGTATCTATCTTACCCCTAGTGAGATAAGCCTCTACATCCCTACATTTGTCCTCTAGCCATCCCTGCTTAACCATTTTGCACTTCCTGTCGATCTCATTTTTGAGACGTTTGTATTCCTTTTTGCCTGCTTCATTTACTGCGTTTTTATATTTTCTCCTTTCATCAATTAAATTCAATATTTCTTCTGTTACCCAAGGATCTCTATTATCCCTCGTCTTTTTACCTACTTGATCCTCTGCTGCCTTCACTACTTCATCCCTCAGAGCTACCCATTCGTCTTCTACTGTATTTCTTTCCCCCATTCCTGTCAATTGTTCCATTATGCTCTCCCTGAAACCCTGTACAACCTCTAGTTCTTTCAGTTTAACCAGGTCCCATCTTCTTAAATTCCCACCTTTTTGCAGTTTCGTCAGTTTTAATCTACAGTTTATAACCAATAGATTGTGGTCAGAATCCACATCTGCCTCTGGAAATGTCTTACAATTTAAAATCTGGTTCCTAAATCTCTGTCTTACCATTATATAACCTATCTGATACCTTCTAGTATCTCCAGGATTCTTCCATGTATACAACCTTCTTTTATGATTCTTGAACCAAGTGTTAGCTATACTTAAGTTATGCTCTGTGCAAAATTGAACAAGACGGCTTCCTCGTTCATTTCTCTCCCCCAATCCATATTCACCCACTATGTTTCCTCTCTCCCTTTTCCTACTCTCAAATTCCAGTCACCCATGACTATTAAATTTTCGTCTCTCTTCACTACCTGAATAATTTCTTTTATCTCATCATACATTTCATCAGTTTCTTCATCATCTGCAGAGCTAGTTGGCATATAAACTTGTACTACTGTAGCAGGCATGGGCTTCGTGTCTATCTTGGCCACAATAATGCGTGCACTTTGCTGTTTGTAGTAGCTTACACGCACTCCTATTTTTTTATTCATTATTAAACCTACTCCTACATTACCCCTATTTGATTTTGTATTTACAACCCTGTATTCACCTGACCAAAAGTCTTGTTCTTCCTGCCACCGAACTTCACTAATTCCCACTATATCTAACTTCAACCTATCTATTTCCCTTTTTAAATTTTCTAGCCTACCTGCCCGATTAAGGGATCTGACATTCCACGCTCCGATCCGTAGAACGCCAGTTCTCTTTCTCCTGATAACGACGTCCTCCTGAGTAGTCTCCGCCCGGAGATCCGAATGGGGGACTATTTTACCTCCGGAATATTTTACCCAAGAGGACCGTACAATAAAGCTGCATGCCCTCGAGAAAAATTACGGCTGTAGTTTCGCCTTGCTTTCAGCCGTTCGCACTACCAGCACAGCAAGGCCGTTTTGGTTAGTGTTGCAAGGCCAGACCAGTCAATCATCCAGACTCTTGCCCCTGTAACTACTGAAAAGGCTGCTGCCCCTCTTCACGAACCACACGTTTGTCTGGCCTGTCAACAGATACCCCTCCGTTGTGGTTCCATCTACGGAACGGCCATCTTTATCGCTGAGGCACGCAAGCCTCCTCACCAACGGCAGGGTCCTTGGTTCATTCGGGGTAGGAATAAAGTCATCACATGATCAAAACCAATTGGAATATGATTTAGAGAAGCTACCTGCGTCGTACGAAAAGTGGGAATGGGCCACAAACACTGCAAAGTGTGAGGTCATCCACATGAGTACGAAAAGAAATCCGTCAGATTTCGGTTACATGATAAATCACACAAGTCTAAGCGCTATTTCAACAACATATCTAAGGATTATAACTACGAACAACTTAATTTGGAACGATCACATGGATAATGTTCAGGGAAAGGCGAACAAAAGACTGCATTCCACTAGCAGAACACTTAGTAGATGTAACAAATCTGTCAAAGAGATTCCTCCTCTGCTAGAGAACTGCAGAGCGGTACGGTACCCTTATCGTATCAGATTGACGGAGAATATCGAAGAAGTTCAAAGAAGGGTAGCTCGGTTTGTGCTGTTGTGAAATAAGAGAGGGTGTCACGAAAATGATACTCGAGCTGGAGTAGCAATAATTAAAATAAATGCGTTATTCGTTAGGCCGAGATCTTTTCAAGAAGTCTCAGTATCCATCTTTCCTCTCCTCTTTGATAACTAACTAACTGACTCCGTTCGAATAGGCCTTGGAAAGCCCAACGGCACCGACCGGCCGCCGTGTCATCCTCAGCCCACAGGCATACTGGAGGCGGACATGGAGGGGCATGTGGTCAGCATACCGCTCTCCCGGCCGTATATCAGTTTCCGAGACCGGGGCCGCTACTTCTTAATCAAGTAGCTCCTCAGTTTGCCTCACAAGGGCTGAGTGCACCCCGCTTGCCAACAGCGCTCGGCAGGCCGGTTGGTCACCCATCCAAGTGCTAGCCCAGCCCGAAAGCTCTTAACTTCGGCGATCTGACGGGAACTGGTGGTACCACTGCGGCAAGGCCGTTGGCTCCCTCCTCTTACATGGGGAGAAATAATCAGCGTAATAAAATAAGAGAAATCGGGGCTAGCACAGTAAGACACAACTGATCGTTTTTCTCGCATGCTGTTCGAGAGTAGAACAGTAAAGAGACAGTGTGAAAATGGTCCGATGAACCCTCTGCCGCCCACTAAGTGCGAACTGCAGAGTACTCACGTAGAAGTGAATGTCATGTAGATGCGATCATATCTCGATTGCAGGGAAAAATAACACTTTCCTGACTCATGGTCCTCGCTGAAACAGGTGCGTACTGTGCAGCGAGATAGTAAAGCCGGAAGTCACGTTACCGACAAGCCGAGGCACAAGAGTATAGGGAACCGTTCACGGTGATGTTTCGAAACCTCTGTGATATCTGCAGTAGTCATGTAACTGTAGCGGCTCCGGCAAACATGAGGTTTTCTGTAAACGTCACATGGATGTGAACTGTTGTTGTAAAGTGTTACATCGCTTTCGTAAGTAATGTTTGTCGTTTCCGAAGTCTACCATATCGGACATTCATCTTGAAGGACCTATCACGGTAGTGGATGACGGTACAGCAGCCGATCGACCAAAGGGACCTCGGTTGTATGGGTTTTGTTGAGGGGACCAATCAAAAGAGTAAGACAGCAAACACTATGTCTCGGAACGTGAGCATGTGAGGTAGTGGGCAGTTTAAGTCTACATCTAGATCTACATGACTACTCTGCAATTCACATTTAAGTGCTTGGCAGAGGGTTCGTCGAACCACAATCATACTATCTCTCTACCATTCCACTCCCGAACAGCGCGCGGGAAAAACGAACACCTAAACCTTTCTCTTCGAGCTCTGATTTCTCTTATTTTATTTTGATCATCATTCCTACCTATGTAGGTTGGGCTCAACAAAATATTTTCACATTCGGAAGAGAAAGTTGGTGACTGAAATTTCGTAAATAGATCTCGCCGCGACGAAAAACGTCTTTGCTGTAATGACTTCCATCCCAATTCGCGTATCATATCTGCCACACACTCTCCCCTACTACGTGATAATACAAAACGAGCTGCCCTTTTTTGCACCCTTTCGATGTCCTCCGTCAATCCCACCTGGTAAGGATCCCACACCGCGCAGCAATATTCTAACAGAGGACGAACGAGTGTAGTGTAAGCTGTCTCTTTAGTGGACTTGTTGCATCTTCTAAGTGTCCTGCCAATGAAACGCAACCTTTGGCTCGCCTTCCCCACAATATTATCTATGTAGTCTTTCCAACTGAATTTGTTCGTAATTTTAACACCCAGGTACTTAGTTGAATTGACAGCCTTGAGAATTGTACTATTTATCGAGTAATCGAATTCCCACGGATTTCTTTTGGAACTCATGCGGATCACCTCACACTTTTCGTTATTTAGCGTCAACTGCCACCTGCCACACCACACAGCAATATTTTCTAAGTCGCTTTGCAACTGATACTGGTCTTCGGATGACCTTACTAGACGGTAAATTACAGCATCATCTGCGAACAACCTAAGAGAACTGCTCAAATTGTCACCCAGGTCATTTATATAGATCAGGAACAGCAGAGGTCCCAGGACGCTTCCCTGGGGAACACCTGATATCACTTCAGTTTTACTCAATGATTTGCCGTCTACGAACTGCGACCTTCCTGACAGGAAATCACGAATCCAGTCGCACAACTGAGGCGATACCCCATAGGCCCGCAGCTTGATTAGAAGTCGCTTGTGAGGAACGGTGTCAAAAGCTTTCCGGAAATCTAGAAATACGGAATCAACTTGAGATCCCCTGTCGATAGCGGCCATTACTTTGTGCGAATAAAGAGCTAGCTGCGTTGCACAAGAACGATGTTTTCTGAAACAGTCAAAGAGTTACGGTCATCTTTGGAATTGTACGTGGTGGTTTAATGTTAAGTCAAGGAGTCATTAGCAACACTTCACTCAGTTTGAAAGAGGTCGTGTAAGAGGGCTACGAGAAGCATGATGTTCCTCCTGCGATACTGCAGAAAGACTTGGCAGCAGTGTAGCCACTGTACTTGACTGCTGGCAGCGGTGGTCACGAGAATGTATGGTGGCATGAAGACCGGGCCCGAACGGCCACGTGGCACTACTGAGAGGGAAGACCATCGTATGACTTTGGCGTATGGCTCTGGCGCGTTGTACTGCATCTGCAGAAGCAAATTGAGCAGCAGGTGGCACCACAATGACGCAACGAATCGGTTACTTCAAGGACAGCTCCGAGCCAAACACCCTGCAGCGTGCATTTACTGTTCCCAAACCACCGCCATTTGCGACTTCAGTGGTGTCAAGCGATAGCCCATTGGAGGTTTGGGTAGAGATCTGTTGTGTTTTCTGATGACAGCTGGTTCTGTCTCAGACCTGTTGAGGGCCTGCAACCAACCTGCCTGTGGGCAAGAGTGCAGAGTCCGGAGGTATAATCGGTAAGGATAGGATAAACTGTGACTTAGCGATATGATTTCTGTGAATGCTACTTTTCGGTAAAGTCGGTAACTTCAGATTTGTCACTGTTTAAATTCACAGAGCTTGAATTCATAATTTATGTCCGACGTTAAAAAGCGATTTCTGCGACTTATACGACTTACCAGCGTAGATATTACCCTGTGATTTGGCGCAAGTGCATTTGCAAACTGGTATTTCCGGCAAGGTCAGCTGTGGGAAACTATGCAACGGAAGTGATATGTTCTCGCCTGTAAAGCGTGCAAACAGATTTTTAATTGTGTGTCATTGAAGGTGTTACGCGATTCCAAAGGATTGGTAAACAAATGTGAAACACACTGTGAGCGAATAATAAAAACTTCGTTCTGTCCTTGTTAAAACCGTCTGACAGCCACTAAATTCTCTGGCAAGTAGTTGATAAAGATTTAGTTATGTGTTTTTAGACTGGTGATATACAAATGAAAAGAGTGGGAAGTATAGATCTCCCAATTACAAGCTGACATCAGAAATACACTCTAAGGGGAAAAAAAGAATGATACACCATGAACGAACTACCCGAGAGGGATGGAAATTGGTAGATGTGACTTACATCTCCAGACAAACAAATAATTAAAGTATCAGAAAAAAATCGACGGTTTATTCAACAGAAAAAGCTTCACAATCTGAGCAAGCCAATAACGCGTTGGTCGACCTCTGAACCTTATGAAAACAGTTATTCTACTTGGCATTGATTCACATAGTTGTCTGATGTTCTGAAGGATATCGTGCCAAATTCCGTCCAACGAGCGCGTTAGATCGTCAAAATTCCGAGCAGGTTGGAGGGACCTGCCCATAATCCTCCAAAATATCCTTAAATGAGAAAGATCCGACGACCTTACTGGCCATGCTAGGGTTTGACGAACTCGTAAACAAGCAGTAAAAGCTCTCGCCGTGTGCCTGCGGGCATTATTTTGCTGAAATGTCAGCCTAGGGTGGCTTATAATCAAGGAAAACAAAACGGGGCGTAGAATATCGTCGATGTACTGCTACGCTGTGGATGACAATCGCTGGGATCCTGCTGATAATGAGATCCACCTCAGATCATCACTCATGTTTTCTGGGCCACGTGGTGGGCGACTGTCAGGTTAGTAATCTCACCTCTGTCCAGGACATCACCAGATACATCCTCGGCGTGGAATCTCATTGACTCGAGTATAACTGCCTTCATTGATGAGTCTCGCTTCCACGTGACCCCGACGACCAGCGAAGAAGTATCTGGAGACGTCCCAGAAGCGGTGTGACGTCAACCTGACTGTAGCCTACCATACAGCCCGGAAACCAGGAGTGATGGTGTACTGTCCCATTTCTCTTCATAGCTGGACCCTTTGGTTGTCGTTTGCGGCAGAACAAAGAGGTTTTATTGTCCTTCATGGAAAGCCATCCCGATTTACATTTCAGTAAGGTAATTCCTGCCTACACACGGCTATATTTTCTACTGTTTGGCTTCGTGCCTGCGAAAACCTACTTTGGCCAGCAAGATCGCCTGATCTCTCCCCAAGTGAGAACCTCTGAAACATTACGGGTAGGGCCGTCCAACCTTCTAGGGATTTTGACTATCTAACGGATGATTGGGTAGAATTTGCGACGATATCCTTCAGGAGGACATCCAACAACTGTCTCAAGCAATGGGCCGGCCGTTGTGGCCCAGCTGTTCTAGGCACTTCAGTCAGAAACAGCGCTGCTGCTACTGTCGCAGGTTCGAATCCTGCCTCGTGCATGGATGTGTGCGATGTCCTTAGGTTAGTTAGGTTTAAGTAGTTCTAAGTTGTAGGGGACTGATGACCTCAGATGTTAAGTCCCATAGTGCTCAGAGCCATTTGAACCATTTTGTCAAGCAATGCCAAGAAGAATATCTGCTAGCATAAGGGGCAGAGGTTGACCGCTTGGTTATTGACTTTCTAAATTTGTGGAGCTCTTTCTCTTGAATAAATCATGCAATTTTTCTCAAATTGTAATCATTTGTTTTTCTATGCATGTACATTACATACACCGATTTCCGTCCCATTTGGATAATAACATCGCGGTGCGTTGTTTTTCTTTTCTCGAGAATGTATTTTACATTCATTGTCATGCAGGTAGTTTGTACCACACACAAGAAATGATTGCAGTCAACTTGGAAGTACCAACATACACTAATAAGCCAAAACATTATGATCACTTGCTTAATAGCTTGTTTGTCCGTCTTTGGAATGAAATACGTCACTGATTATGCGTATCAGGGATCTGACAGTTTGTTGGTAGGTTTATGAAGATATGTGATACTAGCTGTCTACGTACAGGTCATGTATTCCCGTAAATATTGGGCCGTTGATTTGCGTACGCGGTGATGGTGCTCCATAGCGACCCATAAATTTTCCATAGGATTTATAACAGGAGAATTTCATAGCCGAGACATCAACGTGAGTTCACTATAACGCTCCTGAAACGAATGCAGCACGGTTCTGGCAACGAAACGCAGAGAGTTATACTGCTGAAATCTGGCATCGTCGTCAGGAAATACATCAAGCGTGAAAGGCTGCAGATGTTTCGTAGCTTTCAGCGTGTCTTCGATTACTATCACAGGTCCCATGTAACCACAGGAGACTGTCTCCCACAGCATAATACTGCTCCCTCCAGTCTGCGTCCGTGGTGTGCCGTACGTTTCGAGCCGCCTCTCACCAAATAACAGCGTTTGTGGAGACGACCATCGACCTAGTGTAGCAAAAACGTGATTCACCCGAAGAGCCGATATGTTTTCGCTGTTAGACGGTCGACTCCCGAGGGCCCCGTTGTCATTGGGTCAACATGTGAACACATAGAGACGGTCTGCTGTAGAGCTCCATGTCCGACAAAGTACAGAACACTTGTGCGTGCACCAGCACTGTGCTCTTTCGGCAGAGACGTCACAGATGACCATTGCTCCTACTTTACAGAGCAGACAAGCCTCCGAAACCCCCGTTCTGTGAAGAGTGGTGGACGTCCAGCAGATTAGCGCCTAATCGTAGTTTTTCTGTAGACGCTCGCGACAGTAGAAAGTGAACATTCGATCAAGTTCGCTATTTCTGTGATACACTTTTATAGGATCTGCATAATAATAATGTGCCCTTTGTCAAAATGGCTTATCTCAATGGATTTCCGCATGTGCTGCCTATATCTTCGCTAGAATGATCGCCCGTCCGTGTATGCTCTGCTTACATACTTTTGATACTCCAGCCACGTGCCCACAACGCCACAAGGTAGCATCCAACGTAGCAGTAGGTACTGGTCACACTTCGCTTATCAGTGTATATTGTGCTACATGGCCACAAGACCTATGTGATAGAGTGATGTCGGGCCTCGTTGGTTGTGAATAGAAGCATCGGGATGTACAGCATGGAGTTGTCCACGTCTCGAATATAGTTCTGTGATACTCCACACCAAGCCGCCTGCACCTAAGCGCGCAGATCCTACAGACTGGTGGTTGGAGGTGAAGGGCTGATAACTTGCTCTATAGCATCTCACACATCTCGATCAAGGAGAGATTGGGGGACGCTTCTCGTCATGGCCTCCGGAATTTGTGAAGCAACTACTTCAGCATTAATGGTCCGTTGTCCCTTCTCACCTGTAAAGGCGTTGACTGTCTGATCAAAAATACCCGGACACTTACAGTATTAGTGCACATTAACACGGGGTGTACCCACTAATCGCTTTTATCACTGCTCCAACTCTGCTCGGAACAGCGGACAGTTCATGAGGTCTGAACTGTGGTTGGTTACTGCTTGTCGTTTCCACTTCACCGTCACATCATCTGCAGTCGACTTGCGCAGCTTTGAAAGAGTTGAAAAGTGCCTGCTGGATCTGTCACTGACGTGACCTCCAGTGGCGTCCCGACTCACTGACCCACTCTGCTATCGCTGCTCCTCTGCTGACGAGACTCAGCACCCCCTACCTACGGGTCCGCCTCTCGCGACGTCTAGCGGCAAGTCCCGCGCTGCAGTGGGGTACCGGATACTTTACATTAGATAGTGTACATTAAAATACGTCTATTGTACTCAAAAGTAACGTTAATATCAGTATTTATCACGAGAAGATTAAAACTGTCACTTTCTGGTAGATTATAACTTTGAGCAAGATCAGGACTCGAACGCGGAATCCTGCCGTTTTCGGGGTCGTTGGTGTTACTGATCGAGCCCTGCAAGCAGAATTCACGACACAGCCCCGTACATTCGCTTCTGCTCGTGCCTGTGTCTGACTTTTCAAGAGCAGAAGCTCTCCCATATAACTTACCGGAATAGCGCTCCTGGAAGAAAAGATTCTGCGAAAAAGTGGCTCAGCCTCACCCCACCTAGTGACTTGTGACTGCAATGCGGTGTCCGATGTTTTAATTAAAACTGCCTGGCAGATTAAAATTGGGTGCCGGGCAGGGACTCGAACCCGGATACCTCAGTCCTTTCTTCGCATTAGCGTTGGTTTAGCAGAACCATCAGTTGTCGATTATCTCTTAGGACTTCTAGATAGTATCAGAAAAAATCATTAAATACACGAGAAAGCTCCATAGACCCCGTTACGTAGAAAGTAATAATCCTCAGTGTTATTGAGATGTAATGTTCCTACTTACAGCGAATAGCTCTTGCATCTGGCTACTGGATAAGTCTCCTCGTAGCACTGGGGTCGCAGGATGCTGAAGTAGATGACGCCCACCTTGAGGGACACTAGCGTGTTGGCATCTTTCAGGCAGCGGTAGAATTCGCGGTCGCACTCACAATGGGATCTGAAAGAGAGATAAAGCAGGAAGAAGAAGAGCTGAACGAATTCCTTATCAGGGATATACAGTGTGATTATAATTAAAGTTAAACTTTCAAAACGCTGTAGAAATAACACCACTATCGGAGAAGGGGGAACACGTATAGCAGAAGAAAAAAATAGTGTGAAAATTGATTAGATTCCGCTGTATGTGTCATAATATGTAAAAGAAAACACCTGTCATGCGCACGACCCACTGGGTTGATATAAACACGCCGGGTACGCGGCTTTTCCTCCCTTCGCGTCTGCGACGTTCGCCATGATTGTCTTAATGCAAGATCTCGCTGTGCTGTGCTGTGCTGTGCTTGTAAAGCTGTATTACAAGAATGATGACTGTGCACACGTCGCTTTGCAGAGGTACCGGACACTGAAGGGTTTGAAAAAAGGTGTTGGTCCGATGACTGCCGTGGATCTGCAGAAAATGATTCGGAATTCGAAAAGACTGGTTCTTTTGGTGTGCAGCCTGGTAGAGGGAGGAAACGAATTGATTCGACGTCAGTGAAAACAGTTGCCACAGCAATGTAGGAGAAAACGAGTGGTGGTGTGCAAACGTGTAGTGCATGGAGAATTGCCCGAACATTGGACATACCCGTGAGCACGGAGCGTAAAGTCCTACGAAACATCCATCTTTGCTGTCCATTCAAGATTACCCATGTGCAAGAGTTGCTTCCTGTTGACCTGTCAGCGAGAGAGACCGTTCCTTTAGAATTTCTTTCTCGCATGAAAGTGGAAAAAGATTGGCCGTGGAAGATTTTGTGGACAGACATCTGACAGGATATGTCAATACACAGAATTGTCGAATACAGGCAACTGAAAATCCACACGCAAATCAACCAGCACCACTTCATCCTGAAAAGGTCACTGTGTGGTGCGGGTTTACGGCATCATTTATCACAGGACCATATGTTTTCGAAGAGACAGGTGTATTCTGTCCTGTTACCTGCACCGTCACTGGTAAGCGCTATGAGTGTCTTTCGCACAACCACGTCATTCCAGATCTCCAACACGGTGAATGTATGGATGGGGTCATTTTTATGCAAGATGGCGCACCTCCGCACATTGTAAATCCAGTCAAGCAGCCGCTGAAAGGCCATTTTGGAAATGCCAGAATTATCAGCCACCACTTCCCTACAGCTGGCCATCCCGATCACCTGGTCTTAATCCGTGTGACTTCAGGCTGTGGGGCTGTCTGATAAATGTTGAGTTCAGTTTTCTGATTTAGCTGCATCGAAGGCACGCATTGCTAACACATTCTGAACGTGACCTCGGAAACACTTCGATCAGTTGTGGAACATGCTGTTTCTCGATTTCAACTTGTTGTACAAAACGGTGGACAGCATATTGAACGTGTCTTGCACCAGTCACACGGAAATTAATAATCCGATTTGATTTTGACTGATGCTTTTTCTGCGGTTTTTGGCCTCAGGACAATTAGAAACCGATTTTTTTCCATCCGATTGGATATGACCTTGCTGTGGTGGAAGGGCTTACGTAATTAACAGTATCACACCTGTAAACCCATGCACACTGGGTAGTACAGTTTGTTTAACGTCAAAAGTACATATTAGTCATTGTTGTATGATGCATTTGTCATTTGTAGTCGACCGCTATTAAATTATGATGCTTACAGCGCCACCTACTGTTACATTTCGTAACTATTTTTGTTCTGCCGTTCGTTTCCCCCTTCTCCGATAATACGCCGTTGCAATTTGATTCCATTCTGACCAGTGGTGCTCTTTCCACATTGGTTTGAAGGTTTAATTGCGTATTTCTAGATACTGACAGGCGCTAATTAATGAATTTAGGATTCAGTATGGGTACATCTGTGGCCACCTTTGTGAATGGAACAGTTGTGTGTGACACTGGGGCGATATGGTTGCCTGTTATACTAGCTGTCTAAGTGACAGTTACGCTTCACCATTTCCGCTTGACAAACAGTCAACATGACAGACAACTCAAAGAAAGAGGCCGAAACTGAAATAAGCAACAAAACAGAGGACGTGACGTCAGCTTCATCAAATGGTTGAAATGGCTCTGAGCACTATGGGACTTAACATCTAAGGTCATTAGTCCCCTAGAACTTAGAACTACTTAAACCTAACTAACCTAAGGACATCACACACATCCATGCCCGAGACAGGATTCGAACCTGCGACCGTAGCGGTCGCGCGGTACCAGACTGAAGCGCCTAGAAACGTTCGGCCACTCCGGATGGCCAGCTTCATCGATCAAATTACCTGGCACATAATCCATAACAGATTATTTTATCTGGAGTCGTGTAAAACTTGTACAGTAGATATGGGCACATAGCGTAGTGACAACAAGAACCACCGGAGGTAACACGGCTCGAATCTTTCCGAGGTATCCCCTACCACCGTCAGAATTTTTGGTGGCGGGAATCTGCAACTCATTTCTAACGTTTCCTGTCACCTTTAAAGTTCCTTCAGATTCAACAATTCAGCAACATTATTATTTAATATCCTCCGTTGTTATCAATTTAATTTTTTGTTGTAATTCATTATTACAAGGGTTGCCCATAAAGTAACGAACCGCAGTTTTTTTTTCCTCTCAGCCTAAAATAATGTCACGAATGCGGAACGTTACGTATGTACTATATTAAGTCTCCTGAGTGAGAGTTTTAAAATGGCGTCTGTAGGTGATGCATGTTTCAAGCAACGTGCCGTCATTGAATTTCCCACAGCAGGGAAAGAAACTGTCGTCAATTTTCACAACCGCTTGTCCAAAATCTATGGGGTGTCTGCTGTCGACAGAAGTACAGTTAGTCACTGGGCACGGAGGGTCAGGTCATTAGACGGCGGTTCGGTGGAGTTCCACGATTTGCAGCGGTCGGAGAGACCATCTACGGCTGTCACACTTGACATGCTGCAACGAGCTGATGTCGTCATTCGCGAAGACAGACCCATTAAGACTCGGGAGTTGGCGCTGCTTCTTCCAATCAGCAAAGTGAAGCACTGGCTCCGCGACCATGGCCAAGGCCGTAGAACAAGATGGAGATTACGTGCAAAAATAGCGTGTATAGATATAACACCATTCTTTCGTGTGTGTAATTCCCATTACGTTCAATACAGAATTGTTGAAGAAAAAATGCGGTGCATTTCTGGGCAACCCTCATATTACTTCGACTTTGTACTGGAGAAAACAACATTTGCTTCGAATAAAGAACAGTTCATGTTATCACATGAAGAAATTGTACAATGTACGATCTGTCTCTAAAAACTAGGCAGCATGTCTAAATATGCAATAAATGAAATGAAAAAATATTGCACATTTTTGAGCCAATTTAGGGTCCGAATTAGTGGCGGAAATACAAAGTAAGATACCAGTAGAAAGAGACGAGATGGACGATAACCAGCTCGGCCCCATAATCTAGGTCCATAATCGAACACAGCCCCACAGGGCGCCGCCCCAGCACTACCGACGCCACTCGAATCGCACACGGGCAGGCGCACGTGGCGTAGGCTACTCGTCAGGTGGCACTGTTAATCGGAATGACGTCGCGCCAGTCAATGAGCACACCACTGGTATGCAAAAGGTAACGATAAAAGATTTCCCATGTTGTACCACTGTCGAGTGACATAGCTTGCTGAAACGTGGACCATACACAGAAACGTCAAAGTGGTACAGTATAGTACACAAGGGAACTGAAAGAAGTACGCTTTGAAACGGAAAGAAATGGCACTTCTGTTCAGAGACAACAATCACAATGAATTCCCCGCAAAGTATGATGGTCTACTGAACATTACAGTTGCGAGACATGCTTTTAAACATGGTACACTTCGTGGTCAAAAGTATCCAGACACCCATAAAACATACTTTTTCATATTAGGTACTCTGCACTGCCACCTACTGACAGGTACTTCATATCAGTGACGTCAGTAGTCATCAGACATTGTAAGACAGCAGAACGGGCAGTTCCGCGGAACTCACGGGCTTCGAACGTCGTCAAGTGATTGGGTATCACTTGTATCATACGTCTGTACGCGAGATTTCCACACTCCTAAAAATCCCTAGGTCCCTTGTTTCCGATGTGATGGTGAAGTGGAAATGTGAAGGGACACGTACAGCACAGCACAGAAGCGTACAGGCCGACGTCGTCTGTTGACTGACAGCGACCGCCGACAGTTCAAGAGGATCGTGCGTAATAGGTAGACATCTATCCAGACCATTACAAACTGCATCAGGATCCACTTCAAGTACTATGACAGTTAGGCGGGAGGTGAGAAAACTTGGATTTCATGGTCGTAAGCCACACATCACGCCGGTGAATGCCAAACGACGCCTCGCTTCCTCTAAGGAGCGTAAACATTGTACGATTGAACAGTGGAAAAACTTTGTGTGGAGTGACGAATCATGATACATAGTGTGGCGACCCGATGACATGGTATGGGTATAGCGAATGCCCAGTGAACGTCATCTGCCAGCGTGTGTAGTGCCAACAGGTAAATTCGGAGGTGGTGGTGTTAAGGTGTGGTTGTGTTTTACATTATAGTGGCTTGCACCCCTTGTTCTTTTGCGTAGCACTATCACAGCACAGGCCTACATTGATGTTTTAAGCACCTTCTTGCTTCCCACTGTTGTTGAACAATTGCTTCTTTCAACACGATCGAGCACCTGTTCATAATGCACGCCTGTGGCGGAGTGGTTACACGACAATAACATCACTGTAATGCTGTAATGGACTGGCCTGCGCAGAGTCCTGACCTGAATCCTACAGAACACCTTTGGCATGTTTTGGGACGCCGACTTCATGCCAGGCTTCACCGACCAACATCGATACCGCTCCTCAGTGCAGCCCTCGGTTAAGAATGGGCTGCCATTCTCCAAGAAACATTTCAGCACCTGATGGAACGTATGCCTGCGAGAGTGGAAACTGTCATCAAGGCTAAGGGTGAGCCAACACTATACTGAATTCCAGCATTATCGATGGAGGGCACCACGAACTGACAGTCATTTTCAGTCACGTGTCCGTATGCTTTTGAGAACATAGTGTCTGTAGTCCTCATACACGGCAATGCACAGTGTGCAGCGTGCTCCCACGGTGGTCATGAGGTTAGTAAGGATTTACTGTGGTAATGTGTTCCATTACTCCACCAGCGCAGTTGACAACTGATGGATGGTCCTCTGTGAGTGGGATGGTCCACTGTGTGTGTTGTCATGCTGCAATGTGTCCGCCCATAGCATCCCACTTGTGTTCGACTGGATTTAAGTAGCAGGAATGGGTACACCAGTTCCTTCGCAGAATACCCTTTTGTTCCAAAAGCTCCTCCACCTGTGCTGTTCGATACGGTCCCACAGTGTCATCCACAATAATGAAGTCAGGGCCGAATGAACCTTTGATAAGATGCACATGGGAAAGGAGTAGCCTACAGTGTCACAATGACGCTGACCGGTCAGGGCACCATGTTCAACCATTTGGAGGCAGTACACACATGCAATATTCTCCTTCCCCACACCACAACACCAGGACCACCAAAACATGATTGGTAGTGTTCCTGGTTGCGTGACAGACTCGTATGGTGAGAGGACTCCGTGCAGATTAACAATGGAAGTGTAAACCAGATGTGACCTGAACTCAAAGAAACAATATTGGCAGCAATTGAGAGATTTATACCAAATAAATTAACAAATGGCAGAGCTAGAATGAGACGATTTGAAACTTCCTGGCAGATTAAAACTGTGTGCCAGACCAAGACTTGAACTCAGGACCTTTGCCTTTCGTGGGCAGATTGAGATTCTGGAAACATCCCCCAGGCTGTGGCTAAGCCATGTCTCCACAGATGCCCTACAGAAGATATCGTCGTCGTGCAAGACAGACAATATATAAAACAATTGAAGACGTTGAAATGACAACATCTGCTGCTGACAAGAAGAAGAATACTATCAAATCCGTCGCCGCACATTCACTACTAGATGGACCCGCCGTCTTCTGTGGATGTAGACTGAACTTCAGTATTGATCTGAATGATACGTTTTCGCATGGTAATGGGTGGCTAACTGTCGCAATTGTACGAGGTGGGTACAGGTGTACCCAATGTATCAGGACTGGAAAGTTTCGTCGACCGTGACGTCATAGCCTACCGCACAACCTCCTATCCTTCCTCTCAGGAGTGCTAGTTCTGCAAGGTTCGCAGGAGAGCTTCTGTAAAGTTTGGAAGGTAGGAGACGAGGTACTGACAGATGTAAATCTGTGAGGACAGGGCGAGAGTCGTGCTTGGATAGCACCTGCCCGCAAAAGGCATAGGTCCTCCTGAGTTGGAGTCTCGCTCTGGCACACAGTTTTAATCTGACAGGAAGTTTCAAATGGCAGAGCTGATTTTCCTTGGTACATGATGTGTCAACACAGCACGGAATTCAACTTTTACACAACGGCACAAGCTCAGCACAACAGGCTGTGGGGTGGTAGGTCTGGACCCAGTGACACATCAGGCAATCACCATCGACAGTTGCACTGAACATTTATTTGCCACATCTAAACAAGACAAATAACAATGAAATTTTTAAAATTACCATTTAGGTGAGAGCAAGTTACTTCAAAATTTAAACATTCATAAACATGGCACTTATGGCCTATTACATATTTAGTGAAATGAATTAAAAATTATTTACTCAAAAACTATGATCAACCTGAAGAACAATTTACCAAAATTTAATGAGGAAATGTAGTCTTTCTTTATTGTAGTGATTGGTATTAGCAAAAGTAATTCAGTGTACAGGCAACTACAAATCAGATACCATGGCACACAACCACGTTACTTAAATGACAATGTAGGATATAAAATATAAAATTTCATGTGACCAAGCAACCTCATGGAATTCAACAAATGGGAGCAGCAACAGTTATGAACAGGCACGAAAAATCCCAGAACTAGAGGGTATCTACAACAGACTGACATCTGCCTTAAGTAACTAGAAACACAATAATTCACTGCAGCACATCATCTGTAGATTTAACCAACCTATTAATGAACATCAGCTAAGCAGTACAAATCTACTATCTTACGTGTGTAAGGCCAATTATACATTAAGCTGTGAGCGAACTAAATACATGGCCAGCCCGCACGTGCAGGAAGAGGGGGCGGAAAATACACAACATCACAAGCAGGACGCAACTTAGGACCCCACACCCGCTACCAAGACAAACAGTAGAAGTCCCGATGAAACGAAATCAAATGCAAGTAACTAGTGCACAGGTTAACAGTATATCGAGACTGCTTCCCTCCCCCCCCCCTCCCCCCTTCCAAGACAAAACACAAGAAGACTTACAGCAAATAGCCACACTTAAATTTGTAATTAATTCAGAATTAATTGCCATATCCATACATTGTCATTGAAGGAAATCTTGTACTTTCATTAATAGAATCAGTTTCATACTATTTAAATACACAACAACAACTGGCCTCTCAGTAACTCTTAAGAATTTATTAAACTACTCATCTAGAGTTAGACACATGTCTCTCAGACACCATCACTTCAGATAGAAAAGTAACAGTAATGTTATTACAATTCGCAGCAAAACATATCCATGGAAATTTTACCCTTGTATATCTATAGCAATTGGCCAGCTTAACTTCATTGTGTGATATAAATACAATAACCAGGCACACTTAGACAAGGATAAGACAAACTGTTTTGAATGGCGGTTAACACTGACAGTAGCAATCTACAGAATATATCAGCACTCCATGCCCTAGTAAATGTTAATCATCACATCACATACAGCTCTCACTACAACCTTGGTACTAAGCAAGTTTAAATTTGCACATTTGAGGACAGACTCAGTACGAGTAGCAACGGCAAGCCAAGAAAATGAAGTCAACAGCACTGAACCAAGTAGTCTATTCTGGCCACAATTTACAGCACAAGCAACCCCCCCCCCCCCCCCCCCCCCCCCCCGCCCTCTTGCCTGTTCGCCAAAGCCAGCCGCCTCAGATCAGGTGCCAGGAGACAGGCAGGATGCGAAATACACCAACGGCTTCCCAGTAACGTGACTGCTTCCACGCCGGCGATATTTGCTACGGTACCGTCACCCGAATAAACAGCAACTTTTGATGTGCTCTTCCTGCTGTCTCGCACGGCGCCTGTACTCTCCGCCAGACTACCCAAATGACATTACTGCTAGGCGTCCCAAAGCAAAATACTCGCTCCTTGCCAGAGCTTACCCCTCGCTCCCGATCCACCCGGTAGGTGGCGCCCCCGCCCGCTCTGTGCAGACCACTGGAAAGATGACCCATACCCGTGACGGGAATATCGCTGATGGAGCCACACGGCTCAGTACACTAAACGGGTCAGAACACTGTTGCAGAAACAACGAAACAAACATTCCAATTTCAAACGGACGCAAAATCCACAAGATTGGCGATGTTTTACAGAAGCTCGAAATTTAGCGTGGACTTCAATTCGAGATGCTTATAATAGTTTCCACAACGAAACCTGGCAGAAAATCCAAAGATATTCTGGTCGTATGTGAAGTATGTTAGAGGAAAGACACAATCAATGCCTTCTCTGCACGATAGCAATGGAGATACTATCGAAGACAGTGCTGCCAAAGCAGGGTTACTAAACACAGCCTTCCGAAATACTTTCACAACAGAAGACGAAGTAAATATTCCAGAATTCGAATCAAGAACAGCTCCCAACATGACTAACACAGAAGTAAATATCCTCGAAGTACTGAAGCAACCTATTCACGTAATAAAAGCAAGCCTTCTGGTCCAGACTGGATACCAATTAGGTTCCTTTCGGTGTATGCCGATGCAATAGCTCCATACTTAACAATCTTATAGAACCGTTCGCGCGGTTAAGGATCCGTACACAAAGACTGGAATGTTGCACAGGCCACACCAATATTCAAGTAAGGTAGTAGGAGTAATCCGTAAAGTTACAGGCCCATATTATTAACGTCGATATCCAGCAGGATTTTGGAACATATATCGTGTTCGAACATTATGAATTACCTCGAAGAAAATGGTCTATTGACACATAGTCAACACGGATTTAGAAAACATCGATCTTGTGAAACACAACTAGCTCTTTATTTGCACGAAGCGTTGAGTGTTATCGTCAAAGGATTTCAGATTGATTCCGTATCTCTGGATTTCCGGAAGACTTTTGACACAGTACCACACAAGTGGCTTGTAGTGAAATTGCGTGCTTATGGAATATCGTCTCAGTTATGCTGGCGTTCCCCAAAGGTAGTGTTAGGGCCCTTTGCTGTTCCTTATCTATATAAACGGTTTGGGAGACAATCTGAGCAGCCGCCTTCGGTTGTTTGCAGATGACGTTAAACTTCAGTTACACGATAAATTAGCCACATCTAAAGGCCATAAATACCTAGGAATTGCAGTTACGAACAACTTAAATTGGAAGGAATAGATAGAAAATAGTGTGGTGAAGGCTAACCAGAGACTGCGTTTTATTGGCCGGACACTTAGAAAATGTAACAGATCTACTATGGAGAATGCCTACACTACGTTTGTCCGTCCTCTATTAGAATACTGCTGCGCAGTGAGAAATACTTATCAGATAGGAATGACAAAGTACATCTAAAAAGTTCAAAGAAGGTTAGCACGTTTTGTATTATCGCGAAATAGGGGAGAGAGTTTCACTGTAAAGATACTGGATTTGGGGTGGACGTCATTGAAAGAAGGCGTTTTCCGTTGCGAAGGAATCTTCTCAATAAATTCTAATCACAAACTTTCTCTTCCGAATGCAAAAATATTTTGTTGACACCGATCTATATGGGGAGAAACGATCACCATGATAAAATAAGGCAAAGAGCTCGTGCCGAAAGATATAGATGTTCGTTCTTTCCGAGCGCTATACGAGATTAGAATAATAGAGAATTGTGAAGGTGGTTCGGTTACCTCTCTGGCAGGCACTTAAATGCGATTTGCAGAGTATCCACGTAGATGTAGAGATAGATTTACTGGTCAACGTTATCGTGACACTATTTTCCTTCTCCGTGTGGATCTTTTCAGGGGTGCGTTCGACCCTGTCTTCATTTTTATGGATAACATTCCGCGACCAAATCGGACTGCGTATCTTGAGGCGCTCTTGGAACGATAGAATATTCGGCGAATGGTCTGGCCTGCTCGTTCCTCCGACTTACATCCCATAGAGCACATGCAGGATGCGTTGGGCAGCACGTCCACAGGCGCCGGCAACCATCTGGCGGTTGAAACTTCCTGGCAGATTAAAACTGTGTGCCAGACCGAGACTCGAACTCGGGACCTTTGCCTTTCTCGGGAAAGTGCTCTACCACGTGCTTCGGTAGCTCAGATGGTATAGCACTTGCCCTCGAAAGGCAAAGGTCCCCAGTTCGAGTCTCGGTCTGGCACACAGCTTTAATATGCCAGGAAGTTTCATATCAGCGCACACTCCGCTGCAGAGTCAAAATGTCATTCGGGAATCATCTGGCAGTTGTCACCAGCTCCTGTGGAGGTGTGCAGCCCCACCACAAGAACTCCTTAACAACCTAAGGTTAGGCGCAAATTGAGAAGCGTATAGCACGTGTGACGTGACACGACACTACAGCGCGACCGACACCCCCGGGATAACAAGGCCGTCCAGCAGTGTTAGTGACGTCACACTAAGCGGCCCATAGCCGACGCAGCAGTCCACGGACAGCTCCGTACAGACGCGCCTGATGCTAACGATCTTCTGTCCGTCATACAGAAAGGAGCGAACTATAATTCGAAACAAAGACCAAATTATATATATTCTTGTAAACAGCATAAAGGTTCATAACGAAATACCGATTGCATATACGGGCAGGAATAGGTTCTAGAATTCCTCTGAAAAGTGTTTATCTTCAGTACCAGAATGAACATCAAATTGTCAGGTTTTCTAAATAGAAAAGCACTTTGTTAGTAACAGACAGCAATAATGAGACTTGCAGTTGGTGATTTCTACGTGGAAAAGCTGTAGAGAGATTGAAAATGGTAAGTAAAGAGAGCCTCAGCCTTTTACTCACATTCTTACATGTAATGCTCTTGGTTGTTTTTCATTTCCTTACCTTTTATAACATCTTTAATATTGTTTCAAGAAGTGTATCTTCAATAGCAGAGTGAACTTCAAATTGTCAGGCTTTTCTTAAAGGAAAGAGCAGTCCCTTAGTATCACAGTGCAAGACAGAATATTGTGTTCAGTGATGTCTATGTTAAAAGGAGAATATTTGATATCTATCTTTTGTTTCCATTCTTTATTACTGGGGATACACTTGTAAAAATTCTTGAAAAGAGCTGTCACCATGAACATATGAGTAAATTCACAATAGTCATGTGTTTTATGAGATAAAGCGAACTCTTGTTACCTTATTGTAAACGAAAGTTGTGAGGGGTTTGCTATGTATGACAGTGTTTGAGATAATTTACTTTCAGTGTAATAGCTTGAAAATGTTAAGTCCTGCTGTCAGTTGGCATTTGTCACCACCTGTATGCGAGTTTTAAAACTAAATAGTGTTCTGACAATTATAAAATAGTGGCAAAGTTCCTCAATCGATTAAACTTAATCCTGCCCGTATATGTAATCGGTATTTCGTTATGAACCTTTATGCTGTTTACAAGAATATATATAATTTGGTCTTTGGTTCGAATTATAGTTCGCTCCTTTCTGTATGACGGACAGAAGATCGTTAGCATCAGGCGCGTCTGTACGGAGGTGTCCGTGGACTGCTGCGTCGGCTATGGGCCGCTTAGTGTGACGTCACTAACACTGCTGGACGGCCTTGTTATCCCGGGGGTGTCGGCGCGACACGCACGTGCCGCACGAGTCGCGCGGGTGCAGCGCATATGGCGAGGCGTACACCGTACTTCGCACGCGCCGACTGGCGACGCTCTGCGCTGACAGAACCGAAGCGCGGGCAACCTGTTATCTTCCTCAAACGATTTTACAGAAACTATTCACTGAAAATATTTTATTGTTGCCTTACTTGTAGCGTTATATGTCAGCTTCGTGGCTACAGAAATGAAGAAAATGGTCAGTATTATTACGAAAGTAGGAATATCCTAAAAGAGTCTTATGATTAGATATATTTAATTTGTTGAAATGTACTGCTGACAAAGGCAGATCTACTTTCATGGCAATGTTTTTCGATCTCCAACTCACAAGGCACACATAGCTAGCTTGTGCATTCCTGTCGTGCGCATTATCCTCCGCTTCTGACAATACACTGACCATTGTGCTGTGCGACATATCAATTGTTTATTTTTCTCAATAACAACTATTTTATTCGCGATCACACATTGTAAGTTTGGCAAGCCGTAGGTGAGTAACCAGTATCTGGTATGTGCCTATCATTCCGCCTGAAGGACGCTCGTCATTATGTTAATACAGCTCAGATCAAGAGGAGGAGTAAAATCGTTTGGTAAGTTTCCATTCCAGTCGCTAAGTGTTAAAAATACGATGGGTTACGGGAATTCCACGAAAATTCCAACAGACTTGGCAATCTATTTTTGTGTGAGTTGCTGACCTTTTCTGATTCGAAGAAGCATCGCCGTTTGTGAGCAACGGCCACATTTCTCTTGGTGACTGGTTTAATTGTACTTGCTTTGTCACAGTGTAATTTGCCAAACTGATCTCACAGTAGCTATTGCGACAGAATCCCGAAACGGATCGCCTCATTAAACAGGTAATTGGCAATCACAGAGCTCAATAGCTTACGAATTACCTCATAGTGTCGGTTTGCAGCAACATAAAAGAAGAAATTTCATGTTTATTTTCATACTAGAAAGCTCTTGTTTCGCTAGGTATCGATAACTCTTAAAAATTACAGTCACTGGAGTGAAATAAATAAAAAGGGAAATATAAATACTGATACATCACCATAGATGAGAAAGTTCCGTGTGTTTAAGAATCGTCAAAACACACTCCTCCTTGTGAGCTATCATTCGCCAAACTTTCGTTTCGATGCCTTGAGAGGTTTAGGAGATATGAGAGATGTTGTGAGTATTTGATTCTGGAGGCCGTGAGATCGGAAGTGAGCGCGCTACATACGATCAATTTTCTCGAGATCGGAGGCAGATAACAGACCTCCTCCCAAGTCTAAAAGAAAATTCAACATGTTAGCTTAATTTCATACGCAGCAACAAATGGTGTAGTACGCACCAAACGCAAAATCATAGCGACCCCTAATTTTCGTTGCAAACTTTTTTGAGTTTTGCGTAGTATCTTACTAAACTGTGTACATCACTATAAGAACGGTCATTAGCGAGATGATGGGCATTTCGCCACGAAGCTGACGTATAACGCTACAAGTAAGGCAAAAATAAAATATTTTCAGTGAATAGTTTCTGTAAAATCGTTTGAGAAAGATTTCATGGTGCGTGCGCTTCGGTTCTGTCAGCGCAGAGCGTCGCCAGTCGGCGCGGGCGAAGTATGGTGTACGCCTCGCCATATGCGCTGGACCCGCGCGACTCGTGCGTGTCGCGCTGTAGTGTCGTGTCACGTCACACGTGCTATACGGGTCTCAATTTGCACCTAGCCTTATGTCCAGTATGATAACACGTTGCAGAGCATGCGGTGCCGTCCGTGGCGATCAGACAGCCTGTTAAGAAACCTACCTCGCCTTTCGTAACGTCCTGGGGACCATGAGAAGTCGCGGTGACTTGAGTGTAATTATTGTCTTTGACTAAAAGTGTCATTTCTGATCGTCTCATTGCGCATTTTTCTCCGTTACTGCTTCAGTACTTCACTCCATGTACTGTCATACATCATACATTATGCGAATGTCACTTCCGTCCGTAAATACCCAATAGTTGCTGATGTAACAACAGTGATACAACCCTTCAACAAAGGAAGATCTGCTGATAACAACTGGGAGAAGTATTCTACCCGAATTAAAATAACGTTGTGATCGACGTCACAGCGTGCCGAGCGCGAGGGACCAATCACCAGCCAATCGTAGTTCATTACGATATTTACGATATTTCAGTGCCTGTGTTATTCCGAATTACGATGTAATGTTCCTTTGGACATGCACACATGTCCGAAGGGACAGGCGCTGCGGCTACTACAGCCGCCATGAAATACATGAACTGTATTTGCAGTTCCGATTATGGATTCTCTGGATTCTCATCAGCTGTATAATGGAATAACAATGAAAATTTGTGCCGAACCGGGATTTCCCGCTTATTGCGAGCGGTTGCCTCACCATTTGGATATCCGAGCGCGACTGATGCCGAGAGCCATACTTCCATTCGCCGTGAACCAAGTGTCCGCAACCTGTACTCGCACATACCGTACGTGTATTCCCGTACAACGGAGACATTTTACTTTGATGTCGCTTGTCCGGTGTCGACGGATAAACGTGCAGTGCCTGTGTTATTCCGAACTATGATGCAATATTAATTTGCACATGCATGCATGCCGCGATAAGCGAAAAATCCGAGGCCCAGACGGGCACAAATTTTCACTGTCGTCATTCCGTTATACAGATGCTGGCAGTTCATATTCGCAACTGCGATTACGTTTCGTGATAATTGTACTAGTTTGGTTTCGATCGCCACGTACTTACACTGTTTCCTGTTTTGTAGGTGTTGTGTTGGCAGAAGAGCCAACACCGTGTTACTAGTGGAGGTCGAAATGCTCGCGTTTTAGCTCACGCAGGCTGGCGTGAGGAGGGAAGGACTATACTGACGTGAGGTCTGGAACATAACAAGGAATTAGAATACAGAAAGCGGACGTAATTAGTTTGATACTTAACTTTAATCCATTAATGATGAACGGTACATGATTCACAATATTATCTGTTCAGATTATAGTAACTGAATAAGGCGCCTTGCTAAGTCGTAGCAAATGATGCAGCTGTAGGCTATGCTAAACTGTCGTCTCTGCAAGTGAGAACGTATGTAGACAGTGAACCATCGCTAGCAAAGTCGGCTGTACAACTGGGGCGAGTGTTAGGAAGTCTCTCTAGACTAGACCTGCCGTGTGGCGGCGCTCGGTCAAAATCACCGATAGTGGCGACACGCGGGTCCGACGTATACTAACGGACCGCGGCCGATTTAAAGGCTACCACCTAGCAAGTGTGGTGTCTCGCAATGACACCACAGTGGGCACGTGCAGAGCCTTGTCGAGCACGACTGCAGCGGGGACCCTCCAACCTCTGTACGTGGCTGTGGTTTGTCTGAGCCAGGACGAATAAACTTCGCGAAGATTAACGGAAGTTGCCGAAGTTGACCGATGCTGCTTCGCCTAATGATGCAGTCCAGTGTGAGCCATGCAGTTGTCAATTAACCAATACAGTTCGCGTTTCCTCTCTGCTTCAGTGCAGTTAAATTTATCAGACGTTAAAAGTCTTATCAGTTAATTTTCTCGATTTAGTCACGGTAGGCTACGGTGCAGCTTCACTGAAGTTTTTTGTTAATTGTAAGCAATTATAATCAGGCGTCGTCTTACTCACCGGAAATCTTTTTCATTTGTCTTGCCCAAACTTCGAGAGGCGTTTGAAAAGTCCGTGCAAAAATAAAAACTACTTACGTGTTTGGGGTAAACTTTTTTATTTTTCGACAGTCTCCTTTTAGACTCGTACACTTCGTCCAACGCTGTTCTGATTTGTTGATCCCTTCCGAATAATAGGAATTGTCCAAGTCTTCAAAATAGCTATTAGTTGCTGCAATCATCTCCTCGTTTGAATAAAATGTTTGTCCCGCCAGCCATTTCTTCAAATTGGGGAACAAACAGTAGCCCTAGGGAGCCAAGTCTGAAGAACAGGGGGGATGTGAAACCAGTTGGAATCCTATTTTAATTAATTTTGCGACCACAATTGTGTGCTGTTTAGTTGTCGTGATGGAAAAGCACTTTTGCGGTCCAATCGCCGGCGTTTTTCTTGCAGCTCGGTTTTCAAACGGTCCAATAACGATGGCTAATATGAAAGTGTAATAGTTTTACCCTTTTCCTGATAGTCCATGAGGATTACCCCTTGCGAATCCCAAAACACAGTCGCCGTAACCTCTCCGGCCGAAGGAATGGTCTTCGCCTTTTTTGGTGCAGATTCTCCCTTGGTAACCCATTTTTTAGATTGTTGTTTGGTCTCAGGAGTATAGTAACGTATCCGTGTTTCATCCACGGTGACTTAACGACGCTTTAAGTACTGCGGATTATCCTTGCAACACTTCACACTATTCCGTTTTTGGTCTAGCGTGAGCAATCGCGGAATCCATCTTGCGGATAGCTTTCTCATATACAAATGTTTATGCAAAATATTATGTACCAATTCATTCGAGATGCCCACAGCACTATCAATCTCACGCAACTTAACTCTTCTGTCATCCTTCACCATATCATGAATTTTATCAATGATTTCTGGGGTCGTAACCTCCACAGGGTGTCCAGAACGTTCAGCATCACTTGTACCCATATGGCCACTCAGAAACTTTTGAAACCACTTATAAACTGTTGTAATCGAAGGTGCAGAGTCACCGTAATGTTTATCAGGCTTCTCTTTAGTCTCCTGAGGCGTTTTGCTTTTCATAAAGTAATGTTTAATCACCACAGGAAATTTTTTTCGTCCATTTTTTGACAATCATTCGACTTCCTTGATTCACACGAATGCCAAACACTAAGAAATAGACCTGTATGGCTGAAACTTGGTGTGCGTTTTTTCCAAAGATGCTACTAACTAAACACGACCTCGATACGCGCCGGTGGTGCCATCTCTCGGACTTTGCACGGACTTTTCAAACGCCCCTTGTATTCCTTACTTCAGTTGCACAATGAATACCATCTATACTTCATAATTTTAGTCTCGCAAATTTAAAGTACGACAGATAAATGAACCACATACAGTATTCTATTATCGCTATAATTTCTCGTTACTCACACTAGGAACGAAAAACGACGCTCCACGAAGAAATTACCCGTATGGGACCGGGATACGTAGACCTGATGTACATTTACAGACAAACAAATTATTACAACTTCAGAAAAATCGGATGATTTATTCAAGAGAAACTGTTTCACAAACTGAATATGCCAGTAACGCGTTGGTCCACATCTGGTCCTTATGTAAGCGGTTATTCGACTTGGCATCCACTGGTAGAGTTGTCCGATACCCTCCTGTACGATATCGTGCCAAATTATGTCCAACCGCGCGTTAAGTCGTAAAAAACCGAGAGATGGTTGGAGGGAGCTCCCCATAATCCTCAAAGCGTTCTCAATTGGGGAGAGATGCGATAACCTTGCTGGCTAAAGTAGGGTTTGGCGAGCACGAAGACAGGCAGCAGAAACTCTCGGCGCGTGCGCTCGCGCATTGTCTTGCTGAAATGCAAGCACAGGATGGCTTTCCATGAAAGGCAAGAAAACGAGGCTTAGAACATCGTCGACATACCACTGTGCTGTAAGGGCGCCGCGGATAACAACCAAAGAAACGGCACCTCAGAATGTCACTGTTGGTTGTGGGGCGGTATGGCAGAGGACAGTGAGGTTGGCTTCCCACTGCTCTCCGGGGCGTCTCCAGCCACGTCTTCTCTGCTCAACGGGCATCGGTTCGAAGCGCCATTCATAGCTGAAGACAGCTGTATTCCAGTCAATGAGATCCCGTGTCAAGGAGGTGTCTGGAGACGCTTCCGGACAGCGATGGGATGCCAGCTTAACTGTCGCCTGCCGTACGGCCGGACAATACGCAGTCACGGTCTGGGGTGTCATTTCATTTCGCACAGGACAGCCGTACGTAGACGATATTCTACGCACAGTTTGTTGCGCTTACATTTCAGCAAGATAATGCCTGAACGCACACTGCGAGAGTTCCTACTGCCTGTCTTCACGCTTGCCAAACCCTACCTTGGCCACGAATGTCTCCCCAACTGAAAACGTTTGGAACTGTTCAGAACTGCTACAAATTCGTCGGGCAATAGACCGCGCCGCTCGAACTATCAACACAACTGGCACTGCTAAGAGTATCCTACGACTTCCACATCGCTGTCAACGGGTTATAAACAATGCTGCTGACTACTTTGAAGGAAAAAAAAACTTTGAAACACCTATCTATTTTGTACGAGCTGTAAATAAATAGTTGCCACTATTAAAGTTCCAACCCTCGTAATCTTTGTAATCTCATCGCAGTCTTTTTCTAAAAGTTACCATTCGCAATAAAGAGACACATTCGCTCTAAACCGGTAATGGGACATTAATAACAAACAGTTCCTGAACTTCTTAGGGTATAGTTCCTTAAAACGACGACCACATGGTAAGACAGCCATAAATCTGACGCCACATCACACGCAACTTTCGCCTCCACAAATTTTAACTTTCCATTTACGACCGTCTTATCCAGTTAACTCACACGCTAAAATACCTCGAGCCATCTAGTCAGCAGAAAGCCCATAACAGACTAAAATTACTAAAACAATAACCGGCCGAACATGGGGATTGCACCCTTTCCATAACCATCTACATCTATAAATCGCTGATCTGACCAATCATCTGCTATGAAAATGTGGCCTGGACTTTCGCTCCTTCCCCCCTCCCCCCCCCCCCCATTTTTCACGCCATACAGATCCTCGAAGGTCACATGCTCCTCCAAGCCTTTCGGAACCGCTTACCCTCCTACTCGAGCATTCTCCACCAACTTATAAAATTCCTCACTCTGCTCTTCCATCTCGAACACAACGGTATAACCTACGTCACCTCACCTGTAAACTCGAAACTCTACCCGCCCTTTAGCCCCCCCCCCCCCCCCCTCTGCTCACAAATCATTCTGCCGCGATACCACCAAAGTCGCCCGGCACCCCCAACACTACACATCCACACCATCCAAGTCCTCTCCGAACGAAACTTTAACCGCGTTCACTTACCCGATAGTGATTCAAAAAAAATGGTTCAAATGGCTCTGAGCACTATGGGACTCAACTGCTGTGGTCATCAGTCTCCTAGAACTTAGAACTACTTAAACCTAACTAACCTAAGGACATCACACAC
This sequence comes from Schistocerca piceifrons, assembly GCF_021461385.2. Classification (NCBI taxonomy): domain Eukaryota; kingdom Metazoa; phylum Arthropoda; class Insecta; order Orthoptera; family Acrididae; genus Schistocerca; species Schistocerca piceifrons. The sequence goes on from NC_060145.1 coordinate 468,392,457, forward strand.
ATCCATGCCCGAGGCAGGATTCGAACCTGCGACCGGAGATCGTGATTCATCCTGGCATATATCAGTCCTGCCAGATCTAGGAGATCCCTGTCACACTCGCTTCCCCTCCACTCCTCTCATTTCCTACATCTCAGTTCGGAGTCGCATCCCTCACCATTCTTCCCCAGTCCATCTTCCAGACATCCATCCCGACAAACACCCTCCTACGCATTACCCTTTAATGCTACATTCCCGAGTTACCCCTGTCCAAGGCAGTCTACAATCGTTCATCAACTTCATTCATGTATGTATCTATTTTAGTCAGTCAGCCCACTTATACAGCTCGTGGTCTAGTGGCTGGCGTTGCTGCCTCTAGATCATGGGGTCCCAGGTTCGATTCCCGGCCTGGTTGGGAAGTTTCTCTGTCTGGGGACTGGATGTTGGTGTTTTCCTCATCATTTCATCATCATACATCGATTGGATGGCGAAAAATTGGGATCGTGTACAGGTGCTGAAGTCGACGCAATTGAGCCCCCCACAAACCAAACATCATCAACATTAGTCAGCCCATCGGCGTCCGCAGCTCGTGGTCTTGCGATAGCGTTCTCGCTTCCCGCGCACGAGTTACCGGGTTCGATTCCCGGCGGGGCCAGGGATTTTCTCTGCCTCGTGATGACTGGGTGTAGTGTGTCTTTCATCATCATTTCATCACCATCGACACGCAAGTGGCCGAAGTGGCGTCAACTCGAAAGACTTGCTCCAGGCGAACGGTCTACCCGACGGGAGGCCCTAGCCACACGGCATTTCCATTTTTTTTTTTTTAGCCGATCGGTCTTTTACGTTTCACCTAATGCTACCTGAAAAGCGTCAAAGCTTTTCATGTTTATAATTAAAGGAGATAATTGCTTTTAAAATCAGTCATTAGTTTATTGCAATATATGAAGTGTGATGGAGGTGAATTACTGTGTCATTAAGCATCGGTAAAGGGCTATCATTCTTCTCTTTGCAAACTTGGTACACTTTGTGCGTGGAAGGAATTCTTCTGATGCGTTCCTAGATGGGAAGCCCGGCGACCAGGTGGACACAGGTAGTGCGTCCACGGGCGAGCGGCGGTCGTGCGCCTATGTCGGCACGCTTCGCAGAGGGCAGGCCCCCAGACGATTAGCGGCAGGCGAAGACGCTGCATATATCAACACACTGAGAAGGGAAGCCGTGGACATTCGCACGTGTGCCCGAGGCAGCGAAAACTACAAACTTAGAACGAAAAACAGTTTTGTCACGATTCTAGGTAACGCGGAGAGAGCGGCGAGTTGAATAGCAACAGCACGACTTGGGTGTCCAAGAATCTCAAGTGGCCGAGGGAGAAGTCTTGGTTTATTTGTATACTCTGTCTCACACAATCGCTCTATTTTCCTCGCAGAATGCGACGGCAAGGAGGGAGGAAATTTTTAAAGGGACCTCTTCATTGGCAAGAATGTAATGTTCGCTTCGAAAAATAGTACGAGCTACGTAATTTGCGGAAGGGCGGAGACAAGACGCTGGAGGGGAGCGGCTCTCTCTCTCCAGGTGCGAGGAGCGCTCTAGTATTGGGCATTCCGAATATTGCTTCTGAGGAGGCAGGAGTTCACTCTTGACTGCTTCCGATAAGTCGCAAGGATTCTTTTACCGCTTGTCATGAGACAATGCACGTTGCATTCGTCGCAAACAGCGTAGAGAGCAAAGTTTGTTAGATCCAAGTAGGCGAGCTTCACTCACTGTGCGCGATATCAAGAGCTTAACTCAAGATCATATTTTGATTTACTACATTTCCGATTACGGTAGTACTGTTGGAACAGTTTTGAGCTTTGTTTAATGCAGTTTTACGTAGATTTGCACTTGCACATGGACGCATACCGTCGTCCAGTGTTGATATCATCGAGTAGCAGGTTTCGGCACTGTTTTCAGCGTAGGGCATGTTAGACGCTATCAGCTACGTCGCCGGCAGAGTCTTGATGCAGCCGCACGCAATCAGCCGACTCCACCGCCACGCCGACCACGCTATGAACATGGTAACACAGAAAACGCCCGCTTTTCTAGCCGCGCTTTCTTCTTTCACTTTCTTCAATTTCTTTGCAATGTGTTAGATGCTCATAAAGACGCAAGGCACAGTATTCACCGTTTGCCAATTAAGAGAGCCATATGTTCAGCTGTTTTTCTTTATTCCTTCCTCATTTATTACACCAGGTCAACCCGTCTCGTGTAATTTATTTATACGTTAAATTAGAATGAAGTCATACAATGCTCATGTTAAAAGGCAAATACCAGGGCAGGCACCTTATCTAATTCCTTGTTATGAGCTCTTGGTGCCAACTCAATTCTATTTCATATATATATACTTTCTACAGTATCTGGCGACCCAAATTTTTCTTTTATTTTTGTTTATCATTATTTGAATAATTTGTGAGTGACTGTTAAATGAATTTGATAAAATTTCAATAATTATTGCATATGCAGTTTAATGCAGTTCACTGAATAAACCACTTATATGTTGAACAGCTCTAAGGCGCTGCAGTCATGAACTGTGCGGCTGGTCCCGGTGGAGGTTCGAGTCCTCCCTCGGGCATGGGCGTGTGTGTTTGTCCTTAGGACAACTTAGGTTAAGTAGTGTGTAAGCTTAGGGACTGCATGACCTTAGCAGCTAAGCCCCATAAGATTTCACACACATTTTGAAACCTCCCCTCAGAAAAATTATTGAAGTACTGTGCTGGTAAACCTCTTATCTTATTGGATTTTCAAACAGCTGAGCAGAGCTGAACGTACTCAGACATTTCTCTCTTTACTTATTCTGATCAATACTAAACTGACACACAATATGTGACTTTCAATAATCCCTACAAAAGAATGGCCCTGACTAACAACAACCTATACCTTTCATAAATCACTTACTTGACAAAAATCTTCGTTACTCGAACTACTGCAATACAGCGAGCGCCAATACTGCCAGCTAAATAAAAGATTCTAACTACTGAAGGCACTAACTACTAATAGGCATAGTTAGCAAATGAAAGATTTTGATAGAGAACAAACAATGTATTTACCTTAATAATGTTCAAAAGTCATCATGATATACAGTATAACAAATTTACTCTTTCTGATGGACACACGTCCAGATCGTCCGCTCTGAAAATTCTACCATCTCTCCCCCCACATCCGCCACTGCTGGGGGATCACCTCCAACTGCGCAACGCTAAGCGCTGTTAACATCCAACTGCCCAACACTGCAATAGCAAATATTCCAACAATGCAAACCAGCCACAGACTGCACACAGCACAGCCAGTGATTTTCATACAGAGCGCTACGTGAAGTTACCAACATAGAAACCTAAACAGCCTACTTACAATTTGAACATTTTTTTGTTGAACAGCACTCCTTCAATTTCATTTATAGAATTTAAATAAAATTCATCTCTTTCTCCCTCCCACACGAGGTATATTGCATGTCTATCTGTTTTTATGTATTCGTGTGCAACACTCTCTTTCCATTCATTTGTGTCTGTGTTTTAATTAGTCAACAAATCGAGCTTTTCATATTTTAACTTACGCAGCTGACGATCTGTCTCTTTATTGTGCAAAACAATCATTTCAGTCAGCTCCTGTGTCCAGTTTTCATACTATGTTTTTTTTTAACTTATTACTCTCGTTTGGCAGAAGAGCGTATAATGATGATGCATTAATTTGTTCGGAAAGCGGTGCTGATTTTCAAGGCAATAAAAGCGGGTTAAAAGCTGTGAACTATCTGGGGAAGTTAACCTTGCATTACTGAGCAATTGTTTCACCAGGTATCTAGTCTAGCTTACCAAATACCCAACCAGACTAACATTAATTATAATCTTTTAGTAGTCATCTTACGATAACCGGTGATATATATATATATATATATATATATATATATATATATATATATATATATATATAAAGACAATTTAAATAAAAAGAAATAAATTAGTTTGTAATTGGAAATTTATTTTAACATCTATCATTGAAATTTCAGCATATTAAACTTGAGTCATAACTAAGCTGGTGCCTTATTTAGGACTGTGAAAATATGAGATTGTAATCTTGCGGAAGACATCAAATATGGAGCCAAGATTGGGAGACTGCATACAACACTGCATTCATAAAATAACACACGAAGAACGTTGAAACATATCCAAGAGGAAATTAACCACAACCAACCGATTCAATTTTCACCCAAAGAATCCTGTCCGTCATGAAATTACCACACACTGGTATACTAAATTCATACTAACTCTCAGGGAAATCTTCCTGAAAAGAATAGATGAGGGCTACTTTCATGCTTACACCACATGCTTCACGTGGTCAACTTGGTTTACATAAAGAGTGTAACTCCACAATAATTTCGATAATTAAAATAAATTACATCGAAACGCAATTTACAAAAGAAAAACCTTGAACTGGTTACTATCGTCTTACTATTAACCTGATGGGTCAAACAATTGTATAATCACGTGGTACTGGTCTCACAAAGTACACCCCACGTGGTTTGAACATAAAGAAAAGTTGCTATATTGAAAAATATTGTCAAGACGAGTCGTTATAATCTCACGCAGAGTCGCATTTAAGATTGATGATCTTAGTTAGAGTTACTGATCAACACGTGGTTCCACTTTACTCACAAAGTAGTGACAAAGCAACTACCGGCAGATATTCTGAACTTCACACTCGAATGAGACTGCGTTGCAATTTAAGATACCATTAGCTATTTTAGAGCTAAACCTGAAATAAAGGTGATTAAATTTTCAGTTAGGCTGAACTTAAGAAATCCATTGACCTATGGACTTAGCAGAGATGAGCTTAACCAGAGATCTTACCACTTCAGACGCTCGCCGCGGACAGACTGAACTGGGTCCCTACCGAGGGTGCTTAACAGATACATACGGAATTGACCAGAGAGGCAGCTTCCTGTACCAACATGACAAGGGACAGACAGGACCATACTAAGAATAGAAACCTCTTTGCTTTTAGAAAGTGTAGCTACCTGTTCCGACGTTGGTCCTACTGTTCTCTAGCAGACAGGCTTCTCTGCTACCATCAGGCATGCAACTAGATATACATTTGCTCATTCATCCTTTCACACAGAAGGGAAGCGGGATGACAGTATCTTGTGATATACAGTATATAAAAGAAATAAACTTATTTTAGAAAATAGATTAAGGAAAGGCAAACTTATGTTTCTAGCATTTGTAGACTTAGAGAAAGCTTTTGACAATGTTGACTGGAATACTCTCTTTCAAATTCTAAAGATGGCAGGGGTAAAATACAGGGAGCAAAAGGCTATATACAATTTGTACAGAAGCGAGATGGCAGTTATAAGAGTCGAGGGGCACGAAACGGAAGCAGTGGTTGGCAAGGGAGTGAGACAGGGGTCTAGCCTCTCCCCGATGTTATTCAATCTGTATATTGAGCAAGCAGTAAAGGAAACAAAAGAAAAATTCGGAGTAGGTATTAAAATCCATGGAGAAGAAATAAAAACTTTGAGGTTCGGTTACGACATTGTAATTCTGTCAGAGACAGTAAAGGACTTGGAAGAGCAGTTGAACGGAATGGACAGTGTGTTGAAAGGGGGATATAAGATGAACATCAACAAGAGCAAAACGAGGATAATGGAATGTAGCCGAATTAAGTCGGGTGACGCTGAGGGAATTAGATTAGGAAATGAGACACTTAAAGTAGTAAAGGAGTTTTGCTATTTGGGGAGCAAAATAACTGATGATGGTCGAAGTAGAGAGGATATAAAATGTAGACTGGCAATGGCAAGGAAAGCGTTTCTGAAGAAGAGAAATTTGTTAACATTGAGTATAGATTTAAGTGTCAGGAAGTCATTTCTGAAAGTATTTGTATGGAGTGTAGCCATGTATGGAAGTGAAACATGGACGATAAATAGTTTGGACAAGAAGAGAACAGAAGCTTTTGAAATGTGGTGCTACAGAAGAATGCTGAAGATTAGATGGATAGATCACGTAACTAATGAGAAGATATTGAACAGAATTGGGGAGAAGAGAAGTTTGTGGCTCAACTTGAGTAGAAGAAGGGACCGGTTGGTAGGACATGTTCTGAGGCATCAAGGGGTCACAAATTTAGCATTGTAGGGCAGCGTGGTGGGTAAAAATCGTAGAGGGAGACCAAGAGATGAATACACTAAGCAGATCCAGAAGGATGTAGGTTGCAGTAGGTACTGGGAGATGAAGAAGCTTGCACAGGTTAGAGTAGCATGGAGAGCTACATCAAACCAGTCTCAGGACTGAAGACAACAACAACAACAACATATAAAAGAAAGCGGATGTAGGTTCTGTATGAGACTGTGTGACATGAATTACATATAAACTGTGTTTTAAAGTGTATTAGTGTGACAGATCGTTCTTGATTATGTGTAAAAGTAACACGTTCCACTGCTCAGTCTCCTCCCAGATAGTCAGAAACACCACAATAAATTTAGAAGTAGATGACAACAGTTTTAAAAAATTAACATGAAAGGAATCCAACAGAGACATTTCAAGCGGCAAACTGTATACGCTGACAGCCCACACCCATACGCGGAGAGGGGGACGAAGTAACAATGAAGGAGAAACAAAAGTTGGAGTGTACGTGCTTGCCGGCTACCTGGTGAAGGTGCAGGTGTTGGTGAGTCCGTAGCGCTCCTCGCCGACGGCGAGGTTCTCCGGGCAGCCGTCGTGGCGGCGGCAGCACGCGTCCGTTGCCGCCAGCACGCCCGAGTCCTGCTCGCTGCGGGCCACGTTGCCCGCACCGCACCACTTTGTGCCTGCACACGCCAAACGCCACACGCCACACACTACTGAGCGGCCCCGGATCTACGAGATTTCCGAACAGGGGCAAAAGCCTAACTGGCGCCCCCCCCCCCCTCTCCTTCCCCGTCCATCCCCCTCGACAGTTTGAGATAGGATGCCAAAATTAAAAAAAAAAAAAAAAAAAAAGATTTTTCACAAATATGTTCATTCTGTAGCGCACATCTTTCTGAATATACACGGTGGTCCATTGATAGTGACCGGGCCAAATATCTCACGAAATAAGCATCAAACGAAAAAACAACAAAGAACGAAACTCGTCTAGCTTGAATGGGGGAACCAAATGGCACTATTGTTGGCCCGCTAGATGGCGCTGCCATAGGTCAAACGGATATCAACTTCGTTTTTTTTAATGGTAACCTCCATTTTTTATTACATATTCGTGTAGTACGTAAAGAAATATCAACGTTTTAGTTGAACCACTTCTATCGCTTTGTGATAGATGGTGCTGTAATAGTCACAAAGTACTTGGTATCACGTAACATTCCGCCAGTGCGGACGGTATTTGCTTAGTGATACATTACCCGTGTTAAAATGGACCGTTTACCAATTGCGGAAAAGGTCGATATCGTGTTGATGTATGTCTATTGTGATCAAAATGCCCAACGGGCGTGTGCTATGTATGCTGTTCGGTATCCTGGACGACATCACCCAAGTGTCCCGAACGTTCGCCGGATAGTTACGTTATTTACGGAAACAGGAAGTGTTCAGCCACATCTGAAACGTCAACCACGACCTGCAACAAATGATGATGCCCAAGTAGGTGTTTTAGCTGCTGTCGCGGCTAATCCGCACACAAATTGCGCAAGAATCGGAAATCTCAAAAACGTCGGTGTTGAGAATACTACATCAACATCAATTGCACACGTACCATATTTCTATGCTCCAGAAATTGCATCGAGACGATTTTGAAAGTCGTGTACAGATCTGCCTCTGGGCACAAGAGAAATTACGGGACGATGACGGATTTTTTGCACGCGTTCTATTTAGCGACGAAGCGTCATTCATAAACAGCGTTGACGTAAACCGGCATAATATGCAGTATTGGGCAACGGAAAATCCACGATGGCTGCGACAAGTGGAACATCAGCGACCTTGGCGGGTTAATGTATGGTGCGGCATTATGGGAGAAAGCACAATTGGCCCCCATTTTATCGATGGCAGTCTAAATGGTGCAATGTATGCTGATTTCGTACGTAATGTTCTATCGATTTTACTACAAGATGTTTCACTGCGTGACAGAATGCCGATGTACTTCCAACATGATGGATGTCCGGCACATAGCTCGCGTGCGGTTGAAGCGGTATTGAATAGCGTATTTCATGACAGGTGGATTGGTCGTCGAAGCACCATACCATGGCCCGCACGTTCATCGGATCTGACGTCTCCGGATTTCTTTCTGTGGGGAAAGTTGAAGTATATTTGCTATCGTGATCGACCGACAACGCCTGACAACATGCGTCAGCGCATTGTCAACGCATGTGCGAACATTACGAAAGGCGAAAATACTCGCTGTTGAGAGGAATGTCCTTACACGTATTGCCAAACGTATTGAGGTTGACGGACAACATTTTGAGCATTTATTGCATTAATGTGGTATTTACAGGTAATCACGCTGTAACAGCATGCGTTCTGAGAAATGATAAGTTCACAAAGGTACATGTATCACATTGGAAGAACCGAAATAAAATGTTCAAACGTACCTACGTTCTGTATTTTAATTTAAAAAACTTACCTGTTACCAACTGTTCGTCTAAAATTGTGAGCCATATGTTTGTGACTATTAGAGCGCCATCTATCACAAAGCGAAAAAAGTGGTCCAACTAAAACATTCATATTTCTTTAAGTACTACACGAACATGTAATAAAAACTGGGGGTTCCTATTTTTTTAAAAAAAGCAGTTGATATCAGTTTTACCTATGGCAGCGCCATCTAGCGGGCCAACCATAGCGCCATCTGGTTTCCCCCTACAAGCTAGACAAGTTTCGACTTTGTATTTTTTTTCGTTTGACGCTTATTTCGTGAGATATTTGGCCCTGTCACGATCAATGGACCGCCCTGTATATATATACTGTAAGACGTGTTATTTTGTCTCAAGTTTACCAAAGGGTAGAGTCACGCCTGTGCACATTACATTCTTCTATTGCATGTCAGTGTATTTTGCTCTGCGGAATTCAAACGTGTATATTTTGTAATGGAAGCCATCAAACCTATATTCAGGACAGTGGAAATTAAATTGACCTGCAGTGCCTCTCCTGCTGCCCCCCTTGAAAAAAAAAACTAGCAATTAATTCTGTGTGGGATTATTTGTGAAGGGGAGAATAACAACTCTTCAGAAAATTTGCACTCTTTATTGCCTGTTAGTTAATAACTTCCTCTTTTGTGTGACATGAACTTAAATACAGGAAACGTAACACCAGTAAATATAAGAGACAAGCAAGATAGTACACATTTCTTCAATCCTTAGGTCCCAGCATTTTTTTTTCCTCTCTAATCTCGCTACAGCTTCACACAGCGTGCTTTCCTTTTTGAGAAACAACCTATTACCTCAAAGTTCGTCAAACATTTTGCTACACGAAAAATCAAAATCTCGTTATCTAATACTGAAAAAGTTGTTGATACGAATAGTAGCCAAGACTGCTGTGGTTTCTCGATTTGATAACCTCTATTTTGTCACTGACTGTTAAATAAAGCGAAATAGGCTTTTGTAGGAATTGTAACACTTGCCAAATAAGCTAGACTGTTTTGAGAAAAATGGTAATTTTTATGTACCTCATTTATGTACAGAACGCAATTCACAAAATACCAATATTACGCTTACTACAAGCAAAAAGTTTTATGTTAGGAAATAGTTTCACATTTCATTCATATGCTCCAGTTTCTCAAGTATGAAGTCGAAAAGTAGTAGTAGTACGAAATTTTTATATAAATTCGGACCCATCATATTCTTCCATATAATTTATGTGATGTCCCAGTTTCTTCGCATTCCTCATCCCTTAAAAAAAATATCTTATAATCACTAATTCCATAACTATTCCCGCCACTGTCAAAACTTATTTTCCAGTTAACTGCGCATGTTCACTTATCTCGTATTTATTTTCCGATTACGCGTCATTACATGTTCGTAAGACGCGTTTTTTGCGCTGTTTCTAGACCTGAACTTAAAGCAGCTGCTAACCGGAGGCTTTACAACTGGTAGTTAGCGATCTGGCAAAAATTTTCTGTCAAAATATCATTTTCTTGGATATACCAAGAAGATAACATGTACTCTTTTTTACATATTATTCCTGTTAGTCATTTATTTCTGCCCTGGTAATCTGAACCTACGAATTCCACTAATAATCATAACAGCGCTGATCATTCCCTCACCCAAAGTCTTTTATTTCTAGATGCGACAGAGCTCCCCCTTGCAGAGACATCGCGTACACTATGCAGGCATCCAAAAATCAACTTATGATTCGTTCAGAAATCAATTTAGAATGTGTTCAAAAATAGACTGGGATGCATGCCAAAATCATATGAATAATCGATACAACAAGTGCGATGGGTGATAGACGCTTTGTGAAACAAGGTTTTTTCTTAGAGAAACCGCAGTTTCCCTCCCCCCCCCCCACCCCCCACCCCCTCCCCACCCCTCCACCGACTCAGATTTGGGACTGCTGCCGAGCTGACAGCATACAACCGCTGAGGTCAGCTGATTATGTGTTGGGAGACCGAACATCGAAGGTCATCTGTATGCCAGCATGGATCAGTATACCCAATGCGTACGCGTCTTGAGTAAATTGATCGTCGGAGTGTAAGATAGTTTTCTAAATGTTTGTATAGCGCTTATCTCAGGCGCGACGTGGGCATCAACCCGAAATTCACCTAGTGGAATGTGAGAAACGTCCTAAAAGCGACACCGATACACCGACACTTGCAGTAAATCTCCCGTGCAGATTCCATCGGGGGCCAGAGCACTTGCCGCGCTGTCTAAGGCGATTTGCCATGGTTCGCAGGGCTCCTCCCATTGGAGATTCGAGTCCTCCTTCGGGCACGGGTATGTGTGCTGTACTTAGATTAAGTCAGTTTAAGTCAGATTAAGTAGTGTGTAAGCCTCGGGACCGATGACCTCAGCAGTTTGGTCCCATAGGAACTTACTACTATCGGCACATCTCCCTCTCCTCGAAGCGGAGCGGGCGGTTTAATACGCACGGTTATCCGGGCAGATCCCGTACAGATCTCCTCAGTGGTCGGCGTACGTGGAAACAGCTACAAATCAGTAGCAGCCCCCCCCCCCCCCCAACATCATCATCCAGTTCTGGACATCCCCTCAAATTAATGTGAAAATGTGATCGACTGAGGGGACAACACAATGTTGCGACCACAACGAAGGACGCAGAGAGTACAAAGTGTTATTTTCCTCTCATCTTTCATTCCCTACCTGAGAGGATAGTGTGTGGTGATACAAAATTCGCTTTTTTTCAGCCACATATCAAGGAACTGAGAGCGAGTCTATAGGATTTCCAATGGGGAAAGTAGTTAGTTGCATGTTCCATAAACTGTTTGAACGATTTTTTTATCGATGTACATGGAAGAAGTCGGTTTACAGAATATATACAGGTGATTAATGTCTTACTTATGGAACTACACTCAAAAACTAGTATTTTAATATTAAATAGGAAGCACTGTCTAATGTTCTGCAAAACGTAATGACGAAAGTACTTCTCACGTGATGTGTTACTGCTAAGTAGCATAGCTCGATGCAACTTGCACCGTATGGTATGCGGGGACGAAGGTGCACGCAGGGCAAAGATGTTTCCTTACTTGTGAGTGTAGTGTGTCAGATCTGCATTTTCAGTTGAGAGGGTTTATGGTGGAAGAGTCAAGTGTATTGTGTTAGTGGTTTGTGCTTTGAAACTTTCGATATATTAGGTGAGTTAGTTTTCTGGGGCCTACAATCCTGGTATTTACCATGTAATCGAGGGTTTCTGTCTGCTACAACAACAGCCCAAAGAATTAGCAGTACCGTGTATTCAGTTGCAGAACCTAACTCACGCTTTAAGCTTGGCTATTACTTTAACAAGTTGTGACATATGCCAGCTGATACCGGAAGTTCAGAAATCTGCGTCACCGTGCAAACATCCTAAGAACTAGCTGCGGCAAATGTCCGCATGCGTACCTTTGTCCCAAAAAGTTTGTCTTTTCTTTGTTTGGTTTTAACACTGAACGCGTATATTTATTTAGCAGATTTTATGGGGCTTGGTTTATAGTTCTCTATTTCACATTGACTGATTCAGTATTAACAAGACTAATTCAACCTCAATTTAGAGAAACTAAGAGAGAAAAACGTTCTCCATGCCGTTGCCATCTAAAACGTCACAGGGCGCAAAGAAGCTAATAGAAATGCAGCTCAAAGTCTTGGATGTAGTGAAATCATATTATGTAAAAGACTTAAAGCAGGTCTGGGGGCGCGTCAGTTGAGCGTTTCAAGAAAGTATTTTCTGGGACAGAGGAAACGGAATTGGCGAAGGACTGTATCAATCTGGTCTATGTTCTACGGCCTTGCGCTTAAACAGTTCCGACATGTAGCTTATCAGTCTGCCGAAAGTAATGCCCTCAGTCACCTATTTAATAAAGAAACCCGATTGCCTGGGGATAACTGGGCTCGCTTATTCGTCACTCGTCATAATTTAAGTATGAGGCAACTGGAGAAAATCAGTATCAGGAGATAATGGGGCTCAATAAGGCACAAATGGAACTTCTTTTCAGTTACTCGGAAAATTTCCAACCTAAATATAATTTTACGCCCCATAAAGCCTATAATGAAGACAAAACGGGAATGCAGACTCCACAGGAAAAACTGTAAAGAACTGTGCCAAGAGATAGCCAAACAATAATAATAATAATAATAATACAATGTATTTCCTTCTGTTAAACTGTTTTGCATTTAAATTAGTGATATGTTAGTGTCATGTTTTGATGTTTAATACGATCACAATGATGGAGACAGTGATTATGGTTATTATGATCATGGTGATGATTTTGATATTGTAAAACATTATACAAGTTAATAATGGCAGTACCTGACAAATACTTTAATTGTGCTTTACTCTGTCATGATTATACTAATTTGTTTTTGTGTGGAAGTTTGTCCAGGCCTGGGGCAAAGACCTATTTTCTTCAGTTGTAACATTCTGTCAAATGTAACTTCAATACAGCATTGAAGTACTTGAATTTTGATATGATCCTAGGTGTATTGAACACAACAGTCATTTTCACGTAACCATAAAAGCTAAAAGGAAAAATAGAAAAGTGTTGGAAATTGGAAATTTGTGGTAAGGTCTTATGGGACCAAACTGCTGAGGTCATCGGTCCCTTGGCTTACACACAACTGACTTACGCTAAGGACGACACACACACCCGTGCCCGAGGGAGGACTCGAACCTCCGACGGGGGAAGCCGCGCGGACCGTGACAGGACACCCCAGACCACTCGGCTACCCGCGCGGCGTAGAAAAGCGTTAAGTGCGCACATTTGACCCAGCCTACCCTACATAGAAAGAACTGCTACGGCATAGTAAACACAGTAACTGAACATGCTCGATAAAGTTCCTTGATTATTCATGACGTGCCCACCTGTGACGGTAGGTGGAAACATGTAAGGCACCCACGAACACAATAGAACATGATCGTTTCGGTATCCAGATGTTGTGGTGTGGGGAGACATAATGTTGCACGGGCGTACTGACCTCCAAATCTTTGAACCCGGTACACTCACTGGTCGACGTAATTGTGAGGATGCCTATTCCTCTCCCATGCTCGACTTTTTCAGGATGCATTCGCCCCTGACTCCATTGTTATGGATGACAGTGCTCGACCACATGGAGTTTCACAGGTTGAGCAGCTGCTGGAACCAGAAGGTATTCCGCGAATGGACTGGCTTCTTCTAACTGAATATTTCCAGTTTGCGGATGTTGCTGTGTGTTTCCTGCCCATACAGGTTGCTAATATAATTGCGTAGGCTTCCGTGGCCAGAGTCAGTCGACATATAAGTTTTCTGTGTTCGGTACCGCGTCATAATGTAAAAACTGTTGCTGCTATAGAAAAAACCAACGTTTCGGCCACGATTGCAGGGGCCTTCTTCTGGGTCTGATGGTGCGTTCTAGTTATGCACTGTCCTTTATATTTTGTTGTTAGTGTTCGCTGCGCATACCATTACGCCATAATTTTAAAAAGGTAGTTAGTTTCATTGATCACTTAAGGAAGAAGGTAGTGCTCGTGCCTCGTGTTGACAGTGCGGTCTGTTGGGCTCTGATTGCTGGCAGCCAAGATGGGTAAAGCCTGAGTACATCCTCCCTGTTCATGTTGTTAGGGTGTTTAAATATTTCGATGGCCTTTCTGATTTTGCGTTTCGTCATAATAGGCTGCTTGGCCAACACACTGACTTCGCTGAATTTTATTTCTTTTCCGCACTCATGGTGATGTTCTGCCACTGCGGATTTGTTGTGTTGCCCTAGACGAATATAACGCTCGTGGTCCCGAATGCGCGTTGCTATTGGCCTACCAGCCTCGCCGATGTATGCCTCTCCACATTCGCATTCCATTTTGTAAACGCCTGCAGCGTGTAATGCATCCACCTTGTCCTTGGTGAAGCCTAGCACGTCCTGGATCCTGCGACCACTATAGAAGACAGGCTGCACCACGACGCGGCGAAGATGTTTGTCTGTTCGGTCAGTAACGTTTTTCACATAGGGTAAGCGTACTGTTGGCTGCAGTTTGTCTATTTCCTGCTTATATTTCTTGCTTGTGTTCATCGACAAGGCTGTGTTTATCGACTTAAGGCTGTAGCCATTGGCTAGAAACGTTGTGCGTAACCTTTTAAGCTCAGGTGTGATGTTTTGAGCATCACTTAGGCGCTGCGCACGGATTGCCAAAGAGCGGATGACAGAGTTCTTTTGCGCTGGGTGGTGGTAGGATTGGGCGTGCAGATGCCTGTCAGTATGTGTAGGCTTACGATATACTCTGTGCCCCAGTGTGCCCTCCGTTCTCCTGTACACTTCGACGTCTAGAAATGGGATAGCACCATTCTTTTCTACTTCCAGCGTGTACTGTATCTTCCCGTGCATATTGTTCAAATATTCGTGGTGTGTAGCTCCGTTTCACCATGAGGTCATATAGCGAACGTGTCGTCCACGTATCTCAACCAGCAACGTGGGCGTAAAGGAGCTGAACCGAGGGCCGTTGCTTCAAAGGGTTCCATAAATATGTCGGCTGCCAGCGGAGATAGGGAAACCCCATTGCTACGCCGTCTGTCTGCTCGTAGTATTTTCCTTGCCATTTGAAGTACGTTGAGGTCAGGCACAACTCAACCAGGTCGCATATGTCTGGCGGAACACGCTCCTGAAGGATGTGGATAGTTTCATCTACTGGCACGTTCGTAAATTGTGATTTCACGTCAAAGCTGACCATGATGTCCATAGGCAAAATTGTTTCTCCCTTTAGGCGTTCTATAAAGTGTGTCCAGTTGGTAAACAGCAGCAAACTTCTCATTCGACGGTGGCCACCAATCATGGTACATAACACAAGAGCCAATGGACAACAGAGGTCACGTTCTCCCGCCACGGCAATAACCTATTAAAATAAAGTTCCCTCTCCTTCTTCCTTAAGTGACCAATGAAACTAACTACCTTTTTAAAATTATGACGTAATGGCATGCGCAGCGAACACTAACAACAAAACATAAAGGACAATGCATAGCTAGAACGCACCATCAGACCCAGAAGAAGGCCGCTGCAATCGTGGCCGAAAGGTTGGTTTTTTCTATAGCAGCAGTAGTTTTTACATTATGACGCTGTACCAAACTCAGAAAACTTCAATGTCGACATTTTGCAGTACGCCCATACGCACCAACCGTCCAGAAGTTGTAAACAGCGCTGGTGGAGGAATGCCACACCCTAAAACGATAACTCTTTACCGACCTCGTGACCAGCATGGGAGCATGCCGAGTGTGCCGCCCTTCGAGGTCACAAACACTATTAAGAAGCATGTCCCACCGTTTGTAATGTACAGCCTACTGTCATGAATCGCAGTGAATTTGATATAATTATTGTGTTCCAATGAAAGTGTCATTTCTATTCATTTCATTGACAATGGCTATCAGTTATATTTTACACTATACTACAGAAGTGTAGCCATGTATGGAAGTGAAACATGGACGATAACTAGTTTAGACAGGAAGAGAATAGAAGCTTTCGAAATGTGGTGCTACAGAAGAATGCTGAAGATAAGGTGGGTAGATCACGTAACTAATGAGGAGGTATTGAATAGGATTGGGGAGAAGAGAAGTTTGTGGCACAACTTGACTAGAAGAAGGGATCGGTTGGTAGGACATGTTTTGAGGCATCAAGGGATCACAAATTTACCATTGGAGGGCAGCGTGGAGGGTAAAAATCGTAGAGGGAGACCAAGAGATGAGTACACTAAGCAGATCCAGAAGGATGTAGGTTGCAGTAGGTACTGGGAGATGAAGCAGCTTGCACAGGATAGAGTAGCATGGAGAGCTGCATCAAACCAGTCTCAGGACTGAAGACCACAACAACAACAACAGGAGTTCTTTCTACACATGGGTCCAGTTCGTTCGAGCAGTGCTATTTGGCAGTGACACACGATGCATTAGATACTTTTGTCCTCAACTTTTACGCGCTCGTGTCTGGCCACTGGCCACCATTCTTACGTGCTTCCCCCCAACCAACCACTTCCTTGCTCCTTGCAAGCGAAACTATTCCTGTTTCAGAACTTAAAACAACGTTCCGATAAAGTCAACATGGTTTACGCTTCACAAACGACCAACACAATAGAACCGCTACTGTGGGTGCCAGGCACTTGGTCGGACCGCGCCGTGAGCAATGCCTGGGACCCAAAGGGGTGGCGAGCTTGGGGTTGGTCATCCTTCAGAGACGGACAGAGTGAGGGGAGCGCGAGTGACTTACCAGGGTGCACGACGATGCGCTTCTTGAGCGCCTCGTAGATGCCCTGTGGAGTGAGCGACACGTCGTCCACGTCCAGGTACTCAGTGACCAGCTCGTCGACGACGCGCCGGCAGCCGGCCTCCGCCTCCCCCGCGCAGGTGCTGTTGAGGCCCACCAGCTCCAGGAAGCGGCCCGCCGTCTCTCCAGACACCGCGCCCGCCACCCACGTAGCTGCCGACACGGAAGGCTTGTTTTAAGTGCTCACCAGGTGTGGCTCGTGGTTTTAATGCAAGCGAAGGCTCTGAATCTGTTACCAGGAAGCCCAAATTCTCAAGTGCCCTAGAGTCATACCTTTTTTCTCCTTTTCAATTATTACTCAACATATGTTTTTTTTTCTACTCCATGCGTCGCACACGTTTCTAAAAGTGCCCAAATGCATGGAAGGTAGGGATGTTCACGATCATCGACATTTGAAAAATATCGATTTTTCAATACTTATGCTGAAACTATGAAGTGGAAGGCAACTGGAAACCACCACTGAAATCGCTTACCTAGACGCTCATGCGGTGGACCTCTCTGACGAGGCTTCCCCTATGACAAGACCTGCCGTAAGGCAGACCACAAAAGTTTCCATCTGAAACACACTTCGCAAAAGAATTAAAGGGTCACTTTGTTGAAAATCATCATACGACACACAAGTTTGAAGTAATACTCAAAGGTGCCTGCAACCTTCCTCTGTAATGGCGGACAAGCGCCGTACGCCACGACATTGCCCTCAGGTTCAGCAAGGTGTCGACACATACAAGAAAAAAAGCTAGAAGTTCATGCTAGGTGCAAGGTGGATAATGAGACCACACTGGCACCAGATTTCTCCATAGTTCTGGCCCAGGTCACGTTAGACGTGTCACACGATAGGAAGGTCGTCATTCCTCCGTTACGCACTTCTCATTCCTTCTCTTGACGCCTCTGCGATAGAGGTCAAAACAGCGACGGCCAGCGCTTAATCCAGCGTTTTCTTACAGGTGGCTGAGAAAAACATTTCAGACACACCACTCTCAGAAACGACACGAAAAGGCCTCATGAGGTGGTAATAAGGACGTCAATGAAGCTACCTCTCCTCTTTCACTCACATTTTGCGATGTAAATCGACATTTTGCATTGTGTTGTGCAACGCAATGACGTACTTCACACTGCGGACTCCTCGCCAGACGATTACGCCCTTCGGTGAGGACATCGTGAGACTACAGCTGCACTGAACGTGATGTGGTCTCTTTCGGGTGCAACGCGACTGCAACTTTAGCATCGTTCGACAAAATTTGAAAGTGACCCGACACAGAACATGGGGTCTCTGCTTTTTCAGCCCTGCTATTTCGCGTCCTCCTGTGGCAAGATAACGGCAGGGTGAGAGACTGACATCTGCTCGAATAAAACGCAAAGTATCTCCCTAAGACCGTTCAGTTTGGCAGCAATCTCGGTGTCACCTGCACACCACTGTCGACCACATTAAAAATATTCCTGTACAGAGACAATTCTGGACCGATTCCTAAGCACTGGCGGGCAGGTAAAACCTCTGACACATTCTACCTGAGTGGCGGTGCACTGCTGCTCTAGCACCTGCTTGTGGACCTGTGAAATCCAAGGAGTGTCGAAGGGGTTGCCTGCCTGCAGGTGCATAACAGTGGCTTGAGGGTTGTCTCTGAACAGGTACATTTTTAAAGTGTTCAATAAATGTGTGGAGGCGGCAACGGGAGTGTTGTCAGAACTGGGGTGTGCTAGAGAGATGCATATATCAGAGCCCCACCCCCTCTGATCACGTCACAGGAGGGTGCAAAACAGCAGGGCTAGAAAAGCATAAATTTTCTTTGCTGCATCGTATCACGTTCAAAATACGTCGAATGGTTTTCAACGGTCACTATTGTTTCCATCATGTATACCAGAGCAAAAATTGCAATAGTGCTACATTCCAAAGAGGTCAAATCATGTTCAATGGCACTGTGGCCCCACGATGTCCTTACACAAGGGATAAACTAGAAGGTGTCCATAGACAAGGGATAAACCAGCCAGAGGGTGACAACAGTGTCAAAGGCTGTCAGGAACGCCGTTCTGTTGGACATCGCACTGCAAATTGTTATTTTCGTCCGCAAAATGCCTGTGAATGAACGTTGCAAGGGAAAGGGTGGTTTCATTGACATTTATTATGCCGCGAGCTGAGATCTTTTCGTGTCGATTCTCAGAGGTAGCCTGCCTCAAATGTCTTCCTCTACCATCCATGAGAAAACTGCGTAATTTGGATGCTGGGTGTTGCGGTTCTGACCTCTGTCACAAAGGCATCAAAAGAATTGAGTGAGAAGTTGTTAACGGGGGTGGGGGGGGAGGGGGGGGCGAAGGTGACGACCATCCGATCGTGTGGCACTTCTACCGTGGAGTTAGGCAAAAGTGTAGCCTTACACCTCACATGAACTTCCGGAACTTCCGAGCCCTAGCCTTTTTCTTTCCTTTCGCATGTGTAGTCGACACCTTTCCTCTAAAAGCGTTGTCGTGACGTCACAGGCCGCCACAGTTTTGCACCTTTACAGAGGAAGTTTGAAAGCATCTTTGACCCGCATTTCAAACTTTTTCATCGTTAAGAGGGACAACAACTGGATTTCAAAAAATCGACCCTTCAATTCTTTTGGGCAGTGTATTTGACACATCGTATCAACGATAGTAAAGGCAAAGTATCGACCATCTATTTACCTGTCACTACACTCAATAAATTTTTCCTCTTCTGAATTTTTTTCTGAACATGTTTCATAGCACTCCTTCGGAATTTCTGCAGTCGTTAGGGACAATGACAACCAAGCTACCATTCAAGCTGGTGTGTAGTGTATACGAGTCTGGAGACATACCATCAGACCTTAGGGGAAAAGATCATCCACACAATCTCGAGAACAACGAGGGCGGCTGAGTGCGAGAACAAAATCAGCATAACGACTCATGTATCCAAGCTGTTTACAAGAATAACGTACACAATAACGGAAAAGGAAACTGAGGATCTCTTATATGGCGAAAAGTTTGGCTTCCGGAAAGTTAAGAATACGAGACAAGCATTTCTAAGTTTGCGACTGATAAAGGAAGCAAGACTTACGTAAAATAAAAACATGTTAATAAGAACTGTCGACCTAGAAACAGTGGTTCAAAAATGGTTCAAATGGCTCTGAGCACTATGGGACTTAACTGCTGTGGTCATCAGTCCCCTAGAACTTAGAACTAATTAAACCTAACTAACCTAAGGACATCACACACATCCATGCCCGAGGCAGGATTCGAACCTGCGACCGTAGCGGTCACTCGGCTCCAGACTGTAGCGCCTAGAACCGCACGGCCACTCCGGCCGGCTAGAAACAGTGTTCGACAACGTAAAATGGTGCAAAATTTTCGAAATTCTCAGAAAAATGGGTGTAGGCTTCAGGGAAAGACTGGCGATATGTAGAGCTAAGAGGGAACAATAAGATTGGAAGACCAAGAACTAAGTGCTCGAATTATAAATGATGTAAGAGAGGGAGTCATCCTTTCGCCCCTACTGTTCACTGTATACATAAAAGAAGCAATGACGGGAATAAAAGGATTGTTCAAGAGTAGGATTAAGATTCAAGGTTAGAGGATACTAATGGCATCCTCAGTGAAAGTGAAGAATGATATAGCCGGCCGGAGTGGCCGAGCGGTTAAAGGCGCTACAGTCTGGAACCGCACGATCGCTACGGTTGCAGGCGATCCTTAGGTTAGTTAGGTTTAAGTAGTTCTAAGTTCTGGGGGACTTATGACCACAGCAGTTGAGTCCCATAGTGCTCAGAGCCATTTGAACCATTTTTTGAAGAATGATATCTTCAGTGAAAGTGAAGAACAACTGCAGGATGTATTGAGCGGAATGCACAGTCTAATGAGCATGGCATACAGCCTGAGTATAAACTGAAGGAACGTGTTGAGGAATATCAGAAATGAGATTAGCAATAAGACATATAACATGAAAACTGATGATCACGAACCAAACGAAGTTAAGGAATTCAGCTTGATGGAATCAAAAGGCATATGACGGATGAAGAAAGGAGGGTATAAGCAGACTAGCACAGACAAATATCACATTCCTGGCCAAGAGAAATTCCCTACTATCAAAGATTATCCGTAGCCTGAAGACGAGGTTTCTGAGAATGTACTATAGGAGCACAGCATTGTACGGTAGTCAATCATGCACTGTGGGAAAATTGGAACAGAAGAAAATCGAAGTATTTACTATAAAAAACAGTCTTGATCACAATTTATTTATTCTGGTGGTACATCACCACCAGAAGGAGGTTCTTACTCATTGGTCTGAAGATGACCACAGTAGTGGTCGAAACCGGTCACTGTAATAAGTATATTGTGATAAAGACTGTTTTCGATAGTAAATATCTCTAACACATTGATCACTGTTCACTCCCACGATGTATTCAAAAGAAAATCGAAGTGTTTGAGACGTGGTGCTACGAAGGATGCTGAAACTTTCGTGGACTTGTATGGAATGAGGAGGATCTTCGCAGAATCGGCTAAGAATGGATCATAAGAGAAACACTGACGAGAAGGAGGCATAGTATGACAGGACATCTGTTAAGACATCAAGAAATAATCATGATGCTACTAGAGAAAGCTGTGTAAGGTAAAACCTATAGGAAAAGACAGAGATTGGTATATATCCAATAGGTTGGGATAAGAGAAGAAATAGTGACAGGCCGCATTGAACCCGTCAGAAGACTGATGACCCTGGCTTCTCAACGACACTATTGCAACACATTTTTGAGTTGTTGATGGTGGAGGGGGGAGGGAGATTGAGAGTAAGAAGTTTAAAAGAATAAAGATAAGAAAACTGGTTACTGTTGCAGCTGAGTATGGACTACAGCGTTTTATTGTTAATTCAGTTCATGCATTCATGGTGTGAAGTAGCGTGTGCCCGTATGTTGCGAATTCTTGTTTTTTTTCCATTAAAATTATACTTCGAATTACGTAAATACATTTTCTGCTTATGATACTTAAGATTATGTATGATCAACGTAAATTAAAATAATTAAATGAAAGAAACACACATATCCACATTGAGGTTTTTCAGATGTTTGAGTTCTGACGGATCTCAAATAACTGTGCTTGGTTACTTCAAAAGATAACTTTATGAATAACAGACATTTTCAACACACTTTGGTTTTCGGTGTTAATATGCAGGGTATTCGGATATTCCCCTTACAAACTTCTAGGATTTGTAGAGGGGAGGTTGTACATAGTAATTTGAACACGAAACCGTATCCGGAAATGTACCGTTTACGTTCTACCACGGTTTCAGTTCAGATGTTTAACTCATCCACTTTTGTTTGAGCAACTGAATTAGGCGAGATGCAGTACAATTATTAGGTAACAATTCGAAAGGAAACATAATGAAACATCCATTTACTGCTTAAGCACATTTGCTTGTACAAGCAGAACTCCTGAAGACAGACGTTGACTGTGGGTATTGTTTCACAGACACAGTCTCTTTGACTCTTCAGAGATGTCACTAAACCCGACCAAAGATGTAAACAACAATGCATGAGCAGCGCCTATTAGACGGAGGGGGTCCGAGAGCCGATCAATTCCAGTTATTCCACCAGAAAGGAGGTACACGGATCGTGTTGTCTAGACGGTTGCCTAGACAGTCAATACCGCTGTTCGATCGCGTACGAATTGTTGCTTTGTGCCAGTAAGGGCTCTCAACAAGGGAAGTGTCGGAGTGAACCAAAGCGAAGGTGTTCGGACATGAGATGCAGAGAGACAGGAACTGTTGATGATATGCCTCGCTCTGTACGCCCAAGGGCTACTACTGCAGTGGATGATCGCTACCTACGGACTATGGCTCGGAGGAACCCTGACAGCAACGCCACCAGGTGGAACATTGCTTTACGTGCAGCCACAGGTCGTCGTGTTACGAATCAAACTGTGCGCAATTGGCTGCATGATGCGCATCTTCATTCCCGACGTTCATGACGACGTCCATCTTTGCAACCACGACGCCATGCACCGCGGTACAGATGGGTCCAACAACAAGCCGAATGGACCGCATATGCCTTGATCCAGACAATCGTCGCAGACGTGTTTGGAGGCAACCCGGTCAGGCTGAACATCTTAGACACACTGTCCAGCGAGTGAAGCAAGGTTTTGGGGTGGCAATATGCGCGGCCGACGTACACCGCTAGTGGCCATGGAAGGCACCGTAGCGGCTGTACGATACGCAAATAACATCCTCCTACCAATAGTGCAACCATACCGGCAGCATATTGGCGAGGCATTCATCTTCATGGACAACAATTCGCGCCTTCTCGTGCACATCTTCAGGATAACGACATCGCTCCACTAGAGTCGCCAGCATGTTCTCCAGACGTAAACCATATCGTACATGCCTGAGTTAGATTGAAAAAGGCTGTTTATGGACGATGTGAACCACCAACCGCTCTGTGGGATCTACGCCGAATCGCCCTTGAGGTATGGGACAACACCTTCATTTCTTCAGTTTTAAAATAAATTTCCCAAATTTCTTCCACTTGTCTTTTAATACATTCTCTAAGTTTTTAAGACACTTTGGTCCTCTATAACCAACTGGATTTATGTAAGGGCCATTTGTTGTTTTCTTTTTATTAATTTGACTAGAAGCAACTTGAGATAAATCCTTAATCCAACAGTAGCGTGAATTATTTATCTTTTCCAAAGTATAATAAATTAATATGTTTCTCCTTTTTACATTTTGTTACTTTTAACCGATATACATATTTCATCAGAGGAATTTTTTTCTTTGAAGGAATAAACATTTACACACACATTAATTTTCCTGTACATTTTTGGAGTATTATTAATTTCAACAGGAAACGAAATATTAGGTATTTTTTCTTAAACCTCTTTAGAAAAATCTTTATAATTTCGTGCTATATCGGGATTTTTACATTTATGCCTATCGACTGGTTTTAATGCAGAAGTTACTGCCTATAATAAGAATTTTTGATCATTTTTACATAAACCCAAGCATTTTTTTACTCTTTCTGGTAATTCAAAACCGGATGACCTTCTTAATGGAACATATTTATTAACTGCTATTTGTAATCCAATAGTTCTATTTAATATGTATCCCAAGCCTTCTGTTTGAAATTAGAGATTCTGGGAAAATATATTTTCTACCATTCCTAAATTTTTAATTATATCTTCTTCAGTAAGAATTAAGTAATTTTGAGTTTGATGCTTATATTCAACAATTTTATTATTTTTCTGTATCCTGTACTTACAAAAAAAATAAGTTTATATACAGTGCATTAAATAATTTAAGATTTTTCATAATTTCTGTTTTTTTCACAGTTAAGGAATGATTAGGATACAATGACCATATATTATTTTAGAAATTAATAGTGTGATTCTTTTTTAAATACTAAATCAACTAAAGATTGCTTAACTGTTTTCCTATTTCTTTATTTCCCAAACACATTGGTAGAAAATGGAAATATTTTATTTTAATGGTTATCCTCATTATTTTTAAAAATGTCATTATTTTCTGTTTTATAATAGGGTTTCCAATTCTTCCTTGCCTTTATTTCTTTTCTTATGAAATTTTTAAGATTATTATAATCATAACATCTTTATTTAGTTTGTAATACCCTTTAGAGTAATATAATGTGCAATATTCCTGAAGGTCAAACATGGAGATGTTTCTTTTCAAACTTTCTTTGAGCTTATCCAAGCTTTCTTTTTGAGTTCTCATTTATAAGGAAAAAATAGACTATTAATGTTTTTAATATTAATTTTTTTTTAATGGAAAAAACGAAATTTGGGAGATCCTTTTACTCTGAAATCTTATTTTTCATGTGTGAGATTTTTTTATTTCTATTAAAAATTTGTCATTAACTGATGATTTTCATTCATTTTTTATATATGGTAAAGATTTATAATTAACTGATATTCTTTCATTTATAAAACGAGTGTTTGGTTAGGTGGTCAAGAATCAGCAGAAGCAGACAAATATTGCTAGTAGCCCTAAGCCTGTTGCAGCATCAACAGTATCCACCCACTTACGTATTTTGCTTTTTATGCCACTGCAGAAAGTCATCATCTAACATCAATGTTATCAATGTATTAAGAATGGTTATTACCTGCTATTTATGGTTAGATGTTGATGATGTAATGGAGATATACATTGATGATATGTAAAAATTGCACAACCATAATATCAAGTAACACAAATAAAGTTGCAAATGATGCACTTTATGAAGGAAATGCCTTTAGTCAGCAAAGACCTTGTTAACAGCTCAAAGTAACCACACAAGTTTTATGCCCTTGTAGCATCTAACCATTTATCAAAATCTCGCTATGTGGTGAAACTTATTCTCATGCACTCTATTGAAACATTTACATACTTCATGTATCTTTACTACTCCACTTGATAGAATTGCAATTGCCTAGAACAAAAAAGCATCATTCAGACCAGCAAAACATTAATATTAATGAGGTATCAAAGCATAATAGAGAGTGACAAGCATTTGAAATGGGAGATTCAGCGAATGTTTCTTCTTTGTTGTAACCAGTGGAATGTGAAAAATCATGTGGAGATTGGTACAACTTTCTCCAGATCAGATATTTTTACACTTTAGTTGTACTCCATAGAAACCCCTACCTCAAACGTGTGCTACATGGAGCTAAATCCGACTTGGTGGAGCAGCCTTGAAAAATATGACTTGATATCAACAATTCTAAAACCTGTGACTGTCATAATTTAAATCTACGTGCAAACTTTGCAAAATGTTTCCTGATTGTTTAAATTCCTTATTACAGCACTGAAAAATATATTCTAATATACCTGTTGGGTGGCCTTGCCCTAAAGCCTCTAACTATGAACAATATCTCATGCTAACACATCGCTCACTGCACCATACTTACAAAGTGTGTAAAATATTTTGTGGTAATGACTACAATGAGAAATAAATTTAAGAGAGTAAAAATAGCAACACAATGCAACCCAACAGAAAGATATACACTAAACACTGTAACAATGGCCCAGAATATGCAGGACAGTTAGTTAGTTTCATGCTCCATGAATTATTTGTATGAGTAATCATAATGATATGAATTCATTAATTTTACATTGGTATGTAAATATTGCTAGTTGCTCACTATTTATTTATTTATATATTTAATTTTTTTCTGGTGTCAGTAAGTCCTCCCTCCTACTTTTTAAATATTCCTTAAGCAGAAGTTTTCCTATGGAATACAAGGATTTGACAAGGAGAATTTTTTTATCTTGTTTTCAAATTTCACTATTCTGTCTGTAAGACATTTCATATCACTGGGTAGGCGATAAAATTTTGGTACCAACACAGTGCACCCCTTTCTGGGATAAAGCCAGTCTTAAGACCAATCTCAATATGGACTAACTGATATCATTTTTATCTTCTGTATTGCAGTTATGCACATTATTCTTCTTTTTGAACCTAAGTGTGTTATTTATAACAAAATTCGAGAAAGAATAAAGATACTGTGAATCAGTAGTCAAAATGCCTGATTTCTGAAACACGTCTACAAAATGACTATGGGTGAGCAATGTATACTATTTTTATTGTACATTTTTCAGGACTGAGAACATTTTTAAAGGTGAGTAACCCAAGAATATATGCTGTTTCGCATCGCTGAACGAAATACACGAAATGTATTAACTTGGCAACAACAAAACACAGACAAGATGGGACACAGTACCATAAAAGGACAAGCTCACACATAAAATCATCAAAATTTTCAAAAAATAGTGCATAAACATGGTGTTCAGAAGATGGTGTTCATATCAACATGGTGTTGATATTAGGTTAAAACTAACAAAAGACTTAACATATATACCAGGAAGCACTTGTATATCAATTACAATGTAACAAATATGATGACAGATACACATGACAAACAGGTATGACATTATATATCCAATTCAAAGAACATATGACAGCTTGCAACTATGAGACTAACACAGAACATTAGTACAACAAGCCACGTAACACAATGACAAGCTAATTTCTAGGGAGGAAGATATGAAAATAATCAGAATAAACAATAATAAATATTCTTATACGAAAATTATCATGGGCACAAAATTAAAGCAAAAAAGAAAACGATTTTAAAAAACCAAGAGAAGACAATAAACAACCCAACTCGCCATTCAAATTAACAGAAAAAAACAGTACAGAACAAACTGACAGACAATCATCAGAATAATGGCACACATCCCTTTTCCCTTTACTCTTCCCTTACTCCCTCCAAACAAACTCTAAACAAAAACCCAACCATTGGATCACTTAGAACCCCATCCTTCACTCATTCCCTGACCCACATTCAACATTCTGAAAAAACAAAGAAAAACAGTCTTGAACAGATGCAGGTGTCGAGAGAAAGAGAGGGGAGAGGAGAGAGAGAAGTGGAAAGAAACGTTCAATAAGAAGAAATCACTTGTATACACAATCAAGACAAGAGGTACCTATAAAACAAGGATAATGATACATAGCAGAACTTGATCAGATATAGCTGAGAGCAGGAGAATGGAAAGGAGTCATTAAAAGTAGTAGGTGAAATTTATTATTTGGATAGCAAATTAATTGATGGTGGCCGACACAAAGAGGATATAAAATGTAAACTGACCGTATCAAGAAAAGAATTTCTGAAAAAGAAGAATTTGTTAACAGTGAACACAAATACAAATGGTAGGAAATCTTTTCTGGAGGTATTTATCTGGAATGTTGCCAAGCACATGAGTGAAGGATAGACGATCAACAGTCTGTGCAAGAAGAGTGTAAAAATGTTTGAAGTATGGTGCTGCAGAAGAATGCTAAAGATTAGATGGGTAGCCCGAATAAATAATGAGGAGGTTCTGAATCAAAGTCGGGAAAAATGAATTTATGGCACAAATTGAGTAAAACAACAGATCAGTTCATAACCACTTTCTGAGGCATGAGTCTGTTTAGTTATGGATGGAAATGTGGAGGCTAAAAATTGTAGAGCGAGACGAAGGCTTCAGTATAGCAATCAGCTTCAAGTGGATGCAGATCGCAGTAGTTACACAGACAAAGAGGGTTGCAGAGGGTACAGTAACATGGACACCTGCATCAAACCTGTCTTTGGACTGAAAACCAGAACAACAACATGTAATTTCTGAACCACGACAGCGTGTTATCTACTTGGAAAGACAGGCTGGGGCATTTACTTTCTTAATGTGTGTGATATAAAACACTGCCAAGTAGACAAATGCATCTATGTCATTCTTGCAAGTGCTTAACTAACTTGTATTGTTCCTCTTATAAACTTCTTGTAACGGAATAGTGAAACCTTTCTGTTTCATCACCGTACATGATTTTTCTGCTCTGAAATCGTATAGTTAGCGGCGGTTTGCGTGGATGTGTCTCCGTTCTACTTATCAAAAGAAACGTTGTCATCATGTAGCAGTGTTCGTGAACAACAGTTGCTCTAGCAACTATATCTATCTAGTATTTTCCGCCGATAAAACCTTTTTGACAGGAATGTATCAAAACAGTAAATGAACACCGTTAAAGGATCTCTCACGTTTTGTAGATGCAGTTTCTTTCGACACAAATGTCGCAATTACAGTCAAGGAAAATAAGAAGAGAGGAGATAATTTAGCTACGCCGAATAATGACTAAGGTAAGCAAAAGACAGAGCAGACATCATGATATTGGCAAAGATCTCCAACAGTTCTAAGTTACTCGGAGTAGTTACAAAAGAGATCATTTATGTGCCCGTAATACAGTAGTGCAGAGTTGTAAAGAACTTTTAATGCTGCTGTAAGAAATCTTTCTCACTCTTATGATTACAGACCTAGCGGAAATTCGCTAAGGCAGTTTCGGGACATCAGTGAAACAGCTGAAATTACGTTTAAGGATTTTAAAAGTGAAGCTGCAAAATTAGTAGTAGGCCTAAGTGAATCCTGCTTGCAGATACAAATCATTGCTTTCGTTGAGAATCGAAACTTTGATTTTTATAAGGAGAGTATTTAGTATCTGATTCGTAAAAATTTGGAATGTTACTATCCGTCCTTGTTCTCTTGATTAAACACTACTGTGTACTTACTTTACTCAATGGGATCATGTAGTAGCATAGAATGAGACAGCTAAGACGAAAAGCAGAGACAAATTAGGCAGACGGCTCATTTCTTACCTCCTTTCACTAACTTCCTTCCAACTCCTTGGACTTCACCTGAAAAAGGCAAAATATGTTAGTTACACTGACATAAAGACGTCCTATCAAGCATTTGCGTGTGGTGCCTATGAAACAAAAAAATTGTCGTAGCTGGTCATTTTAGCTGAAAGCTGTTTCTGCATTCCTGACATGCTGCACATTTACTGCAAAGAGCCGGAAATTGCAAATGTGTGGTTAGAATGTGAATTGCGAAAAGCATCTTCTTGTATTGATCAATATACATGGATGAGCGAAAGCTTTGTGGCTGCCTTCACAATAGCGAGGTCCTCAGCTTCTGGAATGCGATGCAACAGCGATTCTGCTTGGTTTGAATTCGACAAGATCCTGACAGGGTGGGTACTTGGTAATATGTAGCACCACGTGTCTGTGTACATGTCACGCAATTCCCAAATTTATGGGCCAGTCGTTCGCGCATGGAGAACTGGAACCTGATATCTTCCAGTTTGTGACCCTTCGGGCTCAGATTACACACATTTTGTGGCTAAAACGTCAACATGAGTCCACTATCACTCTCCTGGAACCACTGTAGCATGTTCCTCGTCTTGTGACAGGGTCAGTTACCCTACCGGAAGAGACCATCGCCGTCGCGAAAGACGAAAAGAAGGACTGCATGTGGTCCGCAATAATGTTCACCTAATCCACGGTAGTCATGGTTTCTTCGAGTACTATCGCGGAGCCCCTAGAATTTCAGGTGGATTTCATCCACGGCATATTAGTGCTTCAGCCGGCCTGCATATGTGTCGCTAGTATAAAGCGGCTGTTCGCCTGAATGGCAGTTTGGACATGAACATTAACCTGATGTGTTACAAGAAATGTCATTCGTCTGAACAGGCGACACGTTCAAGTGATCCACGGTCCAATCTATGCGATCCATTGCTCACTACAATGTTTGTAGTATCGTCTGGTGCAGAACACCACGTTAAACGTTGTGCTCAGAAGCAGTTGTGCCAGCGACAGCAATGCGGTCTTGTCAAAGTCGCGTATGTCAGCGATTTTGTCCCGTATCATCACTATCAAGGACAGGTAAATGCAAGAGTTAATACAGCTAGCGCATCCAAGTTTCTGACAAGAATAATGTACAGAAACAAGGAAAAGATAACTGGCGATCCGTTAGATGCCATCAGAGAGGCAGTTCTGATGTTGCGCTCGGTAGTGGAAGCAGGATTGAGTAAAATCGAGACATACTCACAAACTTTCTCGACCTATAACAAGCGTTCGATTATGTAACATGGTACAAAATATTGGAAATAACCAGGAAAATAGGTACAAGGTATAGGGGAAATTGTACAAAATGTGCAAGAATCAAGAGAAAATAATAACAATGGAAGAAGAACAATAACGTACTCAGATTATAAAATAGATAAGACATATATTCATTGAATGAGATTTTCACTTTGCGGCGGAGTGTGCGCTGATACGAAACTTTCTGGCAGATTAAAACTGTGTGCCGGAGCGAGACTCGAGCTCGGGACCTTTGCCTTACGCGGGCCAGTGCTACCAACTGAGCTAACCAAGCACGACTCACGCCCCGTCCTCGCAGCTTTACTTCTGCCAGTACCTCGTCTCCTACCTTCCAAACTTTACAGAAGCTCTCCTGCGAACCACTCCTGAAAGAAAGGACATTGCGGAGACATGACTTAGCCACAGCCTGGGTGATGTTTCCAGAATGAGATTTTCACTCTGCAGTGGAGCGTGCGCGGATGTGAAACTTCCTGGCAGATTAAAACTGTGTGCCGGACCGAGACTCGAACTCGGGATCTTTGCCTTTCGCGGGAAAACATCTCCCAGGCTGTGGCTAAGTCATGTCTCCGCAATATCCTTTCTTTCAGGAGTGCTAGTTCTGCAAGGCTCGCAGGAGAGCTTCTGTAATGTTTATGGCAGAAGTAAAGTTGCGAGGACAGGGCGTGAGTCGTGGCTGGGTAGCTCAGTTGGTAGCACTTGCCCGCGTAAGGCAAAGGTCCCGAGCTCGAGTCTCGGTCCGGCACACAGTTTTAATCTGCCAGGAAGTTTCATATATTTGTTTCATTCCTTTTGTTTAATCTGTGCAATGAAGAAGTAATGATGGAAGGAAAAAAAAGGTTCAAGGATGGTAAAAGGACATTAACTATAGCGCAACATCCATATTTGGCAGAAAAGCACAAGGTAAGAAGTGGTCTGCAACAGCACCAGTGCAGATGTTATGGCTTACAAAGTATGACAACAGCCATCGCAACGTTACGAGCCAGCCTGGTGAGGTGTGGAAACAGTTGACACAGCAGTACCTAAGTGGAAAAGGGCAGAAGCCTTTTCACTTCTGTGGCCGCCAAATTG
This sequence comes from Schistocerca piceifrons, assembly GCF_021461385.2. Classification (NCBI taxonomy): domain Eukaryota; kingdom Metazoa; phylum Arthropoda; class Insecta; order Orthoptera; family Acrididae; genus Schistocerca; species Schistocerca piceifrons. The sequence continues at coordinate 468,423,823 of NC_060145.1, forward strand.
TTTATGCCACAAGGCACAGCAGAGCCGAAGCAAGTGCAGCTCGGAAGTGTATAAATACCTACCTATTTTAGACTAAAGTCACTTCAGCTCTATCGCCATCGGATTGGGACGCTCCGGCGCCGTGTGGAGCGCTGCTTGTATACCACTGTTCGCCGTTCTGGGTCAGAGCAGTCCGCCCTGAAACCGCGGGACCAGAAGCCGCTACTGGCCCCGGGAGGCAGCTTGCCAGCTTTCGACGTGAGCAGTGGGTCAGTGCCGCTACGTTGGCTGCCTTCCGCCCTCAGGACAGCGCAGGGTGCGTGAACTGTACCGCAACACGCGCAGCCGCGGCTGGCCGAGACCACATGCGTCACGAGGAGCGAGCAGCCTAGCCGACGCTGTGCTCTGATGCCACTGCAGGGCGACAGGACAGAACACAGGAAGCAGCTAGGAGCCTCAGCCATGTTGCTGTTTCCTGCACTGAACCACGGCAGGGATCACTAATAAAGCAGTTTAGAATTTCAGCTACTTGACTGGCACCGCACTGCATCCCCCGGCACCACAGATCCACCGGCTGTATACACTACTGGCCATTAAAATTGCTACACTACGAAGATAACGTGATACAGACGCGAAATTTAACCGACAGGAAGAAGATGCTGCGATATGCAAATAATTAGCTTTTCAGAGCATTCACACAAGGTTGGCGCCGGTGGCGACACCTACAACGTCTTGACATGAGGAAAGTTTCCAACCGATTTCTCATACACAAACAGCAGTTGACCGGCGTCGCCTAGTGAAACGTTGTTGTGATGCGTCGTGTAAGGAGGAGAAATGCGTACCATCACGTTTCCGACTTTGATAAAGGGCGGATTGTAGCCTATCGCGATTTCGGTTTATCGCATCGCGACATTGCTGCTCGCGTTGATTGAGATCCAGTTACTGTTAGCAGAATATGGAATCGGTGGGTTCTGGAGGGTAATACGGAACGCCGTGCTGGATCCCAACGGCCTCGTATCGCTAGCAGTCGAGATGACAGGCATTATCCGCATGGCTGTAACGGATCGTGCAGCCACGTCTCGATCCCTGAGTCAACAGACGGCGACGTTTGCAAGACAACAACCATCTGCACGAACAGTTCGACGACGTTTGCAGCAGCATGGAAAATCAGCTCGGAGACCATGGCTGCGGTTACTCTTGACGCTGCATCACAGACAGGAGCGCCTGCGATGGTGTACTCAACAACGAACCTGGGTGCCACAGTGGCAAAACATTATTTTTTCGGATGAATCCAGGTTCTGTTTACAGCATCATGATGGTCGCATACGTGTCTGGTGACATCGCGGTGAACGCGCATTGGAAGCGTGTATTCGTCATCGCCATACTGGCGTATCACCCGGTTTGATGGTATGGGGTGCCATTGGTTACACGTCTTGTTCGCATTGATGGCAGTTTGAACAGTGGACGTTACATTTCAGATGTGTTACGACCCGTGGCTCCACCCTTCATTCGATCCCTGCGAAACCTGCATTTTAGTAGGATAATGCACGACCACATGTTGCAGGTCCTGTACGGGCCTTTCTGGATACAAAAATGTTCGATTGCTGCCCTGGCCAGCACATTCTCCAGATCTCTCATCAATTGAAAACGTCTGGTCAATGGTAGCCGAGCAACTGGCTCGACACAATACGCCAGTCACTACTCTTGTTGAACTGTGGTATCGAGTTGAAGCTGCATGGGCAGCTGTACCTGTACACGCCATCCAAGCTCTGTTTGACTCAATGCCCAGGGGTATCAAGGCCGTTATTATGGTCAGAGGTGGTTGTTCTGGGTACTGATTTGTCAGGATCTGTGCACCCAAATTGCGTGAAAAATGTAATCACATGTCAGTTCTAGTATAATATATTTGTCCAATGAACACTGGTTTATCATCTGCATTTCTTCTTGGTATAGCAATTTTAATGGCCAGTAGTGTACATCTGCGTTATGCTTTTACTGTCATGTTTGTTCGAATGGTACAGTGTAATACGCTTTTGAAAAGGTTTTGAGAAGGGGAAGTGGATTACCGAATGAAGAATATAGGTTGCTATTTAAAAATGGGTACTGCTGTTCACATCCTCATAACGAACAAAGCTACTAGTAGGTGTAGGTGGGAAGCACTTGTTTGACACATTTCTTACTTTACTTGTGCACACAGTGTTATTTTGAGACGCAGCTGCCGCGCGGCTGGGTCAGAGGTCGCGCCGCCGCCACTCACCGACTCCGCCGGCGAGGCCGCGGCCGACGCCGCCCACGACGCCCAGCGCCGCCTCCGCGCCGCTGCCCGCCGCCCCCGCCACGCCGGACAGCAGGCCTGCGACGGGCCGCCACGGCGAGGAGGCGGCCGCCCCCGGGCCGCGCCACAACACCAGCACCGCCGCCGCCAGCGCGCCGCACGTCTGCCGCAGAGCGAGACAGCAGAGTGAGCCAGGCGTCCTCTCACCGACGAGGAACTGACCGCATCTGGCGACCTCACAGTGGGTAATTACACATTCCGAGCGTGAAAGGAAGGTGTACACAGGGTGGTCCATTGATAGTGACCGGGCGAAATATCTCACGAAATAAGCATCAAACGAAAAAACTACAAAGAACGAAACTTATCTAGCTTGAAGGGGGAAACCAGACGGCGCTATGGTTGGCCCGCTAGATGGCCCTGACATAGCTCAAACGGATATTATGTAAGATGGCAAGAACTGTGCCCCTTACATGAAGTCATTAAAGATTACCTAACTCACGTTGAGCAAACAGTAGGGCTGAACAAAATGACTGACAAGGCACAATGCATCTTGTAGAGGGTATAGTATGGACGTATTGAATTAATTAATGTCGGGTGATGGTTTTAAAGTAATTCACACGACATGAAAACTTTGTGGAAACGAGTCGATTTACTGGTTGCTAGTTTACCCCAGGGAAGTATTTAGAGTTGACCGTGGCCGGCTGAGGAACGGCGAAGGGGAGCGACAACAGGCAGCTTACGGCGGCTCAAACTCTGAGAAAGCGGTAACGCGGCGCGGCCTCCAGCCGCCTTAAGATGAGTGACAGCACGGGTGGTTAACCCCAACCCCATGCTGGTGTACCGGTAAGCAGACAGAGAACTTGTACGCCTGTTGATAAATGTCCGTCGTCCCGTTTTCAGGGAAACATGCAAGAAAGCCGCGCAAAGTTATGGTGGAGCGGTCAACAGAGGTCAAAATATGCGAGTTCGTGATTATAGCAACTTCACGCTGAATTCACGGTCCACAGAGTCTGAAGTAAATCAGGTGAAGAGCGACAGAATGAAATACGCCGGCCTCCTATAGGAACGTAGGACCAAGGAATTTGAAGTACTCTCCTGGGAGTCAGAATTCCGGAAAAATTGGTGTTTTGTGCAGACGCTAACCTTGATGGGTGGCCTGGGAGGAGCTAATAGAAGAAGTTCAGAGGAAGGGAAATTTTGTGGGAATTTGCTCACTTCCCAGAGCAGGCATTGGTCGGCGCTGGGAAGCGACGCATAATTAACGCGACTTGCGCTGCAATTGGCGTAAGTGATTTTACTGGAGGAGAAACCGAGGCGAAGAGTGGACTGGGGGAAGTCCCCGTAGAGGTCTTCCGTTCCCAACATGCCTAGAGTGCGGACGTGGCGTTCTTTACTCAGCTTGCCTGAGAGAAAGTGAGCATCTCTGCAGTTTAGGACTTAGCAAATGGAACGATTGAGCTTGGAGATGGGAAGTTTTGGTTCAGCTATGTACTGAGCAAGATAGCTAGGAGTGAATAGACGAGCGCAGCCTTGCAGCACCACGAGGTCGGCCGACGTCCACACAACGACGCCGCTCCGCCACGCTGTATTCGGTAATATTGCGCCCGCGCCGCCCACTGATTAATTTGCTCGATCACGTCGGCAAAGTTTCCACATGGGTTTCATGGGCCGTGTATTGTAGAATTCTTCTCACACTTCGCATTACGCCTGGGTCAGTCGATAGGAATTACTTTTGATTTATCGCGCTTTACTCCACGCAAACGCAATTTATCACCGCTGCCTGTTAGGAGAGTCATGTAATGGGATGATTGACGATCGTGAGTTAAAATAAATCTGTGCCAATCGACTGCATCTGTTTTCAATCAAGTAGTTGAAATCCCAAATCACTTTCTTAATTATTTTTATGTTCAACATTTGCATCTGGTGTCACAACAGCTGAATATAACATCAATGTGCACCCCTTTTTAATTAAAAGGGATCAATTCTGAACCAATTAATGTCAACACTGCCACCGCAGTTCAATCAGAAGTCACAGGGCCTTATTACTTTCTTTGCATTATCCGACATTGCCGCACTTTTGCACTCTCTGTTGATCTGTTAGCCAGTTACCTGGGGTGAACATACACCAAAACCAGATAAGTGACGGGTGGGGTGTTACAATTAAATCAACTGCGTTTCTTTAAATGGGAACTCCCATTTTTATTAGACATTCGGGTAGTACGTAAAGAAATATGAATGTTTTAATTGGACCACTTTTTTCGCTTTGTGATAGATGGCGCTGTAATAGTCACAAAAGAATTAGTACGTGGTATCACGTAACATTCTGCCAGTGCGGACGGTATTTGTTCCGCGATACATTACCCGTGTTGAAATGGAACGTTTACCAATTGCGGAAAAGGTCGATATCGTGTTGATGTATGGCTATTGTGATCAAAATGCCCAACGGGTGTGTGCTATGTATGCTGCTCGGTATCCTGGACGACATCATCAAAGTGTCCGGAGCGTTCGACGGATATTTACGTTATTTAAGGAAACAGGAAGGGTTCAGCCACATGTGAAACGCCAACCACGACCTCCAACTAATGATGATGCCCAAGTAGGTGTTTTAGCTGCTGTCGCGGCTAATCCGTCCATCACTAGCTGACAAATTGCGCGAGAATCGGGAATCTGAAAAACGTCGGTGCTGAGTATGCTACATCAACATCGATTGTACCCGTACCATATTTTTAAGCACCATGAATTGCATGGCGACGACTTTGAACGTCGTGTACAGTTCTGCCACTGGGCACAGGAGAAATTACGGGACGATGACAGATTTTTTGCACGCGTTCTATTTACCGACGAAGCGTCATTCACCAACCGGCATAATATGCACTATTGGGCAACGGAAAATCCACGATGGCTGCGGCAAGTGGAACATCAGCGACCTTGGCGGGTTAATGTATGGTGCGGCATTATGGGAGGAAGGATAATTGGGCCCCATTTTATAGATGGCAATCTAGATGGTGCAAATGTATGTTGATTTCCTACGTAATGTTCTACCGATGTTACTACAAGAAGTGTCACTGCTTGACAGAATGGCGATGTACTTCCAACACGATGGATGTCCGGCACATAGCTCGTGTACGGTTGAAGCGGTATTGAATAGCATATTTCATGACAGGTGGATTGGTCGTCGCAGCACGTTCACCGGATCTGACGTCCCCGGATTTCTTTCTGTGGGGAAAGTTGAAGGATATTTGCTCTCGTGATCCACCGACAACGTCTGACAACATGCGTCAGCGCATTGTCAATGCGTGTGCGAACATTACGGAAGGCGAACTACTCGCTGTTGAGAGGAATGTCGTTACACGTATTGCCAAATGCATTGAGGTTGACGGACATCATTTTGAGCATTTATTGCATTAATGTGGTATTTACAGGTAATCACGCTGTAATAGCATGCGTTCTCCAAAATGATAAGTTCACAAATGTCCATGTATCACATTGGAACAACCGAAATATGTTCAAACGTACCTAAGTTCTGTATTTTAATTTAAAAAACCTACCTGTTACCAACTGTTCGTCTAAAATTGTGAGCCATATGTTTGCGACTATTACAGCGCCATCTATCACAAAGCGAAAAAAGTTGTCCAACTTGGACATTCATATTTCTTTACGCACTACACTAATATGTAATAAAAATGGGGGTTCTTATTTTTTTTAAAAACGCAATTGATATCCGTTTGACCTATGGCAGCGCCATCTAGCGGGCCAACCATAGCGCCATCTGGTTTCCCCCTTCAAGCTAGACAAGTTCTTTTTTTTTGTAGTTTTCTCGTTCGACCCTTATTTCGTGAGATATGTGGCCCAGTCACGATGTACGGGCCAACCTGTATACGCAGACTGAAGCGACGAATGGAAATTCGTATCGAAGCATCTGCAGTGCTGTCCTAGTTTAGAGGGAGTGCCGAGTGCTTTTTTTTTTTTTTTTTGTAGTTTTTTCGTTTGACCCTTATTTCGTGAGATACGTGGCCCGCTCACGATGTACGGACCAACCTGTATACGCAGACTGAAGCGACGAATGAAAATTCGTATCGAAGCCTCTGCAGTGCTGTCCTAGTTTAGAGGGAGTGCCGAGTGGGTTGACGCGTGAATGGGAATTACGACTGAGGACGGAGGCGAGCTATTGTAGTCCAAGCATTTCGGTAAAGCCACTGTGCCACCCTGGTGTAGTGGTCAGCACATCTGTTTAGTGAATAGGTGACATGGGTTTGAAAACTAGCCTCGGTACAAATTTTCATTCATCGCTTCAGCCTGCATATATATGTTATAAATTTTGGAGACTTGAAAAGGTATCTGAAACCATATAGTTTCATTTGGTGAAAGGAAGAATCTGCCAGATGGACAGGAATGTGGCCAATACAATGTATCACAGGTAGAACAGAGGACACGCCATTTTGGATTAAGTGAAATTTAGTTGAATACTTAGTTGGTGTTTTTTATACGGTAATGTAGGTTCTATGAATATAAGGTGTTTGAAAGCGATCTCTCGAAAACTCCTCGTGTTTGGTACAATTTGTTACGACAAAATGATGCCAAACTATGTATCGGTAGTTGAATGCTTCTCGTATATGAGACTTTTCTTGACTTGCCTCCTATGAATGTATCCCGTTCCAGTGCTACAGCGCACTGACGATATGTCAAATGCGCGTCGTTTTTAGCGGAAATTTTTACAGTTAAATATCAAAAAATGACATCTTTGGCTACAGGTGTCAGACATGTGTATAAATTCTCTAATATATACCTAACACATTGCTATCACGTGAAAGCCATGCAGTTGTCGATAGTTGTGAACCGTGAACTGAAATACCTAAATACCTAGAAATTACAATTACGAAGAACTTAAACTGGAAGGAACACGTAGTAGTGAAAGATTGCGTTTTATTGGTAGGACACTCAGAAAATGTAACAGATCTACTGCTCTTGTCCGTCCTCTTTCACAATACTCCTGCGTGGTGTGGGATCCTTACCAGACAGGATTGACGGAATAGAGCGAGAAAGTTCAAAGAATAGCAGTATGTTTTGTATTATTGCAAAAGAGGGGAGAGAGTGTCAGTGACGTTGATACAGGATTTGGTGTGGACGTCATTAAAACAAAGGCATTTTTCGTTACGGCGAAATCTTCTCACGTCATTCCAATAACCAATTTTCTGCTCCGAATGCGAGAATATTTTGCTGAGGCCGACCTATATAGGGAGAAACGGCCATCATAACAAAATAAGAAAAATCAGAGCTCGCATGGAAAGGCGCTTTTTCCGCGCGCTATACGAGATTGGAATAGTAGAGAAGTATTATGAAGGTAGTGGAATGTGATCAGCAGAGTATGCATGTAGACGTAGATGTAGATGATTGTGGCCGCATCACTGCAATGAACGGACTTGGAACGCGAAATGAGTGGAGAACTTCAGATCTCCATGCCCAAAACAATTTCGGCCTGCTCAGTCAAAGTTCAGGCAAATGATTTTAGTTTATGATCATCATGACAGATTCCCACGTGGAACAAGTGCCACAGCAGTGTAGTATCGTAACCTCACTCAAAAGCCTGCGCAGAAAATGCACAAAACCCGGCCTCAGTTGCTCGAGCTTGAGCCACTGATTGTCCACGACGGTGCTCACCCGCATATCGGCGGTGTTGTAGCCCAAAAACTGTGCGAACACGGATGAAAAGTATTGCCGCATTCTCACTGGGGCCCGGACATAGGTCCACCAGACTTCGACTCATTCCCGAAGTTGAAAAAAACCTATGCGTGGTCGTCGTTATCTTTTCTGTGGAAGAGCATCCTGGCATCGTTACCCGAGCCATATTGGAGGACTGAAACGTCCCTCGTGCATTACCCCGGGTATTTATACTGCGTGCGAGTACAGAGGTGTTAAGAATCTATGCCGTGTCATGTTTTTAATATCGACATCTTTACGGTTTTGAACATGTCTTCCGGGGCGGAAGTGGATTACCGAATAAAAAGTATAAGATACCATTTAAAAGAGACGTATTGCTGATCATATTTTGGAAACGGACAAGATTACAAGAAAGGAAAACGATGGTTAATAACGCGCTGGTAGCTGAAGAACGTTTTTCGATGCCTTTTTTTTTTTTTACTTTTCTTGTGTTGAAAAAAGTTATTTGTGATCGTCGAGCTAAATGGGGACTCATGTTTATGGGCAACACATGACATAAAAGTAACAGCCGGGAACACCTCCAGTCCCTGTCGTACGTAACGGAGGTCACAACGCCTTCTTGAATGTCCTCTAAGAACGAGACGCATCGTGCCTATGTCTCAAGGACGAAAAAACAATTCTATCAAGAAGGAAACGGCAAGTCGGTCACCTTGGCAACCCTTCCACGCGGTTCTCGCATCGCGTCCGGTATTGGACCACTGTAGTCGTGTGCTAGAGCGGCGGCCACGTTCTGAGCATGGCTCTTCAAGCCCACACACACGTCTCTGTCTTATTACCTCACAGAATTTAGCAAAGCCACGGTTGCCACCGAAACGTGAGGCAGCCTGTAATTGTTACTGATGTCTTCAGTCCAAAGACTGGTTTGATACAGGTCTCAATGCTAATCGGATATTTCTTTCTTTCTTTCTCTGGGCCTTGTGCCGCTCCAAAGCGGGGCCGGCCGTGTTATTACAGATTTGGCAGTGTTAGTTGCAGAGGATGGCCGGATGCCATTCCTGCCGTCACCCCGAACCCCCTGGGACGGATGTAGTGTACCCCAGCTGTCTACGTCTAGTGTAATCCACGAAATAGTGCGAAGGTGTTCAAATGTCTGTGAGTCGTGTAACTAAGGCGCAACGTGGGGACCAGCCCGGTATTCACTTAGCGGGATGTGGAAAATCGCCCTTAAAACCACATCCAGGCTGGCCAGCATACCGGTCCTCGTCGTTAATCCGCCGGGCGGATTCGATCCGGGGCCGGCACGCCTGCCCAAGTTCAGAAACCAACGCATTAGCACTCTCGGCTACCCTGGCGGATCAACGCTAGTCGTATATGTGCAAGACTATTCTCTCTTCAAAACTACTGCAAACTACACTGAGGTGGCAAAACTTGTGGGATAGCGATTGCACGTATACAGATGTCGCTTGTATCGCGTACAGAAGGTATGCAAGGGCAGTGAGTGCATTGATGAAGGCATCATTTGTTGGCTAAATGGTTCAAATGGCTCTGAGCACTACGCGACTTAACTTATGAGGTCATCAGTCGCCTAGAACTTAGAACTAATTAAACCTAACTAACCTAAGGACATCACACACATCCATGCCCGAGGCAGGATTCGAACCTGCAACCGTAGCGGTCGCTCGGCTCCAGACTGTAGCGCCTAGAATCGCACGGCCACTCCGGCCGGCTATCATTTGTTCTTTGGTGACTCATATGAAAAGGTTTCCGGCGATTATGGCCTCACTACGGGAATTAACAGACTTTTGAAGGTGAAATGGTAGTTGGAGCTGGACGCATGGGGCATTCCATTTGGGAAATCGTTAGGGAAACCCAACATTCCGAGATCCACAGTGTCAATGGTGTGCTGAGAATGACAAAGTTCAGGCATTAACTCTCACCACGGACAACACAGTGCCCGACGGCGTTCACTTAACGACCGAGAGCAACGGCGTTTGCGTAGAGTTGGTAGAGCAAACAGACAAACGACACTGCGTGAAACAGCTGAAGAAAGCAATGTGGGACGTACGACAAACGTATATGTTAGGATAGAGCGGCGACATTTGGCGTTACTGGGCTATGGCAGCAGATGACTGACGCGAGTGCCTTAGCTGACAGCGCGACATGGCCTGCAGCTCCTCTCCTTAGCTCGTGACCATATCGGCTGGACGACAGCGAAACAGTAGTCTGGTCAGATGAGTCCCGATTTTATTTGCTAAGAGCTGATGGTAGGGTTTGAGCGTGGCGCAGACCCCACGAAGCTATCGACCCAGTTTGTCAACGAGGCACTGTGCAAGCTGCTGGTGGCTCTGTAGCGGCGTACGCTAGATTTACATGGAATAGCCTGGGTCCTCTGGTCCAAACGAAACTATCATTCACTGGAAACTGGTATGTCCGGCTACGTGGAGACCATTCACAGCCATTCATAGACTCCATGTTCTCAAACAGCGAGGGAATTACCACGGATGACATTGTTCCATATCACTGGGCCACAATTGTTCGTGTTTGGTTTGAAGAACTTTCTGAACAGTTGAAGCGAGTGGTTTGGCCACCCTGACCCCTGATGTGAATCCCATCAGACATTCATGGAACGTAACTGAGATGTCATTTCATGCACAACATCGCTGTAGACGCAGCACGGCTCATTATTTCTGCAGGGGACTTCCAACGAGTTATGGGGCCATGGAACGCCTATCTGCTGCACTACGCGGGACAAAAGAAGATCCGACACGATATTCGGAGTTCCCAGTTCAGTGTTTTTACAGCTGAACCTCCTTACTGCAGTCAGGTTTGGTCTCCCTCCACAATTTTTATCTCCCATTCCGCCACTCACATTACCCTCGATTAAATGAAAAAATTTAACGGTATTGGCCCCAGACGGGTCAGTTGTTCCCGGCAGATCACCGTGTCATCCTCTGGCAATGGCTTCATTGGATGCGGTATCGAGGGGCATGTGATCAGCACTACGCTCTCCCGGTCGATGCCCAAATTTACATTTGTTAACAAACGTGGTTCTACAATTACAGTGTGCAGTCCTCGTCACTAAATTCCAACGTGACTGAAACACTAATCAGCAATGACACGAGAGTACGGCGACTCAGATCACGGAAGGTACGGTGACGGTTCCTTTAAAAACGACGTGGCTGATAGTCCTCAGTCAGAACATGTGCTGTGTCTCTCATAAACTCGTCGTTGTGAAGATGTTGAAATCTCTTCTTTTTTTTCTACTGCAGTCTAAAGTACTCAACGTAGTTGGGAGATCATTACTTCTGCCCTAGTGGTAAAATGTGGCCCATATAACATATCTTCATCGTTTTGATTGCGAGAGTATTAGTAACGTGCCTTTTCCGTAATATCATTCGTCTATCTATATATATTTTCCATTTTTTTAAAAAAGTTATAGGTGTCACAGTCCTTCATACCCGTCTTCTTTTGTCGGCTATGATGACTGTAAGACATCTATGTTATTACTCGCAAGTTAAATGCTAATAAGTACCACAATTTCGGCAGTTTTTAAGCTTATATTCATTTCATTTACAGGTCCTGTGTCCATCATTGTTTGACTGATGACAGTTAATTTTTAAGTTCCATTTTTCTGCTGTGAAGCAAAGGTTCATCTTTACGATGACTACGCGCCGCACTATTCCATGTTTAACTTCCTCATTCATTTCAGACCCTGCAGTCTCAACTGCCTTCCATTCCTCGTCCGGTTTTTTTCTGGCGTCCACTGCCATATATTTCTTCACATTGTACAACAATTCCACACAGTCGCACATCACCCAGTGAATTCTGCGCCTGTCATGTCAACACGACATCAAAAGAAATTGTAATACTCACAGAATCAGCTGAGTGGGGAATTTCATACCACGTGGTTGTAATGAATATGCAACTACTCGGTGAGGTCCAGTGTGGGCTGTAATTATCGCATGGCAGCAAAACTCGGTAAACACGCTAATGCGATAATGCGGAACCGATTAATGCTGGAAAAAAATTAGTTCTAATTTTGGTCACCAGGTGAAAATTTGGCGTTGCACACTGTTTGTGTGATGGCATGACATCCACGTTGTCATATGACAAGCCATAATGTGAGTGAACATTGCGGCTATCGACAAGGAGGCTCGATGTCATTAAATGATGTCAATGAGTTGTTGTTGTTGTTGTAGTTTTCCGTCCTGAGTTGGTTTGATGCAGCTATCCATGCTACTCTATCCTATGCAAGCTGCTTCATCTCCCAGTACGTACTGCAACCTACATGCTTCTGAATCTGCTTAGTGTATTCATCTCTTGGTCTCCCTCTACGATTTTTTCCCTCCACACTGCCCTCCAATACTAAATTTGTGATCCCTTGATGCCTCAGAACATGCCCTACCAACCGATTCCTTCTTCTAGTCAAAGTGTGCCACAAATTTCTCTTCTCCCCAATTCTATTCAACACCTCCTCATTAGTTACGTGATCTACCCACCTAATCTTCAACATTCTTCTGTAGTACCACATTTAAAAGCTTCTATTCTCTTCTTGTCCAAACTATTTATCGTCCACGTTTCACTTCCATACATGGCTACACTCCATACAAATACTTTCAGAAACGACATCCTGACACTTAAATCTATACTCGATGTTAACAAATTTTTTTTCTTCAGAAACGGTTTCCTTGCCATTGCCAGTTTACATTTTATATCCTTTCTACTTCGACCATCATCAGTTATTTTGCTCCCCAAATAGCAAAACTCTTTTACTACTTTAAGTGTCTCATTTCCTAATCTAATTCCCTCAGCATCACCCACCTTCAGAATTTAAAAGAGAGTATTCCAGTTAACATTGTCAAAATCTTTCTCTAAGCCTACAAATGCTAGAACCGTAGGTTTGCCTTTTCTTAATCTAGCTTCTAAGATAAGTCGTAGGGTCAGTATTGCCTCACGTGTTCCAATATTTCTACGAAATCCAAACTGATCTTCCCCGAGTTCGGCGTCTACTACTTAGGGGTGGCACCTGGAAGACGAAGGCGTCCTCTTCCGGTGGCAGCTATTGACGAGGTTGCTGCTGCTGTAACTGACCCCGCGGCGGCAAGTGCCCTATACAGCGCTAGTGCTCGTGCAGTGCCACGAGGATTGTCCATCCCACGGCCATAAGAACGGAATGTTCTGCGGACTATATAGTACACTGGTACGTGCGAGAAGAGATCGTGAGTCGTGCTTGGGTAGCTCTGCTGGTAGAACACTTGCCCGCGAAAGGTAAAGGTCCCGAATTCGGGTCTCGGTCCGGCACACAGTTTTAATCTGCCGGGAATTTTCAAACACGACAAACTTTGGAAAAGCCATTTCAGTTTTCAATTTCAATAGTAGATTATGGTTAAATACTTTGTATGCTATGATCAGGCCCTTTATGACGATATGGCGCTAGCACTAGTGAACTGCAATAAGTACTGGCACGCTCGCTCGCTTCTGTATCTCTCACAATGATACAGCTCTTGTTTCGCCACGAATTCCAGATCAAAGGATTATGAACGAGTGCTACACGCCACCGTCTAGGATAGAATGGTTACAATGAGTCGGAGCCTTCTTTGAACTGGCACGCTCGCTCGCTTCTGTATCTCTCACAATGATACAGCTCTTGTTTCGCCACGAATTCCAGATCAAAGGATTATGAACGAGTGCTACACGCCACCGTCTAGGATAGAATGGTTACAATGAGTCGGAGCCTTCTTTGAATGAGAGAAGCAACTCTTCTGGTCCAAACTGTATAGCAATTAGGTTCCTCTCGGAGTATGCTGATGCAGTAGCTCCGTACTTAACCATCATATATATACAACCGTTCGCTCGACGAGAGATCCGTACCCAAAGACTGGAAAGTTGCACAGGTCACACCAATAATCAAGAAAGGTAGTAGGAGTAATCCACTAAATTACTGGCCCATATGATTAACGTCGATATGCAGCAGGATTTTAGAACATACACTCCTGGAAATTGAAATAAGAACACCGTGAATTCATTGTCCCAGGAAGGGGAAACTTTATTGACACATTCCTGGGGTCAGATACATCACATGATCACACTGGCAGAACCACAGGCACATAGACACAGGCAACAGAGCATGCACAATGTCGGCACTAGTACAGTGTATATCCACCTTTCGCAGCAATGCAGGCTGCTATTCTCCCATGGAAACGATCGTAGAGATGCTGGATGTAGTCCTGTGGAACGGCTTGCCATGCCATTTCCACCTGGCGCCTCAGTTAGACCAGCGTTCGTGCTGGACGTGCAGACCGCGTGAGACGACGCTTCATCCAGTCCCAAACATGCTCAATGGGGGACAGATCCGGAGATCCTGCTGGCCAGGGTAGTTGACTTACACCTTCTAGAGCACGTTGGGTGGCACGGGATACATGCGGACGTGCATTGTCCTGTTGGAACAGCAAGTTCCCTTGCCGGTCTAGGAATGGTAGAACGATGGGTTCGATGACGGTTTGGATGTACCGTGTACTATTCAGTGTCCCCTCGACGATCACCAGTGGTGTACGGCCAGTGTAGGAGATCGCTCCCCACACCATGATGCCGGGTGTTGGCCCTGTGTGCCTCGGTCGTATGCAGTCCTGATAGAGGCGCTCACCTGCACGGCGCCAAACACGCATACGACCATCATTGGCACCAAGGCAGAAGCGACTCTCATCGCTGAAGACGACACGTCTCCATTCGTCCCTCCATTCACGCCTGTCGCGACACCACTGGAGGCGGGCTGCACGATGTTGGGGCGTGAGCGGAAGACGGCCTAACGGTGTGCGGGACCGTAGCCCAGCTTCATGGAGACGGTTGCGAATGGTCCTCGCCGATACCCCAGGAGCAACAGTGTCCCTAATTTGCTGGGAAGTGGCGGTGCGGTCCCCTACGGCACTGCGTAGGATCCTACGGTCTTGGCGTGCATCCGTGCGTCATTGCGGTCCGGTCCCAGGTCGACGGGCACGTACACCTTCCGCCGACCACTGGCGACAACATCGATGTACTGTGGAGACCTCACGCCCCACGTGCTGAGCAATTCGGCGGTACGTCCACCCGGCCTCCCGCATGCCCACTATACGCCCTCGCTCAAAGTCCGTCAACTGCACATACGGTTCACGTCCACGCTGTCGCGGCATGCTACCAGTGTTAAAGACTGCGATGGAGCTCCGTATGCCACGGCAAACTGGCTGACACTGACGGCGGCGGTGCACAAATGCTGCGCAGCTAGCGCCATTCGACGGCCAACGCCGCGGTTCCTGGTGTGTCCGCTGTGCCGTGCGTGTGATCATTGCTTGTACAGCCCTCTCGCAGTATCCGGAGCAAGTATGGTGGGTCTGACACACCGGTGTCAATGTGTTCTTTTTTCCATTTCCAGGAGTGTATATTGTGTTCTAACATTATGAATCACCTCGAAGAAAACGGTCTATTGACACACAGTCTACATGGATTTAGAAAACATCGTTCCTGTGAAACACAAATAGTTCTTTATTCACGTGAAGATTTGAGTGTTACTGGCAAGGGATTTCAGATCTATTCCGTATTTCTGGATTTCCGGAAGGCTTTTATTTTGACACTGTACCACACAAGAGGCTCATAGTGAAATTGCGTGCTTATGGAATATCGTCTCAGGTATGTGACAGGATTTGTGATTTCCTGCCAGAGAGGTCACAAATCGTAGTAACTGACAGAAAGTCATCGATTAAAACAGAAGTGATTTCTGGCGTTCCCCAAGCTAGTGTTATAGGCCCTTTGCTGTTTTTTTATCTATATAAACGATTTGGGAGACAATCTGAACAGCCGTCTTCGGTTGTTTGCAGATGACACTGTCGTTTATCGACTAATAAAGTCATCAGAAGATAAAAACAAACTACAAAACGATTTAGAAGAAATATCGGAATGGTGCGAAAAGTGGCAGATGACCCTAAATAACGAAAAGTGTGAGGTCATTCATATGAGTGCTAAAAGGAACTCGTTAAACTTCTTTTACACAATAATTCAGTATAATCTAAAAGCCGTAAATCAAACTAAATACCTAGGTGTTACAATTACGAATAACATAAGGGGAGGTTTACTATCTTTTGGTTCAAAAAATCGATTTTTTAAAATTGCATTTTTGGATCCATAAATGAGTTTACAGTCCAACCTTGAAACGGTTTTTCCGAATATAGAACGGAAATGTTTGTTATTCGCGGTAGAACCAAAAAATGCACCTGCCTGATCCGGCCTTTTCAGGCACCAGTTTTTTTCTTTCGAAGTACAAGTTATTGTACCGGTGCTTGGGAGGAAAATTCTGATAAAAGTTTGAACGCGTGTGTTTGGAAGTCAGCCCCCCGGCATTTGCGTTCTGGTGCGAAGACTGTGGAGGTAGCAACTTTCATGGCAGTGAGCAGCTTCAACGAAGGGTATTCAGCAATTCTGAAGACCATGACAACGATGGACGTCACGCTGGGACTCTATTCGACGCAGTTCGCCAAGCATTCGGACGACCACCGGATTCAAGCGCTCGAAAACCGCTTGTCACCGGCCGTACGAGCGGCTCTGGAGCAGCGCAGGAAGGCCCAGATCGAGCAGAACGCCCGCTATGAGGAACAGGAAGGACTAGTTTATGGACCCGGAATAGCAGATTGAACGTACGTTGCATAATATTGCCGTTATATGTAGTCAAAACTTCAAACGCGTTTTTCTCGACATTTTTTTTATCGCGCGGTATGGTAACTTCAAATCTACTGAACCGATTGGAATGATTCTTTGTTTCCGACGAAGCTAATTAAATTGTCTAGGAGTTGCACCTCTTTTATTCCGATCCATCAACTATAAATATTTTTACTTGGCCGACGAAGTCGAAAAATCGATGAAAAAGAACCCTATTTTTTTCAAATGGCCGCCATTTTATTTCCTGTGGTCCAAATATCTTAAGCGAGGTACAACACCTAAAGAATCTTATATACTTCGCTGTCGTCAACTCATTTTTGATTTCAGACGAGCCGGCTGACCTGTGCCATACCGCGCGTGGAGGACTACTTCGAAATTTTGTTTCGTTCCTACGGCACTTCCGCCTTTGCTCTTCGACATTTCCGGTCGAAAAAATTCCAGTTTGTAGACGAAACATTTTGACCAAACTTGATATCTATAACACGTTCCGAGAAAAAAAATCTCAAAGAGCATGCTATTTTCGGGCCAAAGATAGTAAACCTCCCCTTAAATTGGAAGGAACGCATAGAAAATGTTGTGGGGAAGGCTAACCAGACACTGCGTTTAATTGGCAGGACACTTAGAAAATGTAACGGACCTACTAAGGAGATTGACTACACTACGCTTATCCGTCCTCTTTTAGAATACTGCAGCGTAGTGTGGAATTCTTATCAGATAGGACTGACGGAGTACATCGAAAAAGTTCAAAGAAACGCAGCACGTTTTGTATTATCGCGAAATATGGGAGAGAGTGTTACAGAAATGATACAGGATTTGGGCTGGAAATCATTAAAAGAAAGGCGTTTTTCGTTGCGACGGAGTCTTGTCACGAAATTCCAACCACCTACTTTCTCCTCCGAATGCGAAAATATTTTGTTGACACCGACCTAGATAGGAACGATCACCACGATAAAATAAGGGAAATCAGAGCTCGTACGGAAAGATATAGGTGTTCATTCTTTCTGCGCGCTATACGAGATTGGAATAATAGAGAACTGTGAAGGTGGTTCTATGAACCCCCTGCCAAGCACTTAAATGTGATTTGCAGAGTATCCATGTAGAAGCAGATGTAGATGTAGAGCCCTAGAAAGCCGTTGAACGTAACCTTTCATTAATAAATGAAAACGAAGTTTTCCGTCCATATGTTTATGTGAGCTTTCTTCTTCATCTACCATAATGAAATAGTTCTAAAAGTTTGCAAATGCACTTTTGGACCATCCCGTACGTAATAACGTTTAGACACTTTTTGAAACACTCGAATAAATGGCTAAAAAGGAGTTGAGAGGGTTGAAACTTCAATAGGTGTAGGGCAACAGTGTTACTGAATACGGATCTGCTTTTTACACCAGCTGGTGCTGTTTGGAAATGACACTTGTGTGCTTACGCTCCATTCCTCACTGTTAGCAGGCCGGTGTGGCCGAGCGGTTCTAGGTGCTTCAGTCTGGAGCCGAGCGACCGCTACGGTCGCAGGTTAGAATCCTGCCTCGGGCATGGATGTGTGTGATGTCCTTAAGTTAGTTAGGTTTAAGTAGTTCCCAGTTCTAGGGGACTGATGATCTAAGATGTTAAGTCCCAAAGAGCTCAGAGCCATGTGAATCATTTGAACCTCACTGTTAACTGAAAAGAAAAATATTATTTTAAGTGTCTTCCCTTTTCTCCAACTTTCTGTTTAACAGCATGCGCTGCGTTGCGCCACCGAAATTGGTGTGGTTTCTGCTGTACTGCCGTCAGGATGCCAGAAGCCGATACTTCCCACCGCTGGGAGTCGCGCAGTATGCTGCTTGCGGAAGAAGGCCACCGCAGCGGCTTCCGTCAACACGCATCTCCACTTCCGGTGGCCGTCAAATTTGGATTGACCTCAACAGTCTCTACCCGAAAAGGTTGACAAAGAAAATGTTTGACTTCATCGTTGAGTTAAAGCGTCTAGAAGACACACTGTGAGATTTACAAAGACTCAAGATCACCTAGGAATTCTGCAAAATTCAGGCCCAGCAACAGAAACCCTGCCCCAAAATCTGAAATTACACAGGTCGTCAAGCAACTCGTGAAGAGGTTAAGGAAGACGACAGAAAGTGTCATAGTCTATAAACCGTCATATTTTTTATCTGCATTTACGTGAAACTCTGACGTTGCACTTAGTAAGGAAAAGCAGGTTGGTAAAAAAGCAAAAGAAGTAGAAAAGGACACCTGCCTATCTTTTGCGGTCTCCGACAGAGCAGATGTGTGTTCACTGTGTGTGAATTCCTAAGGGACCAAACTTCTGAGATCATCGATCCCTAGATTTACACACTACCTAAACTAACTTACGCTAAAGACAACACACACCCATGCCTGTGGGAGGACTCGAACCTCCGGCCGCCCGATTCGTGACATGGCGCCTTGAACCACGCGGCCATTTCGCGCGGTGACAGTACAGAAACAGACGAGTATTCTACATTTTTAAAATACAAGCGGGAGTGATAACAAGTACGAGGTCAGGAAAGAGGGGAGCAAGTCAGAGATATAGTTTATTGCCACTACTTAAAAATCGAACGAGAAATCAAAGAAGATAAACAAAAAAGGAAGAAGAATTATGAAAACTAGGTGGTTCGCTTGTGATATAGTCCTTCTGGCCGCTGGTAACAAAGACTTTGGACACCTTATGATGAAGCGAATGGACAGATCACATAGCACGGAATAAGACTTACGGATAAACTAAGTCAAGGCGTGGGTTTTGGAGCGCAGTAGGTAAGGGAATAAGGACTTGCCTAACGTCAAAACTGGGGACACAGTAGTGGCATAGGTGAAAGAACTCTCAAACTAAGTCAAGGCGTGGGTTTTGGAGCGCAGTAGGTAAGGGAATAAGGACTTGCCTAACGTCAAAACTGGGGACACAATAGTGGCATACGTGAAAGAACTCTCAAACGACACAACGTAAGGGAGTAACACGTCAGAAGCAACTTGAGACAAGCGTGGAAAGCTTTCTTCAACGAACTGGAACGTAATTTATCGCAAACCCCAAAAGAAGAAACTGGAAGCATTTTAAATGTGGTGCTACTGAAGAAGAAAGTATAGATCTTATAATTAAAGTTTTCCCTGAGACATTTAAGTCTCATCTTTATCTGCGATAATGATGGAAGCAGAAAAAAGGAATTAGGATTTGTGCCACGGCCGCGACTCGAACCCGGGTCTTCGTGCTTACGAGGCAGAAATGCCAACCATTACACCACCACAGCACTATGGTCAACAGTGCTGCACGAACTACCCTAACATTTCAGTTCATATCTTCAGCTTATTTTCTCCCTACATTGTCACTATTGCCAGGGCTCTCGGGCATGGAAATAGCACCCCAAAGTTGGACGTAATGGGGAAGTCACGTACCATATGTGATCTAACAGATCTTATAATTAAAGTTTTACCTGAGATATTTAAGTCTCATCTTTATTTGCGATGGACCTGGGTTCGAGTCCCGGCCGTGGCACAAATTTTAATTCCTTTCTTCTGCTTCCATCATTATCGCAAAAATAGTGTAGTTCCAACATCCCGTTAATGAATCCTGCCTCGGGCATGGATGTTTGTGATGTCCTTAGATTAGTTAGGTTTAACTAGTTCTAAGTTCTAGGGGACTAATGACCTCAGAAGTTGAGTCCCATAGTGCTCAGAGCCATTTGAACCATTTTGAACCGTTAATGAAGAAGTCGCTAGAGACGAAGCACATGGTCGAACTTGGTACGTTTAGGCTACGACCCCTCATGTCCTTCTCTACAGGAACCGTGGTGGAATTTGCTTCAAGTTACAGGTGTTGGACAAACACCGCGAGAAATGCACGCTTAAACATGAATGTCGTTGCCAGCCAAACCTGCAGGTTGCGCCCTTGTATTTGACCACAGACTTCCCTGTGTAGTGTCCTCAGTACATTACAAGTCTCACTCGTAGGCAGAACAGTATTCTGTGTAGCTGAGTGTGCATTATGTCAGAGCTAAGTGGATTCGAATTTGGGCAGTTTGTTGGTGCTCCTAAGGTAGGTACTTCCTTAACGAAGGTAGTCAAAGTGTTTGGTGTTTCAAGTTTCAAGAGGTACCGTAGCGAAGATTTATATCGCATACAGGGAAAGCGGAAAACCGTGATCCGCTAAGTTACAACGCAGACGACACTGTGTGTCGAGTGATCGTGTCATGGAAGAGGATTGTAACAGAAAATAAGAGGGCAACAGATGCAAAAGTCACTGCAGAACTCAATGTCACACTCACAAGATCTGTCAGCACCAAAGCAACAGGATGGAAGCTCCATAAGCAGTGAATTGTAAGGCGGGCTGGAATTCCAAAACCACTCATCAGTGATGCACACGCCTGTGTGACGCCTATTTTTCACTGCGTTGTCCGTGGTGAGAGTTAATGCCTGAACTTTGTCATTCGCAGCACACTCTTCACGCTATGGATCTCGGAATGTTGGGTTCCTAACGATTTCCGAAATGTAATGCCCCATGCGTCTAGCTCCAACTACCATTTCGCGTTCAAAAGTCTGTAAATTCCCGTCGTGAGGCCATAGTAACGTCAGAAACCTTTTCACATCAACCACCTGAGTGCAAATGACACGTCTTTCAGTGCACTGCCCTTGTGTACCTTCTCTACACGATACTATCGACATCTGTATACGTGCATATCGCTATCATACGACTTTTCTCACCTCGGTGTAGGTTGCAGTAGTTTTGGAGAGATGAATAGTCTTGCACATATTCGATTAGCGTTGACCCGCCAGGGTAGCCGAGAGTGCTAATGCGCTGGTTCCTGGACTTGGGCAGGCGGGCCGGCCCCGGATCGAATCCGCCCGGCGGATTAACGACGAGGGCTGGTATGCTGGGCAGCCTGGATGTGGTTTTTAGGCGGTTTTCCACATCCCGCTAGGTGAATACCGGGCTGGTCCCCACGTTCCGCTTCAGCTACACGACTCACAGACATTTGAACACCTTCGCACTATTTCATGGATTACACTAGACGTAGACAGCTGGGGTACACTATTTCCGTCCAATTGGGATCGGGGTGGCGGCAGGAGGGCATCTGGCCACCCTCTGCAACTAACACTGCCAAATCCGTAATAACAAGGCCGTTCCCGCGTTGGCGCGGGACAAGGCCCAGAGAAAGAAAGAAATATACGATTAGCATTGGACTGAAGGCATCAGTAACAATTACAGGCCGCCTCACGTTTCGGTGGCAAACGTGGCTTTGTTAAATGCTGTGTGAGGTAATAAGACACAAACGTCTGCGTGGGCTTGAAGAGGTTTGCTCAGAACGTGGCCGCTGTAGCACACGACTACAGTGACACAATACCGGACGTGATGCGACAGCCGCGTGGAAGGACTGCCAAGGTGAATAGGTTCGGTCGTGACCGGCTTGCCATGTCCTCCTTGATAGGATTTTTTTTCCTTTCAGACGTTCTTAGAAGACCTTCAAGAAGGCTTTGCGGCGTCCGTTACGCACGACAGCAACTTGAGGTGTTCCCGGTTGTTACTTTTACGTCATATATTGCCCATAAACAGAGCTCCCCATTTAGCCTGACGATCACAAATAACTTTTTTGAACACAAGATAAGTGAAAAATGTTCCAAAAAACGTTATCGGCTACCAGGGTGTCGGGTCATTAACCAGCGTGATTTCCTTTCTTGTAGTCTTGTCTCTTATCAGAATATGATCAGCACTACGTCTATTTTAAATAGTAGCTTATATTTTTTTATTCGGTAATCTACTTCTGCCCCGGAAGACATATTCAAAAACATAAAAATGTCGACATAAAAAACGTAACACAGCATAGACTCTGACACTCCTGTACTCGCACGCATTATAAATGCCAAGGGTAATGTATGAGGGACATTTCGTAAGTAATGTAAGCTATTTTCTTTTATTTACGCGTCTATTTATTTAATATCTCTTTACAGGCCTTCAATACTGTTCGGGTAACGATGATGGAAGAATCTTCCGCAGAAAGATAGCGACGTCCACGCATAGGTTTGTTCATCTTCGGGAACGAGTCGAAGTCTGATAGAGTTATGTCCGGGCCCAGTGAGAATGCGGCAACACTTTTCATCCGTATTTGTACAGTTTTTGGGCTACAACACCGCCGATATGCAGGCGAGCATTGTCGTGGACAATGAGTGGCTCAAGCTCAAGCAACCGGGGCCGGGTTTCGTGCATCTTTTTTGCGCAGGTTTTTGCATGAAGTTACGATACTTCACTGCTGTGGCACTTGTTCCACATGGGAATCTGTCATGATGATTCCTTATTGATCATAAGCAAAAACCATCATTTTCCTGAGCTTTGACTGAACGCGCCGAAATTATTTTGGACGTGGAGATCTATAGCTCTTCACTCATTGGACTGTGATTTGAACTCCAGATCAAACTTTCTAATCAAAGTCTCATCAGTAGCGACAATTCGATAGAAGAATCCTTGGCGCGGTTAGCCGTGCGGTCTAGCGCACTGCTTTCCGGGCGGGAAGGCGTGTCGGTCCCTAGCACGAATCCGTCCGGCGGATTAGTGTCGAGGTCCGGTGTGCCGGTCAGACTGTGGATGGTTTTTAAGGCGGTTTTCCATCTGCATCGGCGAATGCGGGCTGGTTCCCATTATTCCGCCTCAATTAAACTATGTCGGCGATTGCTGTGCAAACACTTTCTCCACGTACGTGTACACCATCATTACTCACCCACGCAAACATTGCGGTTCCTCGTCTGATGTGAGACGTTCCCAGGAAGGAGCGAGGAGTGGGGGGATTGTCCACTGGGGGCCAAACCGCACAATAATCCTGGTTTCGGTGTGGGGCGGCGGTGGGTTGAGTGGACTGCTGTAGCCTGCTGTGGGGTTGTGAACCACTGAGGGCTACGGCGGGAACGAAGCCTTTCCGTCGTTTCTAGGTCCCCAGTTCCATACAAACAATCCTTGACCTTGACGGTCGAATCGTGTTTGAGCAAGGTTGCGATGACCAGGCATTTCTACTTCCCTTCAGCAGTCAAATAGTTTGGTTCCCATCTCTTCCTTAAATCATGTGTCGGAATACGGAATGCTTATGTTGCGGAATTCCCGTGGGTTCATAGAGTTCCTCACAAGTTGCACTGCTATGTTCTTCAAACTCAGCTGCCACAAGTTTCACACTGCGATTCTCTGTTGACGTTTATGGCCTTCCGTGTCTTGGATTATTTTCTATGCCCATACGTCCACCGCGGAAACGATTAACTCAACGTGAACCTGTGCTACTGCCGCCTGTAAACTCCCCACAAACATCACTTGACGCACTGTGGCTTTCTGGCGGGTTTTTGTCGCGTCATGTTTCGAGCTTGACGTACGACCTCAGGTGTTCTACAGTCACAGTACCCCGGACCTTCCAGACTCCATTTTTACCTGTCACCAATTTTACGTTAACCTACACAGCGAAAAACCAAAACAACGTGCTTCTTCCTCAAGCTCCCCACCTACATATAACTTAGTTTTCATTGTTGTTGCATCAAACAATCCACAGTCATACCAAACCGTGTGTTATTTATGAAATGTCTCTCTTGTACACTTGCTGGAGTTGGCGATAAATGAAATCCCAACCGAAATGTACACCGGTCATTCTGGCAACCGCTTTCAGTTGAAGGTTAGTGTCAGTTCAATGTTCACCACAGGAGACTTCGTAGAAATGTTATTCATCTATGGAGAACGTACGTTAGTAGAACAGTAACTGCAATAGTGTTTTCTTATTTACAAGAGGAGCTATGTACTAAAGTATAGTAATACTTTTAAACGGTATTTGACGTACAGTAAAAGCAGTCTTTGGCCAAAAATTGCATCATCATTACTTTTCTTTTGTAGTGAAGAATACTGCCTGACTGACTGGTGTGCAGTTCTCCTACCGTCAACTCCATCAAGTGAACGAGCTACGTTATCCCACTTACCTGCACTGGATCCTAGTGCAGGAGAGTCAAAACCAGTTTGGTATTACGTTTTTAAGATCATGTTTACGTGAATGGCACACTGTGATACGTTTTCTAACAGGTGTTCTGGGAAGAAAGTGGATTGCCAAATGAAAAAAGTATAGTGCACTATTTAATCCTAGATTACTAAACTCTGCCAAAATTTATGATTGCAGTTCGTACCAGTTCGTAGTTCTCCCCATTCTGGTACTGTCAGTTGCTGTTGTTGTCGTTGTGGTCTTCAGTCCAAAGACTGGTATGAGGCAGCTCTCCATTCAGCCCCATTCTCTGCAAGCCTCTTCGTCATAGAATAATTGCTGCAACCTACGTCCTTCTGAATCTGCTTACTGTATTCATCTCTTGATCTCCCTTCACAATTTTTACTCGAACATTTCCATCAACTATAAATCTGTGATCCCTTGATGTCTCAGAATGTGTCTCGCCAACCGATCGCTTCTT